>NC_089873.1:176715000-177392500 GCF_040182565.1 Anser cygnoides
TTCTAAAATGCCTTCTTCAGGATGAGAATAATTTTATGAAAGGATAATTTATATAAAGTTATAAGCCTCTGAAAATATGGCATTATAATTAAATGCTTCCTTAAATGCAACTTAACTCTTGCTACAGTGTAATGTTACGAATTCAAATGAAAAATAGCAATTAGTAGATAATCTCCTAAGTAACTAAGACCTAAGATCCACCCCACAAAAATATATCTCAGCAGTATTGTTTCTAAATACCATTAATCACAGTCTTAGACAAGGGATCAACAGCTACTTGTGGTTAGCAGGAAAGGAACAATTTTAATTTTTTTTGAATTAAATTATGTACTGTATATATTCTTTAAAAACCCTTTGAATAGAAATTCATTTCTAAGCTATCTGGAGTAGAACAGTTTATTTATTTATTTTTAATTAAACGTAGGATTTTTTAACTTTCTTGTGATGGTTAGTTTATTACTCCTTTAGCTGATATAAATTGTTAAATATGTTGACCTGTGGTAATATCTGTACTAGTAAGATGTTGTTCTAGACACTACACAACGTTAATGTTTTGGGTCAGAGAAATCTGGCTTTTTTTTTGAGGCTGAACCTTCAAATAAGGATTAAATCTTTGCATACTAGAACAACAATTTGAAGAATAAGTAATTCTTGAAAATTGTTGGCTAACTTGTATGATGATAATTGACTTTATTTATTTATTTAATTATTTATTTGTGTGTAGCAGCCCTCTTTTGTCACAGTACTCTGTACATACCTAGAAGATGTATGTCTAGTCCAATTTGCTGTACAACTTTTCAAAAACTTGGAAATATAAAAGTCTATAATTGGTAATGTGGGAATATAGGCAAACAACTGTTTATCTTGTCATGGTTACACCATTGTATTTTCCCTGCTGAAGTCAGTTACAGGAAGTATGCTATGTATTCGGAACTTACAGTTTTTGAATATATCTACAGCGGGGGTCTTCTTTTGCCAACAGATCTCACATACCACAGAGGACACAGACCTTGGTCCCCTTGGAGCACCAGCAGGACAAGAGTGAGTGGCAGTTCTCTAACAGATCATTGATCATGTTTTTATATTTTCACATTTGGGGGGAAGCAGGAAAACATGTTGTGCGTACAGGTGACAAGCTCTTTAAGCCAATTGTACATTTCTCTGACTTAACAGAGCACAAGTCTTCTTAGCTCAAGCCTACAAATGAAATACTGCCAGAGATGAATTGTCATGTATAAGCAGAGCTGTTTTAACTGTGGCTGAGCTTGTCTCATGCAACTTTGATTAAAAGTTTGCATCTAAGCTGGTAGGGTCCCCAGTAAAAAAGAAATAGGTACTTTTAAGGCATATTTCTTCTGACGTATTTTAGCTGTCTACTTTAGAGTGAGATGAATCACTGCACACAGCTGCCATTTCTCCCTGTGCTTTATAAAAGACATCTAGATGACTAAATCGGATGTAGGTAATTACTTTGTGCTTTGTGTAAGTGACAGGAAATGTAATATGAAATGCATTTTCTTAAGTCTTAACAAGACAGGACATAAGCTAGAGTATTTTTCTTCATATTTGCAGTGGAGTAAGATCATCCATATAGTCAGTTATTTAAGTTCAGCTGACACAAAATAACTTGTGAAGCCATAATGTAATTTTACATACATTGTCTGTGGTATTGAAAGTAGTTGAAACTATCCAAACTCATAGCACTGGAAAACCCCATATTAAGTATGTTCAAATGTTTCAGATTTAATTCAGCTCCTCTGTTATTTTGAGTCAATTATGTGTATCACTTGGAGATCAATCAATAAGAATAATAATAAAAAATGGGGTCTCTGCTACTGTGTTTCCTGGCTGGCTGCCTGAAGAAAAACCTTTCTCTTTTGGCTCCCCCTTTGTGCATACTTAATCAAATTATCTTGAAATAGAAAAAGCGATATACAGATCAAAGGAAAATGTTTAACTATAAATTACCTGCTTGTCTCTTGGGCTTACTCACTTCCCTTCAAATACAAAAGGAAATACTAGAGTGGTCTTCTGCCCTTTAGCAGTTTCAATTCCATTAAGGATATTTTACACAGCCTGAGACCAAGGGGACATGGGGCGGGGAAAAATCTGCTTTTCTGTGAACTACCGTAATTGATAGCTCAGTGTCCACTGGAAGTGAGATGCAAAAAGCTGAACCATCACACACAGTGCAAGCTAGGAGAGATGAAAAAATCCTGGTGATGTAGCTGTTAGGTAACACTGTAATATTTTGCCATAGTAAGAACCGTATATCTGCTTTTCCATTTGTGCTTGCATCGCTGGCTTTCTTAATCAATTGGCTTAGGTGTTATAGTAAATTTTCTGAAAATCTGGCAGTTCAGAGATGAGAAATTGAAATTTTTCAAAGTGAAATTTCATTTTAATTTATGAAATAAATTCATGATCAGACTGTGTGAAATGAATTACTACCCTTATTATCAGGCGATGTGTCTAAGACTTAGCAGGTTGAAACCCCTCTTCCCTTAATACATTTCTTATGGAATAGACCTACAGTACAGGAGAATAGATATATTTTTTCCACCCTTGTTCAGCACCACTTTTTGTTGAGATAATATGGTCTCAGCCCTAGCCCGTATGCAAATATTGAATTTACTACAGAATTCTCTAAAGAAAGAACTTGTCATGTACCAGCCCACTTCATCTCAAAAATAAACGCACATGTAACACTTTTAGTGTTACAATAGACACGATAGTGTGTGTTAAAAAAAGGAATTTAGAAATTAAGTTAGGTAATATAATATAGCTAAATAGAATATAATAATAAATAATAAATAATAAATAATAAATAATAAATAATAAATAATAAATAATAAATAATAAATAATAATGATATAGTAGCTAAATCCTTGTATATACCCAAGGGAGGTTTAAAATAAAATGATTCTAAAATATCTAAAATGTAGTCCTTTGTATTTGAACTATGGTCAGCTACACAATTATCTTAGGCTCTGCTTATTATTACTAGAAAGAAGTAGAAACTTTTGAAGATGTCATTCCTCTGATCTAACAGACAATGTATTGCACCACAGAAGAGATTGTTGGCCTATATCGACTGTAAGTGCAGTGTTGGATGACTATCTCAGATGTGGACGCCTCTAAGGTCAATATTATCATCTGGTCAGATGAGTTCCTTCCTCTCATGAACAAATAAAATAGCACTCATTTAAATTTCCTTATTCATTTTCATATGAGACTTAAATTTGAAATAAGAATTGATACAAGAATTATTTTTTTTTCTGTCCTCATTTAGAGCATGTTTTCATGATATTAAAAAGCATTGCATACGTTACCTGCAAAATTATAAAATGATTAGAAAACTGTTCTTGTCTGTGTTTATAATATTTGTTTGGAATTCAGTAATGGAAAATGCCCTGGCGTTTTCGGTGTTCCATTTTTTCATAACTTAGCTATGAAAATGAAAATGAAATTTTTTTTTTAATACACTTTTTAAAGGTCTTTGAATGTAACAAGTTTTCAAAACTGCATTCCTGGCTGCAGAGTTTTTCAGTACTTCCATAACTCCAGCTACACTTAGATGACATAAAACATTTAAGCATCAGCTATAAATATGGACATTCTGGTTATAAAATTTAAGCTTAAATTTTCAGACCAAACCACTGCAAAATGAATAGCAGCTTTTTTGTTCTATAATAATGTAGAGTCTGAAATAATCTGTTTAGTGCTGTAGAAGAACATAAAAAAAAATGAAAATAGTAGATACAAAGCTAAAAGAGGATTTTCAAAAATTACTAAGACTTTTAAGTCCAGATCAAAATGAGTCCTAGACCTACATTAAATAAAAGGTCTAGCTCTTACAGTTCACAGTAATTTCTAGAGTTCACAGGCACTTCAGATCGCAGCAATGACTATGGTGAAACAGAAGCAATTTAGACCTACTGACTGGGAAATACCAGGTAAAAAATGTGCTTTTACTGTGACCTCCTTAGCAATGTTTACATGTGTAGCACAGAGTTGCATGGATGAAACTCTGTCCATTTGATATCGAGTCCTGCATCTTTTCAGAGGAGCCAGCTACCTCTTTGAAAGGAATGTCTTTGAAAGGAATGAGCAAAACTCACTGCTTTCTTTAGGCATATGCCCAAGGAAATGATCCCTTGACCTATAGACTAAAAGGTGCAGAATGGTATGGCTTCCACACTTTCTAAGGATTGCTCTTTCTTGAAAAGATGGCTCAAATCCAGGCTGATATCTGTTGGAACAGTTTTCCCTGGGGATTTGTGCTGTAGACTGAGATATAACTACCCTCAGTCTGCTGTAATATCATTTTGCAGCATAGCATTGAGGATATATGTTACTTGCCTTGTAACATGATACTTGGAGGTTGTGGAAATGATTGTGGGTGCAAGGCCTGTTGGGAATTTGTTAAAGGATTAGATAGACTGGAGTCCAAATCAATGCAATTTCTATGTTGCTATAAAGAAGTAGTAAGTTATTCACAAGAGTTTTGTTGAGCTTAATCTTAGCAGAAAAAATTTGCTAGAGAGTAAAATCTGAAATACCCAGCACAGTATGGTCAAAGGGCCAAGAACAAGAGGGATCTTGAAAACTAAAAAGAAGTTAATGTTAATTTTTTTGTTTAAAATTTGTAGCCCAGTGTTTAAAGTGGGTTTACCATGGAAAAGGTAATCTAGATTCAATGCTCTCCTCATGATGCATTTTCTACATATACTAGAAGAAAAATACACTTACCAGACTATAGAATACACTAGGTGAGTATCTGCCTTACTTACTGAAGCTGTTCCACTGTTCCAAGAGAAGAAGAGTGAAAGATGAAACAGAAAAAGATGAAAGGACTGTGACTCTGCATTCTACTGCTTAGGAGAAGAGGAATTCAGGATTCTGTTTTCCTGTTGTTTTCTAGCTCATGGTGGATTTTTTTTTTTTTAAATAACTTTTCATACTATGTAAATACTCCTGGAAATGAGGACTTAGCCTCTGATTCTCATTCCAGGGCTCTCACTTTCTTTGATGCACAGTAACACGGCTTTAGATGTGGAATGACGGACCTGTGGTCTGCTTCATGACATAGATATTAGTAAACCTGTTTACTCAAAGTATGTTTGTAATAGTCAGATTCCATTATTAAAAATAAATAAATAAATAAATAAATCACCTTTAGAACAAGCTAAAATGTATACTACTACTACTACTACTACTATTACTACTACTACTACTAGGAAAGCTACCTCATGCTGAGTGAATGCAAAATGTACTCTGAGGTCACTTCTCATGCTATCTTATGGGGTTCCTTAGGCAGTCTTTTGTTTCTTCCCAGTTAGGTTTAAACAAGAGACAGCCACCATGCTGTCAAAATATATAAGCAACACAAATATAGGCAACTCCAAAAACACTTAATATACAGTTCTAGGAAGGCAGATTACTGACATATAATAGTGGGAGATATATGAATAGAACAATTTGGCTGACAGTTTGTCCTTCTACAATCTACAAAAAATTCATTAACCTAACTGAGGTACAGAATTCAAGAGCCTACCGCTGTAAACACTTGTAGCATTCCATGAAGAAAGATAACATGATCTAAATTATCTTCTTGGAGTGTACTTCGAGTTCTTTTTCTCCAAAGGAATCTAAGGTAGTAACAGTTTTTAGGTGTCTCAGTGAAATGTCTAAGGCTACATAGGTGATGTTATTTGCTCTGAAGTTTACCCACAAGTTCTGTTTTAGGTACTCAAATTGTTTAAATCTGTCCCAAACATACCAAATTGCCTGGTCTCATAGAATTCACAGCACCACAGTCATATATATATTGACTGGGGGTGAGGTTGCAGAAAAATGTAAGGGGACTGTTGCACTGCAAAGAGAGGAGGACAAGCTTGATCTATCTACTAAGTAGAGAAATGCTAAGACATGTTTTCATTCTTACCACTCTTAGAATTCAGAGACCTCCCTCCACTAGAGATATATATGTAGAAGTATTTACTTTTTTCTTTCAGTAGTGACTTTTGGTTTCTAAGTTACTTAGAGTCTTTTGTAAATGCTATCTACTGACTTTCAAAATGTGTCAGTTTTCTGTTTTTGTTCATTATGATTTATTTAGACAAATCAAATATTTTTCATTACCATATGATAGGCATACAACACTTGACAGCAGGGCTTCTTTTATTGGTCTCACTGCATCGATGGTAGAGATGTATGGAAACAATTTCTTATAATATTAAGGAGCATTTTAGTGCCAGAAATAATTTTCCTGATATGTCAGCAAATGACATTCTGGCTCTTGACTCATGTACCACTGAGCTGTCAGCAATCAGCCAACTGGTGAAGGGTTAGCTAGCCAACTTGCATCACTTCTTTTTATTTTGGCAAAGATCTGATCCTAAAGAGATGATATTCATTTAATTAAATGTAATCGACATATTGATGTATCTCCATATATAAATTTGATGTAATAGTGGATTACAGCAGACAGCATTTGTTAATGCTGTGTTGCAATAACTGTTTTGAGTGTAAAAAGTTTCATTGTAAAATCAGCATAACAAAGAATCCAGCTAGGTGTTTCTTTGAAAGGATCTTTTAATTAATAGGAATGACATTAAAAATTATGCTTAAGGACAGGATGTATTACAAAGATCAATCATTGAATATGGTGCCAAATTTTAAGACAGTATCTTGAGTGCTTGTGTTTTCCTTTGTTCTGATAGCTGCTGCACAGACTGCTGAAATCTCTGTTGCAATGAATTGGCTCTGTCATGAGCATTGCAGCAAGGGAAATTCATTAAAACACCTTTAGTGGCCAGGATGAATGAGCTAAACAAGCTAAAAGCCAAAATATACATAAGGATCAATTAGAAAGGACAAATGTGATTCAAAATTAATCAGCAAAACAGCTTCTTTTGTGTTTTTTTAGTGGTTGCTTTTTCTTTTTTTTTCTTTTTCTTTTTTTTTCTTTTTAATTTTTTTTTTTGAAATAAATCGATGATTTAAGAGAAACAAACAAAAAAATTATTATGGAACTAATAATAGGATAACTAAGTAAAAGGAATTAAATGAAGTCTCACTGCCAATTTGAATACACTAGATTCTTTTTTGAGAACAAGGAAATGATAGAGAAACCTGTTACCCTTTAAACTGTGTTGGAAGATCAAGCATTGTGTCCAGCACACTTTTGCTCCAGATGATATGGATTCTGCTCTTCTCCCTGGTATCTGTGTTCTCATTTTTTCAATACTTTCATATGGAGTGGTGTTGTTTTAAAATTTGTTTATTGTTGCCTTGCAAAAATGCAGATAGCTGGTACTGAAGAGTACAAGGTGGTGGAAAAAAAATGTATATCAAATCTTTGTACAGTCGCAAGATACAATCACTGATTATCCTGAAGTTTTGTAGACTTTAAGGTACATTGCAGCAACAAATACTCGAAGTGCTGTAATAAAACCCTCTCTAAAAATATATGCATATAGTGGTATAATCTTCCTGGTATTTTTTTTTTCATATTTGTTTTAATAAAGTATAATTTACTAAAATAAGCGGAGTATTATTATTTTGTACTTAATATTAATACATCAATAAGAATATATACACATTTCATTTGTTTAAATTTCATTTTACAGGCTATTAAAATACTAGATACTAATTCATTGCCATAAATGCATTAGACTAAATATGCATAACACTACAGTTAATAAATGAAACAAGATTATTTTTTTTTTCTGTGAGCAGTTTGTCTTAGCAGATCAGTCAGTTAGTCAACAGTTATTTTGTATTTCAGTGGGTTACACATAACTCTTTTCATGAAGTGCTATATTTCTTTTGAACACTTTTTATTTAGAAATCATCTGATATTGCCATAGATGTAGATAATTTATCTTATATTCTTTTCTACACTTCCTTTAGTTTTATATCTTGCCTTTATTTTCTCGTGCTATTATCCAGCATTATTTATAGTCTTTGTTTCAAAAAGGTGTGAACATGATAGATGTACACTGTGTTGTTATTTTCCATTTTCTTCCTGAATTGCTTCATACATGAACAGAAAAATATTTAATATTAGTTGTAATTTTGCAGGTCTGTCATAACGCATCTTTTGTACTACCCAGGCTTTTATTACATATTTCTAGGGCAGTTTCCTATGTTTTAATATTAAAAGAGCTTTCAAGAATACTATTTAGAGTTAAATTATATGATGAATGTCATCCCTCTGGTGTTGAAATTTTTAGAAAATGACAACTTTGTATTACGTGACCTCAGTAGTCCAATAATCCTCTCCATCTATTACTTTCTGCCAAACCTTTTTGAAAATTCTCAGTCAAACCATGTGTTGATTTGTAAGCTATGGAGTAATCTTTACGTGACTTTGTTTTTATATTGCCATTAAACCTATTCTCTTATGATGACCAAGCTGTGCAAGAATGGCTGTTGTGCAGAACAGTGTTTTCATTATGTTATTCTGCAATAGTCTGAAATAACAAGAATAATTGTCTACTGTTAGTATTCCCATTCTGCGCAAGAAGAACTTTCCCAGAAGTTGAAATAAGTCATCTGTAGAATTTTCTTCTCTTTGTAAGCTTCTATAAGATAGAAGTATTTAAGATAGAAGTTGTTCTAAAAAGCTAGGTTTGTTGATGACTGGGAAGTTAACAGTTTGAGAGACTCTCCACTATTGAAATAAAAATGGAACCATCATATATACTAAAACAGTCATGTCCTTGAGAGGTAGATACTGTAAACCTTCAAAAGTTGTGTTGCAGGTTAGCTTAATGTCCTTTCTTCTTGCCTTCTTCCTTCTAGGCATACATTACTGTATGTAGTGTCTCACTTGCATGTTGACCTCTACATGCTATCTGAGGTACTTTGGGAAACACAATGGTACTATTTGGTGTTACACAGAAGTGAATGTCCTACAAACACTTGAAATGAAACACCAATTTAACCCATATTTTCATTTCCAAAACCAAATGTATTATAATACACTTCTCACCAATTTTTGTGCCCAGCTTAGCCATGCTGAGCATAAAATCTTCTCTAAGCTGTCTTTTTTTCCATGACATATACTATATACTGTGTATGTTTTCCAAGACCCGTTAGTTTAAACATGATACAAGCATTTTTATCTGATTATCTTGGGACAGTGAATAATTTGGTTAATTGAAGTTGAACTATGCAGTGAATTCCTTGCCCTTACATTCCTAAAATGAGGGCAGCTTCAAATCATATGTGGTTTCTATTAAATTTAATTACTTTCCCCTGTGGCTTCCATGGTATAAGTATGGGCTACTAAATGAGGGCGGTTATTCTTGTTCTTTTTGCTCTTTGCTATCGTTCTTTTTATAATTATTCTAGAAAATACCATTTTCATTATGTGATGAAAATATAGGTTATACTTCCTTCATTTATATTCTTAGCATTGTCTTCATCTGGCCTACACCTCACTTCATACACTAAAAGTATTCAATAGGGAAGAAAATATTCTTCAATAATGAGCAAGTAATACAACTTCACAATGTACCATGTTGTTACCACTTCTCACTGAATCCAGTGTTCTAATGTTTACATTTGTTATGTAATTGCATGGATTGTTCTTGTTGCAAAGGCAGTTATACTTTTTGAGCACTTAAAGTGTAAACAACATATGATCAGCCTACTAAACATTGTCTCATGCCTTCTCCATATCATTAAGCATAAATACAACCTGCACTTGCAGTCCAGAAAACCAACCATATCCTGGTTTCTATCAGAAAAAAACATGGCCAGCCGGTCAAGGGAGGTGATTGTCCCCATCTACTCTGCTCTAGTGAGACCCCACCTGGAGTACTGCACTCAGCTGTGGGGCAGCACAAGACACTCCTACAAAGACAGGCTGAGAGAGTTGGGGTCATTTAGCCTGGAGAAGAGAAGTCTCTTGGGAGACCCTATAGTGGCTTTCCAGTACCTAAAGTGGGCTTACAGAAAGGCTAGTGAGGGACTCTTTGTTAAGGAGTGTAGTGATAAGACAAATAAGAATGGTTTTAAACTAAAGAAAGTTAGATTTGGATTAGATGTTAGGAAGAAGTTCTTTACTTTGTGAGGCAGCAGAACAGGTTGCCCAGAGAAGTTGTGGATGCCCTGTCCCTGGAAGTGTTTAAGACCATGCTGGATGGGGCTTTGAGCAACCTGGTGTAGTGGAAGGTATCCTTGCCCATGACAGGGGGGTTGGAATCAGATGACCTTTAATGTCCCTTCCTACCCCAACCATTCTGGGATTATATTGTACGTCAGTAGGGACTTCATAAACATGTGCTTATGGAAGTATTAGATACTGCTGTTTGCAAAGGTACTATCCAATTTTAAGCAATTGGATAATCCTTTCCTGACTTCCTAGTTAAGTTTTTGGTAAATATTTGTCAACTATATATGTTGTCATTTACTAGGTTTTCATACTCATATACATCATAGTGAGAAGATTTGTAGCAACATCTAGAAAAATATTGTCTTTAGAATGGTTTCTCATTGAATGAACAGCATTGCAAGACTGTTATGACTATTTTGGGTTAAATACTGTTATGAATCTTATTGGCTAAGAAGCTGATCCTGATTCGCAAATTTAAGAGGAATAGTACTGGAAGTGAAATATGATATAATTATTTTTGATATAAGAAAGGTTCTATTGTACTCCCATACACTTATTATCCAAACCATAATGGTGTCAGATTATTTCAGCTAGCAACATAGGTCACTGTTTTCAAAAGTTCCTAAGTACGCAAGAAATGTTTATTCCTGACATAAATTGGAACGGGTTGCCCTGGGAAGTGGTGGTGTCTCCATCCCTGGGGGTGTTTAAGGAAAGGTTAAACTTGGTGCTTGGGGACGTGGTTTAGTGGGTGACATTGGTAGTAGGGTGATGGTTAGACCCGATGATCTTGGAGATCTTTTCCAACCTTAATGATTCTATGATTCTATGATCCTATGAAATATAAGCCATGATCCAATGGTATGTTTTGTATATACTCAGATTCTTAAATATTTTTTTTTTTAAGTTCAAGTAGGTTTAAAAATTTTTAAATTTTAAAATTATATTCATTCTTCTGTATTGTTGTGGTTCATTGAAGTATTGGATCTCCTCCTGCGCAAGTGTTCTCTTGAGCAACATCCATTGACATCAGTCCCACAGTGATGCAAGTGGCTCACTTTTAAGCCTGTTATAGTGACATCAGTCAAGATTTCTGATTTAAAATGTAATTGAAGATCATACTTACCACTTTTGTGTTTAATATAATTTACATACAGTGGCTGATACATAATAATCCCCAGTGGACTTGAAATCTCTGAATTCCATTTGGAGCTGAAACTCTGTTTTGGTTAGATCAATGAGTTGAGGGGAGATGATGGATTGGATACAGGAGATTGTATAGGATTTTGTTGAAGATATATAATTTTTTTAATTTTATTTTTTAATAAGAATATATCTGGTTCATTACTACCTTGTGAATAATTTATCTATTAATTCTGAATTGTATTTGATAAATATCACATCTTCTTCAGTTCATGAAAAACAAAACAAAAAAAACCCTATCATTTTCTTTTATAAATGTCCTCACTGAATAATGTTTCCAAACCATGTTTTAGTTTTTTTTTTTTTTTTTTTAAGTAGAAAGTTTTATATAACCTATGAAATTCTTATTGGTCCTATAGCTGGAACTATAGATACCCAATCAAGAAAAAGAAGTATAAATTTTGGAATTTTTCTTTCATGTGAACTTGCACTACTAAAAGAGCTGGATACACTTCTGGACTATTATTTCTTGTTTCAGTGAATATTCTTTTCAATAAAATGTATTTCTAGAATATGTATTCCAGATGAAAAACTGGAATCATGAAAATATATGAACAGAACATATTTAAAAAGCTGTTCTGAAATTACTTAGAAGAGATATTTTTTCCCATTTATCACTAGTCCTCAGAATACCAACATATGTAAAATGCAGATAAAGTTTTCTTTTCTGATTATCTTTCAAGTTCACTTGTTTCAATTGCAGAATTTTATGTTAATTGTTATATGTCAATGCATGCAATATTATGTGAGAATTTTAAAGGAGTCAGAATAAGATGCATCATGGTAAATTTCTCTGTAAAACAGTCAGTTTATTAAAAAGTATGTAGTGTTACATACTACAAAACAATGGAATCTTCCACACCTGTTATAAAAATTTTAGCTGTCATTATTATTTGTGTGACATGCAAAAATAAATCTTATGAGGTCGTCATGTCAGGACCATAGTACCTGCAATAGTAAGGATGCCTTCTTCACTGGTTGAACTATGAGCTATAAATATATATATATATTTTTATTACAGTAAGACATTGTGGGAACACTGTTGTTTATCTATGCTTGTAAATCATTAATTTATAAAGCCTTGCCTTAACTTTTAGTCTTCCTTTACAGGAATTCTAAAAGATTGTACATGTACAGCACATGTAAATAGCTGCAAGCATTTTTAGTGTTTTATTTCATGATGTCTTTCACATTACAATTCGTAGGTGAAGTCACACACAGCAGTTTTACAAAAACAAAACAAAACAAAACAAACAAACAAACAAACAAACAAACAAAAATCTCTATTTTTTTGGAAATTATTTATTGAAAAGAACAGAAAAGCAACAATTCCAGGCTTGTTCCTGGACAATATCCAAGGACAGGACATATCCAAGATAGGCAGTATCAAAACCACATACAAATCCCCAAATTCTTTTTTTTTTTTTAACCTCATTTTTTTCTTTTAGTTTTCTGACAGAGATTTAAAATAATCACATTCTTTAATATTATATTTCAGTTATCCCTGTAAAATACAACTCTAACAAACTGACAGATACATAGCTAAAACTCACCATAACCAAGTCTTGACCCCTCTCATTGTTGTGACAGGTACTAAGCTGGTACTAAGTTCTTTCAATAGGTTTCCTTTAAGTTTCCTTAACATAGAAAGTGAGGTTCAAAGAGGAACTAGTGAAAAATTGGTGAACATTTGGGTGGCTTATCAAATGAGACTGAAACTCTGCTAAAGGTTAGGGGGACTTTGAATTAATGTTGAGACTTACTGGTCTAGGTGAAATGAATTTTAATAACAGAAGAATGGTTGGCAAAACCTGGCTCTAAGTCTGTACTAACATGGCAATTGCCATATATGGGGAAAGATCAGTGAGAAAGCAAAATAAAACAATTTTCACTGTGTGCACCTATTTTTTGGATACAAAATGGCAGAACAAATCATTGACTGTTTTTGAAATCCTCTAGATTATTTCTGACTGCATGTACCTGAGGGAAGGATGGAGCAATTCCTGTCTTGTTACATAGTAAATTCATCATGCTAGCTTCCCTGTACCTCTCCATTATTACTTTCCTGGGAACAAAGTAACAAATGGAAAGCATCTAGGAGTCATTAACATGAAACACCAAGCTTTATGAATGCAAAACTGGTAATAAGACTTACTCTGTCATATGAAGAATGTTAATGTAATTGCCCAGTTTCTTCATAACGCATTCAAAATGGAGTAAACACCCGTGGCCTTTTATGCAAGTTGTAGATGGAGAGCACAGAAGAGGTACAGTAGTGGCCACAGGGTGACAAGACATCCATAAATGTTGATTGTAAGGCAGAAAAAGGCCAGTACTTCATGAAGACAAATTGCTCAATGGTTATTAAGAATAACTTTGTAAAATCTCATTGGCAGTGTGCTGCTTATGCAGATAGAGTGTACCGCTTATCTCTAGCACAAGGGCTCTGCCATGCATCTAGAAGTTTCCTATTTCAATGCCTATCAAATACCAAAAAGGAATTTTGTTTAATACTGCAATTCATTCATTGTATTAAATATTTTCGAGGCAGGAAATCACCAGGAGAGAATGTATGCTTGGATTTCATTCATCAAAATTAGATTACTGTAATGGGTTCTACATGAGGAGTTTCTTAAAACCACTACAATTTGCTCTGGTGCAGTACACAGCTGCTCTCTTAGTAAGTGGTGTTTCTTGGGAAAAAAAGAAAAAAGAAAAAAGAAAAAAAAGAAAAAAAAGGAAGGAAGGAAGGAAGGAAGGAAGGAAGGAAGGAAGGAAGGAAGGAAGGAAGGAAGGAAGGAAGGAAGGAGGGAAGGAAGGAAGGAAGGAAGGAAGGAAGGAAGGAAGGAAGGAAGGAAGGAAGGAAGGAAGGAAGGAAGGAAGGAAGGAAGGAAGGAAGGAAGGAAGGAAGGAAAGAAGGAAGGAAAGAAGGAAGGAAGGAAGGAAGAAAAAGAAAAAGACTGGCTCCACTGTAATTTTAGAAGTAAGTTTAAAACTATCTTCAGCTTATAAAGCTCCAAAGTCATAGATAGTTTTGTCTGATGTCAGAGAAAATGCCTCTGTAGCCTTCAGTGCAGCAGAACCAACTTTTAAAAGCAATCATATAACTTATGTACTTGGCACTTTTTGGCTCTGTGATATTTTATGAATTCTAATCAGATGATTTGCTCAAAAGAAAATCTCAGGGATTAAACTCAAAGGAGTTAGATGAAAGTTGTTTGAATCCTTGTCTTTGGAGAATACTTCTTCTCTGACCACTTCATTAGTTTTGCTTTTTTTTGTTCTGTTTGTTTGTTTTTAACTAGGAGAGAGCTATGATGATCACTGCAGATGGTGGAGAAATCAAGTTTGTGAAAGTGATGTGCTTTGTTAACATTGGACACCTTTTCAATAACACAGTTAGGAAGACTCATGAAACTTTGAAATAAAAGCTAGAAGTCTGGAAGGGTGAATATAAAAGGAAGTTTAAAAAATATTAAATTGTCATCTGTGCTGTTCATTAATTGAGAGTGATCTGTACTGAGCAGACTACATATAATGAATGATTTAACAACAAAGCATGCCCTTTTCCTACTTGCAAATTACTCACAAATAGACTTTGATTTTTAGAAATCTGGTTGCAGAGAATTGTTTGATCAACTTATGTCAACAAATTTCAGTATATTTGCCTTGCATAAGATTTGACTATCAGTTGCTCATGACTGTATAAATTAGATGGATTTTTTTCGATTCCTTGTTTGGATGCCTGAAAAACTTCTAAGGAATGACTTGGAAATATAGTATGAAAGTTTGTGCAAACATCTTTCTGCAGAATACTTAAGAATCTTGAACTCTTCATGACCATGATTGCTGACAACATTACTTGTATTTCTTAAACTTCTAGCTTAGCAAAATGAGTTGAAAGTGTTGTGGTTGATTTCTTTAAAGTATCCTGTATTTCTTCTTGTGGTATATCATGCAGTTTCACTGGTAATTCAATAGCTGGCTCAAGCACTGTTTGCTCTGAGTCACCATCAAGTCCATGACCTAGGAGAACGTGGAAGAACACTTGCATGGCAGATGCTGAGTTAAACCATTTTTTACACCACTTTGGGTCATTTGGATAATTAAATTCTGCCTCCTTAAATTTAATAAGGAACATCTTCTTAATTTCCAACTTTAAACCTTATGTGCTACAAATCAAGCTAATTTTCTTGTCTTGTAAGTGTAAACATGAAGAAAAATTAATTTTCCTCTTCTTCCATAAAAAATCCTTAGTGTCATAAAGAGAGTTATTATACATTTTATGATGAGGTATATAGGTATATTTATGTCCATTGGAGAAATCTACATTGTTTCATTGAAACAGGTAGCATCTTCATTTATATTTATGGAGAGAGGATGAAGAGAAAGGGAGTGGATCTGAGCTGAAGTGACTGAAGTGAGACTGAGGATAGGAAGGTTATAATAGTCTCATGAGAAAAAAATCTCCTGTCATACAAGGCTGAGAGAACTGGTCCAGTTTAGCCTGGAAAAGAGAAGACAGAAGAGATCTTATCAATGTGTATAAATACATGAAGGAAAGATGTCAAGAGGATGAGGTCAAACTCTTTTCAGTAGTGCCCAATGACAGGACAAGAGCTAATGGGCACAAACTAAAACACATGACGTTCCAGATGAATATGAGAACATTTCTTTACTGTGAGGGTGACAGAGAACTGGAACAGGTTGCCCAGCAAGGCTGTGGAGTCTATTTCTCTGGAGATATTCAAAATCCCCCTGGATGCTATCCTATACAACATACTCTAGGCGATCCTTCTTGGCAGGGGGGTCAGACTAGATGATCTCCAAAGGTCCTTTCCAACTTCAACCATAATGTGATTCTGTGTTGCTGTAAAAAGAATGTGGTTATTAACCAAAAGCCATCTAAAGATGTGGGATTTTTTTTTTTTTTTGAGTTCAGACTATTAAATTCAAGAGAAATGTGTCCACAGGCTTTGTTATTTTCTTTTAAAAAATTAAAAGGTCTTTTTGGGGAGAAGGTATTGCCTTAGCTCTCTGAGAGTACCTAAGATTTCAAGATTTCTCCCAGTTTTAAAGTTAAATAGCATACTTTTTATTTATTTTTTTTCTCCCTGGAGAGACTCTTACCTACCTATGACTGCTTTATCAGTTTTTTCTAGTCCTTTCTATGAGTCTGAAGTTTCCAAATTTAACCCCTTTCTTGTATAATTCTTTAAGAAAACCAGAATCACAAACATCTCTCTCTTTCTCTCTCTCTTTTTTCTTTTTTTTCTTACCAATTGTAGAGACTTCATCTGACTCAAAGGATTATGAGTCAATGTTTCATAGGCAAGCAGTGCCAAGTTATTAGTGGCATACCTGGAGGGTCAATTCTGGGGGTGAAAGTATGTAATACCTTTTTAATGACCTAGGCAGTGGGGAAAAGAGTGTAGTTACAGAATGTGTGTTGGGAAGCAGCTAATGTGCTGGAAGGCAAGGCTGCAATTCAGAGAGACCTTGAATGATAGAAATGGATGGATAAAAACCTCATGAAGTTAATCAGGGGAAATGTAATGTCCTGCTTTTAGGATAGAATAACACCATGCACCAGTACAGCCTGGCTGTCAAGTGTACCCTTAGGGTAAAGGTACAGCTGAACTTGGTAGCAAAAGACAAGGGGTCCTAGAGACTATGCCAGAGGGATGGGGAAGGTGATGAAGACTGGTGGCAGGATGGGCTGAAGGAGGAATAAGAGGAAGAACATTTTTATCTGATTGAGGGAAATGGTTCTTCCCCTCTGCTTGGTTCTTGCAGAGCTACTACAGCCAGTAGTAGCTTCTACATGCAAACTACTGCAGCCAGTTCTGGGCTGCCCAGTACAAGACTGCCATTGTCAAAGAAGACTGGGTCCAGAGGATGGTCACTGTGACAGTTGGAGGCTGTGACATAGGAGCGTCTCTGAGAAAGCTGGGTTTATTCAGCATTAGGAAGAGAGGAGTAAAGGGGATGCAGAGATACATAGAAGAAACATAAGAGGTGGTGGACACAAGGTGCAGCAAGGACGATTCCAATTGGTTTTAAACAAAAAATGTTCTCAGTGAAGGTGGTTAAGCTCTGGAAGATGTTGCCTGATCCTTTCCTTGGAGATATTTAAAACTCACCTGCTCAGTGAGCAACCTGTTCTAACTTTGAATTTGTCCGTTTTATGAACAGGTTTTGAAGTAAAGGAACCCCAAAGGTCTCTTAACCACTAAATTATCCTGTGTGTCTATGAATGTGGGTTATTGGATCAAGCTGTTGTAACTTCGCTTGAGATTTCTTCCTTTTTTTTTTTTTTTTCCCTGAGTGGTTTTCCTTAATGTAAGTTCTTGAAATTGTCCATAATAGTCTTTGATTCTATGATTTTAGACTGTATATATCAGAAAGTACTGCAGTAACTATAGTCTTTTAAACATGTTACATAACTGCAAAATTGTAAACAAATACATTTTCTCTTAGATTGTCTTATAAGAATAACATTCTGTGGCAAAACACAAGCTAATGGACTCAAAATGAGCTTTGATAATTACAGAATTACAACTACTGTCCCTACATATCAACAGGGGCAATTAGCACTAGAATCTGTTTTGCTGGATTCAGTTGTCACTCTAAGGAAAAGTTGCTCTAAACTAGCTTCCCATCTTTCCTCTATTCCAGGACATCTACGTATCTTCTCAGTAAAACAATGTGATTTATCTTAGTGACTACATCAGGTGATAATATAATTTGCCCATAACTTTTGTATTTTCAGTGAACAGTGTTTCAGACAAATCTGGTTTGGGAGAATTCAGAGAAAAAGGACTCCCCCACAAAAAGACATTATGTACCAGTACACTTGACTTGCTTCATGCTACTAGATTTCTTCATTTTGGTATGTTTTACTTTGTTTTCTGTATTTATGTCAACTTGATAATGTTTTGCTTGTGCATATCAAAACATTTTTTTTTCATGAGAACAGATATAAATTAAAAAAGTAATCTAATTATTATGTCATTTCAAGTACTCTAGATTCTCAGAATATTCAACTAAAATATGTCTCTGCTATTAAGGCACTGCATAGCTTATATTTACACTTTGATGGGTTAAACTTATGAAACAGAAGGAATGGATAGGCAACCTCTACTTTGCAGATGTTACAAAGAACACTGAATCCAGCTCATATATCAGGTGACATGTTTGGCTTATCAGCATGTGAGAAATTATTTCTGTGCATGCCAAGTGGCTGTCAAAGTCACTCTAAAGCCATATGAGGATAGTTTTTCCAAGATTCTCTTTATCTTTTACTATTTCTTGACTGCTTAACTTTTTTTTTTTTTTTTACAAGCTTTTATTTTTTTCTGTTTACTTGCTTTTGCTATAGCCTGGGATGATCCCACAGTCAGGAGCAGCAGTAACAGATGTATGTAGCAGTCTCAATAGTTTGCATACCTGAAATAGAAAGAAAATAGAAATCAGCAAGAAAGGCTTTGGTAGCTCCTCCATAGCTCTATTTCTTTAACAGTAGCAGTGCTTCATTTCTCTTCTTACACTCTGCCTCCCTGCCTCTAAAACCACTGTCGCTATCAGCCTTCGGCTCCCTAACTCTGATAATCATTTATGGCCCAAGAGCATTTTCTATTTCCTCTTCTTTCACTTATCCTGACTTGCTGTATTTATCACAGATAACATAGACTATATAACACAGTCTTGTTTCTATGTACCTGAGCTGAAGACTGACATTCCCACGAAACCTAAAATGGTAGTTGCTTTGGCAGTTCATTTGTCTCAAATAAGCAGTTCTGCATAAGGAGTGTACTACTTTTACATTTTAATAGTCAGGCTAAGAGATGTTCTTAGCCTTTCTCAATTTGTCAGTTACATTTACCGTACTTTATTTTATAGAAATCTCTTTTCTTGACTTCCATGACACCTATTTTAATATATATTCTCTCAGTTCAGTAGTATACTGTAATCTTTTTCCCCCACCCCAGCTTTCACTAAGGGCCAGCTTCCATATTTGAGCTCTCTCACTTCTTTATGAAATCGCTTATAAACACATCACATAGAACACTGAATTAAGGAATTTAGGGAGAAAGACAGTGTTCACTAGTGCAAAGTTGTCCCCTGCGGTAATTGTGCAGGCTGATATTCAAGACGTCTAACCACATACTGTCTTTTTGCTTTTTGGAAAATCTTATTGTACTTATGTAGTCTCATCAGTGTGAATCCGTCTCCATAAGAAGGATCCCATACATGCTTGCTTGACTATAAGAAACATTTCAGTGACTCACATCAGGGTGTGCAGGCATCAGTATGCAGCTGGAAGGCTCAAGAGACAGGTGAGAAGGGAAGAGAGGGTAATGAACAGGTGGAAGATGGGTGGCTTTAATAGAAAGTACTCAAGTTATATTTTGTGTGCATAAGTATGTATTTCTGGGGAAGGCAACAGATCACATTTTCCATTTTGAAATCTAGATTCAGATCTTTAATCATTGTGATGTTATTGTAGGGATTCCTAAACCTGTGTCTACTGTTCTCGGATTGGTTTTTGAAATTGTCAGTTTATTTAACACCCTTAAATTTTGATTTGCTATAAAAACTGCCAAACTGTTTTATCACTGCTGTTTGAGTGTCCCAAGTCTAGGGGAGTACCTCTAATTTTGTTCTGGTCCTGTGCAAAATATTTTAAGAAAAATCAGTCTTCCTTGCAACAGTAAATGTACTTTCAGTGCTTCTATGAGACTGTTTTCTTTGTACAGCAGAATTAGCCTAATCTCCTCATACCTATGTGCAAAGGAAGAACATTAATACATTTAGACCATTTGATTGGTTACTTACTATTTACACTGGCATAAAGAATTAATACTGGCACTGAAGCATGAAAATTCCAAATTAACAGAAACTAAAGCTGCCACTGAGACAGCTTTAGCACTGCTGAGAGAAACTGAGTCAATCTGGCAAAACAAAACACAACATGATATAACTACTTCTGATTTAAACCTGATTTTTCATACATGGTAAACCCATGTATTAATCCATTTGTCTTTTCTGCTTACTGCCACAGTGCATATAGCTAAAGTACTATTTTTTGTATTAAAGGAGCTTTAGAACAAAATTGCATGAAAACTGGTGTTAAAGCCATTCTGTATTAGTCACCATCCTCAAAAATACGCAAACAGTACCTAGAGAAATGCTACCTTTGCACAACTTCTTTTTTTTTTCCTGCCAGCTCAGCAGATGATAATATCAAAAAAAAAAAAAGGAAGACAAAGATAAACTACCTTAGTCTTGATTTGTAGACATTTTCCTCTTTTAAATACATCCACCTGTTTTTATTTTTATTTTTTTCTATATTTTGCTAGTCATTCTTCAGATTATCCTGTTGGAAACAAACACAAATAAATAAACAAAACAAACAAACAAACAAACAAATCTCCCCAAACAACTGAATTGCAATTGAACCAAATTTCCCCAAGCCCAGTTTATAGTGATAAGGTTATCTGTGACAGAGGGCCTAGTTCTTGGTGAGTGAGGCACTAATGAAAATTAGCATTCTAAAAGGATCTGCTGCAGCTGTCTTCATAAAAAGAAACTGATTAGTGGTTAGGACGGTGCTAACTCTGTAAATTATCAAACAAAATACGGCAGAAGCATCCATTTACGTATATGAAAATTACAATTTGAACATCACACTTAGAGCACATTAATCAACTTCATTCTTTGTTTTTATTGCTAATGAGGCTTTTCAGAAAGGTAAACAGCTTTCTAAATAAAGTTGCTTTGGCAAAAATGGATTAAATGCATTCCTATTTGGTATTTATTTATATATATATATATATATAAGCTATCTATCTGTCTATCTGTCTGTCTATCTATTTATTTAAGTAATTGTAATTTGGGAAGATGTGGAGGAACACTTGAAATTACCAGGCTTCTGCATTATATACACCGGCACCAATAGAGACAGAAATAAATGTAGTCTATTCTTGTTCTCTCCCTCTTCTCTTTATTGATTTAATCTCATTCACAGCAATACTACCATGTAATTGTGCAAGCGTGTGATTTTTGCAGGCTTTCCAATAGTCATATCTCACCAGCTTTTATCTGTGCCTTCTTCCTGTTAAAGCTTTGATTGCCAAAAAAGCATCCTCCATCTACCTTCCTTTGTGGGTTCGTGGGGGGTAGCTGCTGTTTTTCCCTGAAGAATCTACATTTAGCATTGCTGATTCTCTGTACTCAGACCCTGAAACACTGTTGCTTTAGCTGATGTTGCTAGGAAAAAGAACAAAAAAAATCAGTCACAACATCAAAACCATACAGAACAGACTTCGTACTGTGTCTATTTTGCTAAGTGTCTATAGTTTATTAGACATTTAAATAACATCCTCTTGCAGAAGGTTTCCAGATATAGTGTACTTTTTCAACTCTTAAGTTGAAAAAGTCTCAGTTTTTAAAAATTAACTTGCTAATGTTAGAAATTAGTATGTTAGAAATAACATTAATTACTCTGATTTCAGCCATGAAATTGTGATTCTTTACTTGGTTAAAAAAATATGCTTTGGATTTACTACATTAAAGTCAATATATCAAGGCCATAGGAATTCTTTGCAAACTGTTGGCTGCATATAGACCAAGACACACCAGGTATACTTGCATTAAGCCATACAAATGAACTTGATGTAAACACTTTTGTCACCAAACTCCAGAGTAGAACCTGCCATATTTCATATTACTTTGGATGGGGGACAGCTCAGATCTGTGCCCTTCAGTAAGCAGTGTGTGGACTGCACAACTCCTTCCCCGATACCATCTGGATGGGGCAGAAATGATGACTTATTGTGCTTCTTTGTTCCACTGATACAAACCATTTCATCATTTTCCGTGTTTCGCATGGTTCGACAATCCTGACTGGTGCTTTTGGGAGTAAAACCAGGTCTTTCTCTGTGTTGTGTGACTCATAGGATAAGCAATGTAGAAGTGGAGTTAGCAGCTACTCTATCACAAAGAAGGTTTTTACAGAGAAAAAATTAGCCTGCGTTTACTCTAGAAGAAACCTTGCTGTTTCAAGCCATGGTTCACATTCTCATCAGTCAGTAACATTACAGCAAAATGTGTGAATTAAAATCATCATAAGGAAGTGGCATGTAAAGAGCTGAGGACAGAATCTCAGGATCATTTTTTGTTTGTTTGTTTTATTTGTTTGTTTTTTTGTTTGTTTGTTTCAACATTTTCTTTGCAGATAACATATTTCATATGAACATCTTTGAGCAACCTGGTCTAAGGGAAGGTGTCCCTGCCCATGACAGGGCAGTTGGAACTAAATGGTCTTCCAACCCAAACCATTCTATGATACTATAATCATGTTAGAGCTTCAGGAACTCAAAGGATTTGGGAAACAAAACTGTTTCCAATACTTACCTTCAGCAATTGTTTTTCTTGACAGGAAACAGATGATAAGGTAAGCAAAATATAGATTCCAGGAATGGGATGTACAGGGAAAAAAAAAAAAAAAAAAAAAAAACAGGGAAGAAGGAAGAACAGATATGTAACGTGTTCATATCCCTAAGTTTTGCACACCAAATCCCTCCACGTATTTTGCTTTCAGTTCATCCCATGTGAATAAAAAAAAAATATTTCAATGTGTGGAACAGCTCTAAAATTTCCTTAGTGTCCTTAAAAATTTATTTTTCTTAAAAAGAAAATTTAGAAACCAGATATCCTGACAGAGTTCTGGCCCTCATTTGCATCTCAGTAGGTTTACCTTGAAGGCAATGGAGCTATACCAGTTTACAGAAGCTTAAACCTGCCCCTTGTTTTCAATGATTATGGGTAGGATATGGATTAGATAATACTGTTATACTGATAGAACAGTGCTTTGGGAATTGAACTGTCTATTGATCAATGGACAAACATATGGAAGCTAGGTAATTCTCTTTGAGGAAGCAAGTGCCCCAAGCTATTTCATATCGCTACTACAGAATATATTGATCTAATATAATGCACTTAACCCTCCCCCAATTTATTTATTATACTGTATTAGCAAGGTTTTACAACATATTAAAGTACATCTTTGAAAGGGTAACCAATATATTTGCTCAAATTAAATGTGCATGGAATTACCATTTCAATGGTTTTCATTATGCTCACCTTTGTTTGTTTGTTTGTTTATTGTAAATTAATCTGTTGCCTTAAATAACACTAGAGCCTTTCAAAATGTTGGCCTCTTGATAGCAAGTGAACCCATGGGTCCAGACTTACAACAGGGTCAGGGGTAAACTCTTGGCACTGGTCCTTTATTGGAGATCTGCCAAGACAGTATTTACAGCATGCAACCCCCTTTCTAAGAGACCTAAATAGCAGGCAATATTCAATGGCAGAAAGTCTGCCAGGGTACTTTGATTTGGTACAGATTAGTTTCTTTGGTAGCTCAAATATCTTTTGGTTATCTTCCAGACTAAATAAAGGTTGCTTTCTACTGGCAGAGCAAGTAGAGCAGGCGGCAGAAATGCTGCTTCGCATCTCTCCTGAGTCCAGGTCTCCTATGTTAATGTGAAGAGTCAAAGAGCTCCTGTCTGAAAGACAAAGAAACACAGGTGGAAGGAAATAGTGATGAAGTTTTAGTCCATATTATCATTAGTAATAATAATTGAAACCCTCTATATGCCTGTACTCTATCTTCTTTAGGAAAGTATGGTCCAAAAAATTTTACACTTATTAACAAAAGTTCATAACAAGCACTTATGTTATATGATCTTTCTCCACCATTTTTTCCCTTTTTTTAATCTTTTTTTTTTTCCTCCTTAATCACTCATCATGGTATCAAGGATATTTCTGTCTAGTACTGTATTACTGGATACGTTAAGCACTGCACTTCATAAGCTCCCAACATTAGTAAAGCTATCTTCTTTCTTTTCAGAAGATCTCAGAGCTAAGTATTGTGCTTCAGCTAGTGTGATTTAATGACTAGCTCCTACAGATATCAGTAGCCACACACTTGATGTTTCTTGTGTTGGCTTACAAAGGTGTCTGATCACATTATGAATACACTCAGAAATGTAAAATAGGTTCAAAATATATCTCCTCTCCCTATCCCACTGCCAAAAAAGAAAAACTAAAACAAAATAAATGATCAAACAAAAAAAAAATCCTGCATAATTTTCTGCTGGTTTAGGTGTTTTTAGAGATGATGAGCTCCCATACCAGCGCAAAAGAGCAGGGCTGGACTGGGAGATTGTTCTGTTCCTTCATTGCCAATGAACTGTTATATGGCATAAGTTTAACGTGAAGCCTGATTCTCAAATGGTGTTTTCAAAGTGGTGATCATCTTTCAAAAATATCCCTCCTGTCAATTTGCATTCTGTGCCCATATTTTGTACATGGTGAGCACAGAACCTCTGAACAAGTTTGATAGGCTTCCCGGATTTCAGTGGTATCAATAAATTTATCCAGATATCTTCCGTTTTATATATTTGTGTGTGTGTGTTTTGTGTGTATTCAACAATGGTGATCTTATGATATAGGATGGTGATCTTATGATATACCTTCTATCTGATGTAGAAGTATTTGTAACATCCTCAAGAAAAACAATAATCCAAAATTCAATTTTTTTTCCTTTTTTTCCTGCATATTACACTATGTTCAGAGAACAGAGGATAACCTTATATGAATATACATAATTCTCTCAGAAATTTGGCATTTTGGCTGTTATTTACTTGGTATGGTGCCACAAAAGCTCCCATCTACCTTGCCTCTCAGTATTCAGCTGCATCAAGAGGATATTTTGCTGCTCTCATTTGTTTCTCTGTACTTCATTCATTGACCCCATCTTTGTAACTTTTTTCACCTGCCCACTTATTGGCATTCTAACTCAGTTGATAAATGGACTGCCATTACTACAAATGCAATAACTACAGTTTGTTTGGTAATAGAAAGGTCTGATCACCCCCGCTGTGATCCACACATATTGTTACCAACCCTCTTGGGCACAGAAGACATTAAAGCAGGCTTACTAAAAGCATTTTTAATAGAACTAGTGTTTCATATGAAATTCTGCACAGACAATTCCTGAATTAGAAATATTTGTCTGCAGTGAGAGACTTACTCTAAGCACTCAGTATTTCATGCTCATTGTTTAGAATAAACACATAATGTTCATGATTCAATAAAAATATTTCAAGGATGTCTTCAGAGATTTGCATATTGAAAGTTCACATCTTGTAAATGCTCAGTGGCATTCCTTTCACTCTCTGTTTTAAGCCTATTCCTTCTGAAGATATTGCTTCCTGAAATGAAAGTATAAATTCAGTTCTTTTTCCACATTCATAGTTATGACCTGGAGACTTCCTGGTACTATAGGAAACTTCACTTCAAGGCAGGTGCAAACTTTGCTTCACCAGCTAGTAAAATTGTTTTGATTGCTGCCTTGTATCCATAAGGCAAACCAGTGCAGCAAGAAAAGTGGTAACACATATAGCCCAGTATATGTACAGACATGATGAAAAAAGTATTTGTTTAAAAACTTACATAAATATATGTTTTTTTTTTTTTCCCCAGCTTTTGTACGGTTCTTGCTACCCACCAAGTCTAGACTGAATTACTAAGACGTGTTGTTTGCAAATATAACCACGGGAATTAAGTTAAAGGTTGCTTTGAAGGTCCTGCTTTCAAGCTGAAGTCAATAGGTTTGAGTTTTCTAAGACCTATTATATAAAACTGTTATCACCTTTAACTGATATGTCCTTGTTATCAAATGTTGACGGTTTTACAGAAAAAAAACCTTTACCTTTTAGCTGTGGAGCTTAGAATACAAAGAAAAAGCAGCACTTAGCATTATTTCTAGTAGTCACAGTGGATGACTGCATGTGTACTTAAAGTTTGATTGACATTGGCCTCATAGCTAGGAAATGGAGCCACATTTAAAAAAGCAAAACTTCTTAAGCAGCTGAATGTATGCATTTGATATTTGGATTATGACATGCCTTCTCTGATCATTTAGAACAAAATTGGTATGAACAACTCTCTTGGCAATGATACAATAGTTAATGCAAGCTTGTTGGATATTACTTTTCCTGCAACACTTTTACATAAATAGGTGCTTGAAGTAGGTAGGAAACATCTCACTCTACCTGTCTCTGATGACTGTAGAGGAAATGTGAATTCCTAGCTTAATGCAAATATAGCTTTTCAGAAAGCCAAAGGTAGATGTAGAGAATCTTGCACTTAGTCTGTGGAAGCTGGAAGATGCTGATTTCAAATGTTGATGCTTGAGCCAAATGCAAATCTTGATTTTGCAATGGTTTCCTTACAGGTGGGACATCAAGGTTTTCCTGTAAATTTTAAATTAAGGAATAGGAGTCTGGAAGAACTGTTTCTCTTCATACATAGCTGGTTCATAGTACATAGCCATGGGCTGCCACCCTGTAGATCAGGTTGACCAAGGCTCCATCCAACCCGACCTTGAACACCTCCAGGGATGTGGCGTCCACAGCTTCTCTGGACTTTCCTGGAGAAGCTGTGGCCTGCTCTGTAGAGAGTATATAACTGCAAAAGCTCGTGTAAGATGGCCACATGTTGCATTTTGTTGTTGAATAGGGATTTTTTTTGTTTAGTATTACTACATTAATTAATAATTATTGTTATCTTTTTATTAATTTTATTTAATAAGTATTTGAATTAAGCAAAGGCTCAACTATCTCCTTGGTAAAACCATACCCAGATAAATCAATCAGTTGTCACAGCACACTGTGATGAATTTTTGTGTGTGGTATACAGACAGAAGGCATGGAGTGCCATGAATCTATCCTTGTGTCTCTGGCACCTTGACTACATGCTGACAAATTGATGGAAAATGTGGGCAGCATGAAGGTTCAACACATGAAATTTGGAAAGCAACAATTTTTTTTTTCTTTTTTCAGTATTCCACATTTGCCTTTCCAGTCTTCTTTTCATTTGAAAAATATGTAATAATGACTATTTGAAGCATTTATTCATGATGGTATCTAGTTAATAGATTTAATACTGGTTTGAGGAAAAGAAGAAAAATGCTTTTTATCTTATGAAAATAGGTGATTATCCTTAAAGGAAAGGCTTTGCTTATTTTTTTATTATTATTAATTTTTAGTAAATAGGGACTATAGACGAGAGCAGTTCACGGAGTCCACTCACAAACAGCATATTCTCCTTTTTACTTTTTGATTATTCTGTTCAGGTGGATAGGCCACAGGAAAGCAGACAAGCAATTGTACTAAAACTAATAACAAGCAGCTCTGTTAATTAACCAACAGGGGGTGGCCAGTTTCCTGTTTCTGTATAAACCAGCTCTTGATTACAGCATATCTCTATTCAACGTCTGACATATCACTGATATAAAGATTTGTTGATCCTGAAAGAGGAATTTTTAAACAAGAAACCCATATCACTTGTATTGTTTATTCATTTTTTCCCCCAAATAAGTTTTACCTTCCATTACATATTTTTGAAGCACAAGTGAAGAAAATATCAGTCTGAAGGATGAACATTTGATCTGATAAAAAAAATACACTTACAGAAAAAATAACATTTAGAGAGGCAACTGTGCTTTTGAGGAGGTGCATAATTTCCATTTGATTACAATACATGTGGTAAAACTTTCTGTTCTTTTGTGCCATGCATTTCTTTCAGTCTTTCACAAAACCTCTGGAAGTGAGTAAAATGACCAAATGTCACCACGAAACCTTTTTGTTTTTCCTCTGACAAAGGACGCTACATTTAAAGCTACCTATCAGGAGGCTGGAAAGAAGGCCACCTTCTGATTGGTCAACCTAGGAAGCATATTTTGAGTTGAAAATGAATGCGTCATTTTACTAAAGGAGATTAACATTAAGCCCACAACATAAACAGCTTGGGTGGAAAAAAAAAAAAAAAAAGGGAAGCTGATTAGCAATTCAGGCTTTATCTTTACTGAAAAGAGACTGATGCCCAGAGAGTTCTGGCATTCTTCAACTTTTGTTGACCATCTGTATCTATAAGCTCCCCAACAGAGATGCAGCTCACTTGGGGACAGAAGAGCAGAAGGGCATAGCCTCCTCTGCAAGAGACAGAAACCAAAAGCCACGCTAAACACCATCAATTAAAATTCATTAGTCCTGTAGGAGCTGCCCATTAGAGTGTTGAGTGTGCACAGATGCCGCTATTACAAGCACGACACCAGCAATTAGGCACCAAAAGTAGGAGGACTTCACAGCCTATTTAGCAAAGATATGATCTCTCTGTTCTTGCATAAACTTTGCCATAACTTTAATTGCAGTAGATTTCACCTACACTGGTCAAAAGAAATATTGCCTTTCTTCTTCTAACTGCTAGGACTGTTGCTTTCTAATTAGGTTTAAGACACATAACAAAATAGATGAGATTACTTTGCAGAAAAGAAATGCTGTGCTATTAGAAGTGCATTAGTTATGATAGATGTCTATACTTAGTCAAGAAAAATTAAAACCCAATTTATTCTTATACATTTTCATGTTGCCTGTCACTGCTGACTGATGACTTGTCTTCTGAGTACATCTGTATTGCTTTAAAATAAATAAATAAATAAATAAATAGGGTAGCTATCTGTTTGCATCTTGGAGTCACATGTTTTTCAGTTACAGCTAAAGCTTGGTTTTCCAAGATACTCACAAGTATTGTAAATAATTGTTTTTATTTCAGTTTTCTTCTTTTTCTTTACACAGATAATGTGGACAGAACAGAGTTTGTCTAACAAAGAGAAAATGGCTATTTTATTTGAACATCTACTTACAAATAACTATCCGTTCTTCAGTTATTCTTCTCTTTTTTCTCCTTACTGAAATTGTATCTATTCCACTGTCCATTGCTGTGAATCAGTATAGGAAAGGGAAGTATGTCAGACAAATTTAGAGAAAGTCACAGCTTCCTATTGGAGTTCTTTCTACCTTCCTCTTTCCCCTTTTCCCAAGTTTGAGAACAATGTAGATTGTGTTGTTCCTAGAATTCAGTTATAACATCTTATTTAACTTCTTGAAATCTTATGAACTTTGGAATAAAAATAACAAAAACAACAACAACAACAAACTTTTCTTTTTAGAAGATACATTAATAATGGGGCAGTTGTAGATCCCAGCTGTAAGCATTTTCTACTTTTCCAAAGGAAGCAACATGGAAAAAATCCGCAAGATGGACATGCAGATTCCACTTTCTGCCTGCACCTTCTGCCTCCCAGGATTGGACAATAGAAGATAAATAGGTCATTTTACAGCATTGGTATTATGGTACAGAGAAAGGAAAATGATCACCCTTAAATCAGGAAACATGACAATAGTCATCCCTTTTCCTTTAAATTATGTAATGAAAGGAGATTTGTTTTGGAGGCTTGTACTAAGGATTTATGGAGAAACAGAATTAATGTTCTATTTATAAAATTTCATATATATAGTCATTAGTATAACCATCTTAATGTCAAATGCTGTCCTAGTCAACATGGGAAGTATGATCACAATTTAAAAAATAAAAATAAAAAACAGAAGCAAAAATGACTATAAATGGAAGAGACTGGCATTACAATAACGTGGCAAACATGTAGAATAGAAATAAATTGTAGAGAATAGTGGAGGTGCAATTGTACTTCAAGATTATTTGAATTTGTTAACTTCATCAAACCAGGAAATAATTGTATGAATATGAGTCTTTTGGGTACTTTCTAAGTTTTCCTTTTAAAGCAACAGGCAGTTTTGCTCTGATGTGCAGATGACCTTCGCTCGAACAATGACTACAGCTTGGTATTTTGACTCTGCTAGTGCTCCTGCTGTTATCCTACTAGAGGCAGCAGGAAGAGTGAAATTTTAAGGGGAAGGAGTATCATATAATGTTAATGGCTCCTTAAGCGTTTACTTGCAACTACTGCTTTGTAACATAAAAATATCAGTCATCACTCCCTGGCTACATATATGCATATGTGCTTGTCTTTGATTATTTAACTTATGATTGATATTTTGTTGAATGTTTGACAGTGATGTCTTTTCTACTGATAATTTTTTCTCCTGCAAGTTAGTTCCAGTGAAGAAGAAAATGTTGCTGAGCATCCCATAAAACTCTAGAAACAGTTTTGAGTTTTGTTCAAGATAGCACTTTGATTGAAGTGTAAATGTTCAAAGCAAAAAATGACTAAATACATAGCAGAGAGAATAGTTCACCCATAGTAGTGAAAATTTTATCAATTTATTGCATGCTGCATTATTCCAGTTTGATTTCTACTGTTTAAAAAAGTAAAAGGAATATTATAGGCATCTTTCATGGAAGCATAAAAAAATACTGAAAGTTCATTGTAACCTGTAGCTGTGAATGCAAAAGGAAAAAAAAAAAAAAAAAAGTGACATAGCAGTTTAACTAAGTTGAGCCAAATAGAATTTTAAATAATTGAAAAGATCAAAAATTACTTAAACAAGCTGTGACTGACCACAGTTAGCTAATGGTCAACAGAAGTATTTTCAGTACAAATCAAATAAAAGAAGCCTACTGTAATGAGAACTGCATACAATAGAAAATGCAGATCCAGTCGTAAGTCTAACATTTTTTCTTACTTTAATCATAACAAAAATAGTATGTTTTTCACATACATCATGAAAACGTTAACTTACAAATTAAATGTAAATAGGAAGACTGTGGTCTTTTTGGTCACTGAAAATACATAAAAACCGTAGTTTAGCTGTATATGTTAAAAGCAAATTTTAAAAATGGTTAGCTTGAAGCAACCATCCAATTACGGATGCTGTTTAGATTCAAGGAATACTTATGCTGTCTTTAGTGTAAATGATTCAGTGTTTTACATATAATGAATTATCTTCTGACAATAAGTGTAGCGATATCATTTACTTATGTTTGAATTCAGTTTTGGGCCCCTAACTACAAGAAGGGCATTGAGGTGCTGGAGCATGTCCAAAGAAGGGCAACAAAGCTAGTGAAAGTCTAGAAAACAAGTCTTACAACAAGCAGCTGAGGGAACTGGGGCCACTTAGCCTGAGAAAAAGAGGCTGAGGGAAGACCATATTGCACTCTACCTTAAAGGAGGCTGTGTTGAGATGGGGAGTGGGCTCTTCTCCCAAGCACCATGTGCTAAGACAAGAGGAAATGGCCTCAAGTTGCAAGGGGAGGTTTAGGTTGTCTATTAGGAGAAATTTCTTTACTGAAAGGATTGTGTGGCATTGGAAAAGGCTGCCCAGGGAAGTGGTTGGGTCACCATCCCTCGAAGTATTCAAGAAATGTGCAGATTTAGAACTTAGTAGCATGGTTTATTGATGGACTTTAGTACTAGGTTAAAGGTTGGACAAGAAGGTCTTAAAGGCCATTTTCAACCTGAATGATTCCACAATTCTATGATTCTACATACAACCTGTATGTAGCCTTCAAAGCAATGGTTAGCTCTGCCCTCATAGTATCTCAGGTGCCCAGATAAAGAAACTAACATTGATGTAGTGAAACTTCCTTCAGATCTGTCTAACTAGCTTTCCTCTTCCCAGAAACAAGGCTGCAAGGAGAGCTGGAGTGCATATTAGCCCTGTCACAGACACATGCACAGACAGGACACATCCAGAATGTTCCGTAATCAATCACAGAATCATAGAATGGCTTGGGTTGGAAGGGACCTTAAAGATCATCTAACTCGAACCCTCCTGCCATAGATGGGGACAACACCTACCAGATCAGGTTGGCCAAAGCCCCATCCAACCTGGCCTTGAACACCTCCAGGGATGGGGCATCCACAACTTCTCTGGGCAATCTGTTTCAGTGTCTCACTAACCTTACAGTGAAGAATTTCCTCCTAATGTCTAGTCTAAATCAATCCTCTTTTAGTTTAAGACCATTCCACCTTGTTCTATCATTATCTGCCCCAGTGAAGAGTCCTTCTCCATCCTTTTTATAAAACCCCTTTAAGTATTGGAAGACCACAATGAGGTCTTCTCAGAGCCTTCTCTTCTCCAGGCTGACCAGCCCGAGCTCTCTCAGTCTTTCCTCGTAGGAGAGGTGTTCCAGCACCTTGATCATCTTTGTAGCCCTCCTCTGGACTCACTCTAACAGGTCTGCATCTTTCTTACGCTGGGGGCCTCAAACCTGGATGAAGAACTCCAGGTGGGGCCTCACGAAGATGGAGTAGACGGGGACAGTCACCACCCTTGACCTGATGGTCACACTTCTTTTGATGCAGCCTAGGATGCATTTAGCCTTCTGGGCTGCAAGCGCTCACTGATGGCTCATGTCAAGCTTTTCATCCACCAGAACCCCCAAGTCTCTCTTCACAGGGCTGGTAGGAAGAAGTGAAACTATTAGACCTAAGAAGGGTCTTCTGTGAGGGGGAAAACAAAACAAAACAAAACAAACAAACAAAAAACAACCACAATCTCATGGAGTAGTGCAGCAAGATGCAATGAATGTTATTATTATTATTTTTTATATTGACCATAGTACTACATGAACAATGTTACCACGTAAGAAAAACTGGAAATACAGAAAAATCTGAACAAGTTAACATTGCAATGCATGAGCAAGCTCCCAACAGAGTAATTAGGATTCCCATTAATTTTAGTACTCTGAACTGAGTTCCATTCAGGTACAATTCTAAACATCATTTACATATATATGGACATTATGCAGAATGGGTCTTATCAGGGTTTCTGGAAGAACTTATATGCCAGGTGCCCAATATGGCAATGACTCCCCCAGACTCGTTATCAGACACTGCAGTCTGCCTACAGATAACACATCCTCCAAATGTTATCTCTTTGGAAACCAAATCATTTCTTGTACCATATGTACAAGAATGTAGGAATGGTCTTGATTTACAACACAGGATACTGAAGCTAACACTTAAGCAGATTATCATTACATCCAGACAAAGATCTTTATTTGCCTTTATCTGTAAGCAATGACAAAAAGAGGTTTCGAAGCTTAATGATTTCTTAGTTTTCTGCAGAAAGTAAAACCACAAGACCCTGCAAGATCGGGATGTTGTTATTCCCATGGTGCAATACTCTTTTTAATCCAGTAGGTCAGCGATGGTTTATGCATGTACTAAAATGAGGAAACAGTACCAGGAATTCTTACATAACAGCAGTAAAAAATAGTCGTTTCCACTGCCATCACAGCCGAAAAGCCATCACTAGATATACCACTATTCTACATAGTGAACAGACTAAGCAGTCTCTGGACAATACAGTATAAACCTTTGAGGGTTCTCATGTTTCTTTGAAAAAAGAGATGACCTGACTGAATATTGAGCTTGAAAACCACAAAATCCCAAACTGATACAGCCTATATAAACTGCTTCTCATCTTTACTGGAGTTTGGACACCAACTATGTAACAAGGAGCCAGAAGATCAGAGAAATATTAATGCTGGAACATGTGTATTCCTACCTATCCTGATCTGGACAGAGAGTAAGAAATGTGAGTAATGCTTATAGAGAAAAAATAATCAATGTTTAAAAGTGTACCTGCTTGAGTTTTCACAGATAGTCCAAAACCTGAGAAAGCCAGCATTCAGGAGAGGTGACCCCTGGAATTTGTTACCTGTAGTTTTCCATTCATTGGCAAAATCGATGTGCGAGTAGATTTCACCTAGCAACAGCATGCTATCCCCTTTGCTAACATCTTGACCACTGAACAATGACATTTTGGACTGGCACACAACAGCATCATTCCTAATAATAATAAAAAGAAAAATCTACTTTCTGTGAGGAGTATAAAGTATTTTGGATTTTGTCACAAATATTGCTTCATATTTTTGCTTCTTTGACCCCTATCAACCTGACATGTCATTGGCAGGACTTTATGACACCGTGTGAGTAGATTGTACAATGGTTCCAAAAACATTTTTCTATATCTATGTGAACCAAGGACTACCCATGTAATTTATCTGAGTTTCACCATCTTCAGGAATCAGATGTCATTTTTTTTAACCTAAAAAAAAATCTTTGTCAATGTAGTAAGATGACATCTAATTGCTGGTGTCATGCTCGGCTCTATATTCAGCCTCTCTGCATACAATCAGTACTATGGGTGTGTATACCTGCAGAAAAGAAGTATATCAATATTAGAAAGAAAAAAAAAAGTATGCAAGAGGTTCAACTATTTCTACACAAAATTTGCTATGAAGAATATTTATGTACATGCTTGATTTCAGATGTAGGAAGAGATGTAATTTTTAAACAACTAGCTAAACATGTCAGAAGCATGCTTAGGAAAACATTACTACTTCCCTCCTTTCCTTTCTGCGTACATAACTATCTCTGTAGGATGGTGTTAGAGGGGGAAAGAATAAATGTCTTCTTCCTTTCACCTTTTCCAGTTACTGAAGGGGGAAAAAATGCCATTTAGGAATGTCCAAAAGATATATTCCCACCACTAATCTAGCTTAAAGTACTAAGTCTTTAATACATTATGCATGTATAAATACCTAAGATGGCAGGAGAAAAGGACAATAATAGGGAAGATGAAGAGAAATTTACTAGTACTTAATTCATTTTTACTACTTCAAACACCAGTGATTTTCTCAATCTTCATAAAAATAAGCACATACTCTTAATCAAGTGTATATTTGCAGGGTCAAATAAAATTTATTGACTGTCTGAAACCATGTTTATTAAAATAATCTTTTTAGAAAATGACACATATTGCACATAAAAGGGTGAAAGTATGAACTCAAGCTATCCTTCTACTCTCAGAGAAGGGAGTTCTCCATTAAGTACACTGAATACTTTTTATTAGCTAAATAAAGTGTCTTCTGTTATAGACAAGTGTTTGTTTTATTACATATTCCAAAATCTAAAAAAATCCTAGCTCTACCCTTACTTTGCGTTCCTTTTAAAATGACATCTCATATGAGGATAAAAAATTTCCATAGACTTCAGTGAGCCTTTTGAGAATCCCGTATGTAAAGTCTCAAATAGAAAACCTTAAAGCAAAGATGTACTGAAAGAAAATGTGGCTTTCAAGCACTCAAGTCCCTCTTAAAGATCTGCCTTTTCTGCTTTTGAAATGCAATAAATTTTCTATGGATCTTTAAGTCATAGATTATGATAATGTATCTTTTTTTCTTCTTTTTAATTATTATTATTATTATTATTTTTTATCTATCCAATGTTTAAAAGAAATTTTTGGTTAATTCACAGGCATAGGAGTATACATGCTTTAAGACCATATTCTGCACATTTTGTATACTTGAATTACAGGCCTGCAGCTTTGTGCCAAGCATGGATGTGTTTTAAAAGACTAAACAACAAGAAGAAAAGCACATGAAGAATAGCAATGAAGCATAAAACAATTCAGAATATTTAAAAGCCTCTTTTTACTTTTTTTCTTTTTAAGAGAGTTTTTGAATTACCATGAATTTCTACATAATCACCTTCCTCTGGGCTGGATTTTTTTTCCTTCAATTTCACTGTTAAAAGAATTTTATTTACAGTGTTCTTTAAGGTATTCAAGATGCCCTTGTCTAATGCAAAATATTATGTTCCTGTTGTGGTTTAACCCGGCTGGCAGCTAAACACCACACAGCCGTTCGCTCACCCTCCCCCCTCCCTCTCTGGGATGGGGGAGAGAAACGGGAAAGTGAAGCCTGTGAGTTGAGATAAAGACAGTTTATTAAGACAGGAAAATAATAATAACAATAATAATAATAATAGTGATAATGGTAATAGTATTAACAATAATAATGTGTAAGGAAACAAGTGATGCACAATGCAATTGCTCACCACCCGCTGACCGATGCCCAGCCTATTCCCGAGCAGCCGGCCCCCCCACCCCGGCCAGCCACCCCTATATATTGTTTAGCATGACGTCAGATGGTATGGAATACCCCTTTGGCCAGTTTGGGTCAGCTGTCCTGGGTCTGTCCCCTCCCAGCTCCTGCTGCACCCCCAGCCTGCTCGCTGGCAGGACAGAGCAAGAAGCCGAAAAGTCCTTGGCCTGGTGTAAACACTGCTCTGCAACAATTAAAACATCAGCATGTTATCAGCGCTCTTCTCATCCTAATCCAAAACATAGCACCCTACCAGCTACTATGAGCTACTTAACTCTGTCCTAACTGGAACCAGGACAGATATCCACCCCTTATTCCATACCATTTATGTCATGCTCAGGTTACACTCTGTCCAATACATTCTAATTAATCACCATTTTCATCTATGATATATAGCAATCATGGTAGTGATGACATACATTATTATATAATAATTAACATACTACAATTCAACTCATGGGCTATTCTCACCCAGTATCAAATCCCCTTGAGGTACACACCGGACCTCCCCATTCTTTTGCATTACCCACCAAGTGCATCCAGGTCCCTGAGCAAAAGCAATTCCACGAATGGGTTTGCCTTTTCCTGAGGCAGGAGTAGCCCAGACTGTTTTACCCAGCATGTTTCTTACGTGCACTACAGGAACTTTATCCCCTTCTACAGTGCGTAACAGGTTTGATTGGGCAGGTCCAGCTCGGTTGGCAGATCCCCTGGTATTGACTAACCAGGTGGCCTTTGCCAAATGTGTATCCCAATTTTTGAATGTCCCAGCACCCATTGCTTTCAGTGTAGTCTTCAACAGTCCATTGTATCGTTCAACTTTTCCAGAGGCTGGTGCATGATAGGGGATGTGATACACCCACTCAATACCATGTTCTTTGGCCCAAGTGTCTATAAGGTTGTTTCGGAAATGAGTCCCGTTGTCTGACTCAATTCTCTCTGGGGTGCCATGTCGCCATAAGACTTGCTTTTCAAGGCCCAGGATAGTGTTCCGGGCGGTGGCATGGGGCACAGGATATGTTTCCAGCCATCCGGTGGTTGCTTCCACCATTGTAAGTACGTGGCGCTTGCCGTTGCGGGTTTGAGGGAGTGTGATGTAATCAATCTGCCAGGCCTCTCCATATTTATATTTCAGCCATCGTCCTCCATACCAAAGAGGTTTTGACCGTTTGGCTTGCTTGATTGCAGCACATGTTTCACAGTCATGAATAACCTGTGCTATAGTGTCCATGGTCAGGTCCACCCCTCGATCACGAGCCCATCTGTAGGTTGCATCTCTACCTTGATGGCCTGAGGTGTCATGGGCCCATCGGGCTATAAATAATTCACCTTTATGTTGCCAGTCCAGGTCCACCTGAGCCACTTCAATCTTAGCAGCCTGATCCACCTGCTGGTTGTTTTGGTGTTCTTCAGTAGCCCGATTCTTGGGCACATGAGCATCTACATGGCGTACCTTTACAACCAGGTTCTCTACCCGGGCAGCAATATCTTGCCACAATGCCGCAGCCCAGATGGGCTTGCCCCTGCGCTGCCAGTTGTTCTGCTTCCATTGCTGTAACCACCCCCACAGGGCATTTGCTACCATCCATGAATCAGTATAGAGATAGAGAACTGGCCACTTTTCTCGTTCAGCAATATCTAAAGCCAGCTGAATGGCTTTTACTTCTGCAAACTGACTCGATTCACCTTCTCCCTCAGCAGCTTCTGCAACTCGTCGTGTAGGACTCCATACAGCAGCTTTCCATCTCCGATGCTTTCCCACAATACGACAGGACCCGTCAGTGAACAAGGCATATTTCTTCTCATTTTCCGGTAGCTTGTTGTACAGGGGGGCTTCTTCAGCACGAACCACCTCCTCCTCTGGTGATATCCCAAAGTATTTGCCTTCTGGCCAGTCCATAATCACCTCCAAGATTCCTGGGCGACTGGGGTTTCCTATTCGAGCCCGCTGAGTAATCAGTGCAACCCACTTGCTCCATGTAGCATCAGTTGCATGATGCGTAGAGGGGACCCTTCCTTTGAACATCCAGCCTAGTACCGGCAGTCGGGGTGCCAGGAGGAGCTGCGCTTCAGTACCGACCACTTCCGAAGCAGATCGAACTCCTTCATATGCTGCCAATATCTCCTTTTCAGTTGGAGTATAGCGGGCTTCAGATCCTCTGTATCCCCGACTCCAAAACCCCAGGGGTCGACCTCGAGTTTCCCCAGGTTCTTTCTGCCAGAGGCTCCAGGTGGGACCATTCTCTCCGGCTGCGGTGTAGAGCACATTCTTTACATCTGGTCCTGTTCGGACTGGCCCGAGGGCTACTGCATGAACTATTTCCTGCTTAATTTGTTCAAAGGCTTGTCGTTGCTCAGGGCCCCATTCAAAAGCATTCTTCTTACGGGTTACTTGGTAGAGCGGGTTTACAATCAGACTGTAATTTGGAATATGCATTCTCCAAAACCCCACGACACCTAGGAAAGTTTGTGTTTCTTTTTTGCTAGTTGGTGGAGACATAGCTGTTATTTTGTTGATCACATCCATTGGGATTTGACGGCGTCCATCTTGCCATTTTATTCCTAAAAACTGGATCTCTCGTGCAGGTCCTTTAACTTTATTCTGTTTTATGGCAAAACCGGCCTTCAGAAGGATTTGGACTATTTTCTTCCCTTTCTCGAAAACTTCTTCTGCAGTGTCACCCCACACAATGATGTCATCGATGTACTGCAGGTGTTCAGGAGCTTCCCCCTGCTCCAGCGCAGACTGGATCAGTCCATGGCAAATGGTAGGGCTGTGTTTCCACCCCTGGGGCAGCCGATTCCAAGTATATTGGACTCCCCTCCAAGTGAAAGCAAACTGTGGCCTGCACTGTGCTGCTAGAGGGATGGAGAAAAATGCATTAGCGATATCAATTGTGGCATACCACTTGGCTGCCTTTGATTCCAGTTCATACTGGAGTTCTAGCATGTCCGGCACTGCAGCACTCAGTGGTGGCGTGACTTCGTTCAGGCCACGATAGTCCACTGTTAGTCTCCACTCACCATTAGACTTTCGCACTGGCCATATGGGACTATTAAAAGGTGAATGAGTCTTGCTGATCACTCCTTGGCTCTCCAGTTGACGAATTAGCTTATGGATGGGACTCAGGGAGTCTCGGTTGGTGCGATATTGCCGCCGGTGCACAGTTGTGGTAGCGATCGGCACTTGCTGTTCTTCAACCCTCAGCAACCCCACAACAGAAGGGTCCTCTGAGAGACCAGGCAAGGTAGACAACTGTTTAACGTCCTCTGTCTCCAAAGCAGCTATGCCAAAAGCCCAGCGGAACCCTTTTGGGTCCTTGAAATATCCTCTTCTAAGATAGTCTATGCCAAGGATGCACGGAGCATCTGGGCCAGTCACAATACGGTGCTTTTGCCACTCATTACCGGTTAGACTCACTTCAGCCTCCAATACAGTTAACTGCTGGGATCCCCCCGTCACACCATAAATACAGATGGGCTCTGGCCCTTTATAGCTTGATGGCATTAGAGTACATTGTGCACCGGTGTCTACCAAAGCCTTATACTTCTGTGCGTCTGACGTGCCAGGCCATCGAATCCACACAGTCCAATAAACTCGATTGTCCCTTTCCTCCCCCTGGCTGGAGGCAGGGCCCCTCTAGTCCTGGTCAGAATCTTCATTTCTGTGTTTAAAGGACTGCCTGCTGGAAGTTGGAGCAGCAAACCTTTCAGAGAACTCCTTTTTCCCAATTGTTTTCCTTTGCAATTCACGTACCCGTGCCTCTAGGGTCGCAGTAGATTTTCCATCCCATTTTCTCATGTCCTCTCCATGGTCACGTAGGTAAAACCACAGGGTGGCGCGGTGTGTGTGCCCACCATATTGTCTTCCTTGCATAGATGAACGTTTACCCCTAATAGCTGAGACACTGGTTTGTACAGGTGGGGAGGAAAATAAACTCTCTTTAAGTTGGTGGATCTCTTCAGAAAGTTTCTCCAAGGTATTCTCTTTTAGCTGGTGGACACTAGTTCGTTCAGGTGAAGGGGAAGATAATCTTTCTTCAAGTTGGTGGATCTTTTCAGAAAGTTTCTCCAAAGCATTCTCTTTTAGCTGGTGGACACTGGTTCGTTCAGGTGAAGGGGAAGATAATCTTTCTTCAAGTTGGTGGATCTTTTCAGAAAGTTTCTCTAAAGCATTCTCTTTTAGCTGGTGGACACTGGTTCGTTCAGGTGGAGGGGAAGATAAATTCTCTTTAAGTTGGTGGACCTCTTCAGAGAGTTTCTCCACAGCTGAGACACAGGCCTTTAGGGAAGAGGAGAGATTTCCTTCGTACTGCCGGAGTATTTTAGTCACTTCATTCACTGTGGGATTCTCCTCCGTTTTCCAGGCTAGTATTGCCAATGAGTTGGCATATGATGATGGGGCACTCCGTACAAACTTCCGCCACATGGGTGGTGTACACCGGACTGCATCTGGATCTGCGGATGTTTGTGCGTCGTCTAGGTCCTTATAAATTACTTCCCGTACGGCCAATTCCCTCAGGTACTGAATTCCCTTCTCCATGGTGGTCCATTTGCTTGGTAAACATACAAGTTCTTCCTTGAAGAGATACCTTTCCTTCACAGCTGACAGGAGACGCCTCCAGAGGCTGCGAGATTGTGCTCCATCTCCAATTGCTTTGTCAATGCATGCGTCCCTAGCAAGGGATCCCAGCCGCCTGGCTTCCTTGCCCTCCAATTCCACATAATTGGCTCCCGTGTCCCAGCACCGGAGCAGCCAGGTGACAAGCTGCTCGCCTATACAGCGACCAAAATCTTTTCGCACATCTCGTAGCTCACGCTGGTATAGAGTCCGGGTAATTACTGTTGATTTTTCGACATCCTCATCCTCATCTTCAGTCTTCTGCACCTTTGATGGCCGGTGTAGAGTCCGGGTAGTTACTGTTGATTTTCCGACATCCTCATCCTCATCTTCAGTCTCCTGCACCTTTGATGGCCCAGCCTCGTCTTCACTACGCCCAGACTTAGCAGAAGACTGTCTGCGTTTTAAACGACCTGAGCCTCTATACCATTTTTTCACCTTGTCTACAGGGGCAACTTGCACTGCTACAGCTCGTTTCTCTGACCCAGCCACAGGGTCTGCCACAGGGGTTGGAACACCCTCTGCGGGGTCAACTTGCACTGCTACAGCTCGTTTCTCTGACCCAGACACAGGGTCTGCCACAGGGCTTGGAATACCCTCTGCGGGGTCAACTTGCACTGCTACAGCTCGTTTCTCTGACCCAGACACAGGGTCTGCCACAGGGGTTGGGATACCCTCTGCGGGGTCAACTTGCACTGCTACAGCTCGTTTCTCTGACCCAGCCACAGGAGTGGGAGCAGCTGCACGAGCTGGGGCAGCTGCAGGAGCTGGGGCAGCTGCAGGAGCTGGAGCTGGAGCGGCTGCAGGGGCTGGAGCTGGAGCGGCTGCAGGAGCTGGAGCGGCTGCAGGAGCTGGAGCGGCTGCAGGAGCTGGAGCTGGAGTAGCTGCAGGGGCTGGAGCGGCTGCAGGAGCTGGAGCGGCTGCAGGAGCTGGAGCTGGAGTAGCTGCAGGAGCTGGAACTGGAGCGGCTGCAGGAGCTGGAGCGGCTGCAGGAGCTGGAACTGGAGTAGCTGCAGGAGCTGGAACTGGAGCGGCTGCAGGAGCTGGAGCTGGAGTAGCTGCAGGAGCTGGAACTGGAGCGGCTGCAGGAGCTGGAGCGGCTGCAGGGGCTGGAGCTGGAGTAGCTGCAGGAGCTGGAACTGGAGCGGCTGCAGGAGCTGGAGCTGGAGTAGCTGCAGGAGCTGGAACTGGAGCGGCTGCAGGAGCTGGAGCGGCTGCAGGGGCTGGAGCTGGAGTAGCTGCAGGAGCTGGAACTGGAGCGGCTGCAGGAGCTGGAGCTAGGTTGCTAATAGCATCAATTGCAGCTCGATAGGCACAAGCCAGACCCCAGCACGCTACAGTGATTTGTGTCACTTTGGAACTGCCAGAGTCATGACACCTTTTTTTCAAGCATTCTGCCAGCTTTTTAGGATTTTGCAGTTGTTCAGGGGTGAATGTCCAAAACACTGGAGGTGACCACTGCTCTAGAAACCTGCCCATATCCTCCCACACTCCCTGCCACTCGCAACTATCCCGCCTCAAGACAGATCTCCGGATGAGATTCCTAAGTAGTTGTTTAACCCTCCACAAAATCTGAAGCGCATTCAGGAGACATAACAACAAGAGCAGGCTGGTCTGAGTATCCCAAGGATATTCAACATCTCGGAGAACCACCGTAACTAACTCGGGGGATAAGAGGGTGGTGGTGAAGGAGAAAGGGAGAGTGAACAGGTAGGGAAACATGTCTTCCCCTGTCCCCTTCACAGATTGGCTCCCTAACGAAAACAGGCAATAGGTGTAATTGCTAATAGTTTCCGAGATATGGGTTCCAAAGTATAGAGTCGACTTCAGTGCTGAGTACAAATACCAGGTTAGAGTCGTGACCAGATATTTCATCATTTCATAAGCCATTGTTACACTGCACAGTACCATAACGATCTTAAACCAGGGCCCGGAAAGGATAAACAGTGCAACAGGGAGCACATACAGAAAGTAGCGCGCTATAAAACTCAATTTGGAAAACAGGCACAGCAGACTGGAGATTAAGGCAATCAACATCGTGACTAGCAACTATTAAGCAGGTCCAATACTTATACCAATTTTAGTTTAACACACTCTGGTCAGATTTGTCGATATCTCAACCCTTCGGGCCCCACGTTGGGCGCCAAAAAGACTGTTGTGGTTTAACCCGGCTGGCAGCTAAACACCACACAGCCGTTCGCTCACCCTCCCCCCTCCCTCTCTGGGATGGGGGAGAGAAACGGGAAAGTGAAGCCTGTGAGTTGAGATAAAGACAGTTTATTGAGACAGGAAAATAATAATAACAATAATAATAGTGATAATGGTAATAGTATTAACAATAATAATGTGTAAGGAAACAAGTGATGCACAATGCAATTGCTCACCACCCGCTGACCGATGCCCAGCCTATTCCCGAGCAGCCGGCCCCCCCACCCCGGCCAGCCACCCCTATATATTGTTTAGCATGACGCCAGATGGTATGGAATACCCCTTTGGCCAGTTTGGGTCAGCTGTCCTGGGTCTGTCCCCTCCCAGCTCCTGCTGCACCCCCAGCCTGCTCGCTGGCAGGACAGAGCAAGAAGCCGAAAAGTCCTTGGCCTGGTGTAAACACTGCTCTGCAACAATTAAAACATCAGCATGTTATCAGCGCTCTTCTCATCCTAATCCAAAACATAGCACCCTACCAGCTACTATGAGCTACTTAACTCTGTCCTAACTGGAACCAGGACAGTTCCTTAATAGGTTTTTGTTATGGTTGTTGTTAAGGAAAAAAAAAAAATAAAATTAGACAACAAACTGGATAGATAATGTACCATGTAGGTGACTAAACACATACAATATGTTATTTAAATTTTGAAGTTATGGTCTACTGTAAAAGAAAAATAATGTACAAAAGAACTTTTTATGTTTGTTTGTTTGTTTGTTTGTTTTAGTCATTTATTTGACCATTGCCTTTCCAAATGGAAGAAAAATCTGTGACTAAATCTGTCATACTATTCCTTACCTGGGGTGGGGAGTCATACTGGTAATTGGTTAATTCATTTCTAAGGGATGTTACAGCAGATTTTTTTCCCCCTGTGTTATTGGTTCAGCAATTCTTTGCAAAGTTCAATGAGGTTCATTAGCTTATCTGAAGAAAACGGATCTGATACCCAGGCAGCTTATTTCCATGACTTTTCTAATTAAATCTTTTCCATCGGACAAAAAGCTGTCCTTTTTACTTGACAAACATTTGCTCTAAGTTGGACTTCCCTGGTTTTTTTTGGTACTTTATTTTTTACCCTCTCTCTTCTCCCCAGCTCTTCAACAGCAGCAGCAGCAGCTGTTAGTCACAGGATCACACTCTCTGACATTTACTCTGAATGTGCTTGCTTATTAAAATATTTCACTGTTAGACAAGTTTATCAGATGAAAAATACAATAAAGTTCCAGTATATTGGTTGAGTAAATTTCTAATAAAATGTGTTTCCAGTACTTCAGTGTATAACTATTAATGTATGTATTTGAAGATATAAAATTAATTTAACCTTCCCTTGAAGGTTGTTTTTGAAAGCTAAGTAATCAAACGTTAGCCAAGTGGGAAGTCCCAATCCACAGCAAAGTACATTCTGTACGTTAAAGGCTGGAGTTTTATATTTGTCTATTCTTTTATCAGCATCCTCCAAAAAAATTGTCAGTTTCAAGAGCTCTGCCGCAGCGTGAATTATCCTGTAGAGAAGGGGAATAAAGTTCAAGAAAAGTTTAATCAAAGCACTTTTTCACAATGCTCAGAAAATCTTGGGAAAAGGCTTTCTGTGAACAGGCAGATCACTGATTAGTTCTTCAGGTACTTATTTTTCCACAATATGAAATAATGTGATATGGGGTTAAGTGCTCACTGAGGAATGAAAAGTTTGGGCTTTGAGTTTTCACATAGGTTTATGGGAAGGTACGCTCAGTCTGTGACAAGCATCTCTGTATACAGTTTATGTTGCTATTCTTTAACACTCTCCAGCATCATTAGCTTGCCAGCCATGTAGTCTGTAAGTAATAGGTTGCAATAACAGCTAAAATTGACAAGTGCTTAGCCCAGAGCATGGGTTGAATGTAATTCATAGGGTTCCTGAGTTAATTTCCAATACCTGTTTCATCAAGGCAGACTGATAGATGGCTGCCAGCATCTTCTTGCTTTATCTGTAAATCCCTGTGTCTTTTACTGCCATCATCCTGGAGCCGCTGATACTTTTATTTTTATTATTTTTTATTTTTTCTTCTCTTTTATCTCTCTTCTTCAGCCCCTCTTCTCTTCCCAGTCTTCCCCAGGCCACTCCCTACTATTTGTCTCTCAAAAAAGAAAGAAAGAAAGAAAGAAAGAAAGAAAGAAAGAAAGAAAGAAAGAAAGAAAGAAAGAAAGAAAGAAAGAAAGAAAGAAAGAAAGAAACAACATTCTGTCCCTTACATTTTCTCCTCCCTATTTCCATAACTCTAAATTGAGCTTACTCTACAGGCACATCATTCATTTAGATTGGAGGCCCTTGCAGCTAAATGCAAGACCTTCAGATGTTATTGAAGTGCATTTTTCCATGTGGCCCTGTTTAAAGTGATGTTTCTTTAGGGACTGCAGGGTGAAATATGAAGTTATCTGGGAGAGTAAATCTGAGATGTTGGACAGATGGTAAAGCGTCAGTGCATCCACAGAAATGCATTTCATTTTTATATAGGGGATGCTTTCAATCAGTTTCAGCCTGAGAAAACAGTTGCTGTTATTGCATATCTGGCATTTCATGTTGGTTTTGTTTGTTTATTTGCTTGTTTTCAGATCAATAGTTATGTTATTAAACCATAATAAATTTAAAATTAATGTATTAATTTTTTGGATGTGTAGGGGGAATATGTGTAATTCAAGATATCGAAATAGACATGACAAAAACAACAAAGATACTGAAATGAAAGAAATATTGCCAAATGAGGTCACAAAAATGTGTTTGGTAAAATCTACCCATTCACTGTGGACTATGAAAACACATTTCTTACTTCAGTTATATTTCAGAAATATTAATTGATATAAGCTTTACTGTTTAAACTGTGAAGAATAACACTTATTCCCATAGACCTCTGGGGTGTACTACCAATTTTGAAAGTGTTTTTGGAGACAAAGAAAATTTATTCATTCTCAGTAATGAAGGAACAGCTTTTTGAACATTTAAGAATCTTTGTAAATGATGGCTGCATATTGTGTGCAAGGACACCATGTGAAGTTTTATTCTATTGAACCACAATCACTTCTTTGTGACCATCTAAGGTTTTGTGGTTTTTAGTAGAAGAAATATCTAGCTTGCACAGTTAAACATTCCTTCATTTTAATTCAGTGTTGAGCTAGCATTTAATCAAACTGTGGACAGCTTTCTGTTTGCTGATTATTTTTGCAACTAGAAAAGTATGTGGATGAATCTTCTAAACCTTTTTTGAAAGAAGTTGACGGTCAAGAGTACACAATTTTTGCTTCTCATTATGTTTTGGGCTAGCTGATGTAAACCTGTGTTGTCAATACTGTATAGTAATTTGCTGCTTTTGTATTGTTGTTGTTGTGTTGGTTCTATTTTTTTGTTTGTTTGTTTTTTACTGAAAAGGATGAAGGTATGTCATCAAGTTTCCCTGCTGTGTTTCCCCAACTATGGCATATAATACCTTCGATGTGTTATTGCAAGTCTGAGTGATCCACCAGGTTGCTCTGCTCTCCTGGAGAAATCAATGCTTTCATGACTGTTCTGATAGTAATGCCAATATATAAAGACTGGTAAGAAGATTAAAAATAATAATAAAATAAAACAAATCAGTGAAAACAATAATGCAAAGGGGACAAAGAGCCAGAGGGCCAGCTTCTGCGTGTAATCAACATCACTGGTCCTGTGGCTGGCAGCAGTAGTGAGGTAAATGTCATTAAGAATATATATACCAACAATAAAAACAATATCAACATTGGAGATTTCTTAAAATGCATATATGTGTGTATATATATATATATATTACAATTTTCATAAGTCTGTCTGATTTTTAGCTAAATCCTTCCTTGTGGACCTGTTAGGGTTTTTGTTGCTGATGTTGTTTGTTTGATTGTTTGTATGTTTTCCAGTGTTTCTAAGAAATAGCAGCACCTTATGGTTAGCCTGTCACTAGCTCTTAACCTGTATTTTTTCTGCAACAAAAGGTTTTTTATTGTTGTTGTTCATTTTTTGCAGGGGCAATATGACCTGCTTCAGGACATGATACATCATAGAGATGGAGTAAACTTAGCTTGCTAACCTGTTTAGAACATTTTATTCAGAGCTTAAAGAAATTTGATTACATTTTATGATAGCTAACCCAAGGTCAAGGAATTTAGTTTCTTTCCATCAAGTAAACAGTGATGAGAAAAACATAGCCTGAAAGCTTTCTCACTGCTTATATGAGTTGAATCTTCGCATGTATTTTGCACTTACTTCCATCTTGTGTGTTCATATGAAATAAGTAAACAAATAATATTGCTGTTTCAATTGTTTAAGAAAAAAGACGGAAACATACCTGGAAAACTTCATATACTGGATGCACATGGAGGATGTTAGCTAAAAGATAGTTCCTTGAGTAAGTTTCTATCCATCATCAGTTTGACAAACAGAAATATTTGTTTGTAAATCTAAATAACTGCATATGATTATTTCATGAAAAACATTGAACCAATGAACCCAAAATAATTTCGGCTGCAGATGCTTAATGAATTTGCCCCAGGCTGTTCTGTAACTTGCTCCAAATATAGAATTTTCATTCAAATTCCTTGCATGATATATGGTAAAGTTCAGACATAGACAGCCTAGTCAAAAATTAGTTTTGTGTTAAATTAGTTCTAAGGAAGCTTGCAGACAAGCACAGGGCACCAGTGACAATTCTAAGCACTACACAGATATAATAAAGTTTGGGGCACTGTAAAAGTCATATCAATTCTGACTTGCAACCTGACATACAAACCTATGAACAGCAGGTGGTGGGTAGCTATTTCATGCCCTAGGAGGCAGGAAAAATGATGGAACTTAAGATTTGAAGGACGGCTGTTCATATAGTTTCATTTCACTGGATGTAACCTGACATCAAATGGTGGAAAATGTAGAATGTCAGGAAACCACAGTTTTATAAAATGTTTTATATAGGCTATTTACAAGGTCACCTTAAGTCTCGCTACATATCTTCTAAGATTTCCTGCTTTTTATCATTTCTGAAATTTTTCAGCAATACATTCATTCCAAGTAGTGCTTATGTCATAGATAATTGTTTTTAATAAAGCTATCTGGATAAACTTCAAGCTATCATTTTATTAGCTTATGTGATTTTTAATTGGGAATCAGTCTTTGTCAAGATAAGCAGCTTGATCTAACTTAACATGGTAACCAGATCAGTTGAGAAGAGATAAAACTAATTTGATTTCATTGTAAACTAAGGTGTATATATTACTTGTATTAGCATTAGTTCTGCTTTTGTTAAATTGCTTCCCAGGCTTCTTCAAATAATTTGTAGAAAGAGCACTTCACTTATAGACTTTCACAGTGTTATTACAGCAGTCAGATTGCACCATGTACACTGCCCATTTTATTATTTGGCAATATGGAGCAATATTTGGTAAAGCAATATATATCATCTAAAAAAAAGGTCCCTTATGAAGTAAATCAATTACACGTTTATTAAAGATTGGTGATAAGTTGTGTTTATAAATTGACATCCCTCATTTTCTGAAAAAAAAATATGGGGATAAAATTTCTAATTTCTTTGAAAACTTCTGAGTGAATGTTTTAGAACCAATATTGGAAGATGTTTAAGTTTGATGCAAGTTTAGGACTGGATGGCTGGTTTAGGACATGGGTTAATAGAGGTTACCATGTAATGGTTATGACTGCTGAGCTAGAAACAAGATAAAGACCAAAACTGAGCTAAATTTTATATTTGTGCAAGTAATAAATAGGTTATGTGGCTATGTTTGGAATGGGTTTATGACTGAAGACTTGAGTTTTGGGAGGATCTGACAGGTAACAGCTGGAAATGAATTTACTGTGGACTGTAAGAACATGGAAAGAAATAGCAGAAGCAGCTGGATGGGATTAGATCTAAATCTGACAAGGATTGACAAGATTACAATAAAAGTTTGAATTCCAGCCTTTGGGAATAAACATGTGAGTGTTAGATTTAAGTATGGGAGGGATACAGTGTTTGGGCTGTTGAGTTTATCATCTGTGTATTAGGTAGCACAGGTCATGTGTTGAGGATCAGTGCATGATATGGATCTGGAGCAGCTACCAATTTCAACTTATTTTTCATTGAATCAGAAGTAGCAGGACTTCATTTACAGATTTGGCTAGCAGGGTCTACTCACTAATGTTAGTTTATGAATATTGCTAGTTTTTCTGACAAGAGGCTGATATACTAGAGTTAGTCATAGCCTATATGGATAAATGGAAAATAACCAAGCTTTATCGGGTTTACACAGCAAGGTTTTTGTGATGGGGGGGCTGCAATGTTGGCTCCTGTGAGAAGAGTCCAGAAGCTATGTCATGTTAGAAAAGAGCCAGTTCCATCTGGCTCCAAAAAGGGCCTGCCACTGGCCAAAGAGGAGCCTATTAGCTACTCTGGTTGCTCCCCTTTATTTAAGAAAGCGAAAAACTGCTGTAAAGCAGCAGCTGGGAATGAAGAGTGATAAAATGTGAAAAAAACAACCCTGCAGACACCAAGGTTTTGCTTCAGGGGAGGTAGTATTTCAGGTGTCAGTGTAGAAGTTCCCCAGTATTCCATGGAGAGGACCGTGGTGGAGCAGGCTGTGCCACTGTCATGGAGATCCTATGCAGGAGCAGACGTCAGGCTGGAACTGAAGACCATGGTGGATCAGGAGGTCCATCAGGAGCTGCCATCCACAGGAGACCCATACTGGAACAGTCTGTTCCTGAAGAATGGACCCCATGGTATAAACCTATATTGGAGCTGTTCTTAAAGAACTACTGTCTATGGGAAGCCCACATAGTATCAATTTGGGAAGGATTACATCCCATGAGAGGTACCCCACAATGGAAGAGAGGAAGAGTGAGGATGAAAGAGTGGCAGAGATGAAGTGCTATGGGCTGACCACAATGCCCTGTTCATCTGTGGTGCTTGGGGGAAAGAGGTAGAAGAGGACAGGTGGGAAGGTGTTTTATGTTTGCTTTTAATTCTTACTACTCTAGTCTGTTATCAATAGACAATAAATTCTATTTATCGTCCTTACACTGAATCTGTTTGGCCCATGACAATAACTGGTGAGTGATCTTCCCAGCCATATCTCAGTCCATGATATTTTATTTTATTTTTTCTGTTATATTTTGTCCCCTTGTTCTTTTAAGGAGGGGAAGTGAGAGAGCAGCATGGCGGTGCTGAGCTACCTACCATTATTAAACCACCACACAAACTTATTAGCCAGTTTTTATATGAGATCTCTGACTGTCTACACCAGTGGTGGCTCTCATGATCTTTCACCAGTGGGGAACTCAATGAGAAATTTTGTGGTTATGCATGTATGTATGTACAAGCAAGTGCATAATGCAAAGCAGATTTAGGAAAGAAATATTATAAAAAGCAGGAACAGTACCTGTTATTTTTCAAGATAACACTAAGAAGAGAATGATTAGTTATATGCTGGAAAATAGAAAAAACATCTATTTCCTTGTAAACAATTTTGCAACTCTCTCCAACATACCACTTTTCACACATGGCCTGAGTTGCCATATGCCCATTTCCAGGGCCCTGGGGATAGCCAGAAAAATCCTCACACAGGGCTTCTGTGTGGATGTATTTCCAAAGCAAATTATGAAATCCACTAGCTCATAAACATAGATTTAAGTCAGTCAATGTCAATTGGCCTTAGAGACAGATAATAATACTTTCCCCCCCTCTAGATCTTTCACCATGTTTCTTTTCTCTATTTTCTTTCTGATATTTACTCAGCCCATACAGACTATTAATGCATGTGCATGTCTACTAGCAGGTTACTTAACTCTGTGATGGGTGAATCTAGATTAAATAATCTATTTGCATTCAGTAAGCATTACTGAATCTCAGAGAACTTCCAACCCTGATAAAGGGTGAATCTGTGTAAAAGATAAAGTATCAAATCTCAACTCGTAAAGTATTCCAGAAGCCACAAACCATGACCCAAGAGAAGGAAGGTACAATTTTCTAGAATCAAATAATGCTGGTAGATATTCTGTAGTCCTCATACTACCTCTCTACCTACACTAAATTTTTATCTTTAACATGCTATTAATCAGAAGATCAACGAATTGTAAAGTAATAGACTAGCCAGCTACAAAACAATAATGTGAAAAATCTATCTAAACTTCATTTGGGTGTTTTGGCAGGGGGGTCGGACATGAGGATCTCTTGAGGTCCCTTCCAACCCCTACAATTCTGTGATTCTGTGATTCTGTGATTCCCTTCCTTGATTTAGTACATGCTAAATATAACCTAAGGTACTATCTTGTCCACGTCAGGCTGGCACTCAGGAGGACCACTCCCTCTTCCCTTCCTTCTCCGTGGTAGGTTTAGATCTGAAGCATCCAGAGTCCAAATGGTCTGCAGTGATGGCAGTGGTCAGATTTTGGAAAGGTTTATATTTGCTGTATCTCTGTCGAGGTCCATTTGGTTAAGTTGGAATTTTGGGCTGACAGAGGTCACAGTGGTTTGGGTTGGGAACCATGTCAGCATGCCTAATAACTATCAACTAGCAATGACAATCAGCAAATACTGCATATACCACCCACATTCTTCCAGTTACTTTTCCTTCCTTGCCTATTTTTCTTCACACCCATGCAACCTCACACAATTTTTTATTGTAGAGGTCCCATCCCTTTCTCTTATATTTTTCTGTGCAACATCAAAAGCAGTGTAGCCTCAAAAGAGAAAAGTAGCCTTTAAGACCATTTTCTGCTCAACTGTCTGAAGACAGGGTTAAAAGAGGGGAATTCTTCTAACTGAAATATCTGCTTTGAAAAAGTTTCTGAGCATTGTTGATGAATAGCTCAATGTTGATGGAAATGAATTCACATGCTAATGAGAGTACCAGTGTTTGGGAAACCAAACATCTTTGTATCTTCCACTAAACTGATGTAAAGATTCAATGCTTACATTACATAAATATATATATTTCAATAAATGTACAGTATCAGAGGAACAATGAATATGTAAAAAACATTTTGATTGACACATACTTTGTAACAGAAAGCACCAGAGGCTGGTCCATACAGAGTGTTTCCTCAGATCCACCACTGTAGCTTTTCTGAACTCATTTATTTTCCCACAACAAAAGAAATGATTTTGCTATAAAATTCGCCAAAACACCTGTAATTCTCTGACTTTAAGAATTATTGCCATAAATACAGTTTTAATGCTACACATTGGTTATAACACAGATCTTGCTTTTTTTCTGGCTCAACTTCTTTAAGCAATTATTAAGCAATTATATAAACTATGCCAGCTTCCCATGCAATGGAATTTTTACTGTTGATAGTGGAAAGGGGTTGCTATTACCTACAAATTAATACTGACATGCTATCTTTGTTACTTCTCATCCATACCCATAATACTATCTTTTTTAATCTTAGTGGGTTTTTTGTTGTTGTTATTTTGTTTTGTTTTGTTTTTAATCTTTCAACTTCTTTGCCACTGTTGTGAGATTCTCAGTTCTTCCTACTGCTCTAAGTTTAAATTTTATATAAACACTTGCAGAGTGCATGGTATCTGCAGTTTTTAGTTGTCTTTTCTATGGAAATACAAACATCATGTCCATGTAAAAGAAACCACTGATTAGATACAGTTGTAAGTGCTCCATAGCAGTGGGGGATTTCAGTAAGTTTAAGTTTTGTGAAGCAAGTTTGACCGGAAAAGCTGTGATCAGAGGTCCTCCACAGAGCTATAAGATTTTACATGCAACAAAGTTGAGTGAATACATTGAAACTAAGTCCACATTTTTTGTTGTTGTAGTTTTTCAGCTCACTTTGTTTTGGATGAGAATTTTGAACATTCCTCCAGAATCAGAGAAGTGATTTACACATTTAACATGTTTAACAACTCTAAAAAACAGATAAAATGTATGTGCTTATATAGTTCAAAGCAGCTGTAAATAAATATTGGTAGGATTTATTTTGCTTAATAAGAGTCATTTGAAAATTTAATAGCCAGCTAAAGGCAACTAGATGCCCTCTGAAATAGATAAAGAGAGAAAGACAACATCAGAAGGTGATTCATCCAAACAGTCTTAGCTAACTTAAGTTAAAATTAATTTCCTGCTGGAGGTGTCTCTCTCTCTCCATTTACTTCAGAGGAAGCATAGATGACTAATTTAATCTACAAAAGCTACTCCTCTACAAGCTTGACTGAAGTTCAATAAAATGAACCTTTCCCTCAGTTCTATCACAGGAATTGCACAGCAAAGTAATTAAATATGTAACAGTTCTGCAATATATACTTTTTAGCTATAGATTGGTGCTAACCAAGCTCCTAAACCTAAATGCCTTAGGTGTTTGAAAAACTTAAGCAAAGATTTAGAGCTTTGTAGTATAGCCAAGTGTCTTCTCTAAGCAAACAGTGAAGACTGTTCATTCTGTACTGGGGGGTTCTCGCTCATGATTCTAATTCTCATTTTCATTAATTTCACTGCACAGTCATGTCAGCTTTCCTGGGTAAAATTCATCAGCCACCTCTTTATATGACCAGTCTTTTTGATCCATTCAAATGATTTCCTTTGATTTTTGATACTGGATCTCAGAAGGATACTTTTCTTAGAATTTCATCTATTTGTTTGAAAATTAAAGTGTCTTTTTTCTAATATTTACCTTTGTCAAGGTAAAAATATCCTTCTTTCTGTCCTGTATGCAATATCTCCTTATGAGGCTTCTAAGTAGTGGCTTTCTTCCTTTGTTGTTGCTTTAAGAAGTTTAACAAAACTCTTTTATTGTAGCTGCAACAGAAATGCTTAAAAGGAACCTCCCTTCACAACCATGTTTGTTATGCTTTCCTGAGCATTCTGAAAATATGAATGTTTGCCTCTCATTTTAATTGCAGCCTGACACATTGTTTTCCTGTAAACCTTTATACATGGAGTATTTATATAGAGTACTTACATATAGTTGATATGGCGTATCAAAGCTCTGTTCTGGAAGTCTTTGTTACAGGCATTAGATTCCATAGATTAAAGCTAGCACTCAGAAAGAAAAACAAGCAACAACAACAAAAATCAATAACAACAAAAAACATATTTGAAGCCCACTCACCCTCCTTCTCCCCCCTTTTCAGCTAAATAGAGTCACATGCTTCTGTTCTGCTCTGTTATCCACTTGACTGGACTGCCTTCCTTGTGTGTTGTTACAGAGGAGGGAGGTCCAATACGGCAAAAAATCTGGTGTAAGGTGTGATTTTGTCTTACTAGAAGAGCTTTACTCTTGAGTACTATGAGGACTTGGTATGTATGCTGGAGTGTTGAACTAGGTGAAGTCCTTTGAATGTATAGGACTCAAATATCAATGGCTAAAAGTTGGTCCCATGCTCAGGTTTGTGCTCATTTCATTGCAGGCAAACTCTTTGCCTTGCTTTCTTTGAATCTTAAAATTATAGGTTTCCTCCCTCACTGAATTTATTTATTTCCTTATTGTCTGTAGTGTATTGAGGTATTACAAAGCTATCAGAAAGTGTAAGATCCCACTAACATTTTTTGCTATGTTAAACATTATACAAAGAGAAGCCATGTCCTAAAGACTCTTACAGCCCATGACAGCTTAAGACAAAAGATGAGATTCACTCAGGAAGGAATCTTTGCAGACATATTGGCTTGTAATATCAAGAGCTTGAAAATTTATAGGGTCATAATTTGTTTGTTTGCTTTGTTTGTTTCAACAAAACAGAGAACACTATTAAAAAGAAATTTAGAGCTGCAGGCAGTTTTTTAAGGCCCTGTCCTTAAACTAAGGGAGATATGCAGTGGCAGAGTTGATCTTATGTTGAATTTTAGATGTATAAAATTTGACAATGACATCTGAGCTGGTCATACAATAGTCACTGAGATAAAAATTTATGGTACAATTCTTCTGATCTGTTTTGATATCTAAGTTAATATGATAGAAAGTTCTTCCTTATTTTCTTTGACTATTACATGAGCCCTTGTGTCAATTAATTCAGATGTTTATATATAGGCATCTATAGGTAAGCATCAGAAGTTGTCTGAGATAAATGTTCTTTCAAGTATCTGCATAAGATGCAGATAGTTCTAGTTTTCAAGATTTTTCAAAATCTGTTAACTTTTAAAAGTTTTTTTTAGAAGTAAAAAAAATATTAATAAGCAATTGTCTCTTTCACTTTCTTATTTTTTCTTAACAAATATTTAGATATGATCTTTCCCATCACTTCCATACACTCTCATGTAGCTCAGCAGTTTTAATTTACACAAATGCAAGAATAGCAGAATTACCTGTGTCTGAAAAGAATCACATCAGTAAATGACATATGCCAAAAATAGAGATGATTTGGCTGTTTGAAGTTTACCACCTTTGGCTGTATTATATCCACTAAGATGCAGTAACTGTCCATATGGACACCGTACCCAGTGTGAAGTAAAACAAGCAAAATGGAGGTGGGTGGATCAAACATCTTTAATTCTTTCATGTCCATCATATATTGTTTCCGGGCCCATTATTCTGAGGATCCACACTAACTGTGTTGGCCTCTTTCACTGTTTCTAGTGTGTCCTGTTTTGAAATCTGTCTTAACGGTTCTTTCAATAAGTATAGCCATGATGTAAAAATAAGATGAATGTGAACTCCAAATACCCAAAAAGTAAAAAACTAATCAGATCAAACGAGAAAAGGAACCCAATATGCTGCTTTTCTGTGTATACCTGTCTTTGGCATTCTATCTTGTTGTATTTTATTAATTCATTTTATTTGTGTTTTGAAAATGTCATCTGTAAATTCTTTACTTTTGAATAAGAGAACACAATTTCCTGTGGTGTTTATAACTTCTTTTTCTAATAACTTTTTCATTAATTTTGATAGATCTAAAATAATCAGACTCTGCTTATTCGCTTTGTTACTGTTGCTGCTGCATTTGTTTTTCTTCTATTTATTATTCAATCTGAAAGAAATGTACATGTATATAAAATAATAAAGAGATGTTCTAGTTCTCTCAGGAAATGTTGTCCCCACCATTGCTGTTTGGTAGAAACAAAGGTTTCTTTTGGTAAGAACAGAGGGTTAAGATTGCTGTACAGGTTGTGTAGTGCCAACGAATTTTATAATTCCCATTGAAAATGTTAAGGTACATAACCAGCCACTCCCATTTTTAGTAGGCAGATATTCACATATTTTATATTTTATAAGGATAAAACTATATATTTGATTTAATTAGAAAATACAGAATTCACTTAAATTTATTTTGTCATTTTATAATACAGTTTGTAGGTATTATTCAGTAAATTTTGCATGGTTCTGAGTGATTCCAAAATTTAGCTTGTGGAAGTAGGTTTCAGATTTCTTGAAATGTAAGCAAATTTTCTAGTATACTATCATTTTTAATTACTGAAATGTCTAAAATGTCAGCCAAGATCAGCGTTCGTAAATAAAGCTGATAATCAGCTTTCAGATGTTCCATCTTGCTCAAAGGTTTATAGTTATATGTTACATACCAAGGGTCATTTCTCTGAATTCAAATACACTACTCCAGCATATTGCAGGTTTTATTATGCATCTGTATGAGTTCTGGAGTTACAAATCCTTGGTAATATTATAAAGCAGACTACGTCAGTCTGTTACAGTTGTGTGTTTCTAGGAAACAATTTAATTTCTTCAACTGAAAATAGGATTTTGTCATTAATTTGATGGAGCATGAATAGTCTATTAAACTTGAATAAGATTTTCTTTGCTTTACCTAGAAAACTTGAAACCATTCTGAAGTCATTTATCCAATATCTGTTTAATGTCAACGTGCGAATGTTCCTGAGAGCAGGAATCAGATTGCAGGTTTTCCATCACCCAGCTGATCAACCTAACTATGGGGCTAGAAAGTTATTCTCGTTCTAAAAAATTCTGTTTGGCTATGAAAGTAAAAGATGATAAACAGCTTGGTTGATGTTGAAACTGCTCCTTTCATTTTATTTCAACACTGTTTTCCATTAGGTTGCTCATAGGGAAGCTGTTATGGCCCAGAAGAGCAGACAATGAAGCGGACTGAAAATCTCCTCAATGGCTGAGCCCAAAGGGTGGTGATCAGTGGCACAAAACCTAGTTGGAGGCCAGTAACTACCAGTATGCTCCAAGGGCCATTACTGGCTCCAGTCCTTTTTAACATCATTAATGATCTAGGGGGCAGAGTGTACCCTCAGCAAGTTTCAGATGACACAAAACTGGGAGGAGTGGCTGAAACATGAGAGGGTCATGCTGTTGTCTAAACAGACAAGGGCAGGCTGGAGAAATGAGTTGACAGGAAACTCATGAAACTCAACAAAAAGTGAAAAGTCCTACACCTGGGGAGGAACAACACCTGGCACCAGTGCATGCTGGGGGCTACCCATATGGAAAGCAGCTCTGCAGAAAAGGACAAAGTTCTGATGAACATCAAAGTTCTGATGAACACCAAGTTGAATGTGAGTCAGTAACGTGCCCTTGCTGCTAACAAGGCTGATGGTATTCTTGGCTGCATTGGGCAAAGTATCACCAGCAGTTCAGGGGAGGTGATCTTTCTCTTTTACTCAGCATTGATAAGGCTGCACCTGCAGTACTGGGTCCAGTTCTGGTATCCCCAGTACAAGAGAATCGTGGACATATTGAAATCCAATGAAGGGCCACTAAATTGATTAAGGGACCACAGCATCTCACCTGTGAATAAAAGTTGACAGAATTGACAGAATTGGAAGAACTGTAAAAGACAAACCACCAGAAGGATGTCATCAGTGCATATAAATACCTGAAGGGGGGGTGCAAAGGGGATGGAGCCAGGCTTTTTTCGACAGTGCCCAGTGTCAGGACAAGAGACAACAGGCACAAAATGAAACAAGGGATTCACAACATTGAATAATAGCCCAATAACAGCCCAATAACAACAGAAGCAACAAAAGATATCTAGGCTGTTAAGCCTCAGCTACTCATAATGCATGTGTCTGAGCCACTTGTGAGGACTGAGACATGAAATGATCCTCAGGAAGGTGAATTACCTATTGTAAGGGGAGAAATCAGATGGCTGGTGAGGAATCAAGGACATAGCTGGGTGCACACTATCTAGTCCCAGTTCACAAAGCAAACATCCTGCCGCTGTTGATGATAATCAGATCACAAAGATCTTAGTTTCTAATTATTGCAGTGTTGCATCTGACGTAACCACATGGGCATAGAGGAACTACATTTAGATTCCTGTGAAAAGTGTCCAACAAAGCCTTTGATAAAGTTAACTGCAGAGTAGGATAATGGTCAAGAGTAACTCCAACTGAGCAAACATCAGTGATCATCACTACATACTTAAAAATAAAAGATAAAGATAACAAAAAATGTTTTTACAAATACATCAACACCAAAAGGAGGACTAAGGAGAATCTCCGTCCTTTACTGGATGCGGGGGGAAACTTAGTTACAAAAGATGAGGAAAAGGCTGAGGTGCTCAATGCCTTCTTTGCCTCAGTCTTTAGCAGCAAGACCAGTTGTTCTCTGGATACCCGGTACCCTGAGCTGGTGGAAGGGGATGGGGAGCAGGATGTGGCCCTCACAATCCACAAGGAAATGGTTGGCGACCTGCTACAGCACTTGGATGTATGCAAGTCGATGGGGCTAGATGGGATCCACCCGAGGGTACTGAGCGAACTGGTGGAGGAGCTGGCCAAGCCGCTTTCCATCATTTATCGGCAGTCCTGGCTATCAGGGGAGGTCCCAGTCGACTGGCGGCTAGCAAATGTGATGCCCATCTACAAGAAGGGCCAGAGGGTAGACCCGGGGAACTATAGGCCTGTTAGTTTGACGTCAGTGCCAGGGAAGCTCATGGAGCAGATTATCTTGAGTGTCATCACGCGGCACTTACAGGGCAACCAGGTGATCAGGCCCAGTCAGCATGGGTTTATGAAGGGCGGGTCCTGCTTGACGAACCTGATCTCCTTCTATGACAAAGTGACGCGCTTAGTGGATGAGGGAAAGGCTGTGGATGTGATCTACCTTGACTTCAGTAAGGCTTTTGACACCGTTTCCCATAACATTCTCCTCAAAAATCTGGCGGCTCGTGGCTTGGACTGGCATACGCTTCGTTGGGTTAAAAACTGGCTGGATAGCCGGGCCCAAAGAGTTGTGGTGAATGGATTCAAATCCAGTTGGAGGCCGGTCACTAGCGGAGTCCCCCAGGGCTCAATACTGGGGCCAGTCCTCTTCAATATCTTTATCGATGATCTGGATGAGGGGATCGAGTGCACCCTCAGTAAGTTTGCAGACGACACCAAGTTAGGTGCGTGCGTGGATCTGCTCGAGGGTAGGAAGGCCCTGCAGGAGGATCTGGATAGGCTGGACCGATGGGCTGAGGTCAACTGTATGAAATTCAACAAGGCCAAGTACCAGGTCCTGCATCTGGGGCATAACAGCCCCAAGCAGCATTACAGGCTGGGAGATGAGTGGTTGGAAAGCTGCCTGGCAGAGAAGGACCTGGGAGTACTGGTTGGTAGTCGGCTGAATATGAGCTATCAGTGTGCTCAGGTGGCCAAGAAGGCCAACAGCATCCTGGCTTGCATAAGAATCAGTGTGGCCAGCAGGGCTAGGGTAGTGATTGTCCCCCTGTACTCGGCTCTGGTGAGGCCATACCTCAAGTACTGTGTTCAGTTTTGGGCCCCTCACTACAAGAAGGACGTCGAGGTGCTTGAGAGAGTCCAGAGAAGAGTGACGAGGCTGGTGAGGGGTCTGGAGAACAAGTCTTACGAGGAGCGACTGAGGGAGCTGGGCTTGTTTAGCCTGGAGAAGAGGAGGCTCAGGGGCGACCTTATCGCTCTCTACAGTTACCTTAACGGAGGCTGTAGCGAGGTGGGGGTTGGTCTATTTTCCCACGTGCCTGGTGACAGGATGAGGGGGAATGGGCTAAAGTTGTGCCAGGGGAGGTTTAGGTTGGATATTAGGAAGAATTTCTTTACTGAAAGGGTTGTTAGGCATTGGAATGGGCTGCCCAGGGAAGTGGTTGAGTCACCATCCCTGGAGGTCTTTAAGAGACGTTTAGATGTTGAGCTTAGTGATATGGTTTAGTGGAGGACTTTTTAGTGTTAGGTCAGAGGTTGGACTGGGTGATCTTGGAGGTCTCTTCCAACCTAGACGATTCTGTGATTCTGTGATTCTGTGATTCTGTGATTCTGTGATACTTATAATTAAAGCAGGCTTAAATGGAATCTTAAAGTTTATTGTGTTCGCTTTAGTAATAGATGTTCTAAAGAAAGTGAACGAACAAGTGACTCAGACATAGTACCTGAATCCCAGTGAAAAAGGATTTAGACTATCATACCTTAACTGCCAATTGGAGGAACGCAAGGAGTGTAGATTTTCAGATAATAGGAATTATCTAATTTCAGCAAAGCACTAAGATGTCTATATTCTTAGTCATAGTCAGTCTATATCTGGACTCTTCATAGAATCATAGAATCATAGAATATCCCAAATTGGAAGGGACCCACAAAGATCATCGAGTCCAACTCCTGGCTCCACACAGGTCTACCCAAAAATTCGAACAATATGACTAAGCGCACAGTCCAAACACTTCTTAAACTCCGACAGGTTTGGTGCCATGACGACATTCCTGGGGAGCCTGTTCCAGTGCACGACAACCCTCTTGGTGAAGAACCTTTTCCTGATATCCAACCTGAACCTCCCCTGTCGCAGCTTGACACCATTCCCTCGGGTCCCATCACTGGTCACCAGAGAGAATAAATTGGCACCCGCCCTTCCTCTCCCCCTTGCGAGGAAGCTGTAGACTGCGATGAGGTCTCCCCTCAGCCTCCTCTTTTCCAGGCTGAACAGGCCAAGTGACCTCAGCCACTCCTCATACGTCTTCCTCTCTAGGCCCTTCATCTTCATCGCCCTCCTCTGGACACTCTCCAACAGTTTTACGTCCTTCTTCTACCGTGGTGCCCAGAACTGCACACAGTACTCGAGGTGAGGCCGCACCAGCGCAGAGTAGAGCGGGACATTCACTTCCCTCAGCCGACTAGCGATGCTGTGCTTGATGCATCCCAGGAAACGGTTGGCCCTCCTGGCTGCCAGGGCACACTGCTGGCTCATATTCAACTTGCTATCAACCACAACCCCCAGATCCCTCTCTGCAGGGCTCCTTTCCAGCATCACGTCGCCCAGTCTGTACGTATAGCCAGGATTGCCCGGTACCATGTGCAGGACTTGCTCTTGTTAAACTTCATGCAGTTGGTGATCACCCAGCTCTCCAATTTGTCCAGATCTCTCTGCAAGGCCTTTCCATGCTCAACACTGTCAACATCTCCTCCAAATTTAGTATCATCAGCAAATTTGCTCAAAACACCTTCTAGTCCTACATCCAGATTGTTTATAGAAACATTGAAGAGGACTGGCCCTAAAATGGAGCCTTGGGGGACCCCATTAGTGACCAGCTGCCAGCCTGATTTCCTAGTTGGCTCTCTTAGCACCTGCACCAAGAAGTTATCATCGAGGTGCTTTAGGAACCTCCTGGACCTGCTCATGTCAGCTGTGTGGTAATCCCAGTTGATGTATGGCAAGTTGAAGTCCCCCATAAGGACAAGGGCAGTTTATCTCAAGGTATCTCTTAGTTCCTCAAAGAATAATTCATCAATGTCATCATCCTGGCCGGATGGTCTATAATAGACTCCCACAATGACATCCCCTTTATTTGTTCATCCCTTAATCCTTACCCAGAGGCTCTCAACTTTGCCGTCGCCAACTGCAAGCTCCACACAGTCCAGCCTCTCCTTCATGTACATCACCACCCCACCGCCTCGCCTGCCCTGCCTGTCCCTCCTGAGGAACCTGTCCGCCATGACGATAACCCTTCTTTCTTTCTTGGTAGAAGATGTAGTGTTGCCTTGCCTTAGACACCCCTTCCAGCCAGGATGGACTTTCATCTACATCATTGTTTTTGACCAGCCTCTTACCTGTTATGTAAGTGTATATGGGAAGGTGAGGTGAGCAGGTAGAAGGCTCACCTTCCACCCCGAGCAGAAAACTGCTTCCATTCCTCTCCTTGACCTAGGACCCCTCCTACTGGCTGGCAGGGTGGGGGAACTTTTGTCTTTTGTGTAGTGGTGGCCTGGTGGGACAGGGGAACTCTTGCTACTTGTGGCTGGTTCATGAGTCTGTTTCAGGGTCGGTGATGTATGCTTCCACAACTCAATTTCCCTCTCTGACTCCCTGATGCTCTTTAGCCTACTCACCTCCTCCCAAAGCTCCCCCACCAGGCTGAGCAGTTCTTCAACCTGGGCACACCTCCCACAGGCATACCCACTGCTGCTGCTGTCAGACACTGACAGAATACTCATGCACACCCTGCAGCCCAAAACCTGGACAGACACTTGTTTCCCCGAGACCTCTGTCTGGGTAGCCACATCAGTGACTGTGGCTGGAGAGGCCACAAGAGATGCAGAGGCCATGGCTTTCCGCTGGGTGGATACCATGGCCGGGCTTTTCACGAGCAGGTTGCAAACAAAATGTCCATCATACAGCTAAACAAAAACATCACATGATGGGTGAGCAGTTGGCTGATGGGTAGGGGTCAAAGGATTATGGTAAATGGGTCTGCATCAGGCTGGCAGCTGGTCACTAATGGGGTCCATTGTCCATTGCCCATTGTCTAATGGGGTCCAACTGTGTTCAGTTCTGGGCACCACAGTACAAAAAAGACATGAAACTGTTGGAGAGTGTCCAGAGAAGGGCTAGAAAGATGGTGAAGGGCCTAGAGGGGAAGACGTATGAGGAGTGGCTGAGGTCACTTGGCCTGTTCAGCCTGGAAAAGAGGAGGCTGAGGGGAGACCTCATCGCAGTCTACAGCTTCCTCATGAGGAGGAGCAGAGGGGCAGGCACCGGTCTATTCTCTCTGGTGACCAGTGATAGGACCTGAGGGAATGGTGTCAAGCTGCGACAGGGGAGGTTCAGGTTGGATATCAGGAAAAGGTTCTTCACCAAGAGGGTTGTCGTGCACTGGAACAGGCTCCCCAGGAATGTCGTCATGGCACCAAACCTGTCGGAGTTTAAGAAGTGTTTGGACTGTGCGCTTAGTCATATTGTTCGAATTTTTGTGTAGACCTGTGTGGAGCCAGGAGTTGGACTCGATGATCTTTGTGGGTCCCTTCCAACTTGGGATATTCTATGATTCTATGAACAAAAGAAAAATCTACAACAATAATATGAGGTTGTTGCCCTTCACTATTAGGTCAGTTCTTTTAACATGCCTGGAAATGTTAAGATGACTGTTTATATTTAATATACTGTATAAGGAAAATAATTCACCAATCATAGTGAAACTGGGTGAAAGAAATATAAAAGAAGGAGGAAAATATACAAAAGAATAAGGACATATTGTGGACAAAAAACATTTCAGAGCAATAACCATGTCATCTTTCATGGGCTCTGATCTGAAAAGCTGTCATAGGATAAGCTGCATTAATCATGGTCATTTACAGATTGTTGAACTTTGAAATTTTGCATGATTCTTTAGAAAATACATTTCATAATCACACAAGAGAGCATGGGGAACAATCTGTAAAACTAGCTATTCTTAAAGAATAGTGTTTCAGGATAAAGATGGACAATCATATAAAATGATTTCAGTGATATTGTAGTGCTTATTTTTTCTTCTCATGTAACACAGAATCTTATCTCTACGTCATTATAAAAAAAAAATATATGTTGTAGCTCGACAACTTTAATGATACTGGAGGGACAAATAGATATTTCTTGGCATATCTATAATATATTCTGCTACAGCTGTATTGGTTTAAGATCGGTATGGACATTCTGTGGACATTCTGTTTCATAATAATAGTCATGTTATTTGGCATAATTACTCTAGAGTAATTATTCTGGGACAATATAACAGTTTTGGCATGCAGGATGTCCACATGGGAGCTAAAACTGATAGAACTGTGGCAGAATAATTAGTCCAGTATATCTATGCCAGGAAATATCTATGTGTAGACAAGCCATCATTGACAATAATTACATCAATAATTACATTATTTTTACTTACCTTCCCTAAATATTTTCTATTGGATGTTTATGTTGAACAGTCTATCTTGTTCTTCTTATTTAGAGGACCATTATAAAATGGTCTACCTGAAGATCTCCATCTGTGGAATAGGATCAGTGCTCTGATAGTTGAGGGGCTGGAGGCTGTGTTGAAAAGAGTTCTCAAGCCAGCTGAGCCTGAGCCCCATAGCAGCACCAGGAGGAAAGAGTGAGTGATATCAGTGGGAGGCTGCTGCTGTGCCGAACAGAGGGCACTGTTTGCCTTCCTGTTTTGTTGCCTGGGCACTTCGGTGCATGTCAGGTGCCTGGATATTGTAGAGAGGCTGCTGAGGTTTGTCCAGACCTCGAACAGTTACCCCTTGCTAATTTTCCTCATGGGCACCAATGATACCAGGGAGATCTAGAGAATATATCAAGTGTGACTGCATGACTCCAGGAGTGAGGGCAGAAGGCATGGAGACTGGAGGTCCAGAGGGTTTTCTCCTGAATAATGCTGGGGAGGGACAGGACTTAAGATGTGGATTGATCCTGTGGATTAACTGCTGCTTGTGCAGCTGGCCTGAACAACAAGACAGGTTTGGCTTTTATGATCATTGAACCCCTTGACTGCTGGGAAGAGATGAGGTACACCTGACCAAATGTGGCAAAAGTATTTTCATCAACAGGCTGGCTAATGTATGCAGATACCTGGCAGAGGGAATAAAGAAAACAACGGCACATACTGACAGGATGAGAGGCAATGGACATAAGCTGATATATCAAAAATTCCATTTAAACACAGAAACATCTTTTACTTTGAAGATTCGAACCAGGTTGCCCAGAGAGGTTGTGGAGCCTGGATGAATATCTTTGCAGGTATTCATGTGGAACATGGTTCTGAGCAACCTGCCCCAGCTGACCCTGACTTGAGCAGAGAGGTTGGACTAGGATCTTCTGGTTACTTAAATTACATATATTATGTCACTCTCTGTTGTTACCGTGATTATTAGTATTAGCATTTATGCACTCTTGCTTGGGTGAGCTCCAGTACTTGAGCATTTTTCCTCATGGAGATATAGTTGTCCTAGGAATTTACAATGCAGTGAAACAGTCAATATCACGTTGTGATTTTAATTTGGTGTCATGGTTGTTGTATCTATTGTTCATATTTGTTTCAAAGATTGTAGAAATAGCACACACAATGCAAGATTATGTAATTTATAGACTGATGTCTGCTTATGTAGAGAAAAATCCCTGTATCTTCTGTGCATTGTGAATGGATTATTTTAAAATTATTCTGAATATTTGTATGGATTGGGGTTGAAATTTAATGACTGTAGCTCCAAATAACCTTAATTTCTATAAATGAGAGATATAACAAACTCCAGTGCTGAAAACAAACAAACAAACAAACAAACAAAAAGAATATAATCTTGAAATGTAGTGATGGTTTGACTCTTTTACTCCCCATGGATCTCTTAAACCCTCTCTCTTGTTAGTTGTTACACCGTAGTACAAAGAGTTGAAAATAGTTACGGTTAATAAAAAGGACCAATGACCTTTTAGAAACCTGCAGTGGAAAAGTCAAAATTCAATCGGGAGATATATATTTTTTTTTTCTTTTTTTTTTTTTGCTTCAGCATCTCATAAAGAATGAATGTACTAAATGTCAAGATTTTAGCTCAATAGGAATTTAAAATTCATTGTCAGTCATTCAAAGAATGACCTGTGAATAGCATCAGACTATACTGGACTATAGGAAAGGAAGCCATATGTGACCCTTGTCCTCACCTTATCTCTGGAAAATACCACTGAACAATTTAGTGAAGTATTTTGGATTCACATTTTGCAGATTGCAGTGGGTGGGCTCCTCTCTCTGCCATTATTGTCAAATTTACTTTTTGGTGGAAAGCAAGGGAAGTAATTGTCTATCCCTTTTTTGTTCCCTTAGCTTGCTTAAAGAAAAAGCTTGAATTATTCTAAAAGGAGTACCAGTATCTGCATATGGAAAGAAGGAAGCAAAATAACAATGCCAAAAACAATACCTATCACACATGTTGATAACATATTTGGTGGAGGAGAGCTTGCTGTTGGCTGGAAACTTCACCTTGAAGCTCTAGTAATTTTCTAAGCTTTCATAATTTCCACTTCTGACATTCATCCTTTCAAATATCATGAGGCAATGTTATGACATTAAGTAATACAACATTAAGCAATATGGTTTTTTTGGTTGGTTGGGTTTGTTTGTTTGTTTTTTTTATGTTGGTGGTATGCATCCCTAGTGAAGGTTGGATTCCACTGGAGAACTGTGATAGACTTCCAACTTCAATTCTTACCAGCAAAATATGAACTTGTGAAAGCTCAGAGTATTTCCTATCGCGATTCTTATTTAGTAACAACTGGTATTCGGAAATTCAGGATATATGCCCCATTTAATTTAGTTTTTGGGGCTGTATCCAGGAACTACTGATTTGTTTTTCTAGTTCTGCTGTGGATCCAGCATTTGCTACTTTGGGCAAGTTACCTTAACTTTTAGTACTTTCTTATAACACTGAGTGACCAAGATGATTAATTAACTAGTGGAATAATTAGATAATACCATAATTTCATTTATTTCAAGGAATCATATAATGGATTAATTTGGGCAAGTGTTTCTACAGTACTTCAGAAATACAGAATCATAGAACCATTAAGGTTGGAAAAGACCTCTAAGGTCATCTGGTCCAACCATCCATTTACCACCAGTATCACCCACTAAACCATGTCCCTAAGCACCACGTCCAACCTTCCCTTAAACACCTCCAGGCACGGTGACTCCCACCTCCCTGGGCAACCCGTTCCAATGCCTGACTGCTCTTTCTGAGAAGAAATTTCTGCTAATTTCCAACCTGAACCTCCCCTGGTGCAACTTGAGGCCACTCCCTCTAGTCCTATCACTAGTTATCTGAGAAAAGAAGCCGAACCCCAGCTCCCCACAACTTCCTTTCAGGTAGCTGTAGAGAGCAATAACGTGTCCCCTGAGCCTCCTCCAGACTAAACAACCCCAGTTCCCTCAGCTGCTCCTCATAAGACTTGTGTTTCAGACCCTTCACCAGCTTCCTAGCCCTTCTCTGGACACCTTCCAGGGCCTCGATGTCTTTCTGTACTGAGGGGCCCAAAAATGAACACAGTACTCAAGGTGCAGCCTCACCAGAGCAGAGTACAGGGGGACGATCTCCTCCCTGGTCCTGTTGGCTACACTATTGCTGATACAAGCCAGGATGCTGCTGGCCTTCTTGGCCACCTGGGCACACTTCCAGCTCCTTTTCAGGCGAGCATCAACCAACACCCCCAGATTCTTTTCCTCTGCACAGCTTTTAAGCCACTCTGCCCCAGTCCTGTAGCATTGCATGGGGTTGTTGTGACCAAAGTGCAAGACCCGGCACTTAGCCATGTTGACCCTCCTCCCATTGGCCTCTGCCCATCAATCCAACCTGTCCAGATCCCTCTGCAGGGCCTTCCTACTCTCTGACATATCAACACTTCCCCCCAACTTGGTGTCGTCTGCAAACTTACTAAGGGTGTACTCAGTTCCCTCATCTGAATCATCAACAAAGATATTAAAGAGGATGGGTCCCAAAACCAGCCCCTGGGGAACACTGCTGGTGACTGGTTACCAGCTGGATTTAACTTTGTTCACCCCTACTCTGTGACCAGCTCTTCAGCCAGTTTTTAAGCCAGCAGAGTTTACCTGTCTAAGCCATAGGATGCCAGCTTCTCCAGGAGAATACAGTGGGAGACCATGTGAAAGGCTTTGCTGAAGTCTAGGTAGACTACATCAACAGCCTTTCCCTCATCCACCAGACAGGTCACCCAGTCATAGAAGGAGATGAGGTTAGTCAGGCAGGACTTGTTTTTCATGAACCTATGCTGACTGGGCCTGATCCCCTGGTGGTCCCGCATATACTGTGTGGTTGCATTCAAGATGACCTGCTCCATCATCTTTCCTGGCACCAAAGTCAGGCTGACAGGCCTATAGTTCCCCTTATGACCCTTCTTATAGATGGGCGTCGCATTTGCAAGTCTCTAGTCATCCAGGACCTCTCTGGATGACCTTGACTGCTGATTGATGATGAGATGATGGAAAGCAGCTCAGCAATCACATCCACCATCTCCCTCAGCACCCTCAGGTGGATCCCACCTGGCCCCATGGATTTGTGACAGTCCAGGTGGAGCAGCAGGTCTCTGTTTCCATCTGAACTGTGGGGGGTTTCTTCTGCTCCCCGTGCCAGACTTCCAGGTCAGGAGGCTGAGTAACTTGAGGATAAGTGGTCTGACTAGTAAAGACAGATGTAAAGAAGGCAATAAGAACCTCAGCTTTTTCCTTACCCTCAGTAGTCATGTTCCCCTCTGCGCATTTTTTGTTATCCTTTACCATAGTGGCCAGGTCGAGCATATCCTAAAATGTAAGTGCTAAGTATTACATGTGAAGTGAACACCAAGTCATAGATAAATAAAGCCATAAAGCCAGTCATCCTCTGTACACTCTGTGTATTTTCTCTTTTAAATTCCTTTTTTTTTTTTTTTTCTTTTTACTGTGAAAAGTAGGTTAAGGTAAGGAAAGAGGCTGAATTACTAAAGGAAGATGGTAACTACAAAAGAAAAATGACAGCTGATAGAAATATGTGACAGCAAGGGAGGTTTAATAGCACATGAAATAATAAATGCTAGATGATGCCCAACTTGTACAAAGATGTGGAGTATGGTTTTTTTTTTTTTTTTTCCTTGTCTTGTGCTTTTTCAAGTTTCCAAAGCATGAGAGTTTCCGAAGAAACACGGACAATGTAAGCCACTTACTGCTAAAAATCAATTTACTAAAGGAGACCCTGGAACAAATCCAAAGTTGATTTGAAAATTAAAGGGGATATGATTGTGGTAACGTTGGTACCCTACAAAACTAAAGTGTTTGAAGAGGAACAGTATTGCTACATTGACAGTTTGACCTGTATTGAAAGGGAAACAAGAAAGTCAAACCTCTGCTAGGTACAAACATTGATAACTGCAGAGAAGTCCTTGTAGTTAAAATAAAAGCATACTAGGGAACACTGTGTGCATCTCCACCTCTGGCTGCTACTTCCCCTTGAACAGGTCAATAATGGTAATAAGTATCCCTTAGGAAATATGGCCTAAGGTTTTATATTTTTTTCCCTTGCTACTTGGCCTTTTCAAAGTCAGAGTTAAATCAGCAAAACAAGTGACTTAAAAAAACTCCGGAACTGAAGACAGACCACAATTGCTCTCCCTAAAATCTTTTCTTCACTGAAGTAATCATTTACGAACAAATTGCCTAACCTTCCATCAGTCTAGGGCAGGTTATGACCATGGATAGCATTGAGTCAAGATAACAATAGAAATTGTGGTTAACAATTTTCTGAAGCAGAACCTGAATACATGTATGCATGTGATAGGAATATTAAAATAACATATACAGATGCACACACAAGATTGAGCTAGTCATAGAGTGTCAAGTACTGGACTTGATTTGAAGCAGAGGATGACAGTAAATTCCTTGGGACACTAAGGATCACATATTTTAACTAGTAAGTAATAGATCATTATGTATATATTATGCTGTGCACCTTTCTTTTGCCAGGAACAAAAATATCCCTTTTACACATCCTTAACAGCAATGTAGCCCACTAAAACAGTTACAGTTCACTGCAGATTTCATTCTTGATGCTGTCAGGTAGTATTATTAATGAGTAATCCCTTAGATAATGTGTGGATGCATCACTGTGGTTTATACTTCTTTCTCAAATTGTGTAAGACAAGGTGCACGCACTGTAGATCTATTTTGTTGTTATGCCAAACCTCATGTACAAACCTTGAGTGGAATTCTTTGCCTATATAAAAAGTCTCTTAATGGATTTCCTAATAAGGATACCTTGCAGTAAGAATGCAATGCCAACATCCACTTGTGTAGTTATTGCAAAATTTCTCTAACACTATCCTTTCCTCTCAACACTATTCTTCTTACCATGTTGACTTATGGAAAGAATTTCAAACAAGTAAAAGCTCGAGGCTGGCACAATGGCCCTTCTAGAAGATCTGACTAAAAACACAGTCCAAGGGAACTTGTCTCCGTGATGAAAAACACCAAAGTCTATCCTCAGGTGTTGCAGAGGCTCACTGAGCTGGGAATCAAATCCATTGCAAAGAAGATAAAACAGTGGTGCTTGAGGCAGGATGAAACAAGATCTAAGAAAATAATCAGACCCCGAGAGCAAATAGACTGAGATGACATTTTCTGAAACTGAACATGAATATCCATTAAGAAATCATTCTCAGCCATATTTATTGACAGGCTAAAAGTAGGAGGAAGCAGTCTGAGGACACGGACTGTTCTGGACCATGGGGTCATGTTAATAAGGAACCAGAAAAAAATGGAGACAGAACTGAGATGATATGGAGCATAGGACACAAGATTCCTTTATGCTGTGATTGTGCCTTGTTCTTCCACAAATGATTAAAAGATATGGTTGGTTGCATTGGATTCCTGGTCCCAGCATAAAAACTCATTCTCACACTTCTTTCTTCAGGCATAGTTTACCACTGAGGACAAAAGTTTCTTAGCTTCTGATGGTAGCCAAAATATTTTATCCAATCATCAGGGAGAATCCTAATTTTCACCCCCAAACTGTTATTCCTGAAGTTGCATTTTCACTTTTTCTGCATGCCAGGATTCCAACTGCCAATAGAATTGCCCATATTAAAAAGGCTATTCAGTCAAGCATGGCAGAGCTGAAGTTTCCAGAGCTGAAGTTGCCTGTGACAGTTAGGGAGTGTTTGGAATCATTTTATTTCTCTATTGTCAGTTCCCCCCAGGTGGACACTGTCTGACTGCCACCAGGACAGGTTTCTCCTCTTAATATGAAATATGCTGATACCAGCCCAAATCTTTTGTCAGTTTTTAATGTTCTCGGTGTTGTGCCTCTCCCAGCATTGTCACAGTAATGAAGGCACTGAATAAAGCAAGTTTATTCTAGGCATCTTTGGCAATGAGAAGTAGCCTTTCTGGGTAGAGCAGCAAGAATTGCAACAAGTAAGTCTTTTACCTTTGATGACTCTCTCTCCTTTTTGAGGGGAATTAATTTGTAATATTAGGAGAAGATTCTTAAATAAAATTGTAGAAAATATCTTGTCTTAAAAGCCCAAGGTCTCCTGACACTACCAGCACAGTTTCCTTTATCTTCAATGAGCTGAGTGGAAGAAAGAAAAAATTCAAGAACCAATGCATTGTCTTGGACAACTAATATTAGGCACTGCAGCAGTGCTTTTGCGTCACCCTTGGACTGCCTTAGGGGAGAACATTACAAAATTATAAAGCTTTAAAACAGTCCACAACTGTCTAACAGAGATGTGGCCTCCCCCTGTTACTGTGGAAAATACTCTTAAAACTGCAGAGATGAAAGACCTTTTAATCTACTGAAGGAGGAATAAGATTCAAGTAAAATATTATAGAGAAACTTGCTATAATTCTGCAGATATTTAGTTCTGCTTATGGCATTAATACCATCAAAAGAACCCTTGGAAACTAAAGTGGATATGTTCAGAAACTAACAAAATAAATATTTAACTTGTAGTGTGGCCAACCTCTTACTTGTAGGTAGAATGTGACCCACATCCAGCAGCTCTGTTGTGCAGCCTGAAGCAGTTTTATTACCTATTGGAAATGTATAGTTTATAGACCACTAAAAATCCCAGAACACAACACTCATGAGAGAACAGATATTTTTCCTATTGCTCCCCTGGCCCAGAACCAGACTGATGAAGCTGGAGGCACTGCACACTGGGATTTTCAGGCTTTCTAGGTTAAATAAGCTCCTCTTCTTAATTTAGCTATTAACTCCGAATAAGATGTAACTCTATTGTAGATTTCTAGTGCAAGGCTGTACTGGGCTGGTGTTGTTTCACTCATGATGTAGCATGCTATTTTCATTAAGATTTTGTCTTTCTGAACTTGTGGTTACATTATAAGAGGGAAAAAACAAACTAGCAAACAAATAAACAAACAAAAAACACAAACAAACAAACAAACAAAATCAAGGAAACCAAACCAAACCAAAACAATGAAACCAATTTTCTACTTGTATAGCAATGTTAAACTCCAAGACTAGGAAAACACATTGATGATTAGCCATTAGTGAGTAGGAATTATCATTATGGTAAAAATAACCATTAGCTAATATACAGAATATGGCATGATAGAGGAATTTTGACCAATGACAATAGACAGCTTATTTTTGGTCAATTCATTTCTTTCAGGAAATGTGCAAATAAAAACAAATAAAAGCCTTTCCTAACCCTAGGCTAAGTCATCTGAAGGTTCACTTCACCTTAGTAAGTGGAACATCAGATCCAGACATACAAGGAAGAAGGTGATGTCTTAATTCATCCTCCCAACTTTCTGTAATTCTGAATTGGTAATTCTGGGACTTTCTAAATTGGTGATTATTTTCCATGACAGAAATAGTCATATGCTATAAAAGAGTTGTCAGCTTACATTTTAAGATGTGGTTCAACCTTTAATTATTGAACGTTAGCATTAACTTTTACCTGGAGACAAACTACCTTGGAACAGGTGCCTAAGGAGTACCTCCGTCAGAGAAGGGATCCTCACAGCAGCTGAAGTTTTTTATGTAAGCAGGACTGTGAGAGTGGGGTGACTGAGCCAGTGATCTGAATATACTGAAAATTATACTTCTAAAATCCACCTAGGTAGTGAAAGAGCATATAAAGAAGATGCAAAGAAACCCTCCAAACGTCATGTTACTTTATCAGTTATATCTCCTCGAGTCTTGCTCTCTGGTTTTCTTATGCTCACTTCTATTTGCTACATTTATTTTATCTTTATATTCCTTCTCTATGGTTTCTCAGTGTGCAAGTATTTGAAATGCCCTCAAGGTACATATCCAGCTTTGTATATTCAATTCAATTTCATTATGTTTGTAGATTTCACTCCTGAAATAATAAACTCTGCAGCATGTGGTGTAACAATAAACTTTGCAGGCTTGTGGTGCATTCTGAAAACTCTGATGATATTGTTACTGATGTACCTGTCTCAAATAACTCAAGCCTTTAAAATCACTCCAGTTTTGTTCTGTCCACCATTTTTTTTCCTGTAAACAAAAATTGTATACATATGCGATATATAATAAAAGCTCTTGGTTTCTGCATTTATACACTAAAACTATGTTTTTGTTTGTTTGTTTGTTTGTTTGTTTTTATTGTAATAATACCATTAAATTGTGATAGCATTAGTCATTCAATATTTATTCTATAGAAACATCTTTTAAAAAAGAACTAAGAAAGTTATTGTTATTGTTGTTATTGCTAGTCCTCAGAACTTCCCACTGTGCATGATGTAGTTTTCAAATATAAAATAAAAAAAATTTATATTTATGCAATCTTCATTATCATTGGGTATGATTACCTCACAAACAATACATTTATATTCACAGTTCCTTAGAGGTAGGCAAGTACTATTATTTTCATTCTGATTTTCAGGAATAACAATAGTAATGTGAAAGTCAATGGAATAAGAGAAAGCAACTAGGTACCTAATGATTCAGACAGGCATTTGTGGGAATTTCTAAGGAGCTTAGACACCTATGTCTCAAAGACAAGTAGAAGTCTCATGTTTAACTACTTAGACTTTCTTTCTATATGGGTGACGTTTGCCTCACATATGAACTGCTTATATGGATTGTTAGTTGTCTAAGTACCTTCTGTCACAAACAGAGAGAGAGAGATTCCATGATTTGTGGGGTTTAGATACATCACTGAATATGAATAAATATTTTACAACAGGATGAACTATTCCCTCAGTGTCTTTAGTTGCATCTTACAGAAGGATGATAGTTGATCATCTTGATACTACATAATGGAAAAATAGATTAGATGAATTCTCTAGAATGGTCACTCTAGATGATTTTCATGAGATTGTGTGAAGAGCATGGCAGGCTCAAGAGCTGGAAAACTCAAGACGATTGTTTATGAGGTCTTGAATCTTTCAACTGTGTGCTTATATGAAGGTCAATTATCTTCCAAACAGTATCATGCAGAGATACAATCTCTTTAAGTGAACCTATTTGAGGGTTTAAGAGCTGACATAAAACATAAATAATAAATCTGTTGAGTTTTTGGGGGGTATTTATTGATTGCTTTACATAGCAGATATATGTTATTATGTAGCTGAAACAATGCATTCAACGTGATGTAGAACCTATTGGTCTTCTGTTCCCCTCCAGCATCATTTCAGGCCCCTAGAATTTGTTCTTTATAAACTTAGATTATTTTCTGTTTTTAAAAGTCTTTTCAGAACATCACAGGACAGTATGGATATAAGAATGTTGTTTCTATTACTGATGCACTGAAATAACATTAAAATATAAATAAACTGACTTTGTGACAAACCATTTCCCCCACCCCCCCAAAAAAAAAAACTAAGCAAAATATTGCTCTTCCTTTTTTTTCCCCTTCTAGTTAGTCTTTGAAGTTTATTATTATTTTGTTATTGTTACTGATTTTACATAGATAGGAGTCGGATGCAATGGTGATGGGAAGCATAAAAAAAAAAAAAGCAAAGAAACAAACAAACAAAAAATATATATGCCATTTAATTTCACATAGATCTTTTAAGGTCAGTACTGAAATCATTCCAAATTCTCAAATAAGCTGTAGTTTTATTCTTTATCTTAGCTCTTCTAGAGGATTATGTCATATAAATTAATGATTTACTGCAGAATCTTCAAAATAAATACATTTTTTATCAAAAAATAGGTAAATATTTAAGGAAAATAACTATAGGAGAAAGAGATTTTGAGAACTAGGCCTGAGTGCATTCAATCTGTCTTTAAGCTGTTACATAAGGTGTCTAAATATGATTTCAGGTGATTTAAGTTCTCTACAGAGGAGAAAAACAGGCACCTCCAAGTGGTGATGTAGCCTGAAAACCCTTTGGAGACATTTATCTTTCAACATTGATTATAAAGCCTGAAAAATTCCTAAAAACATCTCTGAATTTTCATTTCATAATCGTATTAGATGAAAATATTAATCAAAATGGTAAAAACAAAACAAAATGACATATTGACATATGTTTTTATTCTGTCTTGCTAACAATTTTTTTACACATGGTTTTATTTCTAGAAGTCAAATTTTACAAGAAAGAAGAATAAATTGATTTTATTAAATAAAACAGTTTTTCCCTGGACAGGAATAATCAATAATATTGCATCACAGGTTCCTCTTTATTTTTTAATCACTGTTTTCATTTGTTATCTAGCTGTCTATAGAATAGCACACTAACTACACAAAGCTACTGATGGGCTTTAGGTTGCTTAGCATGCTGCAGCTGAGACATGAGACCTTCATGGGCTCCTACTCTCATTGAATTTCTACCTTTTATGAATCATATCTCTTTAACAATAAGACACTCTTCCTTTGTTGAAAACACAAATTATTATCATTTTAATTATTTAATGTTAATATTGCAGTTCCATATGAGGTCCATAATTACACTGTGTTAAGCATCATGAATGCTCATGCAAATATACATTAAACAAAGGAACATATAAATTAAAAATTTATAAATATAAATTAAATATGAAATCTCTTTGAACTGTAATCATTGCTGTGTCTTTAAACAAAACATAAAAAAAATAAATCTTTCTGTACATCGGAATACTTTAAAAAGTACAAAAACAAAAACAATTATTTCAAATTATTTCATCAGATGTTACCTTTTTTGATCAGTCATTTTTCTCAGGTGATGTCTGCTACTGTGTTAGTTTATCTGCAGTCACAGCTTAATGAATATCTTTAAAATATGGCTATTGATGTGTACCCACATTTTTTCTGTTTACTAAATTGTGATTGCTCTCTTTGGATGTGAAAGTGCATTCTGTTTTATTTGTCAGACAGTGGATGTATGGAGATTTCTGTACTTTGTGTAGTATTTTTCAAACACAATATACAGTAACAAATCTTAAATAATCTTTGCCTTTCTGTTCTTTTTATGATAATATGTAGATGCAGATATAACTAGGTGTAAGTGGATATACACAGACATAAACACACACATTATATATAATATTCCAAAAAAATATTGTAGGCCAAAGGTAATTATTTGCAAATTATTGTTGGAGCCCATATTCTTTAACAGATGTGTACAACTGCTAGGAATAGAACCATACAGTCATGAGGCGTGAAGAGACCTCTGGAGGTCACCCTGTTCAGACAGGATCAGCTATAGCTGATTTACCAGGGCCATATCCTTTTGAATCGCTTCTGAATATCTCAAAACTCCACAGCCTCTCTGGGAAACCTGTGTCAGTGCTTCATCATCTGCATAGTAAAGTGTTTCCTGATGTTTGGAGGAAACCTCCTCTATTTCAGTTCATGTCCATTGCCTCTTGTCCTTCCCTTGTGCACTACTGAAGTGAGCCTGGCTCTGTCCTCTTTGAACACTCCCTTCAGGTGTGTGAATTGATAAGATCCCCCCTAAGCCTCCTTTTCTTCAGGCTGAATGGTCTCATCTCTCTCAGCCTTCCCTCACAGGAGAGATGCTCCAGTCCCTTCATCATCCTCATGGCCCTATGTTGGAACCTTTCCAGTATGTCTGTGCCTGGACTGGACACAGTACTCCAGGTGTAGCCTCACCAGTGCTGAGGGGGAGTATCACCTCTCTCAACCTGTTGACAGTACCTCGCCTAACATAGATCAGTTTCCCTTCTTTGTGGCTGTCCTGTTTTTTTGCCAGGATAGAGTTAAATTTCCTCCTAGTAGATGATATGGTGCTGTGTTTTGGATTTAGGATGAGAATAATGTTAATAAAATGCTGATGTTTTAATTGTTGCAGAGCAGTCCTTACATTAAGCCAAGGACTTTTCAGCTTCTTCTTCTACCCTGCCAGAGAAGAGGCTGAGAGTGGACAAGGAGGTGGGAGGGGACAGAACCAGGACAGCTGACTCAAACTGGCCAAAGTTTGTGTACCATATCCTGTACCATATGGTATTCTGTGGGGTAATTAATATGGGGTGTCTGGCCGGGGTGGGGAGGGTCCGCTGTTCAGGGATGGGATGGGTATCAGTCAGCGGTGAGCAATTTCATCGTACATCACCTCTTTTGTACACTATTATTATTTATTATTATCATTATTATTATTACTGTTTTTATTTCATTTCTGTCCTATTAAACTGTCTTTATCTCAACCCATAAGCTTTTACTTTTTTTTTCTGACTATTTCCCCCATTCCACTGGGCAGAGAGAGTGACTGAACGGCTGTGTGGTGCTTAGCTGCTGGAGAGGTTAAACCACAACAGTGACAAGGGCACATCGCTGGTTCATGTTGATCTTGGTGTCCACCAGGACTCCCAGGTCATTTTCTGCAAATCTGGAAAAAAAAAAAAAATTTTGTTCTCCAAAATTTGAATCACTTTCTGAAGGTATCTGTTTTTGTTTCTTTGTTTGTTTGTTTTTTAATTGGTTTTTTTTTTTTTTCTTAATAACCAAAAATAACACAGCTAAGCACGTAGTGTAGGATGTGGCCAGCTCTAAGTATTTTTATATCTAGAAGCCATCAGAAAATAGTAACCTATATTAGAATAGGTATTCAACAATAGCTCACTGTGAACTCACTTTAAAGAGCACTTTTATTTATCATATAATACATCCTTATGTCTGAAATCAGAATGCATTTATAACATAGTCATGTGTTACTAAATCATTGCTGAGTAATTATTTCTCAATAGTTCAAAGTGTAGAAAACCTTAAATGGAAGAAGTACTTATATTTCTTTCTGGAATAATATAGTTAAACCCCAATAGCCATGACCCAATGTAATGAGCTATAAAGAAAGGCCTGAGAATTCAGATTTTTTTCATACAAATTCATAGATATAAGAACCGATTGGATCTAATTGTGTCGAAAGTTGAAATAGATGTGGAAAACTGTGTTAGTCAGAGAGAAGAATCCTGGCCATGCCAGAAAGCTCAGCATAGAGATTGTGGGCAACAAAAATGTCAGTTCCTATTGGCTTCTATTTCATTTAGGATAACAAGAATTTGTACCCATTCCATGGAAGTAAATTGAATGGTACCAAAAATCACTCGATTGATATCAGTTCCATTTCTTGATGGAAACTAACCAGTAAGACCTGAATGCTACCTGCATAGGATCAACAATACATTAGTGCACAAAGTAACCCTGCATATTGTTTTATTTCAATGTTGTTGAAAAGACTCAAGAAGGAGAGAGAGACACACACACAAAGGGAACAGGTTATATTGCTGCTGATTTTTTTGTGTGTAAGGAACAGACTTCTGGAGACATAAGTGCCAGAGTAATAAGGGTCTTCCCTAGATGACATAAAATAATAAACCTTAGGAAAGATAGACAGGTTATGGACTGTTATGAAGAGAGGATTTTTTTTTTTGTTGTGAAATGCTTTTGTTTTAATGAAACAAGTATTTGTTTACTGTGTTCTTGAATGTGTAATACTGAGATCATATGGCATCACTGTTGATGAGGTCGGTCTGAGTATACAAAACCTCTGCCCTGAGAGAGGAGGCTGCTCATAGCTTGAGTCCTACTGGGCTCACTCAAAGGAGGGATTTAGACTGAAAGGCAATTTTCCACTGCAGTACTTGCTGTATCTGGCCCAAGACTGGTTGCTGGTGGCAATGCAACTATTTGCCTGCATTCCTGTATGTGAATCTCCAAGTGCAGAGATGAAAGGGAGGAAGTAAGAGTAAAAAAGAAAACAAATGTTCAGAAACTGAAATGAGCATGAAAACCAGCCAGTCTGCATGCTCAGATTTCAGTATCATACACACATACTCATAAGTTCAAATGTAACCAAAAAAATCAGGACATTTCCAATCTTAACTTTAGTCAGTGACAAAGGTCTCCTTATTCTCTTATGAACCAAACTGAGCAGTTCTGATGCTATTAGCTGAGACTATGTAAATTCACTGATTCCTGCCACACAGTTTTTTATTGGATCTATGATCAGGGCTTCTTATTAGCTTTGCACCTGACTTAATATATCTACTGTGGAAATCCACTTCAGTAGATTTCTCAGATCTTTTGTGGGTTCATTTTACTTCTGTACAGTATATGAGAAACTCTGAACTCTCCCTAGAAAGGAAAAAAAGTTTGAACCAAAGGGAAGGTATTGTAGTACGTGTCATTTTTTACCACCAAAAAGTTCATTTGTTAGCTGAATAGGGTTTTGATTCTGACGCAGGGATAATAATTAGCATTTAATTTTATTAAAATAAGCTGGAGGGACTGTTACACCTTCAGGTAGAAAACACAATGAGTAGTATCTATAAGAGACATGTTGGAATTCACTAGAAAATAAAGGAAAAAGAAAAAGTTTTGCTTGTTACTCGAGTCAAGAAAAATCTGTGAATTATTTTATCAAAATCTGGACATGTTTCTTTTTAAACTGCTCCACGAAGACTTTTTAACTATCTTCTTCCATTGGTAAAGTACTCAAGGAAGTTATTAATGAGTACTGCAATATTGCACATATGCCATGGTACAAAGTGACCAGAGGGAAAGAAACAACAGTAAGTGGAACTCATTGGGGTAGGTGGGGTAAATGAGGAAAGAGAAACAGTCAAGGACAATTTTAGACAAATGAGCAGGAAAAGATCTACAGCCAGGAAAACAAATGAATAGCCTGAGAAAGAAACAAATGAGCAATAAAGCAAAACCCCAAAGGGCAAAGCCATGCTTGTGGTAGACAGCAGTATATTTTAAAGGTACAACAGAAGAATTTTGTCTATACTTTAACCTACAAGGTGGCATGAGGAAGTCAATAAGTTTGTCTGCTGTTGTATTGGCACAGCACCTGTCCTTCAAACCCTATTAAATCATAAAATCATCACTGAACTTCTCATGTATTAACAACTTTGAATTTTGAAAATTAGCTTTCCAGTGATATATTTCCTGAATAATTTGGGAGTGGTCAAACTCTGCTGCAAAACAAAACAAAAAAATGTTGCAAGGAACCCCTGTAAAAGATAGTATGTGACAGAATAATGAAAGGAAAAAAACAAGGCATAGGGTGGATTATAAGGATGGTAAAAACAAGGGACAGTGGACGCAATGATTTTGGAGGTTCAGCCTGGATGTTTGGAATAACTTTATCCTATGACCATTGTGGAGCACATAGAAAGACTACCGAGGGAAGCTGTGCCATCTCCAACCACAGGGCTATGCAAGATTTGGCCAGTCTAGTCAAGCACTGAACAATGACAGTCCCTATGTGAATGGGACCACTACATGACTTCCAGTGGTCTGTGCCACTTCCAGTGGTCTCTTTTCTCTTGCTCTGTGACTATATGTTTCTATGAAACCTTTTCCCAATGAGATAACTGCTGCTGTAATACAATGCAATAATCAGGGTCTCTGGGTAAAATACAGCGGGAAATCAAAGAACCAGCGAAACACCGGAAAGCAGAATTTAGGGTTCTTTACCTAAATCTCTCTCTCTCTTTCTCTTTTCTCTCTCTCTCTCTCTGTCTCTCTCTTTTTTTTTTTTTTTTAACATAACATTTACACCTGAAGAGCAGGCATTTCAAGATGTAAAATACTGCATGAATCTTCATGTTTAAATAAAGTAAACCACTAGCAGACAGCATGTCTGTTATATGCCTATCTCATTTCCTGAGGTAAAATAGAAGAATTCAGCTCTTGTATACTATTCATCTCTCCTGTCTCTTCTCTATCGTTAGAATATACTTCCCTGATTTCTTGCTGTGCTTCTTGCTGAGGATCCTGATTCTTTATGCCTAACATGCTGTCCTCCAACTACACTACACCAGCAGCATTAGTCACTTCAGGACAAAATGCTCTTGGATACAGCACATTGTTTTCTTCAACAGACAAATAAAATGGATGGTATAGCTGAGACTGCTTCTTCTGGGGCTTATAACTTCTGTGACCTCCTCAAGTCTAATTGGAAAGCAGCATGTAGGTTGTGCCTGATTTACCCTTTGTAAAGACATTTAAAGGTGTGCAGTGCAAGTGCAAAACAGCAGTGGTCTTATCTGGGCCATCTTTTTTACACATATTTTTTCTAAATATAAGATGTAAGGCATTTTTTTCCTCCTCCTCCCACGTTCCCCAAATTGTATCAGAGTATTTTTCCTTATTTTCAGTGCAATGTCACAGAACAAAAATAGTCTGAGTTGGGGCTACTGAAAATCTTAGGCAGATTTTGCCAAATATTGTTGATACTGGATTCTGTGGCAGGTTATACAACATCTGAAAAAGTCTTCAAGCAATTTTAATAACATTTACAAAACCTAGCAAATGTCATGAAAATTTCCGGTCTTATTAAGATTGCCATATGCTATCTACAAATTCCCATAGGTTGAAAACCAATGAAACCTGAAAGGAGAGATGAAAAAGACTCTGCCCCATGTTCCCATCTCAGTAATGCTCAAAGAAGCACTACAGGTAGAAAAATAGTAAGCCACTTCTAATCTCCTTGGTAGTGGAATATCCAAGCTACATATTTACTCAGCTGTAGTAGGAGGCAAGTCACAGATGACAAAGAACTGTTTCTCCTAATAGTTTCTTTACAGCTTTAAGAGACTATTTTCTTTCATGCTGTAGCAAACAGCAAGGGCATCAGATATATCTATACTAGAATGTCTGTTCAATGCAAAAAATCTTGTTTAATTTATTTTTCAACTAGGAAAAAGGGTGGGGAGGAGGGGAGGATGTGTACTGCTAGTAGTGCAACAAAATGCAACTAACAATCAGGATAACTATCTACAAAAGATGTATTTTGAGATCTTCTTGAACAGAAATTACTGCAGAAACATTGGTGTTCTGGTAGTTTATTACATTGGAACCTGTAAGTAGTTAGAGCTACCTGTATACCTGTCTAAATGTTCTCTTGACAAATCCTGGAACACTGATGTGAGGACAGTTCCTCCAGCTCTGTGATGCGTTTCAAAGTATTTTCTGTTTTGAAAATTCATATAGTGTTCTGTGAGTTTCTGAGAATTCTTGAACTTTGCAAATGAGAAGGGCTGTAAAGTTCAGGGCATGCATTTTGGACAATTATGTACTTAGTATGCAGGCTGTATTATGTTTTCTGTTGTATTTTGGGCCTTTTGAAATGTTCCTTCAGTAGTAGATTATATCATCTGATGGGCAATTTACATACCTACATTGCCTGTCAAATCACTTCCCTTAACTGTGGACTTGAATGTGAGTAAGAAATGAATAATAGATGCAACGCCATTCACAATCTGTCATGACATGCTGATGCTCTCACTTAAATCCTACTGATCCTGGTGCCTCTTCCTGACCTATGGCTTCTGTTTTGCTGCAAAAATGCATCATCTAAATAAGGGGAAGAAGGAAACAGGAAATATCTTGCATAATTCCTTACTTCATCCATTTAGATTGCTTGCTAGAGCTAAATTCTGCTGTAAAATTTACTATTTTGTTGGTTACTACAATACTACATTATCTTTCCAGAGGCACAGTGCTCCCTATCTTGTTTCTGCAGGTTTCTGTGCTATTCTGAGACGTGTCTACATTAAGGAAGCACTTACAATTTCTGCTGAGGCCTTCAGGACATAAAAGATGTATTCTGTGACCTCTGGTGTACGTATGTAAAGATGCATGAGCTTTAGTGAGAGTGAGTACTGTGTGAGAGATAAGTGAGCCACTCTTGCAGGGAATGCTCAGTGCAGCAGATTCTCAAGACAGGAAAAAGTGGCTAATGCAATGCAAGACAAAAGCACACAGGCTTTCATATTTCTTTCTCCTCCCCACCTGCTTTGATATAAGGATCAAGAATGGATTATGATTAGCTAAAAGGAAGACAAATATATATATATAAAAAAAATTTTTTAAAAAGTAACAAAGCTTGCCTTTTTTGCATTTTTTTAGCCTACTTCCCCCCCCCCTTCCCCCCCCCCCCCCCCCCCCCGTATTAGAACCATCTGAAATAAATTTACTCTTCTGGCCCTACCGCATTACTATCTCACTAGTTTCATTATTTCAAAAAATGTATATATTGCATATGTCAGTAAAATCCCAGAATGTCTTCCCTGTCTTTTTGAGACACAGAAAAGATAGTAGGGTCAGGCTGTACACTTTCTTTATAGCTCCTTAAGTTCATGCTGAAAATGATTCTCTTCTTTTTTTTTTTTTTTATATTATAGACATAATTCTGCTGTATCACTGATTTTTTAGGGGATCTGAGTTTTCTGGTCACAACATGAAGTTAGTAATTGAATCGGTCACTTTTTTTTTTTCTTTCTCTTTTTCTTGTGTCAACTCCCTTTTTATTATTTTTTTTTTTATGCATATGTGATCTTCATTTCCTAATGTTCTTTTTCTTCCAGTTTCTCTTGGTGCCCCACCACCTGTCATTGTGACCCATCCTTTTACCACCTACAGACTATTACCTACAGCATAATGGCTGCTTGTCGCTCTTCTCAAAGAAAGAAATAACATCAGAAATTAACATATTCTTGTTCTTACATTATAAATCCAGCATCACTTAAAATAATATTCATAATTATTTATCCCCGATATTTATCCCTTGATACCTTTTCTCCAGTTTGTGGTCTGTCCTTGTGATTATTTTCTTTGATGACGAGAAAAACTTAGATTAAAAGCATGCACTTCAGCAAGCCTAGCTGAAGTTCATTTAAAAATAAAGATGTTCAGGATCCCCCATGGGAAGCCTAGGACCTCACTGGATTTTGGCAATCCTAGTTCCAGGTCCTACCCTCTGTACTCTGACACACAGATTTGCACACAAAGGCTGACTGCAAAAATCATCTTGGCAGAGAAATAAACTTTGCAGTTTCCCCTTCACCATTCTAAATGAAAGCTCTGTTTTCCTTAGCCTGAAGTATCTTTGGCTCCTCATTCAAGACTCAAAACTATGCTTGAATAGCGGCACCTTTAGTGCAGGCTGCTTTGGGAACCAATAAACCAATTTCCCCTGCCCTTGATTGGTCTCTTGAGGAGCACAGCATGTTCCCAGCCATTTTCAGATGCCAAAACTGTCATGACAAAGGCAATTAATATGGTAACAAGAGAGTTAGCATCCAAAACACTGTTTCCTGAGGGGCTTGTCACATAAGCAGCAGAAAACATTAGAAACAGTTACAATCTGCATTTCTTTCCCCAAATGCAAATTTCTGTGAACCTTTGTAATTGCCCACATCTTGTATACTTGCAGTCAGGCAAAGATCAAAAGCCTGACTGAGTTAGATGCAGAATGTATTTGTCTTCATAGTAACTCAGACCAGTAAAGACTGCCTTGGTGTAAGAATAAAGGCAATGAGAAAATCAATCTGGCAGTGGAAAAACATACATCTCACTCAAAACAAATGTCATATCTGTATGTTAGTGAAAGATGTGTAGCCAAACTTGATGTCCGCATACAGTTCAGGCATAATCAAGGAGTTTCTTAATATTGTATCATGGTGATTGTTGGCTTTTTTTTTTATTAGACTGTGGTCTAAATAAGTTGTTGAATACATTGTCTAGCTTCTCAGCTGTGCCCATATACACTGGACACAGGTGGTGAGACATAAAGGATCTGTTATTGTATTGCAGTCCTGAGGCTGATTCCAGACCTAATTTTGTGAGTCTAATTCCAAAGGGCCATTATGTTCAAAGGGTTCACAGTAACACAGCAACATTCTGAAACACGCTGCTATAATCCAATCAGTATTGCAAGAGAAGTGGCATATTTCCATTTCACATTCCCTCCACACAAGAATCTTCATCTGCTTTGTTAAATTGACTTTATAGCCCATTTATGCTACTAAAACATCTCAACGAGTGAAGCCAAGAATCTGGACCATTCCTGTGTCTAACTTAATTGCATGCCTTAATGAAAACATAATATTATAAGTAATATTTATTTTCATGGTGTGGTATAAAATAGATTTATTTATGAACCACATAAGTCTCTGAGGCTTTAACAACTATATAGTTGTATACATATAACTATAGTCCAAGAAGGGAGTAATAAGTAAATTTTTATGTGTGTGTGTGTGTGTATGCATTTAACATTTCCTTCTTGGGCTAAATGAAGCTATTCTGGTCCCTTGGGTAAATCCATAATTATGCAGACTTAGAACACCATTATGTAAAGTTTCTCCAGTCTGTAACCAAATCCTTCTACAAAAAAGGTGGATTATGTATACAATAGATTCTAATATTTCCTGACTGTCTGCTCAAAATAAAAATAAAATGGAAAAAAAAAGAAAAAAAAAAAAAGAAAAAAAAGTGGAATCCAGATATTAATTCAATTTATCAAGCCTATTTGTGATTCTCTTATTCTGAAAATTATGGAAAGCTCCACCCTGACCCCAACACCCAAAAGCTGCTAAGATGCTGTACAGGTTACAGGTTTCCCATTTTCTAGAGAAGGACATTTCTATGGTGACTAGGAGGATAAGGGAAATATTTCTCAAAAGCTCTATAAAGAAAGGGAGATAGTAACAGAAAAAAGGGCTCAAAACAAAATTATGCCTCTCACAAAGAGTCATTTTTTATATTAGTACTTGCAGTGAAAGGCCAAATTAACAATGCAAACTCTTGATGCAAATTTTTTTGCTAGGTAAACACTGATAATACTGTTCTGAAATAGATAATGTCAGTCATCTGTTTCCAAAAGTTTTCCTCAAAAGTTTGATATTCTTCCAGATCAAAACATGAGATAATGTTAATGCTGTAGATGTTATGAGGTAGCAGCTCTAATTTGACCTGATCATTGTTGACATTTGTTTCTCTCTGAATGATGCTAAAAACTTAGACAACTTTTCTGCTGCGTGTTGCCAGTTTCAAAACCCAGTATCCATTTCTTACAAATACAATAGATGGTCCTACGGACTCCATCAGAGCTATTTGAAACCAATGTCACTTCCTGTACACTGCAGCTGTAGTTTGTACTACAAAGTTTGAATTTGTCTGACTTTACTGTGACATTTACTTTATGAAACTGGAAGCTCTAGACTCTCCGTAAAGGGTGAGTAGGAAAAGAGTAAGCTATTTCTAGATTATAGAACTTGGGTGTGCAAACTTCTTATTCTGCAGGTACACACTAGTTTTCCCTTTGTAAACTGTGTCTGTACTTACATGGAGATTTTCGTGGAGAGAAAACATGAGCTTATACCACATAGAGGAGCTATGACATTTTCCATGAGTTACTGATCTGGACATGCAATGGGGCAGGATAGGAGAGGGTGCCATGGTACATCTTGGCAAGGATGGTTGCACTCCTGAATACCTCCAGAAGGTACTTCAGCCCTGCCAGGATTTGAATTGCCTTCTGGAGTTTCCTGTCACCCAAGTATTATATTGGTCCAGTGGCATATGGGGCTGTTGAGCAGAACCTTTACTATCATATACATACCTTGCAGGTTAGAAACCTCTTTTTTCCCTTCACTTTTCATTTCTAAATCCAAATGCTATATGGTACATGACCAAGCTTTCGATTCAGGAGCATTAAATTCTTTGTTTGTATGCGGAGGGTGACAGCAATACATGACGCTCTCAACCAATAATTAATGGATTTTAACTGAAATGCTTATATAGAGAATGTTGTTCATGCAAATGATATTGGCTAATTCCCTTTTTTTCCCCCCAGTTAATTAAGAAACACAACTCCTTCATCTTTTTATGCAAAATTAGAGCTATGAATATATATGTTAGTGTTTCAAATCTAGAGGAGCAATCTATTAAATTTGATCTGCTTTTGTAGCTTTATCAGCACACTGTAGCTTTAAAGTTCTGGCAGTTTCTAAGTGCCAGGTCAGCAGAGAACGGACAAGCTGGGAGAAACACAGAAGTCTTCTGGTTCCCTTGGACCCAAATGCTCTTTGATCTCCATTTTTCTACCAGAACTGCCAGGAGTGGTATGCCAGTTGCCAAGACATCTTCCATGTGCGTGCCAGTTTTCAATCAGGTGCTGATTTGGGATGGGGATGTTTAGCAAAGCAGTTTCACATTTATTTCTCTTGATTCTCATCCGGCATTCCCATCGGAGGATCTGCATTTGTAAACCTCTGTTTGATGGAATTAAAATGCATATATGAAGTTTCCTGATGTGTAGTCAGCACAAAAGCTTACTAAAGACATTCTGACTTTCAGTCTGAACTTTACTTACTGTTTCCAGAAGTGTAGACAGAGAAAGCCAGAAAAAAATAAAATAAAATAAAATAAAATAAAATAAAATAATAAAATAATAATAAAATAAAATAAAATAAAATAAAATAAAATAAAATAAAATAAAATAAAATAAAATAAAATAAAATAAAATAAAATAAAATAAAATAAAATAAAATAAAATAAAATAAAATAAATAGAGTAAAACCTTCTATTTCCACAGTTATACGGGGATATTTTACCTCTGCATGTGCTAACCATTTCTTCCACTATATCTCATGGCAAGATTTACCTCCTCAAACATAAAAGTCTAAAAGGCAGACATTTACATCTGACCTAGTCACTGTGGACTACCTTTACAGTCAATGGTGAGAAGACAGCCTGAAACAGTGATTGATTCTCTCCTAAACTAGATATCTGGAATAGGGCAGATAAATTGCATCCTAAAACTGCTTATTTCTCTCCATTGACTATAAAGGGAGTATGCAGTGGTTAACTCAGATGTAGATGTCTGAAGTTAAGTGAGATGAATACCATCGTATGTGACTTGTGGAGTTTTCCTCACCAATCTTTCTGTCGTGAGAGGATCTCTGCTTGGTTTATGGCATCATTCCAGAGTAAAATCAAAATTAGAGACATCAGAGATAAATGGATTCAAGGATCCACGTCACAAATAAACAATGAAAAGCATTTCTTTTTTTTTTTTTTTCTTTTTTTTTTTTTTTTTACTGAATGGTGAAATTTTGGTAAGCTTTTCTAACAGGAAAGGCAGTCAATCTCTGTAAATATTCAATACAAGGTAATAAAATAACTGCATATAAAGTAGTATTATTCCAGTGAACATTACAATTATATTGACTTTTTGGCCATTAAACAGAGAAAATAATGAATGACAAAATACATTATTTCTAATATTTTTTGTTTGCTTGTTTGCATTCAGTTACTTCCTAGGTATTAAATTCAGGTGAAGTTAGGAGAAAACAGGAAAAGTAATATTTCAAAAGCACCACAGAACTTCATCATTATATGGTCAGGATTGAAAAGAGGAAGTCCACATATTTGTGTTCACCTTCTAAAAGTCAGATCTTTAAATAAATAATTCAACAAAATGAAATGGAAAGTGAATATTAGCACACTTTCACCAAATGTGTTCTTCTTTGTTGCTTGGAGACAGAAAATACTGAATACTTCTGAATTTAGTAGTGAATTGGTATTTTCTAAAAACAGCAAATGTATTTACTTTGTGAAAGGCTCCTAAGGAAAGTCAACATGCTCCAAGTTACACACTAGGTATTCTTGATTGACTCACAGTCACAAGCGAAGCCCTGAAAAAAAGCAAACAAACAACCAAACCAACCAAACAAAAACACACAAAAAAAAATCAAAAAATAAAAACACAATCAAAAATCAACCACAATTTCAGAACTTTTTAAAGATGTTAATGTTTAACAGAATGCAGGGTGCTGGTTTTCTGCATCATTTTAGAAGCTGTTATGACAGGTGAGAGCAAATATAGGATTAGATTAGTCTAAGACTGTGATAAAATGCAGATTTACTATACAGTATTGAAGCCTACATTCTTGCCCTAAATACTGAAATTCTTCTATCAGCCTTTAGAATGAAGCACGACTATTAGAAATTTAGAATTAAAAACCTAGACATGCAGAGTCAGGCATAGTGACTCAGAAGTGAGGGAGAAAGCACTGGGAATCAGATGTAATAAATCATGCACTATATTTACTTTGCAGAATGCAGGCACAGGATTGATGGTCCTCCAATGCTGTTGCATACACTGCTGACACATTAACTGATGCTGTGACTTTGCATGCTCGTATTCAGAAGGAATGACTTGCTGTCAGTGGCTAAAGAAAAACGTGTAGAAAATACTTGTGCATATTAGATTGTTGCAAATTTATACACAATGCAAATGATGATTTTCCTTGGGAAACAGCAAAAACGTGTGCTGGTGAGATGTCAAAGACCATGTCTGTGCATGATGTAATACAATCTGAAGGCAGAGCAGGTGCACAGCAAGGTGCTGCAGTTGCTGATACTCTGTCTAGACACCCTTACAATGTACTGAAGCTGGAACATTGCAGATATTTGAAGAAGCTGAAACAAAATGGATTCTGCAAACCTTAAACCTGTCTCTCATTCATTGTTACATTTCGGCAGGATGGTACTGAAAAACCAAAGCTCCTGTTCCTTTTGCAGTGTCACAAAAACATATCAAACCGTTCTAGAATACTGAATGGTCACCGGACTTTCTTTTTCAAGAGAAGAAGTATTATAGCTTAAAAGGAAAATCTATTTCATGGAGAGTTAATTTTCCCAGGAAATGATCAGAAAAATTTAACTTGGAAACTTTACTAGGGTTATTTGGGGCGTAGTACACATCACATGAATGTTTGTCTGGTGATGAAGAGAACCATTACTATGGTTAAGGACAGTATGAATTTTGTCAATAAAAAGAAAAAAGAAAAAGAAAAAAAAGAAAAAGAAAAAGAAAAGGAAAAAAAAAAGAAAAAGAAAAAGAAAAAGAAAAAGAAAAAGAAAAAGAAAAAAAAAGAAAAAGAAAAAGAAAAAGAAAAAGAAAAAGAAAAAGAAAAAGAAAAAGAAAAAAAAAGAAAAAGAAAAAGAAAAAGAAAAAGAAAAAGAAAAAGAAAAAGAAAAAGAAAAAGAAAAAGAAAAAGAAAAAGAAAAAGAAAAAGAAAAAGAAAAAGAAAAAGAAAAAGAAAAAGAAAAAGAAAAAGAAAAAGAAAAAGAAAAAGAAAAAGAAAAAGAAAAAGAAAAAGAAAAAGAAAAAGAAAAAGAAAAAGAAAAAGAAAAGGAAAAAGAAAAAGAAAAAGAAAAAGAAAAAGAAAAAGAAAAAGAAAAAGAAAAAGAAAAGGAAAAAGAAAAAGAAAAAGAAAAGGAAAAAGAAAAAGAAAAAGAAAAAGAAAAAGAAAAAGAAAAAAAAAGAAAAAGAAAAAGAAAAAGAAAAAGAAAAAGAAAAAGAAAAAGAAAAAGAAAAAGAAAAAGAAAAAGAAAAAGAAAAAGAAAAAGAAAAAGAAAAAGAAAAAAAAAGAAAAAGAAAAAGAAAAAGAAAAAGAAAAAGAAAAAGAAGGAAAAAAAAGAAAAAGAAAAAGGAAAAAAAAGAAACTTAAAATCATTAATGATTATATAATTATATAGCAGATCAACTCTAGAAAACCGGGTACATGGGGGTAAAATAAATGATAAAAGCAGAAGCACTGGAATACAGATAACTAGTTTTCAAGTTCAATTTTTCTGACTTTCCTAGTTTGAGCTATTTAAATCACATGTGGGATCTATATGCATAGTTCAGAAAATCAGATGAACTTGTCATAGCCAGTAGCCTACAATTTGTCATTTCATGGCTGCTAAGACAATTACACCTTTCAAATTACTAGCTGCCAAAACTGTCCTTAAGATAATGGTGAAGGGTAGTGAGCTGTGTGCATAGCATATCTTTGAACAGGAGGGTAAATGTCTCCATAACACATATACAGATCACTGCTGTTAAACATAGTCCAGCACAACTGATTTTGGTTAGAGACCAGGAGTAGTAACTTCAGTAATAAAGTATGAACTGCAGATTAGTAATCCGAAGTTGATCTTTCTGAAAAGATAAATAGAAAAATGTTTAAAGACAGAAAATTCATATGGTGTTAATTCTGGACAATATTCTAATGAAGAAAAAATGCAGAACTTACTGGTCTTTCCTTGTTAAATGAAAGATGCTCAAAACAGTTTTACCTTAGGTCAGAAAGCAGGGAATGGTACTTAGTAATTCAGACTTCCTAATTTTGTTTCTCACAGGAGCAATCATTTCAAGAAAGCAATGTTTTCAAGTTGTGAATAACTTACAATAGCTTACTCTTATTTTTGATGAAAATCTTGGCAAGACGTCATTGTAATTGTTGAAGTACACTTGAGAAATCTGATTGTTGTAGAAACTGATAGTTTCTTTATGTATACCCAACACAAATGATACTGCATAATTTCCAATTTGTTCCTGAGATAACTGATAGCTTACCAGAAACAGCTCCAATGCAAGATGTCACTGCAAGTACGTCTTATGGGTCACTTCAGTTATTTTATATCCTGTTCTGTGAACACAGATGTAAACATACACGTCCTGTAGATTTCTAGTCTCTTATCTTATTATTACATGTTCTCACCTTTTCAGAAACAAACAAAAGAAAAGGAAAAATATTACTACATGCTTTAGGAGGGAAAAAGATTCAAATTTAGCTATAATACCGAATATATAGTTATTGCTAAGAATTACTTCCTTCATTAATTTCAGTGGATAAGATGTGCATGATTTAGAGTCCAGAGAAGGGCGACGAAGCTGGTGAGGGGTCTGGAGAACAAGTCTTACGAGGAGCGGCTGAGGGAGCTGGGATTGTTCAGCCTGGAGAAGAGGAGGCTCAGGGGCAACCTCATCGCTCTCTATAGGTACCTTAAAGGAGGCTGTAGTGAGGTAGGGGTTGGTCTATTTTCCCACGTGCCTGGTGACAGGATGAGGGGGAATGGGCTAAAGTTGCGCCAGGGGAGTTTTAGGTTGGATGTTAGGAAGAACTTCTTTACTGAAAGGGTTGTTAGGCATTGGAATGGGCTGCCCAGGGAAGCGGTTGAGTCACCATCCCTGGAGGTCTTTAAGAGACGTTTAGATGTTGAGCTTAGTGATATGGTTTTAGTGGAGGACTCGTTAGTGTTAGGACAGAGGTTGGTCTAGGTGATCTTGGAGGTCTCTTCCAACCTAGATGATTCTGTGATTCTGTGATTCTCTGACTGCATAGTCATGATTAAGGGCTTCCAGGTACCTGGCACTACCTCTTGTGCTTGTTCTTGGATAGTAGGTAGCTATTGGCCTCCAAAGTCCTGTAGCTAGATTTTAGTCCTTTGTTGGTTTTAGTCCTTAGGATGGTATTTTTACAGTATGACATTCCCTGGATATGTGTTATCTTAGTTATCTCATAGGAAAATATAAAGCAGAAATATGAAAACTGCGTAATGATTTAAAGATGACATAATTGCACATTCAAACAAATTTTTGATTTTTTTTAATTATTTATTTATTGAAAATTCAGATGTGTGGTTAAACAAGGGAGAAGTATGTGTTTTATTACATATTTGCATACATATTTATACATATATATTACATATATTACATCTTTCAGAATAGCTAAACAGGTCGCATTATACAAAAGAGTATCCTAGATATATGTAGTGAAATTAGAAATGTGAAAACAACAAAAACAGCAACAACAAAAACAAAATGTTTAGGAACCACTCCTGAAAATTTTAGTCCTTGTTAGGTATAAAGAGACAGGTGTTATTACTTTCTACATGCAGCAAATTTCTGTTGCCTTCAAGGAGAACTTTATCAGATTAATAATTGAAAGAAGTTTCACTATGAATTTACGAGTGCTCCAGGTGAGGTCAAGCAGTTTTAACTCTTTATGGTTCTCTATCACCTGGGACTTGTTGTCTAATAACATTCCCTTAGGACACATAAGGAATGTAATCTGAGTGAAACTTCTGTAATGTGACTGTAAAATACCTAGAAAATCTTATAGAATGAGAAGTTGCTGCTGTTCAAACTTCAGCACTGAACTGAAATATCTCTGATAGGCTCTGCAGAGCTTTACACAATATTCATTAATAGATGTTGATGCAGAAGTAGTGGCATATGTTGCCTAGGAAGGTCTTTGTCAGAAGCATTAAAGACAAGGTTACAAATCTGTCAGGAATGAGACGGGTATACTGGATCCTGTGTCAGAACAGATGGGTAGATTAGGTGAAGCTTCAAGGTCTGTTACAGTCAAATTTTTCTGGAATTCTGTAATATGTTTACTTGTTATGACATCTCCATCCTAAAGCGAGCATACAGCTTCAAGAACAGCAAAGGTGGTTCAGAACAACAGGTGTAAATCCAAATTTGTCAGCTGATGAAAATCATTCCATTTGTAGGTGAAAGGCAAAAATAAAAAGGTACTTGCCTTAGAAGGTATGTCTTACAGCCCTATATCTTAGAGCCATACGCCAGTTAGGGCAGCCTCATTATCCAAAAGTTTTGCTTCTACAAGGTAAAACAGCCATACTCTAATGTAAGACTTGGTCCGTCCAGTGAATCATGCTTCCTGAGCTTTAGCTTTGCTCAAAAACAAAAACAAAAACCCAAACCACAAACAGACATGTTAAATATGAAGAAAAAGTGAGGAAAAGTTTGTTTTATAAGAAATCATCATGAATAAGAGATATACATTCTATTAGAATATGAATTAACCTCCATATAAACTATTTACTTCCACTGAAAAGGTCATAATTTGAAAGACAGGTAAACATTTTTGTTTATTTTGCTGTTCGCTTTTGAAGTACACAGTAGTGTAAAGCAAGTTCCCAGTTCTGGAGACTAATTGCTACAAATGGGATTTGTGCATGCACAGCCTTGCATGATTCTTACAAGTGGCTTTTCCAAAGCCCCAGTGTCACAAAGGAATGGGTCTTGTAAAGTATAATATATTTTGCCACATATATTGGTATAAAACAGGATGTTTTGTATAGCTGAGACACAACAGATACAGTACAGAAGCACAGTGCCATTGTAAATTCAAAATACTTCTATATTTAATTAATATAGCACTGTCATTCCTTTCCTTTTTTTTTTTTTTTTAATATTTTGTGTATAATTCCTCTGAAGTATCAGTGTCTTAAATTCTTTGTACTTGTTTCTTACAAATATACTAGGAATGGAAAATATATGATATATGATAGTAGAGAGAGACAAATCATAGTTTCGAGCATGTATAGGACAGAAAAATGACTTGAGGTCAAGTTTGTTCCTGTTTCTCTGAAGGAAGAGGTTGGTGGTTCCTAGAGGAGCACGTCTTACCTGTCCCGGTAATTTTACATTATTTCACAGCCAAAATTTGAGTTTCATTGCACCCTCAGTTCTTATGCAGCTTACTGTCATTTTTCTGTCATAACCCTGGCAAAGAAGGTGCTGTTTGGACTGCTCAGAGTCACAGCTGTTGATCCATGCACTGTGAAAAAATCAGAAAGAACCAAATGTACTTCTTCTTCTCCCAGTCTGAATATAAAATAATTAGATTACCCAATCTTTATTCTTTCAAGGATTTTTTCTTCACTTTTCATTTACATATATATATATATAAATATATACACATATATATACTGTGGACTGTATAAAGTGCAACCTCCTGAAACCAATCCATTTTCTTATTTTATTAACAAAAACAAATCACAGTGTCCCACGAGGGTCAAAACACAATATGATACTATAAGTAAAGGGTTTCTTACACTGCATCTTGTTTCAAGATGGTATTAGTCGGCTGAATATGAGCCAGCAGTGTGCTCAGGTGGCCAAGAAGGCCAACAGCATCCTGGCTTGCATAAGAATCAGTGTGGCCAGTAGGGCTAGGGAAGTGATTGTCCCCCTGTACTCGGCTCTGGTGAGGCCATACCTCAAGTACTGTGTTCAGTTTTGGGCCCCTCACTACAAGAAGGACGTCGAGGTACTCGAGCAAGTCCAGAGAAGGGCAACGAAGCTGGTGAGGGGTCTGGAGAACAAGTCTTACGAGGAGCGGCTGAGGGAGCTGGGATTGTTCAGCCTGGAGAAGAGGAGGCTCAGGGGAGACCTTATCGCTCTCTACAGGTACCTTAAAGGAGGCTGTAGTGAAGTGGGGATTGGTCTATTCTCCCACGTGCCTGGTGATAGGAAGAGGGGGAAAGGGTAAAGTTTTGCCAGGGGAGGTTTAGGTTGGATGTTACGAAGAACTTCTTTACAGAAAGGGTTGTTAGGCATTGGAATGGGCTGCCCAGGGAAGTGGTTGAGTCACCATCCCTGGAGGTCTTTAAGAGATGTTTAGATGTTGAGCTTAGTGATATGATTTAGTGGAGGACTTGTTAGGTGAGAGGTTAGGTGAGAGGTTGGTCTAGGTGATGTTGGAGGTCTCTTCCAACCTAGATGATTCTGTGATTCTGTGTTATTTTAATAAAATATTAACCTTCTGTCCTTTTTTTTTTCTTTTTTTTTTTTTTTTGTCCCAAGAGGAGTTTTGATACTTGTCTTTACAAATGAAAGTTCCAGCACAAGGCTGTCATTCAGATCAGTTTGCCTCTGACCATTTTAACCTCTCTCCAAGTAGAGGATTACTTGTTTTTTTTGCTTCCTTATGTCCTGGCCTTATCAGTTGACTGACTTTAGGTCATGCCCTCTAGCTTTACCAATTGTTAAAAGTCTGCTGTCAAGTGAAAAACACATTGTTTTTCTGACAATATCTTACAAGCAGTTAGTACAATACAAAATATACTAAAAATAATTTGGAGATTGTTCCTGTGTCTGGGTTTGAAATTTATTGTTCTAAGCTATTGTAAGCCATATATTGTAGTGTCAGCCTCCACATTATGTATATATATCTACATGTATATATAATGACCATATCGTATCACCGGAAGAAAAAAAGGCAAAATAAAAGTCAAAAGGAATAAGATGGAGGTGAAGGTAAGGGCAAAGGTGAAGGTGAAGGAGGAGAAGGAGAAGGAAAGAAAGGGGAATGGGAAGGGGAAGAAAAAGATAGAAAAAGAAACAGGAAAAAAGGGAAAGGGTGAGGGTAAGGTGAAAAAAAAAAAAAGAAAATGTAAAAGAAAGAGAAAAAGAAAGAGAAAAGAAAGAGAAAAAGAAAGAGAAAAAGAAAAAGAAAAAGAAAAAGAAAAAGAAAAAGAAAAAGAAAAAGAAAAAGAAAAAGAAAAAGAAAAAGAAAAAGAAAAAGAAAAAGAAAAAGAAAAAGAAAAAGAAAAAGAAAAAGAAAAAGAAAAAGAAAAAGAAAAAGAAAAAGAAAAAGAAAAAAAAAGAAAAAGAAAAAGAAAAAAAAAGAAAAAGAAAAAGAAAAAGAAAGAGAAAAGAAAAGAAAGAGAAAAGAAAAGAAAGAGAAAAAGAAAAGAAAGAGAAAGAGAAAAAGAAAGAGAAAAAGAAAAAGAAAAAGAAAAGAAAAAGAAAGAGAAAGAGAAAGAGAAAAAGAAAGAGAAAAAGAAAAAGAAAAAGAAAAAGAAAAAGAAAAAGAAAGAGAAAAAGAAAAAGAAAAAGAAAAAGAAAAAGAAAAAGAAAAAAAAAAGAAAAAGAAAAAGAAAAAGAAAAAGAAAAAGAAAAAGAAAAAGAAAAAGAAAAAGAAAAAGAAAAAGAAAAAGAAAAAGAAAAAGAAAAAGAAAAAGAAAAAGAAAAAGAAAAAGAAAAAGAAAAAGAAAAAGAAAAAGAAAAAGAAAAAGAAAAAGAAAAAGAAAAAGAAAAAGAAAAAGAAAAAAAAAGAAAAAGAAAGAAAAAAAAGGAAAAGGAAAAGGAAAAGGAAAAGGAAAAGGAAAAGGAAAAGGAAAAGGAAAAGGAAAAGGAAAAGGAAAAGGAAAAGGAAAAGGAAAAGGAAAAGGAAAAGGAAAAAAGGAAAAGGAAAAGGAAAAGGAAAAAAAGAAAAGGAAAAAAGAAAAGGAAAAGGAAAAGAATATCAAAGATTAACAAATTAACAAGAGAGCTGGGAATAGGATCAAATGGACTTATTTATCCCAGCAGAACCTAGTAAATCCCTGTCTATTGCTCTCCTCTTTGCATTCACAGATGACTTCAGAGGTACTGGTTGTATCTGGTCTGAGGTGTTGATACAATCTCTGATCCCTGTATAGTAGCAAGGTAGTCCTATTGCCTTTGGGCTTTTTAGTAAGTTTCAAACTCCATTTTAAACCTGGTTAGAGCTATTTAGGGTATTGCATCTTAATACCAATAAATTAGAACCAATAAAGAGAATTTAGTCTTTACACAGGCAAAGTGAACCTGTGGAATTCTCTGCCTTAGGCTGTCAATGCAGTTATGGAGGCTGAACTTTAAAAGCCCTATATAGTTTTATGGCATCTGAAACCTTTGTAGTTATGCAAGTTAATATATAAAGGCAACCTCATTTCCTGTCATGAGACTTCACCAAATCACCTTATGTGTCAGGAAAGATTTTCCATTTGCGTGTTCTGCATTGCCTAATTGGTTAGATATATTGCAGGACATTTTCAACATTTTGAGCTTATGCTCATACATAAAACCTCAGTAATTGTCCTAGGCAGAGGAGCACTTTTTCCCAATTTACTTTTCTGCTGTTTGGATTCAAGAACTTCTGTATTTCAAACATCAACTCCACAAAATTAGCTATAGACAACTCCATAAAACAAGCAATTTATATTCACAGGGAACCATGAGTTAGCCAGGTTTGCCCTCTTACTTTAAGATCTGCTTATTAAATAAATTCTTATTAAGTATTGCAAAAGCAGAGCTCCTGGAGTACAACAGTAGTTGTGTACAGAAGGTCTGCTCTTGTGGGGGAAATGTCGAACATACATGTGTCAGGAGCAAGGAACACATTACTGATGTAGCTCTTATAAAAAGTAGATCCAAAGAGCTGCCAAGTAGGCTAGTTTACTTTTATACTACTCTTTTGCTATGAACTAGGGAGCTTAATTTTTCCTCTTGTCAACATATGTCTTTTGGCACTAAATTAGATGATAGTAAAGAGAGAGAGAGTGAATCCTCAAGCTTTTTGCTGTGAAAAATAAGCTGGAAAAAAAAACACACTTTTTAAAAGGTTTCATGGTTGATATCTTTAAGGAGAAAAGAATGTGAATGCTGGACAGTTTCACAGTGGTGCCTGATTTTTTTGAATTCAATTTATTAGTTGCCTGGTTGAGATAATTAAAGTATTTGTGCTCAAAATAATCGGTGTCACTGAAAATAAAGGGTTTAACCTTGGCATGAGAATCACTCTGTCTGCTCCAATTCAGTCCTGCAAAGACATGAGGAATCATGGTTTTTTCTTTTTCTTAAGATTACTAATAATTAGGTTAAACATTCAACAGATCAGCTGAGTAATGGACATATAAACTCTCTCATTGTTCTGCTTTATATCGTAGGCCTAGAAGTGGTGCTTTATTTGAGGCTAGGAGTAGTGACTGTACTGCATTGGTAGAGAATGAGAATCTGAGATGAATGATTTCATCTGATTACATTTTACCTCAGCTTGGATATTACAGATTTGAAAATTCAGCTAAGGTGTTTTTGTTTGTTTGTTTGTTTGTTTGTTTGTTTTTTGAGAATAATCAGCTTTGCATACCATAGTATGTTAAGGTTGGAAGGGACTTCTGGAGGTCATGAAATGACCTCCCTCAGTCATGAAATGACCTCCAGAAAGAAAGAAAGAAAGAAAGAAAGAAAGAAAGAAAGAAAGAAAGAAAGAAAGAAAGAGAAAAGAAAGAGAAAAGAAAGAGAAAGAGAAAGAGAAAGAGAAAGAAAGACAAAAACAGAAAGACAGACAAAGAAAGAGAAAGAAAGAGAAAGTGTGAGAAAGGCAGGCAGGCAGGCAGGCAGGAAGGAACAAAGGAAGGATATAAGGAAGAAAGAGACACTTTTCAGAGTATAATACTTCTTACGAAGATTATATGTTTGATAATATGTTTGTATGATTTCCCACACAGTGGGTTAGAAATCTCAACCATGAGAATTCATTCAGTTCATTTGAACTATACATATCTACCTCCAAATGAAGGTACATGCATGTGGTTATTGTAGAACCAAGGACAACAGCTTGTTTTCTAGAAAATCAAATGTAAGGGAAAACATGCATAGGAAAGGAAATGAACGGATTTAAGTTACACTGGAGGTTGGAAGGGGAAAGGCTGTGAACTCAATCTAGACTTGCAAAAGAAAAAAAAGAAAAAGAAAAAAAAACTTTTCAGAGCTGCATTTATCCTCAGAATTCATGAGATCTGCCCAGACTCATTAGCGCAAAGCAGTAGAACAGGAGTAAGGTGATATGTCACTATTCTTTCAACAAGAAGGCTCAAGCCAAGTAAAGCAGGTAGAAATACATTATTTAAACAGAAGGAATCATCCCCTTTGCCTAACGCTTAGCATAATATATATTGAAAAAAAATCTTTTAAAAATTATATCTGCAAAGCCAGTTCTCCCTAATCTCCATCAATGTCAGCTACTCACCCGAAATATTATACAGTTCATATTCAAATCTACATCCCTATACATAGGTATAGGCATATGTGTATACATACATAGAATTATAGAGTGACCCATTCCACCTGCTTCTTTCTTTGGGAATTATTTAGTCTTATAAAAATGGTATTATTGTTAAGATTTTTTTAATTTTTTTTGTGGATTGGAAAATACAGTATGTAAAGAATTATTTCTTCATTTTGCTAAAGGCTCTCCATTTTCCTTCTCAGCAGTATCTTTAAGTGCCTAAGATGATAGAATATTAGAAAAATAAAATGTTATTTCCTTCTTTTTCAGAAGTGAATTTATGCCCACAGGACATGCCAGATTTTAATGCTAAAGAACTAATTCCTCTTACGCTCTACATGTGCACTATAGATGGAATCTCACCAAAAAGAGTGCTAAGTGCTTTGCTAAAGAAGCTTAACTGTGCAGAGGAATGACCGGCATTAGGGATAAGAGAATCCCTGAGCCTCACAGAGCTCCTTTGAAACTGGGATTTTGGTATCATCAGAAATTCTATGACTTCATGAAAAAGATCTGTCATTTTCAAGTCAGAAGAAATGGCTGAATTTTCTACATTTTCCCATAAAATTGAAATTCTTAAGCACTCGTTGGCTTTCCAATCTCATCCGAGATCCTTGAATAATTATTTGCTTCGATTGATGTTATAGTGTATACAATACTTAATTATCTGAATTACTTATAAAGTCTGTTGCATGTGCTACTAATATTTTGATTCATTATAAAATTACAATACAATAAATTTATTCATTTTCCATGGTCTTTTTTTTTCCTTTTTTTTTTCTTGCTTCAAATATACTCAAGATTTAGGTATCTTTTACTGTAATATATTAATAATACAGAAAAGTGGAGCTGGTTTTGATTAAACCTCTTCCTTTAATTATTTCTTTGGCCAGCTACACAAATGAGACGACTGCATAAAAGCAAATAGATTGTGAAGGAACTAAGACTAACACTGAAATATTCACATCAGTCACTTAACAGTTGTTAGGTATAGACCAGAAGCAATTAACATAAACAATAGATTTAAGCCCAATACTCAATTGGACCTTTATGCTCAGTATTGTGGAACTGCTGATCTGTTAAAGGACACAGTGGCTGATGTTTGTTTGTGGTATCCCTATAGCATGTCTAAAAATATCATTATGGTTAAAGATTTCTGGTGACATCTCAAGAGCAAACAGTTACAGTTTTTAGAAGTTTTCATCATAGGACATATATCATTAACTAAACATTGCATGGCTTTTTTTCTTAGCATATGAATAAGTTTTTTGTTTGTTTTTAATAATTCAGACATAAAGAAAAAAAGGAGCAGCTGTAGGAGCAGGAAGTGAGACATGTGAAGGTGGACAGCACAATTCCTAAGTAAAGAAAAGACATCCTGGAGTAGTTCAGCAGCTTCCAAGATTCACTTTAACAACTAGATGGAGCATTGCTCCTAAATAAATGGAGACAAAGCTGATTCTGGTCCAGAGGAAGCAAAGACTGCTGTACTCCTTCCTTATTGTCATTCATCTCCTTTGGCTATCACCAGCACAGTAAGGCATTCTTTTCCTTCTGTCTTCTCCCTCCCAGTTATTGGGATTTATGTATGATTTTACAGTCTCCACAGTGTCCTGTCTCCAGGACTAGCAATTAATACATATTAGAAGTCCGTAGAAAAATATAGACCTAGATTGGCACAAAGGACTCTCTAAAAAATACTGAGACTCATATCATTCCCTAAAGCCCGGGTAAAACAAGTTGCTGTGATCTGAAGTATTACACGAGTAGCTATCTCCACAGACAGAGGCAAAATGCAGAGCTGTGATTTTGGGCTTTTGAGCTTTAGGTCTATCTGTTGCATATGTACATTAGTGGTTATTCATATTACTGCACATATGTGCCAATTACATGTGTGGAGAAACTCTACTCACAGATTCTACAAATAACTTTCTCTAAGCTGGGATCGTGCAGTGCACTGGTCACCAGGTTTTTTAAACGGGGCAACCATAATTCCTGTTCTAGCCATCTGGCTGGAAGTTAGTTTACCTTGTGATATGGTTATGCTTGCAAAAGTGCTGATCTTGTTACCTGCACCCACTGCAATTTTTCATGCATACCTATGTATGACAGATAGGAAGCCTTGCCAGGTGGCACAGGCTGGTGACAAATCCTAAACAGCCACACCATTAGTGTGTTCTGTCCCTGCTCTAACATGAGGATTAACAGGTGCAGAAGGGGTTCCTCCAGCCTGCTACCTCAAGCTTAATTTTATCCACTAAACTTAATTACTGTATTTACATCTTTCTACGATTATGCATTTTCATGTGCATAACCTACAGAAAACCAAACCAAACAAAATGCAGAGATACCTAATAAAGACCAAAATAAATAAATAAATAATCCCAAAACAACAACATCAAAACTCATTTAGCAGGAGTATTATTTATGCATTTAAGTGGATAACACAAAGAGGAATTTAATTCAAGTACCTCCCTCTCCCTCCCTGCTTCTACATCTGAATAGTTTGTTTCTGATGTAGACTATAGGAAGATGTATTTTCAAAGAACAATATTTTAAGAAGGAGGCAGCAGTGTGTGTTGTTGTGTGTCATACAAAAGGAATTATACATTTATTTCCTCTGGTACATCTTCTAAAAAGCTGAGATTATGAAGGGTCTAGAGGGAAAGACGTACGAGGAGCCACTGAAATCAGTCGGTTCATTCAGCCTAGAGAAGAGACCATGGGCTGACCTCATTGTGGCCTACAGCTTCCTGGGGAGGGGGAGTGGAGGGACAAGCACTGATCTGTTCTCTCTGGTGATCAGTGATAGGACCCAAGGCAACAGCATGAAACTGTGAGAGGGGTGGTTCAAGTTAGGAAAGGTTTCTTTACTGAGAGGGTTGTTGGGCATGGGAAGAGGCTCCTTGTGGCCACAGCACCATTTGGACAATGCTCTCAGACATATGGTCTGATTTTTGGGTGGTCCTTTGTGGAGTCAGGATCCAATGATCGTTGTGGGTCCCTTCCAATTCACGATATTCTAGGATTCTATGAGACCTGTCTTTTCACTCCTTTGAATTTGCACTTGAACTTCTGTGCTTGCAAATACACTGATGGTGCAAGTCAGGGATTTGCAACTCCATGATCTGATTTATAGTTGCCATCAAGTACCTTGAAGTGCAGATTTGCTTGTGACCACTGAAATGGAGGCACAAAGGAAGATCAGTCTTTCAGAAATTCATTCCTCATATACGCTGTCAAGAAATACCAAGTAGGGGGGAACAAACGAGGACTACAAAATAAATTATAATGAAAGGTGCAGTACAGATCTGTAAAACTACATCAACATATTATGAATGTTTTGGTGAGGTGCCTTTTATCTTACTCCTTTGCACTCATGCTTTTTCTTTGTATGAAAAGAAATCTCAAAGCCCCAGCACTAAACTCTGAAAGCTAGTCCTTTACCAGGGTCTCTACTTAGCTTCTCTACAAGCTTTTAAGGAGTACTGGTCTCAAACTGTTGTGGCAAAATGACAATGTTCAATTAAAATACTGTTTGAAATAAGAACTTTATATCCCTGCTGTAATATACTGCTTAATAATTGACAAATTGTATGTTTGAGAACTTAAATCTAGTTTTATATATATATATATATATATATATATTAGAAATAAGAAACATTAGGATTTGGTTTAAATAAGATGAAGTCCTTTTTTTTAATAACTCAGAATGTGTGTGTGTGTGTCTGCTACAGATCTCACTGAAAACTCTGGCAATTCCTTTCAGCACATAGCAGTTTCTTGAATGATGGGCTGTTTTGTCCTCTCTGCTGCTTATTTTTTCTTCTTTTTCCTTGGCTTTGATTCTGAGGACAGCAAGCTCTTTTCATCTTGCTGGAGATATGGCTCTGCATAAATCTCTCAGGAGATCTCACTCTACCCAAGCAATTTTATGGTAAAAAAGGAATTCCTCCTTATGTCTGTATAATTTTTGTTGTGTAAATCAGTACACTGACCTCAAAGCCAACCTGACTTTACTGTGGGCCCTCCTTGTTCACAAAGTTTGTCTTGTGAATTATAGTAGCCATAACATCTTTTGCCTTTATATTATGCAGCAGTAGATTGCAATTTTTCAGTTAGTTTTTGCACATAAGCTTTGATTTTCCTTGTACAGAAACAGCCTGGAGAGATGGAGGGGGGATAGTGGGAAGGGGAAGAAATGGATGAAAGGGTGAAAACTGAGACTTATTGATAACTATTTCTGTGTTGACTTGATGGAAAAAAGTGTTATTTGGTTTGGAAGTATCAAGCAGCTTCACTAGTAATCAGAGAAGAAGCCAGCTGAAGAATTAAATACGGTTATAAAGCATCACATAAATGGAAGAAGAGCACCCCCGCAAAAAAAAAAAAAAAAAAGAAAAAAAAAGCCTGTATATTTTAATTATATGGTGCTACGGTACAGACTTGGTTTTGCATTTCTATCAGTCCTTCTCTTGATTTGTTATATGGTTTAGTAATTAAGAGACTTAAGACAAATTATTTGATTTATATTCTCAGCCAGGTCTGGACCCTACTAAGCACTAATTTCAATGAAGTTTTAAGATGCACACAAGAGTATGCAATACTTTACTGAATGAACATGCAAAAATTTTTGTGCTGTCAGGTGTTTCTGGAGTGTCCATGAAAGTAATAGGAAAAAATGAACCTTCTGGTTGTGGGAAAATTTTGTTAAAAACATGGACTCACGACTTTAGCAGGAGAGAACAAAATTGTTTTATCAGATATCTGGATATACCTAGAATACATTAAGGGAACTGAAATTCTTTTAATAGAACAAAATCTCAAATTTAATCATGTAGAGCATGTAAAAAGTTCAAATTTCTTTAGATCTCCAAGAAGAAACAATATCTTATGAATTTAGTGCTTGAATCTGATTTGTTTTCAGAGAATTCTACAACATAAAAAAAAATCATGGAGTTTTCCATAAACAGTCTATTTTGCATAAACTTTATTTATTTATTTATTTATTTGTTATTCTTGCTTTGTTAGTGTCAAGAATAGGTCAGGAGAAAACAAAACAAAACAAAAACAAAATAAAATAAAAAACAAAACTGAGCTTATTCATTTTGGCTACACCAAATCATTGTACATTTTGTAGTCTTTGCATTTAGAAAGTATACAAAGTATTACGCCAGCAGTATAGTTAGGAAATACTTTTCTTTTGCCTGATATACGGTAATCCATTTTCTAGATCTTATACAAAGCTAAGCAAACAGATATTACAAGCTATTTAAAAGTGAGATAGTCATAATGAAAAAAAGAAAAATTACACCAAGAGCATGAAATTTCCTTAAATAACTGACAATTTTACTTCATGCCTAGGAATTTTGCTGTTACATGTAAATACTGTATTCATCACTCTGAGCCACAAGATGCATTTTTGCAAGGAAACCAGGGCTTAGTCATTGTTAATTATTGGAGGATTTGCTGGACATTTAAGTGGTACCTGTTACAAAAAGATGAATATTATCTAAGCAGTATGAAAACAAGGGCTGTATACACAGATAAGGAGAGCAGTTTAAATTCCATTTTAGGAGTCATGCAAGTATGTGTCAACCATAATAATTATCATCACAGGTTAGAAGGTTGCAAGAGACCAAAAACATGTTTATGGATTTGTAATCTCTAGTGGCCACAGGTGTCCAAATGTGTTTATTTATTTATTCTCTTCAAAAGAGGGAAAAAAAAAAAAAAAGCAGAGAGGGGAAGAGTCACGACTAGTTAAATCTGAGCAATTCACACTTCAGACTTCAGTGTTGAGATTTTGGTAAGGAACAGAGGGTGAGCCCTTGAAAAACTCCCGGCCAGCTACTGTAAATACTTCTTTGCAGCACTGAAATCTTAAATAGTATTTTTCTTCCATTTAACCATTCCAGAGGTTAAGAGGTGCCCTGCAACAGTTTACACTCTCCCACTGTCCATCTCTCCATCTCCCTCCTTTGCTTTTTTTTTTTTTTTTTTTTTTTTTTGTACTTAAGATTTCCAGGGGGAATGGTGTCTATAAATTAAACTAACAGGCCACACTGTTATAAGATTATTGTCTAAGTGAAACAGATTTATCATCTTCATTTTTTTCATTTCCTGTACTAAGATTTCTGTTAAATGCATATTATTCATGAATGACAAAAGGACTAACAAGTGGCTATTTCTCTCAGGGGCACGGGAATCAGTACATTAAGAATGTGTTTATTTCTCAGCTAATATTCTTCACCAGTAACTGATTGTGCTTTCTGCCAGATTTTGTACTCTGCTCTCTAAAAGCTGTATATATTATCAGGTGAGGTTGCACGTGTTAATCCACTGAGACCAATGAAAGCTACTGCCTCTCTTAACACCTCAGGACACTGGTGTTTTTCATCCATCTCTTGTCACCTTTCACTTCCTGGCCCCATGCTTGTGTGTTGGTTTGAGATTGCCATCTAGAAGTACAGTTACCTGTGTTGCAAATGCAAATTAGAGATCCATGGAGAATTTCACCTCTCATAAAATCTCAGTTTAAGGCACCCTGGATTGAGTTAATCATTATTAGTGCATTGCAGTCTGCTTTAATTAATACGGTCCATTAACATATAATAAAAATTCAGAAATGTAATTGAAAATTGTCAAAAGAATCTATCTAACTGATAATAAAAGTTCTATGCCCAGGTGATATTTTCAGTTTTAAACACATAGGAACAGCATTAAATATCATCTGCTTTGAGTACATCTGCTTTCATCTGGAACAGACCCCAGGTGAGCACTGCACACATTTACCACTAAGCTTCCTTCTCTTCACAGCCCCCTTTCTCTGGGGTGTAGAAGCTGTTGTGTGGTTTTGGACGAGAGCATGAGAAGCTTTCTGTCTTTGGGTATATGATATTCTTTCTTTTTTCTTTCTTTTTTTTTTCTTTTTCAGTTTTCCTCTGTATGAAATACAAATGGCATGGTTTGACAGTGGCTGCAATGACATGGGAGCACTGTGCAAGCAATGCTATTTGTGGTGTTCTCTGATTACAGACTCTCGTAAATGAAAATGATGTGCCTCTTTTTCACCTGTCCTTAAAACATATCTCGGGTAATACATAACATGGGTAAAGGGGCAGACTGAGGGTTTCTGCATTCTGTTCTTCTCTCTTCTGTTTTTTTGAATTGTTTTATTTCAGTTTCCACATATGTGAAACAGAGTACTGAAAAGTAAGGCACATCACATCACTGCTGCTGCAACAACTGTGGAGACATCCCTGCCTTAAACTCAATTTGACTTTGGTAAAACAGATCTGAGTATGTTCAAGCACTTACCTTGCTTCCAGTCTGAAGTTTTCTGCCTGTGTAGTACTCCACAGTGGTTATACTATATCTAATATCTCAGTTAAACTCTTGCACTGAGATGCCTCCAGGAGCTGCAATCACATCAGGGGTAGGCGTTACCAGTATCAACAACTCCAGATGCTGAGCTAGGATAGGTAAGTTAGAAACTGCTTACAAGGCTCCCGGAATTCTCAACTGAGAGAGGCAGAAAGACAGGTATAAAAGTAATTCAAAAAAAGTGACTCACAAATCTAACAATAGTTAAACTCTTAAATACTCTGAGTTTTATTCACTGTGATATATTAAACAGAGCCAGGGACCGATCATTGGCTCTGAGTCCAGTTAGCAGCAGCTGATTCATAACCCATGCTGTTAATGCTGGCCCACTCCAGCTAGTTGGAGGCAGCTAGCTGGAGCAGTCCAAAATAGATCAAGTGGTGAGCGTTAGCTCAGTCCACAGGGAAGCAGTGTGGACAGTTGGGGTCCAGCACTCAACCTGGCTCACTTTTCTTTAACAGCTCTTTCTTTATTAAATTATGAATGCATCTAGGTCTACAAATCCCACCTACCCTGAGGCATCTGACTGAAGTCACAAAGTTGCCTTGTTCAGTTAAGCTCCCCTCACAATTAATAGAGAAAAACACACATCTGAAAAGCAATTCGTCCTATCATCATATAGGCAGTGTCATAAGTCTGAAGTTAAATAAAATTAATACATGTCCTGTTGCTCTCCATTGACTCTGGAGGAGCCAAAAAAGCTTCTGTCTTTTATTATGTAGCTAGTTTTGGACACATACATTATTTCCTATTGGCCTAAATTTTATCTATCATCTATATGCCTTTCCCTTAAATGGGTGTTTTAGCCAAAAGGATACAAAAATAATAGGTAAGATGGAGAAGTTTTGCTGACTTTTTTATTTATTTTTTTAATTTATTTATTTTTTCCTGTGGTATCAAGATCTGGTAAAATAAGGACCAAATTACTCTTATAAGTAGTGGATTGCAATGTCCCCGTTTACTATAATCTTATCTCTAACCACTTACACAGTAATTGTTTGACAAAAGACTGACACTCTTCTCTATTTTCTGGTTGTGATCCTGTAGGATTGCAGCCATTAAAGAATCATCAAGCAGAAGAAGTGCAAAGTCTTTGTTGCCCATTTGTCAAGCACCTTTATTAAGGTTTCTCTTTTTTTCATTTACTTGTAGCACATGATTTCTCCAGTAACGATGCGGTGGTACTTGATTTTCTTTCTACTCGACAACAGGCTTGATTAATTTTTTTAAATGCCTTTTTGGATTTAATTTCCTTCTCTTGGATTAGCAAATCAGACTGAGGAGAATTGGAAAACAGATGTCTACTCTTTTTCCACAATATTCATATATTTAAATTCTTGATTAGAAAAACTGGACATATATATCTTGTGAAGCTATGGGCAAGTAAAGTATTATTTAGCATTTGGACCAGTCAATCAAGATAGTATTAGATACTTTAAAAATAAATAAGCTTCAAGTAAAAATGTTGATCTCAAGCTTAAGAATTCTCTTCAGTGTGTTAGTTTCCAGAGTCTTTAAGCTTTTATCAGTTTATATCAACATGAAAATGTCATTGTCCATGTCTCATTATGAAACATGTTCTTAACTGTACCCGAGGCTGACTTTATCTGCCTGTATAGGTTTTGAACATGTTTTTCTTAAATTTCTCTCTTAATAAATAATAATTAAGAAGGAAAAACAAAAACAACAACAAAAAATATTCTGTTTGAAGTGCACCTCCCTTGTTTCGTAGCAGCCCAAAGGGCAAAAGACCTGTATACTAGGTCCTGTTCATCCAGCTTGAGGTCTTTTCACATATATGACAGAAGACTGTTGAAGTGTATGACTGGTACATTAAGAGAGATGATAAGGAAATGGGCTTAGACACTTTGATTCACACACCTTTCTGGCTGTCATGAGCCCTGATTTATACTGGAATGTTGAGATCAGTGGAAGGGCAGGGAGGGAGATGTCTGATTCTCACATGAGGGGACATACGTAATGTCTCAGAAAGTGTGTTTATTTCACTCACCTTACCATATTCCTAGATTAAAAACAAACAAACAAACAAACAAAAAACCTTCTGTTATGTGGAAATAAATCACTGTTTGAATATCCTGTCATCCTGTTATGGTGCTGAGCTGTAAAGAATATGTTATGTGTGATCCAGTTTGTAGCAACAAAAAACTCCTTGGTGGCTTTGATAAAATTTAGTAAATCCAGGAATTTGCAAAACTGAACTCCAGTGTTTCAACAGACCTAGTTAAAACCCTCAGTGGAGTGAATTTTCATGCACTAGACCCTAATACTGCAATTAGACTCGTCTGTACAGACAGGAGTGACATTCACCTTCATTTTGCTTGGGGGGACAATGGAGGATTGCACAGTTCATTGTCATTTTTTTATTAAAACAGATAAGAATGGACTCAGGGTTGTGACCCTTATATTCAGTCAGACCTCCAAAAATCACTCAGCTGCAGAGATAACATTCAAGATCACCCTCGAGGCTGTGCATGCTCTATAGCAAGAAAACCAAAAAGCCTAGTGAAAATGCTAAACGAATACTTTTCCTGGCTTCATCCAAATGTTCTTGCTTTATGTACCTGTCTAGTAAGATCAGTTCCAAAAGTTTTGAAGTAAAGTGGAATTTGGACATCTTGTTTTACTTCTGGTAACAATAATAAATAATAGAAGCATAATAGCACTGGGCTGTGAACTCTCCTCCAGTTATGTACTGTACAGACACATCAAATAAGAAGGACTGAGAGATACTGAAAATATTCATTAAGTAGCAATAATCGCATTATTTGTCACTTCCTTTCTGTAGTAACACAGGAGAAGTTGTTCCATTTACTTATCTTTAGGTACATGTCTAATGCCTCTACCTTAAGATGTTAACTGCATTTTAAATTGAGCAGTCTATTCAGGGCTGAATCAATATTTGGGTAGTTGTCTATAATGACAGCAGTGAACAATAAATGTCCATGAGGTCAAGCAATACTGCAGATCATTTTTGATTGCAGAAGCTACAGAATGAGGAACATAAGTACAATGAAGGCTCATTGTCTCCATGGGCTGCCATGCAAAATCCTACACTCTATGAATAAATAAATAAATAAATAGATAGATATAAATTGGAGGCAGTAGTTGGAAAATGGTGGTGGAAGAATGACTTTTCTTATTCCTTCACATGATCAAGAAAAAGGAGAGATTCCTCCCTCTGATAGGAAATGGCTCTTCCCTGTTTTAAAACAACAAACAAACAAAATGTATGTGTGCTTTTTATTTGTTTGTTTGGCTTCTGTATGCTCCCTGAAGTACTTGGTAGTTCCTCTTCAATGAAGGGAAGTTGAAGGTGGCCTGCTGCAATAGTGACAGTCTTCTCTCTCTTGACTCTCTCTGTCATCTTCCCTTCCTCTCCACTCAAAATCCTATATCCACTTTGTACTGCTATTCCTTGCATTTAGCACTCCATCTTCTTATAAATTTCACTCACTTTTCTCCTAGCTGCCTGCCACAGTTTGTTGAGGAAGGGATTTCAGTGGGACAGTGAACTCTTTCAGGCCCTTTAAGTTGACAATGAGATGGAAAGCCATGGAGTGCTGATTCACAAGTGTCGTTGTCTGCTGAAAAAAAAAAAAAAAAAAAAAAAAAAAACCTGCATGAAAATTACACAATCCATGAAATTTATTATACCCGCAGTTCGCCAGTTGACTTCTTCCTTTGAATATGTTATTTTGGCTTCAAGTGAAACAATATTTTAACACATGTACTTCTACACGTAAAAATCCTTTCAGATCTAATTCAGATAATGTTCCATTACCTATAGTAAATGCCTATATGTCAAACATTAGAATTTCTGAACCTTATTTGTTCATTTAAATCATGTTTTTGGAAAGATCTTACAGTTTCTCCAATCTGCTGTTGTTAAGAACATTTGCATTACAAAATTCTTCAAAACCCTTAGTCCCTAAATCTTCTTTGTTGCTGTGATTTACAGCTTCTAAATAATTTGCAGAATGCAATTTGTAATTAAGTGCGTTATTACTCACATATGCAAATTCTAATGAATACTTGTCATGATTCTTCTATTTTTAATAACATTAATACTGCTATGCTGAAAATTTTTAAAGATCAGACCAATTTTTAATAGGTCAGTGTTCTTTTTATAATTACCTGACTCATTTATTTTGTTTGCCTTTGCATTAATATTACTTGTTTGCTTTATTTGATGGTGCTATCAACAGAGGAAGTAAACATCTCCACAGGTTTGGTGCAGAAAATAGTAGTAAATTTTAACCTCTGCAACATAATGTAGGTATTGCAAAAGAAAGAAAAAAAAAGTGTGAATAATTCTTTCTTTTCAATAGGCAGGGAAATTTTATAGAAGAGTAGAAACGTATAGCTATGCCATATAGAAAGACATATTTCTACATCCACAAATGTCAGCAATAAACCAGCTACGTTAGAAATAGCAAAATCATTCAAATTTTAATTGCGTGATTTAAATACAGTCACTTTCATGTTTGTGTCTTAATGCAAGGCTTCAGTTTTTATATCTCAGACTTTGTAAACTCAGTCCCAAATCAAAATTGAATCACATCTGACCAAAATCATGTAAATTGATCTGGTCAAAATATCATTAAATCATCCAAATTTTCCTTTCTCACAGGTGGGATCAACAACACCTAAAATATTTCTTTAATCTGCTCTTGAAAATCTTTCATGATCCTACAGCTTCCGAGGCAATCTGTTCTAGTGCTTAACTGTCCTGGTATTTAGAAAGCTTTTCTTAAAGTCTAACCTATTTGTCCTTACCTGCAATTTAAACTCATTGTGGTTTGGCCTATTCTCTTGTTTGAAGACTGTTATCAGGTCTCCCAAAGTATTCTCTTTGCAGAAATGAATGGTCTCAGTCTTTCATTACAGGTCATGCATTTCTAACTGTCTGATCACTATTGCTGTCTCCTGCCCACCCCATCCACTCGCCTCCAGTTCCTTTACAACTAGTTCATATCTTTCCTGACTTCCATTGTTTCCATTGTGCCCCAGTAAACATAAGTATTTAATTTCGAGCCTTGGAGCCTCATACTTCATATGCCTTTCATGCTGCACTCCTATTCATGCATCCTGGAATGCTATATACACTGCTTTCTAGGTAATGCAAAAGTATGAATTTCTATGAGTATGATTCTGCCCTGGAACATTACAGCCACTTACTTCCTCTTGTGTTGGAACTGGCATCGTGAGGGAAAAAATACAAGGTTTATTGACTGGGGAGGGCACCTTGCCTTTGATGACAGCATTGAGTGAGACTGAGAAAATTGTTGACTGCACTGCTAGCACTTTCTGTACATTTTACCTAATTATCCTGTTATGCCTGTAAAAGAGTCCAAGAGTCATTGGAGTGGAAGCCAGAATATGGATTTTTTTTTTTCTAAATCTGTTGATTGCCCTTTTTAACAGGCTAGAGAATAAAGTTCCATTCTCAATTTTATATTCTGTCACTTCTTTCTGTGCTTCTCTAGCCACATGAAATTCATATTCCTGACATGAAGTGCATCATTTCTTGAGGCAGCAGAAGTGGAAGAGACATGCTACCACTTCAACCTTACTTCTTAAAACAGCTATGCCCTTTATTCTAGTCTGGACTGTCCAGGTTTGAACTCCTTCTGGATAAAGAGGACTGAAATGCCTGCCTTTCATTCCTCATACAAGCACTGCAATCTCATTTATCTAAAAGGATGGCTGTTCCCTGGCTGTATAAAACTACTTGGATGAAGTTGATTGATGTTTTTTATCTTAGGCGAACTCTAAGTATGTCTAACAAATTAATTGATGCCAGAAAGGCTTAGGTACAAAAATGGACAATAAGGAAAAGAATATATTTTTTTCCTAACTTGCATAGGATGCATAAGAAAAGTATCTTTCAGTTGGGCTGGGGGGGGGGTGAGGGGTGGGGGGGGATAGATGTGATAGTATGAGAACTTAGAACACTATATTAAGAAGCCTCTTCAAAATACAAGCATTTACAGCAGGACTGCCTGGCTGCTTACTACATTTTAAGTATCTGAATTATGCCTTACTTACAAATGAAGTACCCAATGGTGTATCTGATCTTATATTAAGAATGTCATATGACCATTTCAAGGAAACACTGAATCCTAAGAGGAGCAGACAAAACCTGGAAGCTTCTTCACAGGGGTAGGAACATGGGATTCAAATTGCACTTACAGATATTTCATCTTTAAGAGCTTAATTCTGAACTCCAAAGAAGAACGCATTTGTGGAAGTGGCACAGGGACCTGTCTCAATATCATGGATTGATTTTTCTTATATGAGAAAAAACCTTACCAAATTTTTAAGTGAATATAAGAATAAAGTCTTGTCTTTTACAAGGAAAGGCCGACTCCAAAAACATTCCAATCGTAACGATAGTCTACACTACCTAGAAACATGTGCAGACATTAATGGCTTTTGTGGGTCTTAATTGGTTTAATAAAAAGAGCTTTGCTGTCCATAGCTTCATGAGTCATCATGAAACAACTACCAACATTTGCCTCCAATTATGCTGCATTAGTAATATACAGGAATCAAATACTTTACTCAAGTAATAAGAATCAATTCTTTCCATCTTTAGTTTAGGTGACTAACTTCCTTTTATTGGATATCATTGGATTACTCAACGAGGAAGTTATTATTCAATAAAAAATGTGACAACATTGTCAAGTTTTTGTTTAATAATTGGGTAAAATCTCTGACCACAGAGGTACTGCACTAAACATTTTCTGGTCTGTAGACATGGACTAAAACATGTGGAATAAGAAATCAACTGAAATTGTTCATTGTTCTAAATTAGACTGCTTGATTGTACTTGCAATACTATGTGAAGGTATTTCAGGTTGTATTTGACCTTGATTTTCATTTAACGTACAAGGAATAGTTGAATAGTTGGAATCTGTTGCAATGAGTCGCGTTTTTTTTTTTTTTTTGTTTGTTTTTTGTTTTTTTTATAAGAAATTACATCTTCACTGCAGCAAGTATGGAGGGTCAAAGCCTTAGCTGATGAGAATTAGATGCAATCAATGAACTGTTATCCATATTCATCAGATGAAGATCTACACTAGAAATTTAAATTCTTATTTCCCAGAGTGTATTCATGCAAATCAATTTATTTTGGCAGTGTAATCAATACCTCTGCAAATAAAGGATATTTACCATAGCATAACCAACATACTCTGGAGGTCATTACAGCAATTTCATATTTGTGTTTCATCCATTATTATCAGGTAATATTACAAGATTCACAATGATTTCACTTATTTCTGGCAAATTAAATTATTTCAGTGTGATACATTTAAGAAGATCATGGGAGATTAGACCCATAAGTTTTACCCCTGATATGGAACCTGTTCAGATATTCATACACAGTGCTCTCCTGCAACACCTTCTTCGTTTTTCATCAATTACTTATTAATTTTGACTGTAACCCAATGTACTGGACACAGTGCTCCTGTATTTTTTCATTTTTCAGCCTATCAAGACTAATCTTTCTGAAAGAGTTATTATACATTTTTATTATTATTTATTTATTTATTTATTTATTTTAAGTTGGTAACTTAAGAAGCTTGTTCAGCACAGGAGAAGTTCAATGCCTGAATTTGAATGTTTTAAATTAAACCTTGATAATTTTCATGTAAGGTGATCTGCCATGTTGATGCTGAACATTTCACTGGATATTTCAAGTATGAAATTTTATTTATATCCTGCATTCCAAAGAACGATTAATTCTGTAACAGCGGATAGTCACTGAAATACCAAGCCATTCTACAAGAGGAAATGGATACCAGAGTTTGATATGACTAACTTGAACATTTAAGTAAGTTCTGTAGTTCACTGAACTAGTTACAGTATAGTACTAATGGTCATGAAATCTATCTTCCAGTTTCAGCTGTTAAATAAAAGATAGTGGTTCACCATCTGAGAGAGATTTCTGAAAAAAAGACCACATAAGCTTCTTCTACCCTACCCATGTAGTTCCAGAAGTTACTCGGAAAACACTCTCAGCTCTATTAACTGTATTACTGAATCTGCGCATTCATGTAGCACCTTTGGTCAGTCAGGACCTGTGGCTGAGAGAATCCTGTGTATACTTTGTAGGAAATGAAACAGCATATCATCAAGGCATCAGCTAGTGATAGCAAAGCATTCAGCCATCCATTTAATAGCTAGTTTTTCAGTATGACTGGTGAATTTTAACATGGGAAACTAAGACAAAGTTTTCTCTGCAAACAGCTGGGATTTTGTAGAACTTCTAAAAACACTAAATAAAAAAGGCAGATTACTTACAAGTATATATATATTTAATTCTCTAAATTTGCAGTAGAATAGTGCATGTGGCGGAGAGAAACTGAGTACATTGTTTATAGACCTTACTGTAAACCACATGAAACTCAATATATTTCTCACATGAATTTCATCATGAATAAGTCCACTGTGTATGCCTATGACAGCATTACCAGTACTGCCAGCTAATATGTAATATGACATTTGGCCTCAAAATGTTTCACACAGGGGTCAACAGCAGTTGCCCTATTTCTTTCGCAGTGTAGAACTCTTCTTTAGTGTTCATTGTTTAAGGCAGTAGTTATTAGCTGTTCAGTGAAGCATGGACATTTCATGCAAAGTGAGGCAGAGAACTCAAGTGAAGTAGTTCTGCTGGTCTAAGGCTCCTTCCACTAGCCCAGGTGTCTCTGCACTGTGCTCCTGGAATTAGAGTCAGGAGAACCAAGATGCCTAACCTCACTGTACAAGGAAGTATAAAGTCAGCATTTCCAGTATAAGGAAGAAATTAACAAACTGGAGGGATTCCAACATGTTTTAGTCCATGTCTACAGACCAGAAAATGTTTAGTGCAGTACCTCTGTGGTCAGAGATTTTACCCAATTATTAAACAAAAACTTGACAATGTTGTCACATTTTTTATTGAATAATAACTTCCTCGTTGAGTAATCCAATGATATCCAATAAAAGGAAGTTAGTCACCTAAACTAAAGATGGAAAGAATTGACTCTTATTACTTGAGTAAAGTATTTGATTCCTGTATATTACTAATGCAGCATAATTGGATTCCAACAGAGAACTACTAAGATAAAGGGCTGGACTGGGCATTGAAGCATATGAGATAGCTTGTTAAGTTGAGAGAGCTGGGTTTGTTCAGCCTTAAGAAGAATTTAAGGATAGGGATCTAATTCCTGTCTTCAATCATTTAATGGGACAGCACAGTGAGGATGTAGTCAGATTCTTCCTAGAAGAGCCTAACAAAAGGATAAGGGGAACAGACAAAGGTTTATTCCAAGTTGCCATGTATGTAAAGAAAACACTTTCTTACAATGAGAGCAGTCAGAGACTGGAAGAGAGAGAATTAAACCCAGAGGGTCTAAGGAATCGCCATTCCTTCTCCCTACTGCATCGCCATTCTTGGAGATACTCAAAACTCAACTGCACATGTTGCAGGGCCCTGAGCAAGCTGACATTATATTGGCCCTGCTTGGAGAAGAAATGTTGTACCAGACATGTACAAGTGTCCTTTCCAAACTAAAGTATTCTGTGATTGTTTGGTTTGAATCTTCTCAGGACAGCTTTGCTGCAGTTGTCAAAAGGGCATCTCAGCGAGCTAGTAGATTGTCAGGTCTATGGTAGAAAAAAGTTTTGAGAAGAGACAGCCCAAAGGCAGGAAAAGCAACTCTGAGAAGGAGATGGCCCCCCATAGCGATGCACAAGACAATCCAAACTCTCAAGAAAGTCTTCAGAAGAAAGTCTGGGAGGACTGTCATAGGTTTCATGATGGATGTGACACTGCATGTGAAGTGAATGACTTCTAAATTTACACAGCAAGATTTCAGAGATAAAGAGGTGCTATTGTTTGCAAAGTGCACTATTATATGTAAGCCTTAAGTGAACGATGATTCTTTCAACTAGTTACCAAGGATTACCCTGTTGCAGTAGGGAGAAAGTAGACTGATGCCTAAAGGAGGAAAGTGGAAGCAATATCTAGCAAAGACAAATGTGTGATCCCTGCAGATCCTCTCAGTGAGGTCTGAAAGAGCTGAAAACAGGTTTGAGACAGGGAACTACAAGAGAAAAGAATAAATGTACAATTCAAAACTCATACTGAAATTGTGCTCAGTAACATACACAAATGCAGGTAAGGTAGATTGTACCATTGCAACACAGTTGGATGTACAAGTGCAGCAAAAGAGCCATTGTTAATTTTTAATATTAGGCACTAGTAGCTTGATTTTTTAAATGTTTTTCTTTGTTTATGTTGGGATTTTTAAAGAGGAAATATTTCCAATCAGATCTGCCCTTCCTATGGGAATGTGCTCAGGCTTACAAATTTGCAGTTTCTTTCAAGCCAAGTAACTCTTTTAGGTGAAGAATCTACACTGACAATTATTTTCTTTTTTAAATCAAGAAAGACTTCTAGTGGTTCTCACTAATAGGTTACTTATATGTCTAGCACCTGAAGCATTCAACATCAGCTGAACCAGCTGACTTTCATTGTAAGACTGTGTCTATTACTGTGTCAGTCTTTCCTAAATAGCACCTGTAACTGGAAAAATTGCTGCAATAAGTCATTTGAAATAGCTGTTCAGTAAAGTTTATAATAGCCAGAATACACTGACTGAAGATGATACCAGTGATGTTTCAGAGAATATGTTTGAAGGCCTTGTTAGGCTGAACTTGATGGGAAGGAAATTTGGGTCTTGAGACCACAAGGATTCAAAATCGTGATAATGAGAGAGGGGGTCAGGTCTCAGTGATAGCAGTGAGAAGCAAGTGAGAAGTTTACAGTGGCAAAAAGCACAACGATATACTTTGGAAGAGCTGAAGCAAGATTTAAGTAGGTGGAAACATCCTGTTTTTTCAGAGGGATGCAAGAGAAGACACTGGGGATAGAAATATGACGAGAAAGGCATAGAAGTTAGGGTATGAGACAGGTTTGTTCACTTGCAATATTTTGGTCTTCTCAGGTTAGATGTTTTCTTTGTCAGAGGTATAATTATCAACTGTTGGCATAAGTTAACATCTAATACATTGCTTTTCTTTCCATGTTTCTAGTATTACTAAGATGTGTGTTGGTTTTACCCAGTTGGGCAGCTGAGCTCCATCAAAACTGCTCTCTCATTCCCCCTCCTCAAAGGAAAAGGGGGAGAAAATACGATGCAAAGGGCTCAAGAGTTGGGACAGGGAGGATAACTCAACAATTAATGTCATAGGCAAAACAGACACAGTGTAGGGAGATTAGAGAAATTTATTACCTGTTACTAACAAGCTAGAGAAGTGAGAAACAACGAAGAAGAAAAAAAACTAAAAACTTCTTCTCCCCATCCACCCTCTTCTACCTCCTCCCCTTGAGCAGCACAGGGGAATGGGGAATGGGAGCTGTGGTCAGCCCGTAATGCTTCGTCTCTGCCGCTCCTTCACAGTCACTCCCTGCCCCTGCTCCACGTGATGTCCCTCGCAAGGGATGCTGTCTTTCCAAACTTATCCTGTGTGGGCTTCCCACAGGCAGCGGCTCTTCAAGAACTACTCCAGCATGGCTCCATGCCACGGGGCCCACCCATCAGGAGCAAACTGCTCCAGCACGGGTCCCCCACGGGCGGCAGCTCCCCCCAGACCCCCTGCTCCTGCGTGGGCTCCTCTCCACGGGCTGCAGCTCCGGCCCGGGGCCTGCTCCTGCGGGGGCTCTCCATGGGCCGCAGCCTCCTCCAGGCCACATCCACCTGCTCCACCGGGGGCTCCTCCACGGGCTGCAGCGTGGAGATCTGCTCCGTGTGGGACCCATGGGCTGCAGGGGGACAGCCTGCTCCACCAGGGGCTTCTTCACAGGCCACAGGGGAACTTCTGCCCTCCTTCTGCACTGACCTTGGGGTCTGCAGGGCTGTTTCTCACTCCTCACTCTCCCAGCTGCTGTTGCACAGCAGTTTTTTTCCCCTTTCTTAAATCACCTTTCACAGAGGAGCAGGCAACATCATTTATTGGCACAGCTCTGGGTAGTGGTGGGTCCCTTTGGAGCCAGCTGAAACTGGCCCTTTAAGATGAGGCACCATCTGGATTCTTCTTACAGAGGCCACTCCTGCAGCCCCCTGCTACCAAAACCTTGCCAAGTAAACCCACTACAAGATGTAATTTTGCAGCTAGAAGACTTCTTCCAGCAGTGCAGCTCTGAAAGTGTGATTTTCAAATGCTTTTCAGAACTTATACCTGTTGAGCAAGGTTCTTTACCTCGTGAACTTCCACATTACTGTGCTGAGTGAAATAGATATGTTGTCCTTTAAGGACAGAGTTTCATCCATAACACTTAATTTCCGACCTTTTTGGTTTTCACATTTACTTCACACTGACCTAAAGAATACTGGCATTAATAAATGTATTTGCATATTATAAATCCATAGCCTGAATCATCTACGCAAAATCATCTACCCAAAATTAAAAGCCATGGCTGCTAGACATGGCTGCTAGACATGCATAATGTGGCCCCATGGCACTGTTGTTTCTCTAAGAGCATAACACCAGAACCCATACTGTGGTATTTTTAACAGTAAACTATGTGCAAAGTGTAACATGCAATCTCAATTTGAAGACAGTAAACATGAGAATTTTCATTGTTCTGTTAATTTAAAATTTGACTTTTAATTCGTTAAAAAAAAAATCACTCGGACTTAAATCTTATTTCAAGTTTCAGCATGCTATGAATTTTTATGGCCAAATTAAAAGCCCCTGCATATGGGATTCATATAATGAAAATGCTGACAGCACTTTAACTGTAATAGCAAGAACAGACACTGCTATAACATGAAAAGAACTTTTAACCAGTAGAAGGGTGAATCTATAAATAATTATTATGAATAATACCTTTCTCCTTAGTTACATTCAATCTGCAAATCATAAACTCATTCTTGCTAGCAAAAAAAAAAAAAAAAAAAACAGACTGGATTGGATTTTTATGGGCTTTTTTTGCCTTTTTTTTTTTTTTTTCATTGTGTCTTATCATTCTGCATCTGTACTGACTCTTCCTTTCAATCATTTCATTTGTGATTGCTCAGCTTCATGTTTACTATATTTTGTCAGGTTTAAATGTAATATGCTTGAAGTTTATTTTGGGAGTCCCATGCAGCTAACCAGCTCAGAACCTGGCTTTCATCTTAAATGAGCAAAGTGAAAAGGCAGCAGAAAATGGAGGCAAAGGAGAAGAGAAAAAGTAATTTATATTTCTGAAGTGGCTAATGCTCTAAGAGTTATTCTGGAAGAGAATACCTCTCTCTTCAGATAAGTACTGGCAGCTGTGCCATCTGCAGAATAGAATACCTGCTTCTGAAATATACAGTGATATCTGTCATGTATTTACTTGCATAAGGTAAACTCTACTTTCTTCTGCTGGATTCATCCTGATTTCATTTACTCTGCTTTGCAACTTTCCTTGTGTACAAATTGTCAAAATTTGACTAATGGTCCTCTGGGAGTCAGCTGGTCATTAAATCTTTCCTTTCTCAAGCTCCTGTGGCTTTGTCGAACAGTTCTGTCATTCTAGTAACCAACTGAATTTAAATTATTAGTTTTGTTATTTGATGGATCATTTTCTATAACATAGACAAGAATTATAGCAGCAGCATGGTAAAAAATTGGACTGAAGAGGCGGGGGAGGAAAGCTTAATTTATTTTTTATTCCTCCTATGAATAAGAGGCTTAGATTTCCCAGTATAACCTGAGAAATATGAAAAAAAAATCTACCTGTTTATGTGAGCAATAATTATATATTCTGTGTAAGGAGAAAACATTCTGCTGTGCACTGATGAAGACTGTTAGTCATTTCATCATGTTCTGCAGCATTGCTCCTCCTGACTGCACACAGTACTAATAAAACAAGTTAATGGAGTTTATTCTGTCACAAACACTACAATTTCAAAGAGCTGATTGCAGTCTATGGGAAATCAGTGTCTAACAGCCTCTTAAAGATGTACAGTAGCTTTAATATATTATCCTGCAGAAGATATACATTAAAGCACTCTAGTTAGATATGTAAGAAGATGTGGGGAAAAGTAACAACCTTCCAAACTCTTGCTAATTCACAGTCCATTTTATACTGGTAGGATCTGTATACAGTGAGAGCTCCTCCATGCTTCCAGTGTTTACAAATTCACCAAATGATAGTTTGTCTGAAAGTCAAATTAGCTAGAATACAGAAATGAGAAATTCACATTATATAAGATGCATTTAAAGCAAATTGTACTGTTTAATAAGTAACTTGCAGCTTGGATTGATGTTGATAAAGATGTACAAACCAAATGCTGTTTTTCAGGCTCTGAAATTGCATGTCATTCATACTAAAATACGAGGCTGATTATAAGATTCAATGGTAATCAGACTGAATTAATAGGAGCCCTTTAACAAACCTTCATTTCCTAAAGACTCATGACATTCCCTGTAAGTAGGCATTGAGAAGGAGTACTATTTCAGGAAATAGATTTCAATTGTTACATGAAGATTGAGGTATATTGGTTCAGTTAATCAATAGAACTTCCTAATTTAAAATATTGTTTAATAGACATGGAGATTTACTAAACAATAATATCTTCTTCCATCCCTTCATTCTAATTCCCATTGAAGTCTAAGAAAAAGTAAAAATGAAAAGAGGATATATCATTGTTCACTAGACCTTAGGATCAAAGAAATGCATTTCCACTACAGAACATTACTATTTTACTTCACTGTCTCCTTGTCTTTACTCTCTCACTTTCATATGAGACTCATCTATTTGGCTCATAGAATACTAATTAAGGTTAGGAGATCTTAGGAAAGCTAAAACTTCTTAAAATTTCTGAACTTGGAATTTCCTGATGGAGGCAGATACTAGTGGGCAGATACTTAGTATAAAACATAAGTACACTGAAGCTAGCAGAAGTGCAGCCATAGCATTGGAGATAAGGTCAAGAATTTGAAGAGGGAAAAAGAAAAATAGAGTTAGCTTACTACTGACCCAGACGTACCATTAGCAGAATGTCCTTCATTCTTGTTTGCAATGCATTTTATGGCTTGGTGGGAAATAGGGACAAAAGAGAGACGTCAGCAGCAGATGCGAATATAAAATCTGTACACTGTTAAACATATGGCCTACAAACAGAAAAGAGATGATGGTATTGCCTTTTCTGTAACAGAATTTCTCTTATACACATGACATGTAGCTAGCAAACCCCATTTGCAGCCAGTACGCAGAGAATCCCTAGGATACAGTAAATGTTGCCTGTATAATTTTAAACATCTTAAAAAAAAAAAAAAAAAAAAAAAAACAACTAAACTGCTTTTTCTTTTTTCCTGTGCTTTTTTCAAGGTTAAGGACATTTTCTAAACAGATGTAATCCTATATATTCAAAAACGTTATTGATTTCATTTCCATTGTTTCATTTTGCACAATGTAGAGTCTATCTTTGGATAAAATATATGTAATTTCAGAACATTCAATTAATGATGCATTTAACACTTTATACTTTTCAAAGGTTTTTAAAGTGCATAATATCCTTTAAGCCATTAATCTTTCAAAGTAATTCAATGCTTAATACCTATTAAGTATCCCTTGTTCGCAATTTTAATTACTAATACTTTCTGTAAGTATCTTATGTCTGTGTAAATTTGCCTTGGTTATATTTAACCTGCAAAACATATATATATATATATTTATTTATTTATTTATTATTTTTTTAAGTGCTTATATGACCACTGGTAGTTCACTGGGATATTGATAATGTAATATATTCTCCACTCAGATATATTGTCAAATCCTGAGTAAGTTTTCTGAAGTGCAGAATTTCAAGCTTCATACTCCAATGTTAATGTGCAACATTGCATGTATAAATCAAGATCAAGAAAAGGTAAACAAAGAAGCCTAGTATCTCACTGGATGAAAGTTACCATACGGACTGAAAAGAGGATTACTCAAACCTTCTGTCAGAAGATGGCACAAGAGGTTAGTGTCCAGGTAGAATAACAAGAACTGTGCTCACAGCCACTGGCAGTCTGATATGTCTATTGTTCATCATTGTACCCCTGCTTCAGCTCTCATTCTTATGAGTCATGAAAGAAGCAACAAGAACTTCTGCCTAATACTGTTGAGCAATATTTATGGCAGCTGTTGAGCATAAGTACAGCATTAAACACTAGTTTAAGTCCCATTGACTTCAGTGCAGTTTAAATGTACATGAAGAGTGGGGTTTAAGATGGCATGAGGATAGTGTCTCCAGTGCAGTTGTACAAAGTAACACAGTCATGAGCTGCAGGTCTAGTGCTTTCCCTTTCTTCTGATAGATTAGCTTCACCGTAAGTTTATACTCACATAAACACCTTCTGCTATGTAGCTTGCAAAGAATTGTAAGATCTCTGTTTAGATATTGATATTTAAGAGAATAAAACTCATGAGATACAATTCTATAGGCACTGTAGGAAACACAAGTATAGACCTCTGTTTCCTGACAAAGCTTGTAGTTATTGTATCCATTTTAGAATGGTATAATTCATCCTCTCTCAATTTGTAAGGAAGAAAAAAGTATATAATAAAAGGATGCTCCATTAGTTTTACCTTGACTACAACTTCAATCACATCTACACTATCTACTGTTTTGTTTGTTTGTTTTTGTGTGTGTGTGTGTTTTGTGATGGTTCCATTAAGCATGAAGAACAGTGATGCTGAGGTAACTAAAATTTGAAAAGAATAAAATTACTAACCGATAAATATTATTTTGGTAATTTTTAATTAGAATACAGCAATAAAATACTGAAGGTAGGGCATTATTTTTTTATTCTTAAATAATACTGTGGTTAGTTCTCAGTTTCTGTCCACCAATAATAAATCTTGAAGCCTCATTTAAAGAAATGGGAAAGTAATTGACCTACCAAATGTCTTTATGGGAATGACAAGGAAGATGTCCCTACAGGTCTTTACTTGCTGGTGGTTCTGAAACTCCTTGCACAGTATTAGGTTGGATTTTTTATTTTTATTTTTAAAGTTTCATCTGTTATGCAAGGATTTCCCTTGATACTTAGGTCCCACAGATCCATCTTATCTCAATATGTAGATAATTCCTTCTTCCCTTTCTAATAAAGCTGTGAAAATGAGGCACTAGGGAGATGAAAGTCCCATTTGAGTCCTCAAACACTCTATACAACCCACAGCAGAACCTTTTATTTCGACATATCTGTAGGAATTTGTCACACATTACTGAAATCCTCTAAGGGGAAGTACAGCAGCTGTTTAACAATACTTGGCATCAGGCTAAAATGTATTAAGGCAGGAAGTGATGAGCCAAAACATATCAAATTGAACTGCAGGGGCAAAGTAGGTATGCAAAATGCAAATCCTCAATCAGAATTTGGCCAATCCACTAGGACTAAAACTGCTACTCTTGCAAATAGCGCTGTGGAATTAAAACACAATTGTGGGTATGCTGGATAGAAGTCTTTCTAATCCCTTTGTTCAGGAACTTACTAAGAAATATTGACTGTGTAGATACCAGACAATTTATTGAAGCTGTAGCCCTAGGGAGCTAATGCAAGTTGTAATGCATTATGATGTTCTGCTCTGTGGCATTAGTGCAAAATATATACCCTATGAGAGTCAATCTTAAATGCATTTTTCTAATGTGATGAATCATAGTATATAAGACTTAGGGTCTACTTCATATTTTGAAATCTTCTTTATCTTGAAAGTAGGTATTGTTTATGTCTCCCATGCCTTTAAAAATTACAGACCGTTTGGATGCATTATGAATTATACAGCTTAAATTAAAGACTTTAAAAATATAACAAAACTGAATCAATAGGACTTTTGCATGAATCTTAGCTAGAGATTTGAACCATGGCATGAAGAGAGATGGAGAATCAATTGTACTAAGAGATAAAAGAAGGTGTTTCAAATGGTTAGAACTGTTGTAAGGTAGACTAACTTTAGCTGTGTTGTGGCTGTGCTAAGTAATAGAAAGAAGACTGGTTGCAGATGAACTATAAAGGACTAGATGTACTGGAGAAAGTACTGAAAATTACGGTTTAAAGTGAAATATAGAAAGGAGGACTTAACCAGGAGGGATGGTATGAGGGAAGTGTTTCTTATTTTTCTAAGTAAGAAGGCAGAAGAATTGTGCAAATGCTGAAAGCGGTAGTGCTGGAACCTAAATTTGCAGTAGTGAATGCAAGAAGATGGTGCTGAGAACTGTTACAAGTTCGAAACAATCCATGGTGTTAAGTACAGAGCAAAAGGAAAGCTGACAGTCAAGGAAAAAACATGTCATTAGTGACAAATTATTTATCTCTGAATTACTTTTGTTTTCTGGAAGTTCACAGGAGAAAATGTATTTTATGACCAAAAACATGATGAAAGTACATGGAAGTCATATTCAGTTTACAACAGGAAATGTTTTAGAATCATGGATGAGGAATTTTCTTTTTTTTTTCCTTTCTTTTTTTTAATTATAAGAAAGATAACAATTCAATAGAAACAGGCAGCAGCTGGTAATGAAGCCATTGCTAAAAGTTAAATAAAATAAAATAAAATAAAAAAAAAAGAAGCATAAGAAGGATTCAGACAAGTAAAATTTAACATGTAAAATACATATGACACAAGGATAAAAGGAGTGTCCTATGTAGAATCTCTGCCCCCCCCCCCCTTTATTTATTTATTTTTTCCCCAGATAATATGCATTCTAATGTAAAACCAGAACTTCTTAGGAATGTCGCTGAATTAATTTCCATTGGATGAAAACACATTTAAAGCAGGTTGTTCCCTACTGCTCACCAAAATGCCATTTGTAGCCAGAATTCATTAAGAACTTTTCCATTCTTGATTAAAACAGAGAGGAAAAGCAAATATGAAATCTACCTAACACAAGCAGCTAGCTGATAGCTTGCTTTTGCTTCTCCGAGGCTGTAGTATAGTCACTGTACATGATTCTTGCTTTCAGAGTCTACTTTGTTCAAATGCTCTAAAGAACATTTAAGAGGTCATAACTTCAAAAACAAAATATTTCAAACCTTTTGTAAAATGCAACAGGAGTTACTATTGGCATGCAATGAACCCATAGGTGTCACTGAACATTGGTATCAAGAACAGAAATCAGTGTATGTTATAATCAAAACATTAAACTCAGAACTAGAATTGAGAATGAAAATCTAATATTGGGTTGTGAAAGCACATGCTCAGTACTACTACAAAGGGGATTTATTTGAAGATCTCACGGAACACCTAGCAGTTCCTTTAAGATTACTTATACTATATGTTTGCTTAGTGCTTCCTCGAAACCATTTAAAATTTATAATTGTTGTAACCTGAGAGGCAAGAAAGTACTTCACAGGCAAGTGCAGAAGAATAGTAGAAAAATGTGGTAAGTAGTCATGATCATCATTAAGGTTTTAGAGGAGGAAAGGACAAGAAAAACTGAGGTTGTCATCAAAAACACAACTGCCCAGTAGCAAAAGGTGCAAGAGAGAGAGGACGGGGTAAGCCACTGACACCCTGTGGAGCCATATGAAAATCTAAGTAATTTACAGCTGCACAGAAAAGGGCTCATAAGCTCTGACAAATTGCAAGTGTGTTCTTATGGGTTGGCGAAAGAAGAAATAAAGAGTTGGAGAAATGCAGACAGCTACTTGGGAACATAGAATTTATATCTGGGAGCCAACTAGAGTATGCAGTACCTTCAACAGCAGCTCTTGGTAAGTGCTGATTCTTAATGGGAATTACTGAAACAAGATCTTCCCAATCACTATCAGACATATTTCACCTTACAGACAAAGAATATTGGCTAAAATACCCATTAAGTATTTGAACTTTACAGTTCGTTTTAGCTATACAGACAAAAAAGAACCAATAAAAATGCTAGAGACTGACCTTATGCTCCTTTCTTTACAAAAGAAAGAAACATATTCTGTGTAGATGAATTAGAAGATAGGAAGCCACGGACTAGAGTTTAACTAAAACCACTGTTCTTCACAAATTACACTTGTATGACAATAGGGATCCATCAAAGTTCAGTAGCATAATGCACAATGCCATTTTTTATTTTTCACAGAATCACAGAATCGTCTAGGTTGGAAGAGACCTCCAAGATCACCCAGTCCAACCTCTGACCTAACACTAACAAGTCCTCCACTAAACCATATCACTAAGCTCAACATCTAAATGTCTCTTTAAGACCTCCAGGGATGGTGACTCAACCACTTCCCTGGGCAGTCCATTCCAATGCCTAACAACCCTTTCGATAAAGAAGTTCTTCCTAACATCCAACCTAAACCTCCCCTGGCGAAACTTGAGCCCATTCCCCCTCATCCTGTCACCAGGCACGTGGGAGAATAGACCAATCCCCACCTCGCTATAGCCTCCTTTAAGGTACCTGTAGAGAGCGATAAGGTCGCCCCTAAGCCTCCTCTTCTCCAGGCTGAACAATCCCAGCTCCCTCAGCCGCTCCTCGTAAGACTTGTTCTCCAGACCCCTCACCAGCCTCGTCGCCCTTCTCTGAACTCTCTCAAGCACCTTGACGTCCTTCTTGTAGCAAAGGGCCCAAAATTGAACATAGTACTCAAGGTGCAACACAGTACTCGAGGTGCAAACACAGTACTCGAGGTGCTTGTTTGTTTGTTTCTTTTTATAGAAAAGACTTCAGTCCTTTTATCTTTCCTCCTCCTGCTTCTGATTATTGTCTCTATTTTATGGTAATGGTGCTAAATGCTAATGAGGTCATCCCTGGACCTGTCTCAGTCAGCCTTTTTTGGCACAATTATTTCTGGAGCTGAACAAACCTTGTGGGATAAATGAGATTAATACAGCAGGAGACACATTCAGAGGTTCGTGTAGGAGATTCCAATGATAAACCTTGACACAGGTTTATCTGCATTGTTAATATGTGTGTGTGAGGGGTATTATCTTCTGCAGTTAAGTCGCGTGGAGGCAATAGTTCTAGTGGGTGGCTTTCCCATTGCCATGACTATGAGAAGGATCTGTCTTTTTCCACCTTTCTTGAGATTATTTTTTTATTGATGGACTATAGAAGTATAAGGAAGGCTAAGAAGTTAAAAATTCAGGAGAGCTCCAAAATGAACAAGATTCTGTATTAATATACATACAGAGCATATGAAGCTGTATGAAGCAGTCATAAGGTGCAAAATAAAAACAATTTAAAGGAACCTCCAAAGATCAGGCAGATGTGAATTTGGACCATATTTATTTTATTTATGTATTTTTTTGCAGTGTGGGTTGTGTTGTGCTATTTTAAGAGAAAGTATGGAATTCTGAGCTGACTGATCATGGGTCTGGTTAGGGTTTAAACAAATTCTGATTGTCTAATTTTTTGTATCTTGATTCATTTTTTAAATTATTTTTTTTCCCCTAACTTTTCATATCACCTTTTTTTTTTTTTTTCCTTTGGGTGGGGGGAGAGGGGAAGAGAAGGTTTGTTTTATTGTTTTTTTCCTCTTTTTTTTTTTTCTTTTTCTTCACAGGGTATTGCTAAACTAAGATAGCATATAACCTATTCATTTGTCCAAATCCTTAGCTGGGCTATAGTAACTTTGATGACCTCTTGTGAAATAGACCTGACCTAAAACATGCTTACTCTGTAAATGAGGTTTATCTACCAGTTTAATGTCCAAAAGGAGTATCACAGTATCACACAGATTTCTAGGTTGGAAGAGACCTCAAGATCATCGAGTCCAACCTTCGACCTAACACTAAGTACTCCACTAAACCATATCGCTAAGCTCTACATCTAAACGTCTTTTAAAGACCTCCAGGGATGGTGACTCCACCACCTCCCTGGGCAGCCCGTTCCAATGCTTAATAACCCTTTCGGTAAAGAAGTACTTCCTAACATCCAACCTAAAACTCCCCTGTCGCAACTTTCGCCCATTCCCCCTCGTCCTGTCACCAGGCACGTAGGAGAACAGACCAACCCCCACCTCTTTACAGCCTCCTTTAAGGTAACTGTAGAGAGCGATGAGGTCGCCCCTGAGCCTCCTCTTCTCCAGGCTGAACAAGCCCAGCTCCCTCAGCTGCTCCTCGTAAGACTTGTTCTCCAGACCCCTCACCAGCTTGGGAGGCTACGTATGGCTATATTATCTCACATCTGTTTGTTGCTGACCTCCTTTTGGTTCTGACCAATGAATTAGATAGACCTTCATTCTAATCCAATATGACAGTTGTACTGTCCCCTCTGTTTTGAAAGATTTTTGGCTGGTGAAGAGATTGTGCTGAAGCTCTTATGTCATTCCTATGTCCAACTCCAGAGCAGGAAATAAGGATAGAGAACTGTAACAACACAATAATGTTTAACTAAAAAGTTAGTTGCTAGTCCCTGCTGGTTTAGTGCAAGTGTCTTTTGATATGCACATTTGCTACCCCTTCCCTCAGGGATTTGTTAAGTATTTAAGAAAAATATGTATATATTCACCTTTTTCATTAAAGCTAAATGTTAAAGAAAACAAAATAAACAAACAAACAACAAGAAAGCAACCACACTAAGCTAAATCCATCTGTGTAAATGTACTGATTAGCTCTCTAAATTGGGAAGCATGGAGATTTATTGTTGTGCTCTTACCCATTAAGCTAGGAAGTAGCTGCCTCATCTTCCCTAATTTGCAGCCAGTTCCTGACTCAGGTTTTCCTGACTTGATCAGTTCAGAGTCAGCAGAAGTGTTGTAAGAATAAGGGCAAAATATAAGCTGAGTAAGGACTCCACTCTTGATCTACAGAGAGAGAGAGAGAGAGAGAGAGAGAGAGAGAGAGAGAGAGAATGATTGTAAGATGGACAGTCCGCTATTTTTAATGGAAGCAATTTATAACAGAAAATATTCTTGGAAACTGAAGGTCTTTTCCTTTAAGCCGCTGTAGATTTCACAAAATATTTGGCAATCTAATCCTTTCTCTAACAGATCAACTAGAGAAAAATGAACCCAGAGTTAGATAATGTTTTCAAAGGTATGACTTCTGGCTCTGTGCACACTCTGTACACAGAGTAGACCTTAGACCATTGGCAGGTGAAAAGACTATATATTATTAATGCCACATCATGGCTAGTCATAGAGCAAAAAGACCCTTATCTTTTTTGCTTTCCTCAGTCAGAAAAAGGAAGAACATGAGCTGAGGCCCACATTCATTCCCACAGATATCAACATCAAATTCTCACTGAACCTAAAGTGGCAGAGCCAAGCATTGTATGAGCTCCTTTTACTTTTACTCACCTCTCTTCCTCCGGTTCTGAAGGCTTCATTTTATATGTTTTTGTTTTGTTTTGTTTTTTTTTTCTGATATGTCATAGCTTCCCTCTCCCTACTCCAGAACATGGTTCCTACAATACAGAGGGAAGGAGGGTGAGAAGAGGGCAAGCCTGCCTTGCCTTTTCTTTCTAGAAGTTGATAACGCTTTCCTCTGAGGTAATTGAACACTATGAGGTGTGCTCTTGCATATTACTTCCTTTCCTAATTAAATTGAATGTGATAGTGAGAGCAGGTTGACATTGTTAAAGTAAATGATCCAGGGCTTTAGTAATGAAGACACATCCAGAGTGAAGTTTATTGTTTTAATTTTAATCCTGAACAACCCAAATACTATTGAGTAGGTTGTTCTAAATATCCTGCAGTGCATTTTCCCTGTGAACTATAGTTCAACGTTACATACAAAATCATTTATAATAAGTTGATTTGTGGATTGAAATGGCTTATTTATATGCAGTGTGAATTGATATAAAGTGTTTACTGAATTTTCTCCATAATAACCTGTCATTAGCCAGAATTCCCAAAGTGGGAGAAAAAGGGCTACACGCTGGAGACTAAAAAAATGCAGTACTATGTCCCATCTGCTTGGATGGGATCCTTTTTTATATGAATTTCAAAATTAGTAATTTGATTTTTCTTGTCTTTAAGCCAGAAAACAGATTTGGAGAGAGGCACCAAGGATATTTAAAAATTGGGGGTTTTATCAAGTCTGGGAAACATGAAATATTCATTTATATTTGAAAAATACTTTTTTAAAACAAACTAAACCAAACCAAGCCAAAACAAAACAAAACATATATTTCTATAAAGTCCTTGCTTACCTGCTTATTACACAGTATATTTTGCCTTTCTATAATTTCATGACTTGAATCTCCTGTCAGCGCACTTCACTGGTATAATACAAGTATAACAATTCACTTGAATTATACCAATCTAGCAGAACACAAAATCAAGCTGATGCTCCTTCCAATATTAAGAAGCCATTTAATAACAGACAGTATGTCTGGTATACTACGTTTCTGCAGCAGAGCAGCTTTATTATGTACTGTTGCTTAACAACTGTTGCTTAACAACGGATGAGGGTAATCCTGACTCTTCCATCACTGAGCCCTCCGAACTAAGCATCAGTACTAACGTCTACCTATCTGTAAGGATAAGGAGGAAATTAAAATATATGAGGTAGTCACTGCAGATATTCTTACCCTGCTAATCTATTTTCATCTCACATACCTTGAGCATTCTCACCCTTAAGTGCCTATTGCATGTGGCAGCTTCATGAAAGATACTAAATACGAATAATAACCTGTAGCACTCCCACCCTCCGTGTTCACATTTCTACCTACCTCTATTCCTATCACTTCTATTTTCTTACTCATAGAATGGTTATCTTTATTTTTATTTAGTGTGCTCAGGAGAGTGTTCATGTTAGTTAGAGATTACTGCAATTCTGTTACTCAATAATAACATCAGTAATGAGAATAATGTTAAAAATTCAGTCAAACAATAAATATTACTGCATAGCATCAGATTTTATTATGTATATGTGTGGCAATTTGAGGTTGATTTCAAAATGACAAAGTACTCAGGGTTTCAATAAAACTTCCTGCAGCTGTGCTCTCCTTTAAGCTTTACTCTCCATTTAAGAAAGAAAAAATCTAAATCTAAATCATACATTATAAACTCACAATTTAGCCACTTCAATAGCAAGGGAAAGTTGAAAGCCAGCTCAGTCATGAATAAGCACTATTGAAAGCTTCAGACAACAACCACGATTTAAAAGTAATGGGAGGAAGAGAGGAAGAATGTACAGAGGAAACAAAAAGATTTCAGAAATCTGGAAAAAAACTTTAAATCAACATTTACACATAGAAAAATGCTAGCTAAGTTCTTACCAGCTTCTCTTTCAGAAAGGTACTGTAATGGATTTATGGCAATATGTAAAAGGATATTTAAGGTGGAATTCACATCTGGTTTAAACAAAGGGAGCCAGGCTACCCTAAACCCCCACATTCATAAAGGAAATACTTTTTTCTCTAGGGCAAATCAAATCAAAGTCCAAGCTAGGATTTTTCTCTAAACTGCTTTAGATAAGCCTCTCTCTATCAATGGGGACATCTGAAGCCAGTGTCCTTAAGCAGGGACTAGATTTTGTGTACAGACATCCTGCAACTGGTGTTTTTTGTGTAGAATGCAAGTATTTTCAGTCTGCATTCGGTGTCTTCTAAGTATGTCTAACCAATTAAACCTCTCAAAGCTGAGTGCATGGAGATACGCCACTTTCAGAGTCTAAATTCAGGAGATGCTCAAGCCTGGGCAAGAACTGGTGTCTTCTGTGGGCTTTCCCATAGCACGAATACACTACCCCTGCCCAGATTGAAAGAAATCAAACCACTAGTAACCAATTTCAGCTACTTAAAGACTTAGAGATTTAAATTCTCTCTTTTTCTCTTTTGAACCTCTACTCTCGCTTCAAATGTATTTTAGGAACCAGGCCTTTTTTGTTTGTTTATTTTCTAACGTACCAGTAGTTTCCATGCCACACCTTTTTTTCTTTTTTTTTTTTTTTTTTTTTTGTAGGAACAAGAATGGATCACCTCAGCCAAAATGTAAACATCTAAATTCATCTGTTCTCATCTCTCTTTCCAGCTGTCTGTTTTATGGATATTGTAAGGGTATGTAGAAGGAGTACATGTGCTTCTTTAGGGGTATCTGGTCATGGATCTTTTCCAAGGCAACAAGGGAGGCAGTGGTGGGAACCAAGTCTGGTCAGTCACACTAATTTAAGAGAGCATGTGGAATGGTAGGAATGTTTATTCCAGCGGGGTCATTTGATTGTAGACTTCCAAATTGGGAGACAATGACAAGAAACAAACCTCTCAGTCACACTAGTCAGTGGGCTATGGAAAAACAGGTGCTGCTTCCAGGAAGATCAGCCTGGACTGGGCAGCTGATAAGATTGTGAACTGGGGCAGCGAATCCAGACTGGGAAGGTGAGGGAAACTGCAGAGTTCTGTGTACCCATGGGGGCTGTGCAGGGTGGGAGCAGGAGAAACAAAGAGGGGGGATAGGTAGTAAACTGTGTAAGAGGGTCAGTTGTGTGTAAAAACAGGGCTGGTAAGCATGCATGTCTGGCCAAGCCCTGTGCTTGATCACTGCAGTCTGTCCTATCTTGTATTTGTCTCTCATTAAATCTTTCCTTAACTGTCTCTGCATATTTGCATTCTCTCTCCCACGTCTACATAAACTGCAAGGATTAAGTGCCAGTTACTGGCAAGACCTGGATATGGGTGAGTGAACCTCATTGACAGCTACTGGAGTCAGGCAGGGGAAAGGTACCTCAGCTGTGGTGCCAGCTACTAGAGCAAGTGAGGTCCCAGCATCAGCTGCTGGACCAAGGGGGGGCTTTTACTCCCTCCCACTGGGGCAGGAGTGTTGTATGCTCCCAAACAAGCAATTAGGAGGAGGACTAGTGTGACTGTGGGCTTGTATGTGTGTGGACATGGACAGAGGAGCTCTGGCAGGCACTCAAAGGATTTGTGAACATGTGTACACTTGTGAACCTGGAAAGTGCTGTGTGTGCCTGTACTAGTGAACTTCTGTTTCTACCAGAAGGAAGAGGGAACAGGTATCAGCTGTTTGTGTCTGTTTTATGTGAGTCCTGTGTGCAAGTGCTGTTGAAGGCAGCCTTTGACTAGGACAGCCTTTGTGGCTGGTGTGTCACTGTCCTGTTTCTGCTTGTGTGTCTCAGGGATATGTACCCAGCTTTGCTTTTGCTCAGGTTGAACCTGCAAAGGGGAAAGTAGCAGCCATGTGCCCCTGCCTGGCCAGAGACCCCAGGTTGCAGGGACTGGGCTGGGCCCCAGCAAACAGGCCCTGGGCCGCAGCAGCTGGAGGAGGCAGGTGGTCTCATCGCTCTTTACGTCCTTTAATGGATCTATCTATATTTTAACAGATCTATTTATATTTGGAATATACCTGGTCTTAAAAGGTTTACTGAGAACAAATTTGTTCATGACCAAAGACTGCTCAGATTCACTGTTAATGTTAGAAAGAACAACAAAAGTATTGTTTCTATATTTACAGACCAATATGTCTTCACCAACTCACTACTGAGTCATTTCTTTCCTCTTTCTCACTACATCGTTATTTCTTAAAGTATCATGTTTCAGTACAACGTACTACCACGCAACACACTACAGAATATTCCAGTATGTTGCAGTCCATATGTGTGCAGACACCTAGCATCTGAGTTTACTCTGACTTATGCTGAATTATCAACCACCTTCTTATATGGGAAGGTTGGAGCAGAAAACATACACAGGCAGACAGAAGCACAAGCACAAACAAATTATAATATGATTAATCCAATGATAAATTAACACTTCATGTCTGATTGCTCAGTCACAGAATCAAAATGTGGTGAACAGTGAAGCTAAAAGCTGTGCTCTTTCAGAGGGAGAGGGACCCTCTTCAAATAAGTAGTGTTTTTTGCCATCCTCACCCTGGAATTCCTATGACAGTATTTATATATTCCTATTATCTGCTTTGCTTTTTCACTTTGCATGGGATGTTTTATTTTTGTTGTATACATGCTCTTTCATCTTTTTTGTTATGCTCTAAAACTGATTCTACCTACTCACAGGACTGTACTCTTTCAGTGACAATTTGGGTGACAATTATGTCCTTGATGGCTCTGGTATCATCCTGAGCCTCTATTCCCCAAACCTCTGCTATTTGTGTGCATCGTTTGCACTCTTGAGGCCTGTTGCTACACTGATCTTGCAAGCACTTGTGAACATATTTAGCATTTCCCACAGCTGCAAATATCATTTGTAGCTGTCAGCTGAATCATGACTTGAAAAAGCATAATTCTGGGCATACCAATTTTGTTGCATATTAAATCAAAATATTTTATAATGGGACAGACTAATGTCCAAGTAGGTATGTTTAGAGAGATTTTTTCTTATATATATACTATGCCACGCTGCATATGACATAGCACATTCACGGAACTCCTATTAGTGAAGCCCATTCAATATACGCAACATGTTCTATCATCTCTAATGAAACAAAAATGTGAAGAGAGGTGTTGTACTCAGCTTCTTACTTGTAGTGCCCTATGAAACCGGTGCCGCTTGCCTGTGGAAATACCGGAATGGGCTCTGGGCAAAAATGCATCCATGGATGAAACTAGTCTAATCAATTTTTATTTATTTATTTATTTATTTATTTATTTTTCTCTTACTGTGCCCCAAGAATTTTGGGGTGGCATACATTTTGCCTTTTAGCAAAATGAACAAGCATTTAGCAGTTATGCAAGAGCATACATTTTGCTTTTTAAATATGTTTGCAGTTTCATTTCCAGATTGCATGTGGGATGGAATGACCTCATGCAGCAGCACACTTTGGGATCAACTAGCTAGAAAGTAGCTTTGCTTTCTTGCTTTGGGGTCTTGGTGAACAGCAAGCTGACTATGAGTCAGGTCTCTGCTCTTGCGGCTAAGAACACCCACCACGTAATAGGCTTTATTATCAAGAGTGTAGTCAACAGGTCGAGGAAACTGATTCTTCTTTTCAGCATTTGTGAGTACACATCTGGAGTACTGTGTCTAGTAGTGGGCTTCCAAATACAAGAAAAACAATTGATATAGTGGAATATATCTGCTGGAGGAACTCCAAGAAGGTCAAGGGGATGGAGCACATGCAATATGAAGAGTAACTGAGAGAGCTTGGTCTGCTCACCTTAAAAAGAGATCATTAAGGGGAGGCGTTATTCTGTCCACAGATACCTAGTGGATGGTGTAGAGAAGGAGGAGCCTGACTCTTCTCAGCAGTGAACAGTGGAAGGATAAGAGGACGCAAGGTGGAACACAGGAAATTATTTGAACTGAATAGACAGTAAAAAACTGTACCCTGAGGATCACCAGACACCGAACAGGTTGCCTGAGGGGCTGTGGGGTCTCTGTGCCTTAATATATTCAAAACTCAATTGGGCACAGCCCAGGGCACCCAGTCCTACTTGGACCTGCTTTGTTGAAGAGGTTGGACTGGAAACCTGTGGGAGGTCCCTTCCAGTCTGCAAAATTCTGTGCTCTGATAATTGCCTAAATTTCTCATTGCACCAAAGATGAAAGCAAAATCTAATTAAGATTGTGTCCTTAATTCTTATCCTTCTTCCATTAATTCCCAAAAGAGAGTAAACATTTTTTCCTATTGTAATGAGTTACTTAAGCATTATTAAATCATACCCTAGAAGTGCCTAGGGCTCTGTCAGAGGCCCGGGTGCAAATGCCTCCATAGAAATGTCTAAATTCTGTGAGATGAAAAGCACATGCCCAGTCTTCTTGTTAGGTATAAACTACTTTCACGCAGAATATAGAGAATTATTAGAAAAGAGCGTATGCTCCTTTCCTTCAGAATTCAGTCTGCTAAGTTTTTCTTTCTGAGTACCTGATGGGGTTTCACGTTAAATTTTTTGTTGTGTACTCTAGAGTTGTTATTCAGAAACCAGGAAATTGGTTTTGTAAGCACCACTCAGTGTAGGGGAGGCTAATCTCACCATACAGGGGAGGAGAAGGGGATGGTAGAAATATGGAATTACTGTCTTTGTTTACAGAAATGTTTTTGTTTTTCAACATTGGAAGTCTAATGAAAAACATTAAGGAGCCAGGTACGGTTCTGTGGCTTCTTACAAGGCCGGAGGCAGTTCCCTGTCTGCATACACTCAGAAAGCATCTGCTGAGAAGGCCATGAAGCACACCCAAGCACTACACTCCTGGTTATCCACACCTCTCAGCTCCCTCTCAGGTTTGTCTCCAAAATGAGCCTTCAGTAGATAGCCTTGAACTGATACAAGTCACTTAGCCTTGTGGACAGGAATTGCTCTCTGTCCCTGTTTTATTTAGCTGTATGGGCACAGCCATGGTGGCTCATATTTAAGAGACAAGAAGCATGTCTTAGCTAGGAACATTGCATTTGCCTACAGCACCAAAACATGACTCATACAGATTTGTGAGACTGAATATTCTTCAATTCACATTTTGTAGAACTGGAACAAAAAAAAAAAAAAAAAAAAAAGTCTACCAAATTTACAATGAACCTGGCTTCATGCCATCCCATGTTTTTGCAAACAAAAAGCCCAACTGACAAAATATAGGCAAAATAAAAGTAGAACCTGGCTTTCTGAGCCAGTCACTAATACACCTATAGTTAATTACAGATTGAGATTTTAGTCTCCTGTGGCAATATTAAAATGTTTGCTGTTTGCTTTCCTGATTTATGACTGATGGGGTTACGTTGCTATTATACACATTTGGATGTATACTTGTATCATTATACTTTAACTTTGGAGTGGCTTTTCCAATGTTATTTTGTTAATATATTTCTGTAATTTAAGACAGGCACTTTAACAAATATGTCTTTTCTGAACTTTATATTTTGAGAAGGGAGAAGGAAATGTCAGGTATCAGAAAAAAGAGATTACTGCAGGTCTTCTGCAGAATTTGTAAAACTGTGTATGATTATACGTACCAAGAAAACAAAGGTTATAAAATGAGAAATGTTAAGATAAAAGAAGGGTCTGTTTTATGATATGAGAGTTCTTTTTGACTCTGGTCTCATGTACATATGAGGTACATAATTGACGTAATCAAAGTTGAACAGGTTTAAAAATTCATCTCCATGTTAGTCATTTAAATAACATGATTTATAGCTATACTGAATGTGCATTTTCCTATAATTATACATTCAAGCCACAATGAAACTATAAAAATAATGGAATTAATAATCTCTATCAGCTTATAGTAAAACACTGCCCACAAATGTTTCAAGGGAAAAAAGGCAAAAAAAAAAAAAAAAAAGAAATATATATATATATTTTTTTTTAATAAAAAGGATTAAGAGCTTACTAAAGTTCACTGAATGGACTCCTAAGCTTTGAAGTATGCTATTCAAAGAAGAGAGGCTTTTACACTAAAATCCACATTGTGTGGGAGCTTGTGACACCATAATTGTTTCAATTATGTATCCACAGTAGCATTTTTTCACTTTAATAAGGTTTTGTGTTAATGCTTCTCAAAAGCCACATGTGCAATGTTGTTTAACTGTTTAAGGCATAACTGCATTAATTTATGATATTAAGATGTAGGTTATATAAAAGTGATATGAAGACTTTCCCTGCAGCCTTACAATATTTTTTTTCTTTCATTTCACTTCTCTAATCATCACTACTGCTGTGCAAAATACTATTCTGACAGTGAATTGGATTAAAAAAAAAAAAAAAGAAAAAGAAAAAAGATCCTTAGCGTAGAATTTGCTGTTGCAATGGAAATGCAGTTAGCTATTTAGCTCAGTACACAAGTGGGAGTAGAATCCAGCTCACACTCCCATTGATGCTTTTATGCCTCAGAACTACTAGGATTGCTGTTGAACCTTACTAAAACTTTAGTAGCATGGGCACACAGTTAAACTCTCATCTCCTTTAAAAAGTGCAATGTTCTTTTAACCATGTCAGGGGAAAAAACAATAACAGGAGCTCCAGATGTACTTGCTCTTGAAGTATAAACATCCTCTTGGTAGAAATGATTGTGTACATGAGGTAGAGATTTCTTGAAGTATGAACATTATTGTACGGAGTCACTTTTCAGAATAGCACAAAATGCTGAAGTCCCATTACAGAACAGTTTGCGGAGAGATGTCTCATAAAAAACAACTGATACAGTTAGACAAAGCAGATAATCTTTCAGAGTTGTTTCTAAAGTGAAGAAGGCTTCTATATCAAAAGACTGATTATTCTCAGGTGTATCGGGTACAATCTCTTCCTAAAAATATTGCTCTATTCATATGCCTCAGTCTGTGGGGATGCAACTATACCCATTAGATTAAAATATTCTTATTTAGGGATGTCTTTTAAAAATATGCTTGTTAAATATACACATGTGTAAATTACTGTCAATGACACTTAAACACTGCTAAATGTCAAGTACAGGTTTACATACTTCCCTGAATAATTTCCTAAAGGAATGGTTTAGGTCTTTGTACTTGTGTATGCATTTCTCATTCCCTTGCTGTTCTTCAGCTGTCCACTGTGGCATGCCAGACAGGTATATGTTATGCCACACAATGCCATTCCTCATTAAGGCAAAACGACTGGGAAGTTTACAGAGGTGCACTTTGTATTTTACGTACCTGTGAGATTACAAAAGCCACTTATTTAACATATCTACCTTGTGGTTATTTACATAAGAAAAAAAAAATCATTCCAAAACAAGAGAAAAAGATTTGTGTGATAGCTTAGTGACTGATTGCATTCTCATTGAATGCAAGTAAGTGCCTGTAAACAAAACTGCACCTGAGTAGTCTATTTTCTTTGTCTGTGCTGAAAGTGAGGCAGAAAATCAACAAGCAACTTAAATAACATCCTTTCAACTTCAATATCCTAATATACTGGTAACAGGGAAAGCATTTTTAATATATACACCATATATCATATGTATGTATGATCATTTACTTTTCTAAATAGTTTTTCTGACATCTGGTTCCTCCAAAAGCTTTCTTAAATTGATGAGCCTTTGTGTTCAAAATGTGAACACAGGCATGTTTATTCAGCAGACATAAATGGACTTGCAGTATATGCGTTGACATGTCCCAAGGTAATTTTGACTTGAGTATTAGCAACAGTGAAGTTGGCATGGGCTTGCGGTGCTTAACTTGCCTCCCGCCATTGCCTGTGTTGCCAAGCCTTTCATGTTACTGATGGCTACAAAAGTCCAGCTCCGCAGTGGCTGCATGATACACTATTGCCTGTCTTAGTCAGTGTGTGTGGTATAGCTCATGAGATATACATCTTCAGAGTGGCCTTGTTATTCACAAGGAGGCAAAAAGCCTTTTATGAATTTTCATTCTACTTGTAGATATGTCATTAAGACAGACTTTTCTGTCTTGATTGGTGTATGCATGTCTCCGTAAGGAAATTCGTAAGGAAAGGGCAAAATTGCCCAAAAAGGGAGTGGGGCCGAGGTGAATGTTAAAGATACAGATTGATATAAATTAGTTTGTAAATTAGAAGGAATTAGCAGCTCACATTATATGCTGCCAGAAGCCTCATGGTAGGGATTCCTTTCTAAGGTTTCTGTGTACTTAGTCTGAAGACTGAGGCTTACTATGTGTCATTCACTGTTAATTTTAAACAACTATTTAGTTAACAGCTCTATTTTATTATTTTTTTTATTTTTTTTTTCCAGATGTAAGCAGTAAAACTCAGCATTAAGAAATTTTATGGCCCAAGTGGCTAAATTTTTGTCTGATAGTGTTATTGACCTGGAATTTATTTCTGAAGTAAGGGTCAGAAAAAATTTCTGCATCTCCACCCAACCTTGTGTTACTGCGAGTATTACCACCCTGTACTTGTACATTCGTTATCATAAAGCTGGATATAATATTGACTTTCTTCCTTTCCTAAACAGAAGATTAAAGTGACCATTCTTCCTGTTTTGCTGGGCCTTGATTCTCAAAATATTAAGCAGATGACTTCCAGAAACATTTTTTAAAATTTTAACTCAGATTTTCTGATTAATGATTTGGAAATATCTATTCAAAGAAGAAATGAGCTAGAGAAGAGTTATACTCAAGGCCCTAGGTATATAGCTCCTGGGACATATGTTCCATACTTTTTGTTGCTACATTTGTCTTTCTTTTTGTATGTATGCATGTATAACATCCAAAGCAAGGAAAGCTAAAATAAAATAAAATAAAATAAAATAAAATAATAAATACCTTATCTCTCAGTGAATTAAATTACTGCAGAAATCAAAGATTTTTCCTCACTGGAAGATTCCAAATGGATTGGTTATAGACAGGCTCTGCTTTTGGCCTTCAAATACCTTGGTAAGAACAAAGATCATCTATGTAGACAGATTGAACTTCACAACTCAGAGAAACATGGGAAAAACAAGTAGGTTTGCTGAATTCCCCTTGCTCTGAAAACTAAATAAAAACTGTCCTGACTTTACTTAATATGGTGTAAATAATTATTGTTTGGAGAATTAGCTATATTGTAGTTATAATCCTAATCTGTGGTATAGATGGAATGTATACAATGTATAATAATTTGAAAATGGTGTAACAGATAGTGAAAATTTTATGTAGTTGCATAAAAAAAAAAAAAAAAAAAAAAGAATAAGTGTCTGGAGCTCTTGATTTTCATTCCCCACCAGGCTCTTACTATGACTGGTGTTTTTAAGTGTCATGGTAGCACCTGTAAATAGTAAGAAAAATATGTGCCTCTCCTTGTCTTGATTCTATAAGCACAGATGGAATTCATCAGGGAGACATAATTCCAATTCTTTCCCCCTTCCTCTCATTTTGAATGACAAGTGTAATAATAATGAGATCAGACAAAGACAATCTTTAAAATTAGAGAAGGAATGGCTAAAGTGAATGGTCATATTAGTGAACTAAGAAATTACATTTCCATAAAGACAAAATTAGACACTTTCAGAAAATGCTTGGACAAAGCTGAAAATCGCATGAGCTTTTCAGAAGATTAGATGCAGCAAATGAGACAGGACATCATCAAAGCACTGGGAAAATTATGTGCCATGAGGCTGTGATATTTAAAACAGAGGAAGAATAGGAGGCTGCAGCCTTTTCTATCTGACAGCAAAATGGGAACTGTCTCCAGCTGTCATTATGGGCACATCTCTTATTTCAGAGAAGCCTTATCATGAGTAGATGTTTGATATATTGCATCTACATCTGGCGAACACCAAAGTCTTTTGGTTTGTTTCTTTACTACTATGCTTCAGCATGAGTGGCAGAGCTTTTTACAGTGATAAGTATGTTTGAACTGAAATGAGCTACTTAGGAATCACTATCCAATTTTATATTCTTTGCTAAAGCCAGGGCTAAACACTTTCTACTTTAGAAGCCAAGGGCTATTCAGTTTGATGCTTCTGTAACAATTGTGAATGATGTGGATTGCTTCCCTGAAGGTAGAAACACCTTAAAAAAAAAAAAAAAAAAAAAAAAGAGCAAACAGGATCACTGTATCAGAAGATACCTTCAAATACATTTCAAATACATCCTTTTTCCTACTTGGGCAATGTCAGCATTTACTTTAGAAGGACGGCTTCTCTTCTTCTTCAAGAGAAAATAATATTCTAAAATGAGGTGGGATGGATGCCATTTTGTGCAGCTTCAATCTATTCTCTCTCTGACAGTCTTTCTAGATCATAATCAGCACATTACATCTGCTCCTTATCATGAACAGAAAATGATGGTAGGAAAGCAAAATGGTTCTTTCCATGCTGTGTTTTACTTTATGGGTAGCTCCTTTCATGCCTGGACACAGAATGCAAGTGAAACCTGAACTTTTAAAATGTTCTGTTGAACTCACTGTCTGCATTTCCTGTTCCAAACTCACTGAAATGTTTATATTCTGGATAACAGAGGGAATCCAGACAATTAATTTAAAGTAAAATGCCATTTACTTTATTTATCTAGTCTGTTAAAAAAAAAAAAAAGTGTCTAAGATAGTCACCCAGGTTTCCTTGGTTGCCAGTGGGGAGACAGAAATCTTTTAAATGGTCATCCAGAATATCTCGTGATAGTGTCTAAGGTAAGTGAGGAAACTCACTCTCTGGAGATGTTTTTGTTCATCTCTCACCTTGTCTGTCATTGCCTGCTCCACTGTAATGAATTCTGTGCATTATCCATGTATAATTCAAACTATGAGCTGCAGCTTTTGGTCTGCCCTAGGTCTCTGGTACTGTGGTTTCCTTTCCATGCCCATAGTTTTATGCCACTCTCCAGCCTCCCTAAGGGCTGTCTTCTACCCTGTGAAAAACACACCTTGGGCACATGGTTTTGTGTTAGTGTGGCTTTGGATTTCGTTTGAAATGGCATTTGAAATAAAAAGATTAAGATTTAATTTTAAAATACATTCTTTTTGGAAAGAAAAAAAAACAAACGACTATCTTGCATAAATATGTGTGACATACTGCAAATAAATAAACAATTTCATTTTAATTATAGCAAGGTAAATGCAGCAGTTCTATATAAGAGATTAAATGTTTCTTTGAATTCAGTACTCTAAGACTACTGCTAGATGAATAGTGAAATACAGTATTTTATTATTAAGTATTCAGTATGCCCAAATTCAGAACCCAAAAGTTCCAACATATCAGCTATATTTGGTTCCTAAGGAAATTTGAATCCTCAACTGCCCTTTCTTTCTTTTTAAATTTTATTCTCCTAATAAGCGTAGAAGAAGGGTAAGAATTACTTTTAAGGTAGAATAATTATTATTTGTGTAGCCTAGGCTTTTGTTTAGTCAGAAATGCACTTTTTTTTTTTTTATTACAAGTCCTGGGAACTATCCCCCGAAATTCCCAGTAGTTTTGTTAAGTCCAATAAATAAATAAATAAATAGATAGATAAATAAAAGATGTAAAGGTTTCATAAAACTCAAACACATCACCATGGTATAGTCATCCTGCTGTTTAACCTATGAGGAGAATATTGCAGAACTACACTCCATGCTGTGCCTATGCTTTTGACTGTGTTTTCTCTCTTGTTTCATTTATGTATTTAGGGTAAAAGAGCTGTCAGGGAAATGGAAGCCTCAGGGGTCAGATACCACTCAGAAAAACCTTTCATTCCTGGATATCCAAACTAAGTGTATTCCTAAACCTGTCTCTGCCATAAGCACACACTCACTGAAGCATACTGTGCTCCACATAAAAATGAAGCCTGTGAGAGATGTGTTTCCAAACAGAACATGTGAAAGTCAAGTCTGTAAGCAAAGGGCAATCTTTCTACTGGTTACTAAACACACATCTCACTGAATTCCCCAAATGCTAAAATGCAAGGCCATATCCATGATTGTGCCTTTCTTCAGGTTCCCCATGTTTTGAGTGGTGCATAAAGCTGGTGCATATAGAAGGAATAAAGAAGCATCATCTATGCCCCAAAACTTGATGCTGATGGAAAATACAAGGGAAAGCTGTGACTTTGGAAAAGAGAGATTGGAGAAATTGGAGCTTCAGACTAGAAAGAGATAGGAATTTGATGTGTGAGGCAGGAGACATTTGAGAGTGAAAGAGAGGTGGTGAGCACTCTGAGGCACCTCCCCTTCTTTCACAGCAGCTTTGTTGTGGGACAGGAAGCACGTCTAACACAACTATGGTACTATACAAGCTGTGTTTATGTTATTCATTAAAAGAAAGCATGGCATTGATCTGGCTTTGAAGACAGGTATCACAGAGCAACAACATATTCACAGTGTTTAAGATTAACCCCCTCTGGAGCAAACTGGCCATGCTGCAAACTGCTGGCTACATCATACTCAATAATGGAGTTCCCTGAGGTGCTCATGAGTCATAAGAGCCATAATTATTTCAACATTTTTGGCAGTGATGTGTGGGTCTGTTGCAGCTTACAAGAGGACGTAACTGAGAATTAGTACTCCATGTGATACAGCATATGGGTGGTTAAGAATGCAGTGTTATGTGTAGGTGTTTAACACATTAGGGTAGAGCAAGTAACACCAGTGTACCTTATACACATTGCCTTTTGGGAGTGGGATCTGATATGAACAGCCTCCCAAGACTGTGGGGAGAATGTTGCTCTGTTTCAGCAGGGGAATAGAAACTAATTACAGTGAAAAGCATGTGGAGGATGAAAGGTTATAGTAGAAATAAAAATTTGATGTGAGCTTCTGATATGGTGCTGTGATGAAATCATACTAACATGGTTGTGATGCAAAATTTGAAAACTACGTGCCTTTCATTCATATTCTCTTGCCTAGTATAAGCCATGTCCATGCTAAACCCCTCCTACTCCATATAAACACAGATATGCATGTGAGGTATCTAAATTTCAGAAGAACACATCATAGAAATGCTACAATTGTATATTTTTCATCCCATAAATCATGTTTTAATCAATATTTGATTAGGAACTGTGAATAATAACCCCCTTAAGACCCAATTTTCATTGATTTTTTTCAAAGTAGGATTTCAGCACAGGTTTTTACTATTTGTGTAAAGCATCATTTATACCTATGTAGTACACTACAAATAGAAAAGATTCCAGCATTAAAACTGCAAAATGATTTTTATCTGTATGAACAATTTATCAGCAAGAATTTGTCATTTTACTTTACATGTTGCCTTCTCATCTTACCTTACAAATTTTGAATCTATTTTTTTTTTTCTGAGTCCTTGATTCTGATGATTGCAGAGTTTGAATGTTTTGTTGGTAATGGAAAAGGCAGGGAATGAGCAAGAAATTTTCCATCTTGAGCAGATGGACCATTTCTAAATCCCACGTTTACTTATTTTTGAGAATGTAAATGAGAAGAAAGAGATGGAGAATGCCACGAACCCTGAGATATGTCCTTGTATGTCTGTGCCCATCTGCAGCTGTAGGATAACATTTAAAAGTTGTACATATGATATTATTTTAGTTGAATAGTTGTTGTTAAAAGAAAGACATGCCTCATCTTTATACATAGCAATAAGCAATTATATTCAAAAGGTAAAGAATAATATATATAGAATATGTTAGCAGCACCCTGTATGTCTCTTATTCGTCTTGTGAAGTAGAAGTTCAGCTGCTTTTCTAAACTCCAAGGGCAGAAAGATGTTACTCTCAGTGTGGGGTTGAGCAAACATGCCTGGAGAATATATAAATCCAGGGAGGAGTAAATCAACTGAGTGACAAGGAAGAAATGGGAGCAGAGAGAAGTATGTCTCTTAACCTCGCAGTATGGGAAAAGCATCTGTCTGAAGGACACAATAAAAATTAGTAGGATACAATCAAAGAGATGAGTAAATTATCGCTTAGTCCTACAAGGTCTCTTATAACGTCACATTTTTAATTTGACAACTGAGTTATAATTTACAGCAGGAATGAATTTGCCGATGGCAGATTTGGCTTGGGATGAGGGAATGCTTACTATATCACTGCAAAATATCAAACCATCTGTTTCATATATGGAGGCACAGATTGAGAAGAGTGAATAGTTATCAATGCTTGCTAGTATTCCTGATCCCCATATTTTGAAACAGAATTGCATTGCAAATCTGAAAGTACATTTACATACAAGTATATATATAATATAGAATCATAGATATATAAAATATAATATATATACTGTACCTTTAAATATTTTCTCTCTGTCAATCTCTGTCTCACAAATACATATGCACACACACAAATACTCAGCTGAAAGTAGATTCTACATGCAGTTATTTTCATGTCAGAAATGGAAGAAATTCCATCTTAGAGTTTAAGGTAGGCACCAGGATCAGACGGATTTTCAGCCAAATATTATAAAATATTTTAAGCATTTTATATTTCATCTTACTGAATGCTTATAGACGACTCAAGAATGAAGCTCTTCCAAATGGCATAGGAATTGTTGTTGTTTCTTTATTAACTAAAATATAGCCATTTCTGGTATGTGGTTCATAAATATCCTGTTACTGATTTAAAGATTAAGATTTCAATGTGTTTTGAAGAATAAAAAATATCAAAAGCTTACCAGTTATTACAACTTAAGAGTTTGCCCCAACAATCAAAATGTAAAATGCCAGATTAGAGGAAGTGGTTTAATTCATCGATATCTAGGTGGTTTTACTAGCAGCTGACACACTTTCAGGAATATTCACAGGTTTATAGAGGTAGTAAATTTTAGTAAGGTTTTATATAGCTGGATATATAGGTAGTCAGAAAATCACAGTTCTTTTTGACTTGGAGACCCTCACCTACCTGGAGTGACGTTATATGCTGGCATTTGGGAATAGGAAAGCTAAAACTGAGGCCATCGCTACTTAATAAAATAAAACATAATCAGAAACATTAAATCCAAATTAATTAATTAATCCAAAAATTTTTGGACCACTTAGCAGATTTATAGAACTGAAAAGAATTTGAAAACTGATTCAAGGTGATGAACATTATCATTTGGGATGAACTGGAAAAAGACTAAGACCCTGGTTCTGGGAGCAGGTTTAGGAAATAAACCATTAGGAATTATTTGTATGTGGCTTGTTCATGGAAAACCCAGTAAGATCTCCACTCTGATAATGTAAAACATCCAGATATGCATGTTTATGAGTATATCTGGAATTTGTAATCTGTCCAGACAAAGCAAACAAGGAAATACAGGCACAGAGAGATGAAATGACTTGTGCAAAGTTACCCTGACTGTCTTGGTGTGCCTATTTCTGTTAACTGAATAGTAACATGCAATTTATCTAGCCTAAAAATACCCTTGAATCGTCAGAGGAGACAAGCCTTAGTCCAGCACTGCTAAAATGTTTTAATTCCAAAGGGATTTATCTATTAATAGAATTCAATGAGGGGAAAATATCTTTCAAAAAGCTTCTCATCCCAACATAGTTTCCCATTTTTCCTACCAAGAACCAGTCTCATTTCCCTTCCCACAGCTGATGGCCTTTTGCCCTCTCCTTATTACCCCGGTGACATCTTGCTGTTCCTCTTTATTTGCACCAGATGTGAGCCCCAATCAGTACAATGCCTTTCAAAGAGGCTAATCAAGCATGCAAGGCAGTCAAGTGTACTAGGATGGTGAGGGGTGGAGAAAGAGGAGGTGGTAGAAAGCCTTTCCCCGCTGTTCATCATACACGAGAAGAAATTACAAACTGCGTTCATGGTGTGGGATACTGCTTGTTTTATGAACTATGTTTTAGAGGGGTGGAAGACAACACCAAGCGTTCTGACGGAGGCTGACTGAGCTGTTCACAGGATGATGTACATTGCACTCATCTCTCATTTACCAGGAATTTAATGAAAGATTTTCCTTACTGAATCACAACGTTGTCCAAGCTGCCCTTGATTTGATTCTACTCTGTTCTACCTTCTAGTCAAACTTCTGTCAGAAAAACAGTGTGGCACAGAGCTTGTCAATATTTGTCACTGAAAGAAATTTGGGAGAGCTGTTTTCCCCAGAGGCAAAGATTTCTGGCTGTGAGTAATTATGGCCTGTTAACGTGTTCTGTCTATTCCTAAGGTATTTTTGGAAGCATATGTCCCACCTCTTCACTGTTCTCAGAGAATATTTGTGCCAAGACTTTAAAAACTCCAATCAGATAATCCTGAGAAAGCTACCATAAGATAAAATTCTGACTACCAAATCTGCAAGGCAAGTTTAGCTGTGGAACAGAAAAGTTGAAATCATCAGTTTGATCCTGGTTTACCTTACATCAACTGTCACTGAATTAAGCAGACCAGATAATGCTGTGGGGGAAAAACAGCAACAACAACAACAAAACCAGCAGCATAAGATGAAAAGCAAATGTCTTAGGTATCTTAGAAATAAATATATACAGATTTCTGAATCTACTGCATCTGCATTATCCAGCTTTTAGAAATCAAATTTTCAATGTTTTATATTTATGTTTAAATTTATATAAAACATTGCCAAACTCTCTTCTTCTCATACCTCTATAAGATCTTAAGATTCATGTATATAGTTAGTCTGGAATAATGCACTAATTATAAATTTGACCAATACTTGCAAAGATGGTTCTGGCGTATCCAGGTTTACCAACACTGGAATTGACCCCAGCTGACCCCTATTGATCTCTCTGTACTTGCACATCAGCGATTTCAGTTTCTGATCCAGTAGTCAAGCTTGACTTGCCAGTGAAAATGGGTTTGCTTTAACATGCCTCTCAGTAAACTGCAGAGACTGAGACTTAGGCATAGGAACCTATGTATGCAGGGTGGGAACTTCTGTAAGAAGGGTGGTTGAACTATGTTTAGAGCTTTTCTGACAGAGCCTTGAGAGTTAAACCACATGTATTTGCTACCAAAGAAATCCACAGAAGAAAACATAGACATTTGCACACTGGAAAAATAGTTTCTGAATGCTTTAAAGGTGACGATGAGATTGATTTTGTTTTGCTTGTAAGGAAGCAAGGTCTACTGGAGAGAAAACTAAAATGAGTAATTCTTATTTCTCCTCTGCTTCACTCTGTGCTTTCCACTGACAGCGACTTGCAGTGTTTGTTTTTGAAACTTATACACAGGGAAGTAGGGAATTAGCAGAAAAACACAGTAAAGATTCTGACAGCTTAGTCTTTTTTAATTCATTCAGATGGTTCTGGGTCTTCCTTCAACAGTTATTTCAAAACAGTTTGGAAACACCATAATGTTGTTTTACCCTTTGATAGCCCCTAGGACTTAGAAATTGTTACCACCAAGAATCTCAGTGATTACTTCTTTATCTTCAATAGGTAGTGAATGGTCCAGAATGAGTACAATCTGACTACAACTGGCAGCAATAGTATTAGCATAATGCAGGACTATGGCCACACTGAAGCATGGAGTAGTCTTTAATTTATTGTCTTTAGCCTCAAAAATATTGAAACATAGTATCTGTGAGTTTTCAGGTGTTTCCTGTGTTAAGTTACATCCAGAAGAGGTTTAAAAACTATTGTAGTTTTGGAAAAGAAAAGCTTCTTGCTCTTTAGTCTATTCCGCACACCTTGGAAATGAATGCTGTTGATTCTAGTTTAGCCTGAGCAAATAGTGTCACTTCTTAAATATCACTTACTTTGGGGACAATTAAAACAGCTGATTTTGGAGTTGCTTAAGTAGCAGTTGTTACATCTTTAAATAAACTGTCTATGATATACATAGATTGATATTGGGTCTTGGTCTCAGTAGATATTATAATATCAGAAGATATTATAATGATGAGACCTGATTGCATTGCTTTTCAATAGCATTAATTTACATGTTTGTAGAAGTCTATTGGGATTGGGTTTTATAGCTATTGTAATTTGTAGGCTTTTGACATTGCTTTGGGATAACTCGTCTAATTGGCTTTTTCCTCTCATCAGAATGGTGGACATTTTGAAACTGACATCACTGTGGACATTATGCTACAAGGGTTTTCTTTGGCTTGTTATATGCAGGATTTTTTCCTCTTGTTAGTCTTTTGTACTTGTCATTGAAACTTTTCTTTTAGCTGTAAAAGCCTCTCTTTACACAGTAAGAACATGATGGAAAAATAGAAAATGTGTCAAATAAAAATTCATGAAAGGACCACCTATACAGTGATCAGCTGGGGGGAAGATTGCTTCCCTTGATAATTCTAATGCAGATCATTCTAAAAAGATACATCAACCATGACAAAATGTGCTAAAAGAACAAAGTGCTCAATAATCTCTTCCGAATGCAATTTTTTCTAATGGCAATTTGTTTTCAGAAATTAACTTCTGGCACATCCGAGATTACAATAGTGATATCATCTAAGTTGGGGAGTTTTTGAGTAATTAGAAAACTAACCAACCAGTGAGTCTAATAACACATTTCCCGCATATTGAAGATTTCCTTTGAAGAGAAGAATGCTTGAATATACTTAGATGAAAAGTTTGGGGCTAATATTAACTTCTCCCAGGCACAAAAAGTAGATACCATAGTAACCTGCTCACAGAAATTTAAAGGCAGGTGATATGTATATTTAAGGAGACATATAAACAGCTACAACCCATTAAAGGATGTAAAGGTGCTTTTCTTTTTGTCTGAGAAACTTAAAAGCTGGTTTTAGAAAGACTAGGAAGGGAATCCTGCCTCACTGGACTCTCCCTTTTGGAAGATTGTCATTGGGAGATTTCCTTCTTCCTTTAGGGACAGTCTGTTTAGAAGCCAAGTTCACTGTGAATATTATAGCTAAGGCTTCTTTGACAAGATAGGGTTTTTACTCTTTCTAGTTTCTTTTTCTTTCTATTCAAGCTTTTTTATTTTTATTTTTATTTTTTTTCATGTGCAACTTCTGGGCAACAAATACTTTTAACGCTGCTCCTTTTCACCATTTTCTGCCTGACAGAAATATTAGCAGTGGCTAATACTAGATTGTGTTTCTCTCGCCTTGTGTTGTTTTACTACAGAAAATAAAACCCAGTCCTTGTCATTGCTCAAAATCTTTTTCTTTCTTTTTTTTTTTTCTTTTCTTCTTCTCCCTAAAGGTAATCAATAGAATATTACTAAAAAGATGTCAAACTGTAGGCATTCACTAGGTCCTGGTGGATAAAATTCCTCTTTTGTTGTCTGTACGTGTGTAGATCTGTTGCCCTTGCATTGCCACACAGATAAAAATGAAGGTAGGATTTGGTCCAAAGGCGGTTAGAAATGGCAAAGGATTGCCTGCAGAAGTGAGTATTGATTTATCAAGATCAGTCACTAGAAAACCAGTGAGGGAAGTATACTAAGAATACCTTTTATAATACATTTTCTTCTGTTGTCTGATCTGTGCTAGCACCAGATAGAATTTATATAACTGCAGGGATCTCAGTCATTTCATATCAGCACTTGAGATGGGAATTCATTGCTCTCCCAAAATGTAAATGCGGCCATCATTTCAGGCAAAAGAAGACAAGCCACTTAAATTTAACCATAAATGTCACCTGGGCTCTTTACTTCTCTTCCAGGATATTTGTTTCTAGAAAATAAAGGAATATCTGTTATGTGTCCTAATAAGTGATATAACTTCTTTGCTCTAACCATATTGCCAATCTTCAAAGAAAATGCTTATTTTTACATTTCTTCCAGCATTAATTCCAACCCAGAGGGAATAGATTATTTAGTTATCCAAGGGTCACATACCAGAAAGTTAAAATAAAGTTCTTACATATTTTTAAGCAAATAAAAGCATCTGAATCCAGAGTTTATGCATTCTTATTTGACATCTCCTAAGTGAGTGTTTATTTTGCCAAAAAGGTCATGGAGAGTCCATGCATTATGTTGGTTGTATGAAATATGAGCTATATAGCTAGAGTACCATAAATTCACTTTAATGAGAGATGATTTGATCCTTTTTGAATTTCTAAAAGAAATAATTGGAAAAAATATATATATAAAGAGGGTGTTTTGTGAACACTTTTATGTCTTGTTATAAATCAGCATGTTGGCTGCATCTCTGCTGCTGTGTATAGTGAACTGCAGTGTGGCCTCCATGGATGAAACAGCTGCCATCCACATTGGTTGTCTCTAAAAATGTTGTGGGGGCTGGCTCTGAGCTTGCTGTAAGTGTTCCCATCAACAACAAAAAATAGTGCTCACCAGCATTTAGAATTTCCCTTCAGGTCTATGTACCTGCAGTGTGGATAAATTCCTTGTCCGTTTCACACCTCATTATTTCCCAGAGGAAACATAACTAAAAGACTTAAATGCTGGTGGTCTGTAATACAAAATGTATTTCTGGCACTTCATCTCAGCCCATCCTGGGATTTAGGAAGTACTTCTAGCAAAGCTTTCCTAGGAACACGCTGCTAGGTACAACACAGACCCAGAATTACTGTGCAATCATAATTACAGTACAAGAACCTAACAAAGTACATGAAACAAAAATGGTTACTCACAAATAATGACTTGCAGAAAACATTTCTGTTGCCAGTCTTCCAGTTCAGAAGATCTGTAAAGATCTGCTCTTCTTTACAGCTTTTCACCTCCATTCATCCCCTTCCAGTGGTAATACTAGGAGGAGAGTCTGCAGAGAGCTCATAGAAAAATGACATAGAATCAAGCCCTCTTTCCTCTATGGTTTTCCAAGAATTTGCATTCTAAAGTGGACCCTTTTCTTTGCCCAGACAGAGTCCATACTGTCATGTTTATTTTCTTTTAAAAAAGCTGGGTTGGTTGAGTATTCAAAGCATCCAAAAGAGATAATTTAGTCTGGGGAGCCAAATCATACAGACTGTGTTTATTTAGCCACTCCAGTGAACAGAAAGTGGCTTCCAGGAGGTAAGCTTTTCTGAAACAGTACAATTAGTGCATGAAAAGTTGGCCTTGAACCATGTCTCAGGGTTAGAAGTAGTACTAACTGCTAGGTATTTATCTGCACTCTGTCTGTTTGGAATAGGAGAATATACCAGCTGGTTCTCCATTTGCCTATTCCCTTCCTGTAAAAAAAGATGTAGCAGATAGATAAATAAATAGTATAGTTAGCAAAGAATCAAAAGCTCAGGCCATTTTAGAGACTGAGCTGATTGCATAACTTATGCAAAGGAAAGTGTATTAATAATACAGACCATTTGATCAGAGTCCGTATTTACTAAATGGATGGAGAAAGTGGTGGATAAGAGAGTTCTATACAAACACGGTGATGCGCAGCCAGTCTGTCCATTATTCAAAATTTGCCTTGAATGAGCGCTGCTCATCTGCCAATCAGTCCATACTTACCTAAAGCATGAAAGTGAATCCTTAGTGGATTGTAGAGTTAATAATAGACACTGTAAGTAACTTACCTGGATTTAGTGTAAGACACTAAGGATTTGATTCATTTGGTTACACAAGGGAGTCTAGTGCCAGTTGGTATCTTTGGCCCCTTCATGAAGGCCAGGCTTTTCATGCATTCTTGATCATGGTTGATAGCCCCATATGAGTGTCTCAGATACCGTAGGGCACCTCAGATGTCTGTGCCTAGGCAAGCAAATCAAGTATGCATCTAAACAATAACAACAAAAAATGAACCTGTTTCCCTATGCTTCCTTTATGTCCATAACTCTGTATTTAGATGTCTCACTAGAATAATCGGACTTTCAGTTGTATATCTACATTCTCTGTAACGATGATGCAGAAATATTATGTACTACTCTGAGTTTTGTTTGTTTGTTTTTTAGAGGGAGTCCCCATAAAAGCGTTTAGATTAACTACCACAGGGAATTCAAGTCGCTGGAGTTACATATCAACTATACCTTCTTTATTTTATTAATCTTTGAACCAAGATAGAACCCTAAAATTATAAGTAAAAATACTAGTGTCCTATAAGTTCAACCATGCTGGAAACCATCACTCAAAAAGCATAATCCTTAAACAAGGCACATAAATACTATTGTCTTTTAATGAGGATTTAGGCTTTATTTCAAAGTTCAGTTCATTCTTACTTGCCTTCTTGAACATAGACAAACTAAACAAGTACTGTAAAAAATCAGATCCTAAAGACCAAAATTCCATTTCTTACCTCATTTACCATAAAGAGGTGTGTTCATTGCTTCTCCCATTCCTACTCCCTTGCAATCTGTCCTTCAAGCACAATCTTTGCTTTAATGAGGTGCAAATTTTAAAGTCTAGTGGGACAACTTAAATGCTAATATTATTAAGCATGAGCAATTTTTTCTTTTTTTTTTTCATTCAGCTTCCCCCGCAAGGATATTAAACATGAAAAGCTATGTTAATGTAATGTAAAGTAGTATAGATTGGCTGAGAAAGTTAGGAAAAGCAAAGTGTCTATTTTCTGTACCAACATTAAGTCAGCTATCCTGCAAATCCTGTCTGCTTTCTAGCAACATAAACATACATATGTTTTCCATATAAAATCATTTTTTCATAGCAAAACAAAATGAAAACATAAATGACAAAAATGACATAAATCAACATCACAGTTCTGTAAAACTGTGGCTGTCCTCTGTCATGCTGCAAGTTCTTGCATTTCCGAAGTGTATGGTCACTTCTGAAATCTCCAGTAATAATAGAAAGATCTCAATAAAAATGAGGACTGGTTAAAATGCTTTTATTGATTACCACCAATAACCCTACTGGAATATTGAATTATCTGCTATATTAAATTTATTTAAAATAATAATAATAATAATAATAATAATAATAATAATAATAATAATAATAATAATGTTTTGGGGGGAGGGGGGAGAATAAAAATTTTCTATCCAAACTGTTATGTCTACAGTCAAAATATTCTGGTGAAAAAGCTAAATGTTTTTTTCACTGTAATATCCTATTTGTGACCCATTAAAGGTGTACTTGAAAGCATTCTTTTTTGTTTGGTTGGTTTTTGTTTTGTTTTGTTGTTTTCTTTGTTGGCAAAAATACCTTGTCAGATTGTGTTGCAGCAGTAGCTGTCCTGAAAACTGTACTTCTCCCACCAATAGGGAAAAATCTATAAAGAAACCAAACAGACATTTTAGTCTATAAAGAGACAGAGGCTATAGAACATGGATATTATGGGGTTTTGTGACTGGATTTAAAAATAATAATATTTATGTATTGAAGATAAATATCCAAGTTTGGGGTTTAAACTATGATAAATTTTCAATTGCTTGAAAATTTTCCATGTTAAGAAGCACATTTTTGTTCATGAAGAGAGACATAATACCTTTAAACATCTGTTTTCTAGTGTTTTTAAAGAACTTGAAACAGGAGCTGGGAACCCCGTGGGAAGATGGGAACTTCTCATTTCCAGGAAAACAAGCTCTCATTTCTAGCTCTGTAGAGAAATATGATAATAGACTTTAAAATCACAGTGTGGTTGTGTATAAAAACTTGTTACTGATCCAGGACTGATTCTTCTACAGTTTTGGCCTTCAGCCGAATTGCTTTAGAGAGAGAAATGCCAAATCTGTAAGGAGAAGGAAACATTTTTATGGCAAAAATGATTTTTAAAAATGTGATTATAATAATAATAATAATAATAATAATAATAATAATAATAATAATAATAATAATAATAAAGGAAGCCACCACAGTTTGAAGCAATTCAAGAATTTAAAGATGTTGAAATAAAACTTGTGTTTGCATTTGATGGGGCATGAGGAGCAGAGCTGATGAGGCAGTAAAGATACACAAGAAATTATTTTATACAATTCAGTTAAATATGTAGTTCTGCAGTGCACATGTATTTATGTGAACATGAGTATAGTCCTTTATCAAGGTCTGTATTTTTTTAAGGCTACGACTTCTTAACAAACTCCAAGCTTAATATTTGTGTAAATTAACACTAGCAAGGCATTTAATCACTGATTTGAATGAATTCATTATGGGCTGATCTACAAATAAGAGTACTCCTTTACAACAGCTCATCCTGCCTAGAGGTGAATTTGCTTTTCCAATAATATTCCAACTAGGATTTAAGTCTACTTTAAATTTTGAGAGAAATTTCCTACAAAGATTTCAGAATTAATTGTTTTATATTGCTTTTAGACTTTAAAAAAAAAAAAAAAGTTGGCAAAGTAAAATCAAGTAGACATTGAGAATTGTATTAAGAAAACTCTAGTAAATTAAATAAATTTTGAGGCATGTAAACATGGCTGATGAGGAACAATTGACATTACCCCTTCTTCTTATCAGAAGATTCCCTAAAACCTAATCTGTAGAAATCCTTTATTGTGGACTGAGGTAGCCCTTCAGGAAGGATTTCTACCGGTTAGATTTAGAAAGCAGATTGTGCATGTAAGCTTGTTTTTTGAAGTGAATAGTTTAAAGGGTTACTGCATACTCAGTTACTGATATAAGCCATGATGTTGTCAGAACATTTGACTTGGCTCAGAAACAAGGTGCACACAGGCATGTTTATTACTTCTTTGCAGACAGAGTGGGTAAGAAATGATTAAGAATATTTTAATTTATGAATAATTCTTGCTACATCATCCAAAAGGTAAATAACCCTGAATTATAAAATTCATTTCAAAAGTGGCTAATATATATATATTTTTTTCTTCCCCTGAGTCAGCAGTAAATAACACTCTAGAAGTACAGTGGTTGAGCAGGATTTTGACCTCAGAAATATCAGTGCATAAGCAAATTTTTGAAGCCTTCTGTTGCTTTTTAGTATACATGAAGATGCTCATATGCAGCAGATCAGTTGCTCAGGTGTTTCTAAGATATAATTATGTATATATGAAATATAGGAATGGCAGAAAATAAATTGTATTCTGTGCTTACATGCATAAGCTTTTTTAAATTTTCATTAACCATTCATAAATGACATATAAAAGGAACTGTAGTATAAAATATTATATCATAATCAAATATGATCAAATGATTTCATTGGTATATGCAACTGTATTAATTTCATACCGGGTAAACTCCAATAGTTCTTAATAAGTGCAATAAAAAAATGTGTTATAAAGAATCAACACCTTCCAAGTAGGTGATAACAGTTTGTGTTTTTGCAGAATGAGAGCCCTGTAATTCACATTTCTTTAACGACTCTTATAACAAACTTGTGTGTGCATTTTACTGAAGGAATAAAAAAGAAAATGCATCCTTGCAATTTCCCCCCTTTGAAGGAATTAAGATTTTAAAGACGAATATAATTTTTTTCTTCATGTTTAGCCTATGCAAGGAGCAGAACTATTCGGTACCAAACCTCTTCAGAATTAGCAAATATGTCAACATTAGCACAGGATCAGCATTGTTTGAAGAACCTCACAAATCATATTTTAGTGTGATCATTTGATTTTCACCCATTGTATCTCAGGCAGTCATACTGGATTTTAGCCAGACCTCAAACTAGACTTTCTAGAAAATCAGAGGACTTCAAACACTATGAGACATGCTTCATTCAGAGGAAACACTTCACACAGATGGGTAGCTCTTCTGAGTGATCTGAGACTGCCAGGTGCAGAGATTATAAGGAAGAGAGCTTGGCTTAGATTGACATTGTCTTCACTCTCTATTGATGAAGCATGTGTGCAGTATCAGGCATCGCATTGCCTGATGAGATTGTAATTTAAAGTAATCGACTTGAAAGGAATGCAGTAGAGTGATAAAACACTAAGCCAGATTATTGATAATGAAAGTAAATAAATGAATGAGAGTGTTGAAGCATGATTTGTGAAATAAGGATTAAAGCTCCATTTGTGAGTGTCCTCTATCATTTAATCAAGTTCATCCTGACTATCCTGAAACTGGATTCATATCCTTACCCCACCATTTTAGTTAATTATCCAGATTTGGTATCTATTTTACAGTGTTACTAGCATTGAATTTTATTTTAAAACATTATGGTTTCATACAGATGAAGTGACTTTTAGCAGATTGTGTTACTGTCACTGCACAATATACCTCTGAGAGAGTAGGGAAGAAGAGGAATTAGTACCCTGAAGGGTAACACATGCAGTGCTTCAGAAAACTGGTGATACTGCTGGTGCTGCCAAGATTCAAGTTGCTCTGTATCAATAAGGATTAAGAGATTTGCTCATAATATCACAATTCTGCTTTAGACTTGCATTCAATATCAGAAATAACTATGGAACTATTAAGATGTGGGTCTCAGAATATACAAATATTTCCCTTCTAATAAACCTCTAAAAAAAAAAAAAACCACAAAACCTTTTAGGTCAAACATTCATTAAATATCATAGCTGTAGTTTTTCTTACTGATCTCAATGCTTCTCAAATTTGATGCCACATATAATTTGTCAAAATGTTGCCACTCTCAGATCAGGTGTCTCAGTACTGAAGATCTCTCTAGAGACTACAGAAACTTGGGCCTCTAGTAGTGAATTTAGTCAACGAAGCTGCAGTTCTGCCATTGATTTACTTAGGCTGAACCAAGTCTTTTTCCTTATTGTTGCTTGTGCACTTCTACCTTATTAAATGCTTTAACAGATGCAAATAGTCTGAGGTTTACTGTAACACTTTCTATTTTCCTTCTTATATAAGGCTGCATCAAAAGAGGTAGTGTTATGACTCCAACAACTGCAAAGAAAAACAACAGAAGAGCTGTGAATGCATAATGTGAAGAAGAAAATTAGCTGTTCTACCTAAATTCATCTTTATTTTTTTTTTAATTAAAAAACATTAAAAATACCACGTGAGAGCAGAACAAGCATTAGAATAATAGAAAAGAAGGAGAATATAGAAGGAAGCATGTGACACATGCAAGTATCATGAATGCCTTTCACATATTAAAAAAAAAAAAAAGAGAGAAAATTCACCAGATGAAATAAGTTAAACTGAAACTAAGACATTATTATTATTATTATTATTGTTGTTGTTGTTGTTATTATTATTTAATCGCAGTTTGCAAGACTTACTAAATTCAGTGTCAGAAGCAGAGAACACCATCACTCAAGATATCATTTCCAGAAAGCATCCCTTTTCAAGAAAAGACTTAAACATGTGCTTAATGAGATGAAGGCAGATGCTTAAAGATGAATTTATGTGTATGCCCGAATCAGGGTCTATGAAATTATAAGGCAACAGGCTGGAAATATAAGCTGTTGAAATCCTGTCCTTTCCATCTGGAGATGGAAATATTTGTTGTCATATGTTCTATACTAGAGAGATGGGATTTTTATCTGTTTGCTGAGAATGGTAGCTATGAAAAAAAAAATCCTTCATTTAAAGAATGTGTCAATTTTTGCTTTTTTAATTTATTGGTAGTTTTATTCTAAGATGTCCAAGAACATCCGGGAAAATCAAAACACAATCAATATGAATATATATATATATTTTTTCCCGTTATTAAACCTTGATCTGCAAACTGCTACAGCATTTTGACATGCAAACACCCAGCTACTACACTTGTGGTGAAGTCCATAAAACATATAGGATTCTTCTCTGCCTTGACTGACTAGAAAAAAAGAAAACAAGAAGCAGACCAGAAAAATACTGTAAATAGCACAAAGACAGAGAAGGTTTAAAATGCATTTTCAGTAAATATTTTATTTGTAAAAAAATCAGTTTGCAGAAGTACTCGTGTTAGTTTTTTAGATGTTTGCAGGAAATGCTTCAAGTGTGGTAGAAACTAGTTAGATTCCAGCCTACCTGTCTTTGTATGAGAACACAGAGTTCCATTACTGTTTACATTTTCTCTATGATTAATTTATTAACAATGACAGTGCATTTTGCATCTTATTTCCACAGTGTGTACTTACTGTATTATTAAAGAATCTGGAACTAACAAAGGTATATCAGGTGCATTTTAATTACAAGTGTTGCATGTCAAGACAGTTTGCCTAATTTTTTCCTAGTCTTAATGTTGAAGGACCCGTGACCTTTGTGTTATATACACACAGTATCTGCATGGTTAAGTTATAACCCTCTACAGTGTTTCATTATATGCATGTCATACTCTCCAGAATAATTTAAACTATCAGCCTTCTCGTTCTTATCCATATCTGTCTGAATCTTCTGAAAACAGCCTTGCCATTTCCCTGAAATCTACAAGTGAAAGGTTAACTTAGAGGAATCTCATTTATTGTCTATTAAATGCAATAAGGAGTTTTTGTCACTGCATTTGCCTTTTAAGAGGGTTTCCCATTATATCTTACATTGCACTTAGGCACATATGATCTTAAATCTTTATCACATCTCTGTGAACTCAGCTATTTCTCTTAGTGCAGAAAATTACTAATGATTTACTTAAACGGGAGACATCAGTCTTTTCCTTTTAATAATTAGCTAGGTCCAGAGAGATTTAAATTATTTCTTTCCCCTTTAATGCATTTTTCCACAGGTTTCTCTTTTTCTGTATTTCCTGCTTTCTCTCTACTTATTTGAGCAAAATGACACACAGACTTTTTCAGAAATACAAAGTGCCTGAGAGAAGCCCTTCTCTTATTTGAAGGAGGTCTGGTATTGTCTGACCTGTGAGCTCACTACTGGACTTCAAGACTATCTCAGGTAATGCTATTGTTCACTGAAGCAGATCCAGCTCTTGCAAATTACTAGTTGTCATATGTTTTTGCTTCCCCTTCAAGAATTGCTTCACAGGCTAAATGTCTAGTAATGAAAAGAATAGGATAGTCTGTATTTAATAAATCTATTTCATAGCAAAACATTCTGGGATCATGTGGTTTGTAGGCTTACCATTGTGTAGAATAATACTATGTGATCAAGCACATAGGTATAAAAACTGCTGTTGTATAGAGGAGGCACAAGAGAAATTGTCCCACTCTTAGGGGGTAGAAAGGGTTGGGAATTTACTGTAGGACAGATATGGTAAATTGTTTATTTTTGGCTTTTTTAGAACACCTTTTGTTCAGAGAGACCATGTTTCTTCATGGCTCATAACAGGAGGAAACTTATCATAAATCAAGGCCGTGCAGCAGACTAGTTGAGGCAGCAAGACAAAGGGGAGTGGGTGGTGGGGTTACCATGTGAAAAGTAACTAAGAACACACTGCACAATACTTTTTTATTATTTTTTGTTTTTTTTTTGTTTGTTTGTTTTAATTCTTATTAAAAATTCTTATTAACTTGCTACTTTTTGTTTGTTTGTTTTAATATGCCCTGACTTTTGAGATCATAAGCCTTTCAAGAGGGTTTCTACTCTGTTTTTATAGTACATAGCCCAAAGTTTGGCCAGGCCTTGTTGAGATCCATCAATGCTCTCAAACGAACCATGAAGTATTGTATGTTCATAGCGAAGAGACAGAATACCTTTCCGTTATATAACAAACAGATATACATACACATTTATAATATAAATTAAAATATATACATTCTAAATGTGTAAATCATGTACTTAGATGCAATTATGTTATATTGCTATGTTTGTATATAAAATAAATGTGTGTACAAATGCACTTACACACAAAGTGCTTTCCTTATTTTTATGGAAATTAGTACAGTTTGGTTCTACAGTTCATGTGTACCTTTAATAAGCATCCTCATGCCAGAAAATGTCCCTTTAGATGAGGAAAGAACAAGTACAATGGACTATTATGGGTTTTGTTCTTAATCTCTGTTACTTTAGATTTCAGCTCCCACCACATAACAGCTGAGTTCTAGTTTTTATCTTCACACCGTCTTCTTTCAATTTCTGTACCTAAGAGAAACTGCAGACTTCATGCTGTTCTTACCTGTAAAACAATAGGAAATAAAATGACACGACCAGTTCATTCAGGTTTGATAAGTGTTAGATAATATATTGCATTAGTCTGTATTCAACAGGAATATTTCAATTACATTAACATTGTTTCCCCTGGTGTGATAAAGACATTCTATGACAGCAATTAAGTTAATCTTCTACAGCAATAAGGTTCTGCACCATAGTAAATCCCACATGAGAATGGCCATAAGATTCCATGTCATGTAATTCCATGTCATCAAGGTAGTCCACCTGGTTCCCTAGTGAATCATAGGGTTTGTTAGATTACTTTGTAAAAGTAGTAGCTGGAAGCCAAACCAATTGCAACTGTCTTGAAGAGATAAAGGCAACAGTAAACTTACCAGCAATAGAGATACCTACAGCCTACCAGAGGATTTAGGCATATAATTCCATATGTCACTCATTACCCAAGTTCACGGTAATGGGCCAGATTCATATACCTTAGGGTAACAAATTGCACTTATTTGGCAATATGTAAGGTTGTCTAATGACTGTTGTAGACAGTAATGTTTTTTATTTTTTAAATGTTATTTCTTTCCCATACTTCCAACTACGTATGCCTCATCTCTATCTTTTACTGTTCTGATGTGCAAGTGAATTAATTAGATTCTTGAACTTAGGTGGGATGAAACTGAGAGCTGAGATGCATGTTCTTCTCACTAGAAGTAGGGGATCAATTCATGACACCCTGTGGTGACAGATAAGGATAATGGTCTCATTTGATATTCAAGGTGAATCCCTTTCTCTTTATGAATCATAATGGGAATTTAGGAAACAGCTCCACATGTGCAAAATCCCACTGGTAAGTTCCTACTGCTACATCTGAATTCTCTCATATTTTGCAGCTTAATTCAGTTATCAGAACATGGGCTTCTAGTGCCTATTTGAGTTATTCCAAGATAATCTAGTTGTCCTCCAGTTTTCAGTCCAGAAAGGTGTAAATCTCTTGTAAAGCTTATATTACACCTGCTTGTATGTGCAGACTTTCTAAATCCCATGCAGTGTCTAGAAAAAAGACACTGCCTCCTGCCCCCAGCAGCATGCTCCAAGCGGAGGGATGAAGGCAATTACAGGGATCCCAGAGATCCATTCCAGAGTTTTACAGATGTCAGTCACACTGCCAGGCCTTCAGCACTGAAGCTGGAGATTATCAGTATGATGAATGATTCTGGTGGTTGAAAATTATCAGTAGGTTGCTGTCTTGAGGTAGCATTGAAGAATTCGTGGGTGTACACCCCATGTAACTTAAGAAAACTATTAATATGCTTTACTAGAGGTATAGAGAAAAATAACCAATGATTTAAAAATTAAAACTGATTAAGAATTCATACAATCTGTGCTTTTTAGTGAGTATGATTCATATTGTACTTGGCAGCACAGAAGGTGAGACTGTCATAAATCTACAGAAGCAAGGATAACTTACTTTGGGTGAGACATCTGTTTAACCTTCCAGATATTTAGCTTTCTTGTAGGTTTTATCATAACTCCAGTTTCTGAAGTAATTTTATTTTGCATTACTTTGCTTGCTTTTTTATTTTTACTATCCTTAGCATTCTTGTATTTTTTTTAATTATCCTTTACTGTCCCTTTTACTATCTCCCTCCTTTCCTTTCCTTTCCTTTCCTTTCCTTTCCTTTCCTTTCCTTTCCTTTCCTTTCCTTTCCTTTCCTTTCCTTTCCTTTCCTTTCCTTTCCTTTCCTTTCCTTTCCTTTCCTTTCCTTTCCTTTCCTTTCCTTTCCTTTCCTTTCCTTTCCTTTCCTTTCCTTTCCTTTCCTTTCCTTTCCTTTCCTTTTCCTTTCCTTTCCTTTCCTTTCCTTTCCTTTCCTTTCCTTTCCTTTCCTTTCCTTTCCTTTCCTTTCCTTTCCTTTCCTTTCCTTTCCTTTCCTTTCCTTTCCTTTCCTTTCCTTTCCTTTCCTTTCCTTTCCTTTCCTTTCCTTTCCTTTCCTTTCCTTTCCTTTCCTTTCCTTTCCTCTCCTCTCCTCTCCTCTCCTCTCCTCTCCTCTCCTCTCCTCTCCTCTCCTCTCCTCTCCTCTCCTCTCCTCTCCTCTCCTCTCCTCTCCTCTCCTCTCCTCTCCTCTCCTCTCCTCTCCTCTCCTCTCCTCTCCTCTCCTCTCCTCTCCCTCCTCTCCTCTCCTCTCCTCTCTCCTCTCCTCTCCTCTCCTCTCCTCTCCTCTCCTCTCCTCTCCTCTCCTCTCCTCTCCTCTCCTCTCCTCTCCTCTCCTCTCCTCTCCTCTCCTCTCCTCTCCTCTCCTCTCCTCTCCTCTCCTCTCCTCTCCTCTCCTCTCCCCTCCCCTCCCCTCCCCTCCCTCCCCTCCCCCTCCCCTCCCCTCCCCTCCCCTCCCCCACCTCCCCTCCCCTCCCCTCCCCCCCTCCCCTCCCCCCTCCCCTCCCCTCCCCTCCCCTCCCCTCCCCTCCCCTCCCCTCCCCTCCCCTCCCCTCCCCTCCCCCCTCCCCTCCCTTCCCTTCCCTTCCCCTTCCCTTCCCTTCCCTCCCTTCCCTTCCCTTCCCTCCCTTCCCTTCCCTTCCCCTTCCCTTCCCTTCCCTTCCCTTCCCTTCCCCTTCCCTTCCCTTCCCTCCCCCCTTCCCTCCCCTCCTTCCTTCCCTTCCCTTCCCTTCCCTTCCCTTCCCTTCCCTTCCCTTCCCTTCCCTTCCCTTCCCTTCCCTTCCCTTCCTTCCCTTCCCTTCCCTTCCCTTCCCTTCCCTTCCCTTCCCTTCCCTTCCCCCTTCCCTTCCCCTTCCCTTCCCTTCCCTTCCCTTCCCTTCCCTTCCCTTCCCTTCCCTTTTTTTCTCTTTTCATCCTACCTTAACAAATTTTCTATTTGGGAATTTTCTTTCTTCATTTCCTTTAATAAGCCTTAAAGAGGACTGGAACAAAGGAATTATCATTTTTCTTGGTAACTTAATGTTATATAGGTGTAAAAACTCACTTTTATCCATGTTTTAAGCACCAAAGTAATTGACCATCTCTTCAATGGACTTTCAGATGTACAGTCATGAAGAAGAGTCTCTTTTACAGGCATGAGAAGTGGGCCCACATGAAGCTAATGAGGTTCAACAAGTCTAAATGCAGGGTGCTGCACTTGGGCCGAGGCAAAGGCAATTGTGAGTACAGACTAGGAGAAGAACTCATTGAGAGCAGCCCTGCAGAGAAGGATTTGGGGATTCTGATGGATAAAAAGCTCAACATGAGTCGGCAGTGTGCGCGTGCAGCCCAGAAGGTCAAATGTGTCCTGAGCTGCATTAAAAGAGGAGGGGCCAAGGTGATTGTCCCCCTCTACCCTTGCGAGGCCCCACTTGGGAGTGCTGTGTCCAGGTCTGGGGCCCCCAGGACAAGAAGGATGTCGACCTGTTAGAGCGGGTCCAGAGGAAGGTCACAAAGATGATCAAGGGTCTGGAGAACCTCTCCTACAAAGATAGGCTGAGAGACATGGAGTTGTTCAGCCTACAGAAGAGAAGGCTCCAGGGTGACTTCGTTGCAGCCTTTCAATACTTAAAGGGGTTTTATAAAAAGGATGGAGAAGGACTCTTTACTTGGGTAGATAATGACAGGACAAGGGAGAATAGTTTAAAACTAAAAAAGAGATTTATATTAGAAGTTAGAAGGATACTTTTCACTCAGAGGGTGGTGAGGCACTAGAACAGGTTGCCCAGAGATGTTGTGGATGCCCCATCCCTGGAGGTGGTTAGATGAGGCCCTGAGCAACCTGATCTAGTGGGTGGTGTCCCTACCTATGGCGGGGGGGTTGAAACTAGGTGATCTTTGAGGTTCCTTCCAACCCAGGCCATTCTATGATTCTATGATGATTCATTTACAAGACCTAGTAATGGAAACAGAAAGAGACCTGTGTGAAGCTAAGCAGCATGTGTTTCTTTAATGCTTCCAATATTATAAAATTATATTCTGAGTTATTGTTGGAGCAACTGTATCCTTTGATGCCCTCATATTTGGAATATGTAGGTATAACTCAGAGATACCTTGTGCTGAAGATGGATTCAATATATTTGAGTGTCTAAACTTGTGTCTTCTGGTTTTAAGTATGTACAGGTTCTTAATTTATTTTGCACTGTACGTACAAAGCAACATATATTCCTCAGTCCAATACCCTCAAGATATACTTGGCCACAGTTCTTATTAGGAATCTGTATACATTTCAGATTTAAAAAAAGATGTTTTCAGGATTATGAGATGCTAATTGGAATGTGATGAGGGTACTCATTCATTTTTATTTAATGAATGTAAGTACTTACTACATGTAAGTACTGTAAACTTTCTTTGAACTCTGTCTTTTGCAAATGCAGTTATTCAGAGTCAACTGAATGTGAGTACGAAAGCCACGAATAACTGAATCTATGACCTACAGAACCCATTCTCATATGTTCTCTATTATAAATATATGTAGAGACAAAGAGCAGACATGTCATGTGAGTACAGTGAAGCTGTATTTTTACCAAGTCTCCGTTCAATCTCTTATTCAGTTTCTGTCTTTGTCTTGAAATGATTCACAGATTTAAATAATGTATGGCAGTGATGGAAAATGTTATAAATTACCGAAGACACTGGGACAGCTAAGACAACCTGAAAAATTTTAACTGGCACTTTCTTCTGGTCTGCCCATGAAAGAATTAGAATCAAGACATTGCCATTGAGCTGCTGGAACAAACATTGGCTGTGTATTTCACCACTTACTTCTGCAACAAAACGCTGAGTTTTGAAGAGAATTCTTCCAAAATAATTATCTAGTCTTCTACTAACAATGTTAAAATATGACTGATAAAGTAGATTTTCAATAAGTTTATCTTAATATTATGCTTAGTGTTTTCATCTGCCTGTAATTTCGGCAATCACAGTTCGTTAAGTGTATTAAGAACATATTTAAATATCCAAAGGATTCACAGTTCCCGTTGTCTCCTGTCTCATTGGCTGCACCTTCCTCACTGTCATCCTTGTTGTTTTGCCCCTCTCACAGCCATTTGAAATTTTACTTTAAATACTGTTTTCCTACCTCATTGCTTTGGTCAGATCCCTACTCAGTTTTGCATTCTTTTCTTATTACTCTCTCCTTTATGACATCAAATTAAGTTACTTGCTTCTCTTTTAGGTGCTCTCCATGACCTTTTCCTTTTCTGAATTTTTTTACTTTGATCTCACCTCTCAACTTCACTCCCCACCTCATCCCCACCCCACAGAATTTTCAAGTAAGCATCTTTTTTTGTTTGTTTGTTTTTGTTTTTCTCCTAGTACTGAGACATGTCCCTCACTGAGAGGAGTTTCCTGTAATATGATTTTTTTTTTCATAATGTCTGTAAAAGACTTGGAAAATGAGAAAGCTGTTCATGTTGTAATACAATGTCTATCATGTTGACTAATTTTGTCGCATTGCCTTCTTGTACTCTGCCATCTGTCTGCCTATTCTTGTTATCCCATCTGATTGAAGCATGGATTGATATTTTATTCTGTTTGTAGACCACCTTTTGCAGTGGGGTTCTGTTTCAAAAGTAGGCTTCCAAGGCACTATAGTACCCAAGAGTAACTTGTAATGGGTCAGGAAAAAAAGATGAACCATATTCCAGAAGCTTGCAATCTAGGTCTAAAACAAGAGAAAGCAGATGGGTGCTGACAGACAGATGGTGTTGAGCAAAAATAATACAAGTAATTACCAATAATATAAATAATGCATACTCAAAGAAAACATACAAAAAATATCAACATATAAGATATGTGTAAATAACAATGACAAATAAGAAAAATAGACACAGCTGGAATAAAAGCATTTACAAATGGAAAACTGAGACAAAAAATGTATTTGATTTGAAACTTTTTCAGATACTTTTAGATTTGAAAAACTATATATACCATTCATAGATTAGAATCTAGGTTGTCTCAGAAAATAATGTATTTTGAGGAATGTACTGATATTGCCTAAATTTGGGTATTCAGCTTAGGTGTCTAAGTTATGAAGTCAGACTTGCTAAACCTATTTATCACAGAAAGGAAGAGAAACACTTCCAGAGGGCAGTTACTACAATGCTGAGGTGGGATATGTCTGCATCATTAAGGTTGACCATATAGAAACTTCTGACGAGTCTTCTAACTTCAAAGTTGAAAGAAGACAATGAAGTTGTACATAAATTGGAGAAGCCATAAGAATCATGTGAAACATTTGAAAACTGTTTCTTTTAAATTGGGATTTTGTCTCAAATGGAAAGCAGGAGCTTAACCTGTAAAAGTCTACATTGATATCATAGTGTATGTAGATATCTGAGTAAGCATGGCATATGGGGAAAGATGGTAGCCTACAGAATGACAAATTCACAGAGAGGAGCTAAGGAAAAGATATTATCGGTGTTGGTTCCCAAATCTTTATCATTTTTGGATGTGGGCTACAGAATTTTGGAGGATCTGAGGAAGAAAAGCAGCTGTAAACCCAAAGGCTAACGTGCAGGATATCCCCAAAGTATCTGTGTGCTTAACAGCATTCTGAAATGGTCTGAAAGGATTCAGATACCAAATCTGTGAGCGCTAGGCAATCCATGTGATGTCACACCACTTCTTATTGTCATTTTAGATAGAGCTCTCTATATAAACTACTATATAGGTCAATTTCAGTGGCAGATGTGTTTATAGACATGTTAATTTATTTAGGTGTAGCTGTTGTGTTGATGAAGGCTATATTTGAACAGATATAACATCAATAAAAGAAAAAATCTTCATGAATAATAACTTTCTAGAAATTTTCCCACAATATTCAGAAAGTTATTTTATCTAACTTGCAAGAAATTCTGTCCACATTCAGTTTTTATTTTACAAACAACTGGAATGATTCAAGCCTCTATTTCTAATCTCAGCGTAGGCTTATGGCTCAAAAAATAATTTTAATGATTTAATAATAATAAAAAAATATATTCCCCATTTTTTCCCCCAGAACTAATTGGGAACCATTAATAAGTTTTCAAAAGGTTTTCTGTGCTGTGTGGTTAAGTAAAACCTTGGTAAAATAATCTGAAAAAATAGAGCAATGCTCTGTACTAATCCAAGATGTAAATTGACACCAAGGTTTTCATTTCCAAACAGGTTAGAGGTAAAACTGGCTTAAGATGTTTCTCTCCATACCTTTCTCCATAGCTTGTCTTTTATCATGTGATATAGTACTTTCTTAGTTGTGCTGGCAGAAATACCTGTGGGACTGAGCTAAGAAATGCTGAGAAGTCAGGGTTAAAAATATAAATATAAAATATCCATACAAATATATGTCATAGTGTTTTATTTATTATGGATTAGCTCCTTAAAATTCCTCGTATGTACATAGCTGTACAAACAGTTAGTGGCAGTACAGTAAAGGGATCAGGGATTAGAAATTAGAAGGAGAGAGGAGGAAATGGTGATTCATTAAGACAACATTAAAATCAATAAAAAGGGGTATGTAACTATGCCCCAAGGTTGTAGAGAAAAAGGAATGTAGTAGGTTTATATAAAATTATTTTTTTACACATCTGCTCATGTCATCTCATACTTATATTATAGACTTCCCTTGGCAAAGATTGGCTTTGTCGAGTGTGTAGTTTGGGGACTGTGAAGCTTTAAAAAAAAAAAAAATGTGTTTGGGGATGTTTTTTGGATCAGAACATCTCAAGTTCTGTTTTTAGAGCTATTTTCATGTTAAGTACAAATTTCACCATTTCCTATCTGAATCTATGTATATAAAGCAGAAGGTAAGGAGACGTCTTTAGTGTGTAGGAATAGATTACTCAATTACTACCAATGTTATTTCTGCTTGCAATTATTAGCTTCTGATTTTTACCTTTTGTTTAAGAAGAAACTTTTTATATGTCATTAAAAATAGTCTCGTTTTTGTGTGATGCAAATGAGTGCCTGAATTCAATATTGATTATATCACTTTCAGAGATTTAAATCAAAGTTCTGATGAGCTGAACTGTACCATCTGTGGTGACAAAAAAAGAAAAACACGCAAGTACCCTGATACGCATTTGCAGATCCGTTGATTTTTAGAAACCTATATTTCTAATCTCAAAATACAAGCCCAGTGCACAGATTAAATTATGTTAGTTCAAGAAATTATTAAATTGCATCATCTTTTTCAATGCCTAGCTTTAAAAGGAAATTATTTTTATAGTTTAATGGACTTGTTCAGTGTACTTGTATATAGAGCTGTGCAGATAATTTCATCAGTTTTACAATGTTGGTGAATTTTTATCATTTTTAGACAGTAGTATTTATAAAAGAATATTTTTTTCAGAACTTGAAGTCACAATAGATTAAAGTGAGGCTTTCTTAAATGTACACTTGTGAAATACATAATATGAAAAAATATTTAAGTTTAGGTACCCACATGCACAGTTTAGGCACTTGAATCAGTGACATAACCTGTTGTATTCTGGAGTACCTCCACCTTCCACTGATTGTTTTCTTGGAAAAAGACCCTGCAGCCACGTCGTCCCTGGATTTAACTGTGGTACATCATTGTCTTCTTAGCATTCATTGATGCTGAATGTATTAATTTGAGGGCAGAATGGGTATAGCCTAAATGATTACTGATATGAATGACAGGAAAATTAGCTGCCAATTTTCTAGGTGAGATCTAACAATCTTCCTTATGTAAAGAATAATCCCCCACACTGATACTTGCTCCCCTAGGATGCCCTTACACTCCAATGCATGATCCATTACTGGAATTTCAAAAGACATATCCTCCTTTCACAAAGTCACTGAACTGTAGCAATAAAAAATGACACAATACCAGATAGATAGATAAATAACACAGTCTAACACTGAATAGGGTTTGACCACTTGGGGGATAAAATGATTTCTATTTTGTTTTGTGACTGTGGGTTAGACTCCACGACTAACGTATAGACTGCTATGTCTGATCAGCTGCAGCAGAGGATCAGAAGTCTATTTTATTGGAATAAAGTTTTCTGTGCTGGAACAAGGGGATTTTTATGTATGTAGTATGCCTGACTGCTAGTGTGACTCTCTTTACAGAAGCAGTGGCAGGAGAAATTGGAGTTCAGTGTTCTGTAATCATCAAAACTAAATGCAAGTGATTTCTAAAAACAAATTCCGTAAAATAATTGAGGATGAAATGTTGTTTGTAAAGACGATTGTAAATTCCTTTATCAAACTGAGTGCAGCTAGCCACTCAGGCTAATATTTTATCAACTTGTATCATTACAGCATTAATGCATTGACCCCTCATCCCGTGCCTCTCCAATAAACAAAAAAAAAAAAACAACAACAACAAGAAAAGTAAAACTCACCCAACCCCAAAATGATACAGTGTATAGAAAAATCTATGGTGTTAAAATGCTTGGAAATGTCATCTGCTGATTTTCCAGTGGTGTGCAGTCACAGATTTTGTACAAATTTATTTCTCCTATTATAAGGAACAATTTTTATTCATATAAAACAACCTTATTCCTTCAGGTAAGAAGTGAACATAGCATTACCAGTCTGGAAAACGTCTGTTCTTGTTTGCCAGCTACAAAGTACTCCCATCTTATTCACCATGGCAACATTTACAACAGTCTCTGTTTCTCTCTGTTTCTACGGTGAAGTACTGGTAGGTAGTGCTCCACCACCTTTTTCACAGTTTCTATCACAGATTTCCAAATATTCAAATGGCTAAAATTTGTGTAGAAGCCTTTAAAATGTCACAATGCATAATCTGTGGAAAACCCACAAATGCAGGAAACAAGCCAAAAAACAAACCATCTTAAAGACACAATTCCCTATCATCAATTCCCTATCATAAACATGTGGGGAAAAAATACAGTGGTCCGAGAAAGCAGAGCCAATTAAAGCTCTCTACCAAAACAGATCATTTTTAAGCTTGCTCTCTGAATCAAAGATTTCTTTTAAGCTTCTTCACTTTTTTTTTTTTTTTTTTTGTACAGGTGGCCCTCTTCAAACCTTTTCTTTTTCCTAAGCACAACCCTTGTCAAAACTTTCTCTAATCACAAATCTTTGAAGAACCATTTCCCAGACAGAGAGTTTTTCAAAATTCCCTGGGCACACAGACGCAAATTTAATTTCAGAGGAAAAGGACAACAGGTAGCACTTTAAAATTCACCAGAGTGAATTAGGAGCTCCAGACACATTTTCAAATATCACAGGATCAATTTGGGTTTGGGTTGGAAGGAACCTTAAAGATCATCTGATTCCAACTCCCCTGCCATGGGCAGGGACACCTCCCACTAGGTCAGGCTGCTCAAAGCCCCCAACCAATGTGGCCTTGCACACCTCCAGGGATGGGGCATCCACAGCTTCTCTGGGCAACCTGTTCCAGTGCCTCACCACCAGTAAATCATTTCTTCTGAATATCTAATCTAAATCTACACTCTCTTAGTTTAAAACCAGTACTTCTTGTCCTGTTATGTAGTAATCAAAGTTACCCCGATAATCTCAGATATCTTTCAGGGCCAAGTAATTTTAAAAGTTTTTTGTGATGCTTATCTACCACATTAAGACCTTAAAAACTCAATTGGCATGAATCACTTTTGAAGTGTCTGCTTCAAGCCCCTAAGTCACTGATACATTTGAAATATTTCTCCTTCATCTGTTTGAATACAGGACCAGCAAAAGTTCAAAAATCATATCAGCTTGTAGCACGTGTCTAATTACCTTACGTGAGTAATGGACTGTTGCAGAAATTGAGATTTTGCTTGTGATAACAGGACAAACACCTATCAGTTACTCTGCCCCATGATTATAGACATTTTAATGAGCACTCTGCAACATAGAGAGCATATAGACCTTAGCATACGCAATCCAAAGCACATTGTTAACTTTCAAATATAATGCACGACTGACTTGATTTTTTCGAGTGGTGTATATCACCATTGATTTTTGATTCTGAAAGCCAGAAATTTTTTGCAGTATGGAGACAGGTAGCTAGTTATGGACATGCAGCCCTAAAAAGAAAAATGTTCCAAACCATAGGTATAAAAATATACCTTCAAATACACTTCAATACCCCAGCAATGTGCCACTAGATTGCTGAATCTGTTGGTACCACCTTGCAAAATGTTTCAGTAGAACAGCCAGAGCTATCATATCTTACCAACAATTTCCTAGTATTCATTAAGATTTCCCTTACTAGGTCACTTCATTAAAAAAAAAAAAAAAAAAAAGTTTACTCCAGCTAGAAGCATGAATTTGCATGTCTGTTTCCAGAGAAGTCCGGTCTCAGTGCAATTCTAAAATAATTTTGGTTATAAAAGCAGGGTTAAACACACTACCTAAGAGACCAACTGTTTCTTCTGGGTCTGCAGCGGATGACGTGCTTTGAACTTTGTAGTTCTTGAATTTAATTTTTTTTTTTTTTTTTTAGACAGACATTATAAGGGAGTTTTCCCAAAGTGGGTAGTTTTAAAGGTGCAAAAGCAGAAGCAATCCCCAAACAAAAACGCAACATAAACTCAACACTGACATTTTCTACAGTGTTTTCCTCAAACCTCACAGCCAAATTTATAACTTCCTACACATAGTTTTTCCTTCATAAGAGATTCACAGAGATCAGCAATCTGTGAGAGAGGCTCACCGAAATACTTCTTAAGGGAGAAAGGATTGCCTCAAGTAAACAGCTTTCTACTGAGAGGAAAAATCTTGGGATTTCCAGAAGATGAAGTATATGTCCTTTGTGTAGTGTGGACAGAAAAGAACTGCCTCTGCCCACTATTCACAATAATCTAATAATTAGAGCAAAATTAAAACCTCAGAGAAGAGCAGGCAAGATTTAAAATCCTCTGTAGTTAAATGACAGAGCTTAAAACAGTGACAGTGGGAGGTCCTGCACATAAAAACTCTCCAACAGAGAAGAGTTTTCACTCTTGACTTGTGCATGTGAAGTGCACGGGTCTTGTCCAAAAACGCATGGGAAAGATTAGCTATGGTATGAACACGCTTATTAGAACAACTCTCTGTGCTTGGTAGAGTGACACCTATTTCATTAACATTGGCAGGTTTTAGGCGCAAACTAGCAAAAAGTAACTTGGCACCAGAAGATGGCTTTATATCAAAGCTTTATGCCACAGCAATATTTTAAGTGCTCTGGGGACCTCACCTGCAGAAGCATTGGAACTGACAGACTTAAGACATCAACAGCAACTAGGCAAAGGCAGTTGTGAATACTGTTGCTTGCCAAAAGGTTGAACTGGCAACTAAAAAGGCTTTGAGGTGCCAAATTTCACTTGCTAAGTCCCTTTCTGATCTTTTGACTCCAGTCAGCTCGACTGTGCTGACTTTCATGCTATTTTTACTGAAAAGATTAAGTGTATTCATTTGGCTGCACACGTTGCAAGAGCACTAAAAGACTGCTAAAGTACATGCTCGCCATGGGCCTGATCAAAGTCCTCTGAGATCAATGGGAATATTTCCTTTGACTTCAATGGGCTTTTGATAAGATTTCAAATTACCCAGTAGAAAGTTAGCCTCCCAAGAACAGTCCTGATGTGAGCATACCCATGGGCACTGAGTACTAAAAGATGTGGCTCAGCACCAGGGTGATACTTTGCATCTTGCACTAGATCAGATACAAGTGCAGCATCTCATTCTGATATTTCATAAAATACCACAGTGGTGATAGAGGAAACATATTTTGATTGACAGGTTCAATACTGGCTGGTACTTGAAACAGCTTGTGGCTACGTCAGAATCTGGCAGGAAGCCAGACCTCATTCACAATAATGGGGCATCATACAAATATCAACAGGGCTGTATCCAAACCAGCTGTTATTATTAATTTCATGTCTTTTAAGAGGAAGAGAGGGTTTTAGCAATTTGAAAGGATTTTTTTTTAATGGATAATTATACTGTTTGGTGATATTTAATTTGTGTTTATCTCTGAATGCTATCAAAGTTCTGTCTAGTGCTCCCATATGAATTGGATTTCGAAGTACAATTACTGTCTAATTTCACTGATTCACCTGAAATCTCTTCTGGATTTTTGTTACGGAAGGTGATTTTTTGGAAGAAAATTTAAGGCAACCGAATGTTGGTGGAAATAAGAAAAATAAGTTGGGAGTTTTAGACAACTATGTTTTGATGCAAGAGCCTGCAGACAGTTTATAAAATCATTTATAGGAACACAACAACTACAACAAAACAATGATTTTTTTTATTTGCAGTCGTTGTGGAAAAGGTACAATTGGAGATTAGAAGTGAGCAAACAATTCACAGTGAATCATTTCTGTTCAACAGAAATTTCCAGTGTCTTCATTCCATTTTGCCGTAAGAGCTAGCTTGAGAGTAGACGTGTTACTCTTTTCTGTTATACTACTTTCTTTCTTTTTATTAGAGAGAAATTCCAATAAATAGAGACTTCAAGTTCAGCTAAATCTTTTAACCTGCAGCAGCTGCAAGTTTTCTGGATGCTTTATGGAAAAGGCCTAGTATCTATCCTAGAATGCTTCAGTAAATGGATTGAATATAAATATAAATGGCAGTGGACGAACAAAGAAAATAATAAATTCCAGGATTATGGGGATTAATAAGGTAAAAGGGATAGACCTGTAGTAAGCTTTACAGCTAATATAAATATTCACATCTCCTTTAAGTGACTTACACATGACATTTACACATGGAACAAATTGCTTAATCTTTTTTATTGATATACCAAAGTGTTCATATGTACATATGCACATGTATCACAGTATCACAGATTTCTAGGTTGGAAGAGACCTCAAGATCATCGAGTCCAACCTCCGACCTAACACTAAGTACTCCACTAAACCATATCGCTAAGCTCTACATCTAAACGTCTTTTAAAGACCTCCAGGGATGGTGACTCCACCACCTCCCTGGGCAGCCCATTCCAATGCTTAATAACCCTTTCGGTAAAGAAGTACTTCCTAACATCCAACCTAAAACTCCCCTGTCGCAACTTTCGCCCATTCCCCCTCGTCCTGTCACCAGGCACGTAGGAGAACAGACCAACCCCCACCTCTTTACAGCCTCCTTTAAGGTAACTGTAGAGAGCGATAAGGTCGCCCCTGAGCCTCCTCTTCTCCAGGCTGAACAAGCCCAGCTCCCTCAGCCGCTCCTCGTAAGACTTGTTCTCCAGACCCCTCACCAGCTTGGTCGCCCTTCTCTGGACTCGCTCGAGCACGTCCATGTCCTTTCTGTAGCAAGGGGCCCAAAACTGAACACAGTACTCGAGGTGCGGCCTCACCAGAGCTGAGTACAGGGGCACAATCACTTCCCTAGACCTGCTGGCCACACTGCTTCTTATGCAGGCCAGGATGCTGTTGGCCTTCTTGGCCACCTGAGCACACTGCTGGCTCATATTCAGCCGACTATCAACCAATACTCCCAGGTCCCTCTCTGCCAGGCAGCTTTCCAGCCACTCATCTCCCAGCCTGTAGCTCTGCTTGGGGTTATTGCGCCCCAGGTGCAGGACCCGGCACTTGGCCTTGTTGAACTTCATACAGTTGACCTCAGCCCATCGCTCCAGCCTATCCAGATCCTCCTGCAGAGCCTTCCTGCCCTCGAGCAGATCGACACACGCACTTAGCTTGGTGTCATCTGCAAACTTACTGAGGGTGCACTGGACGCCCTCATCCAGGTCATCGATAAAGATATTAAAGAGGACCGGCCCCAGTACCGAGCCCTGGGGGACACCACTAGTGACCGGCCTCCAACTGGATTTGACTCCATTCACCACAACTCTCTGAGCCCGGCTATCCAGCCAGTTTCTAACCCAGCGAAGCGTACGCCAGTGTAGACGAATACAAATTACTTTATATATGAAACATATAATCTGCACTTATAAATGTTAGAGTTGTAAATTGTTTTCTTAGTCCTGATATGGAGGAGTTGCATTGACTGACAGATTTCAGAAGAAAACTACAGTGGATAGATAAGTACAGGATATATTTTTTTAATTCTTATTATTTTATTTTATTTATTTTATTTTTATTTTATTTTATTATTTTATTTTATTTTTTATTTTTTAATGTGGTGAATGTCCTGAAAGGATTTGGTCATGATATAGAAGTTTTAGGAGAAGGGGAGGGAGAGTATCGATGGAGACTTCTGGTGCTGGATGACAGAGGGTGGTAGCATGAAGTGTTAAAGGAAAACTTTTGACAGTTTAGAAAAGGAAGGTTATTGATCCATCCAGGTTTTGAGAGGTTAGTGAGCTAAGATGAGATATATGACTTTGAAAGGATATAGGTCTTTTCAAAGGATTTGGTTAAAATACTAAATACTAACAATGCCTTCAAGCAGATACAGCACCCAGGAAGCAGAGGATGTCTGGTATGAACAGTACATTTAGAGACTCCAGCTCCCAAAGTGAGGGAGTAGGAAGAATTTACAGCTGAGATTAAAAAATAAAAAATAAAAATTAAAAAGGGGGTGGGGGGGGAAGGTCACATACATGCTGTGAAAATAGGTCCCTCAAATGCATTGGGTTTTTTAGTCATTGTCTAGACAAATAATCTGCTGAATTCCTGTCCTTGACAGGTTTGAGTACTATCTTTAAGTCCTAATCTTGTTATCTCAGTCCCTATCTTTCTGGTTTTGCTTGCTGTTTTATCTTCGGATTTCAAATCACAAAGTCAAATCTTTGGCTTCTGAAAAAAAAAAAAAAAGACTAAAAATGAGCTCTGCAGATGTACATATGAAAATGTATGTGTCTCTTAATTAAAGCTGCAGATTTCTTTACAGCTCTACCTTAGCAAAAAAACAACCTACGTATGAGATACATTTATGCCTTCTGTACTTGTAAGTGTTTGCTAGCCTCACTGAATGTGCAGCTGGTAGTGATGTAGAGTTTATCCTACAGAGTGAAAATGAGGCAGGACATAGTTGCTGTTTCATTCAGCTAAAATTCAGAAATGCTGTCTCATACATTTTATTCTTCTGGAATTCTGTCTCATTCAGTCAAATTTCTCAAAGGTGCTTTTTCATAATACTAATGCTTAATAAATCCAGCACCTGGTTTTACATGTCTAAAAATGTCTGTCTGACAAAAGTTACGTTCTTTGCATCGTTAGGTGTATGAACAAGGAGGACGTGATTAGGAAAATGTAAACCTAAGGACCTGTGATTTTGGATAGAAAATAATAATTACCCATGCTCAGTTATGATGAGTTGAGTAATTAAGAAAGTGAAAAAAAAAATGTGTAGAATATCTTTTGCTTTCATACACCATTAAATAAACTAGAATATCACTTTAAAAATAAATAAATATTAATACATCTTATGCAGCAACTACTTCTAGAATTATTACCTTCTAAAATTTCAGTGATTCTTTGTTATAACTTTTGGATCTTGAATGTCTCCAAGTTGTATTTTGCTAAAACATTTATTTTATTTTATTTTATTTTATTTTATTTTATTTTATTTTATTTTATTTTATTTTATTTTATTTTATTTTATTTTATTTTATTTTATTTTGTTTTGCTTTATTTTATTTTGTTTTATTTTGTTTTATTTTGTTTTATTTTGTTTATTTTGTTTATTTTGTTTTGTTTTGTTTAAATCTTTATTATATTTATAAAAGGAGATATTGTTTTTCCTTAAAGCGTATAGAATGCAATATAAATTGTTGATACACATCAACCTTTCTGTATGGTATCAATGCCTACAGTATCTTGTATTTATCAATAATACTTGGGATTGCTGTACAGTATAAATAGATTCTAGCGCTTCCTTTCTGATAGTCTTTCTTTTTTTCTTCCTTTCCTTTTTTTTTTTTTTCAGTGTTACAGTATCTCTTCTTCTGTCTGTGATCTACCAAGTTTCAGCATTCCTCTATGTTTTTGACACTATTTTATCTACATGCAGTCCTATCTTTTTGCTCAGAATCTCCTTGAAAAATACAATTATTTTCTCAAACCAGCACTTCAACAATTGTTGGGCATGTTTTTTGAGTTTGTGCTTTGTGCTTTGTTGTTGTTGTTGTTTCTTTGTATTTTGTTTGTTTGTTTGTTTTCCCATGCATTTATATCTTTTCTTTTTTTATATCTTTTATATCTTTTCTTGAAGTCACAGAAAAAAAACCATTTCTCATCTAGTGGAGCTTTTACACCATATGGATAGGATAAAAATCTGGTATCGTGTGCTTTAGTGTGATTCTCTTCTCTTTTACAGCTACTTATGCTCCTGAGTCTGTTTATCTGTTTATGTGATTTAAGGAGAAGGAAGGAAGGAAGGAAGGAAATGTATCTGTTTATTTGCACGAAGAGGAAAACAATGTTTTATTTCTGCTGCCTTGTTCACCAGCTTTCTCTTGTACTGCATATAAATTTTTTACTTCTGTGCTTTTAGATCTCTATTATTTATACTTATTAAAAATCATCTTGTGGCTTAGTCATTTGTAATAAAGACTCTGTATCACTGTCATTTTAGAGAAGTACTATGCCTTTCCCACAGAAGCCACTGTTTTCTCAAATGTTGGGTATCTATATTGTGAGGTAGTCCATCTCCGTATCAATAGCAGATTTTTTTTCTTGAATCTTTTTCTTTTATATACTTTTCTTTCAGAGAACACTTGCAAATTATTCAAGTAATAGTCTATTTCTTTGGACTGAATTTGTTACTATTCAAGTCCTCTAGTTATTACCAATTCTTCAGTTCATCTCAGATCTTATGGCTTTTTGTTCAAATGTGCAAGAAATTACAAATCATTTTTTATTTCTATGACTACATTGCTCAAGTTACATGTTATTTTCAACTCTCTTGGTCTTGCAACATAGTTTTCTTCATTTAATTCAATGTTTTACTTTCCATTTCCCATTTAATATTTTTTTTTCATGAACAGCTTTCATTCTGAAACAAACATATTCACTCAATGCCTGTATTTGCTTGTCATATGACTGCATCATTTAATGAAACACTTGTATAGAGATATCGCAGCTGGAACCCTCCAAAATATAGTGGGACAATTTGATGTCACTATTGGCTTATCCATACTGATTGTAGGCAATTCCATTAGGACTTATCTGTTTCATTCATAAAAAAAAAAAAAAAAAAAAAAAAGTCAATTTAAATTAAGAGATTAGTTCTTTGCCTTTTTTATGTCTGCAACAAGATGTATGGAGATTTTCAGCTGTGAGTTATCTTTTTTTTTTTTTTTACTTTCAACTTTTTTACAGTAGAATAGGGAGGTTTATGTATTGATAATTTTATAAAAACTTGTTGAAACAATTTTCATTTAAGTTGTAAGTTTTCAGACCAGAATTACTCTTTCAAAGAAAAAAAAAAAAGTTTGAGAAATCCTGTACAGTTTTTGAAAAGTACTGTTTTCAAAAACATATCTGCAGGACCGAAATAAAGTTTTTTTTTGGTTTTTTTTTTTTTTTTAGTTTTATCATTGAAATTTCATGTTTCAATTCTTATTCAATTCAATACTTGTCCCATTTCTCTCTCCCTCCTACCTTTCTCATTTCTTTTAATTTCACTTTATTTTTCTTGTTTTATTTCTGAAGGAAACAGACAATGATATATATATGTCATGTGCTTCCATGTATCTCCTTCCATTACATAAAAAATGACTTGTTTAAGGTCAGTTCTATTTTGTGTGAACCAGTGACTGACAGCTCCTTGCAAGTGCCTGGTCTCAGGCTTTTGGATAAAGTAGTAATGTTGCATGACTGGAACCTACAACTGGCAGAGATTACTAGGTCTATGCTAGCAATCTCATAGCTAGATTATATGTTTTAGGTCATTGTTCTCCATAGTTGCATAGTATTACTTGGAAGTACTTTCTCTAAATCAACATTTAGAGAGTCCTATCTCAGGACTACATAAATTAAATCAGCAGATCTCAATGTGAAGCTACTCATGATAATGCAACAGCTTATAAGGGCAGAAAAAAGGTAAGGATTTGTGACCCTAAAAAGAAAATGGGGAGGAGAGACGGATGGCCAAGGGGAAGATACGAAGTCTGCTTTGCTTAAGACTAAGAAGTGATCAAGAGGGTCACTCCTTTCCTTGCCTTGCCTTTCCTTAATGCATTATCAAGCATTCAAGAAGCAGATGGTGGTAAGAGTATGGAGACAAGACAGTTCTAACAGAACACTGGAACAGGCTGCCGAGGGGGTTGTGGAGTCTCCTTCTCTGGAGACATTCAAAACTCGCCTGAACGCATTCCTGTGTGATGTTGTAGTGGGTTTAGGTGGTAAGGTTTTGGTAGCAGGGGGCCATAGGGGTGGCTTCTGTGAGAAGGATCTAGAAGCTGCCCCGTGTTTGGTAAGGGTCCCACTGCTGACCAGAGCTGAGCCAGTAAGTGATGTTGTTTGCGCCTCTGTGAGAGCATATTTAAGACAGGGAAAAAAAAACGCTGCACCACACACAGCAGCTGGGAGAGCTGCCTGTGGGAAGCCCACGCCGGATCAGTTCAGCAAGGACTGCATGCCGTGGGAGGGACCCCACAGCACAGGGGATGAGAGTGACCGAGAAGGAGCAGCGGCGAAGAAGCACTACAGACTGACCATAACCCCCATTCCCCCAATCCCCTGCATTGCTCTCGGGGGGAGGAGGTGGAAGAGGGTGGATGGGGGGGAAGGTGCTTTTGGTTTCTTTCCTTTGTTTCTCACTTCTCTAGCTTGTTAGTAATAGGCAATAAATCTTACTATCTCCCTATGCTGAGTCTGTTTTGCCCGTCACGATAATTACTGTGTGATCTCCTCATCCTTATCTCAACCCTTGAGCCCTTTTCATCATATTTTCTCCCTGTTCCTCTTTGAGGAGGGGGAGTGGGAGAGCGATTGTGGTGGAGCTTGGCTGCCCACCCGAGTAAAACCACCACAGATGTGACCTAGGTGTTCCTGCTCTGGCAGGGGGATTGGAACAGATGATCTTTCAAGGTCCCTTCCAATCCCTAACATTTTGTGATTCTGTGTGATTCTGTGTAATTACTCCAACAACATATGGGATTGCTTCTTTTCTAGAATCTCAGCCTACTGGACAGACCTGTGGGTTTCCTTCTGGACCTTTGGAAGTGCTTTATGACTATCAACTAACCTTCTTGCCCAGATTTTGACCTTACAGAAATAAAAGGTAAGTATGGGGAACCTGAGGTTTAAATTTCCAATATGGAACTATATGTGGCTAGAATGTACCCAAGAACAAAGGAGTTAGAAGCGTTCCTAGTTCTGGTAATCTAGACATGGTCAGAGCCTATCAGCTGTCCCTGAAATATTACTCTCCTTACTTTTCATTCTTTAAAACTCAACTTCTTTACTTCCAGCCACCAGACAGGACAAAGCACTGCAATTCTGATGGCATAATGGGTGTGGGCTGTATTCTCACCAGTCATTTTCTTCCAGCCATAACACCTCCACCTTTAATATTACTCCTGACAAGTAGAAGATATCTTTTATATCTTGATTGTCTTTATCTTTGCTTTTTGTTGTTGCTGTTGTTTTGTTATTTTGTTTTAAATTCAACAAATAAAAATCCTACACCATCTGTAAATCCTAGCTAAGATGGTTGTAGTTCTGGGAAGGTAAGAAAGAGAAAGCTACTAGAAAGCATATCTGCAATTTATGGCAGATTGCAGTAGCAACAAGTAGAGCCAGTAAGATGTGGAATCAGGACCTTCCAAATCTCATGTCACTTGGAAACCACATAGCCACAGAAGGCTGATTCATTTGAGTGGAGTCCTCTTTGATGCTTTTAACTCAGCAATGAACCCATCCTCTTCTATATGTATCAGGAAGAAATCTGAGCAAAAGAAAGACATTTTTATATTTTTTCATACCTCTCAGACATCTCTTCTGTAGGCTAAACAGGCCCAGCTCTCTCAGCCTTTCCTCATAACAGAGATACTCCAGTCCCTTCATCATCTTCATTGCCTTCTGCTGGACTTGTTCCAGTAGCTCCATGTCTCTCTTGTATGCGGGAGCACAGAACTGGACACAATAGTCCAGGTGTGGCCTCACCAGGGCTAAGTAGAAGGGGAGGATCATCTCCCTGGTGAGGCTGACTGGCCTATAGTTGCTTGGGTCCTCCTTCTTGCACGTTTTGAAGACTGGACTAATTCTGGCTTTCTTTCAGTCCTCAGGTACCACTCCTGTTCTCCCTGACCTTTCAAAGGTGATGGAGAGTTGCCTAGCAATAACAGCTGCCAGCTCCCTCAGCACCCTTGGGTGCATTCCATCAGGGCCCATGGATCTGTAGGTGGCACGTTTGTCTAAATGATCTCTAGCCTGATCCTCCTTGACCAAGGGAAAGTCCTCCTTTCTCTAGGTTTCCTCTCTTGTCTCCAGGGTCTGAGAATCCTGACAGCTGGCCTTAGCAGTAAAGACTGGAGCAGCAAAGAAGACATTCTTTGCCTTCTCCATGTCCTTCATCACCAGGGCACCCACCCCATTCAGCAGCGGGTCTACATTTTCCCCAGTCTTCCCTTTTTACTGATTTATTTGAAGAAACCTGTCTTGTCCTTGACATCCGTTGCCAGATTTAATTTCAAATATCCCTTAGTCTTCCTCATCACATCCCTGCATACTCTGACAACCTATATTCCTCCCAAGTGGCCTGTTCCATTTTCCACATTCTGTATGCTTCCATCTGTTTGAGTTTTACCAGGAGCTCCTTGCTCATCTGTGCAGTTCTCCTGTCCCCTTTGCTTGACATCTTTCTCCTAGGGATGCACTGATCTTGAGCTTGGAGGAAGTGATGCTTGAATATTAACCAGCAGTCTTGGAATATTCCCCCTCCCTCCCACCTTCTAGGGCCCTGAAGAGGCCAAAGTTTTCTCTCCTTAAGTCCAGATTTGCAATCATATCGATTGCCCTGCTTCCTCCATACAGGATCCTGAACTCCACCATCTCACTGTCACTGCAGCCAAGGCTGTCCCCAACCTCCACCTCTCCAACCAGTCCTTCTTTGTTAGAATAATGTTCAGCAGTATACCTCTGCTCATTGGATCCTTCACCACCTGTGTCAAAAAGTTATCACTGATGCTCTGCAGGAACGTCCTGTCCTGTTTGTGCCAGTTGTGTTGTCTTTCCAGCAGATATCAGGGTGGTTGAAGTCCCCCATGAGAACCAGGGCCTGTGATTGTGAAGCTACTTCCAGGTGTCTGTAGAAAGTCTCATCGACTTCCTCTTCCTGATCAGGTGGTCTGTAGTAAACACCTACAAGAGTGTCAACCATGTTAGCCTGTCCTTTAATCCATAAGCTCTCAAATCTTCATCTACTCTGAGGAAAAGCTCAATACATTTCAGTTGCTCTCTTACATGTAAAGAAACTACATCACTTTGCCTTCCTTGGCCTGTCTTTCTTAAAATGCACATAGCCATTGATGACAGCATTCCAGCCATGCAAGCTGTCCCACCATGTCTCCGTAATTGCAATGAGATCATGTCTCTGCAACTGCACACAGATCTCTAATTCTTCCTGTTTATTCCCCATGCTGTGTGCGTTGGTGTACAGGTATTTCAGAGAGGTTACTGAGCATGCAGGTTTCCCAGGAGGGGTGCAAGGAGATCTTTCATACCATGTCCCATACTCATTTCCCCAGCTGCATGCACCCACTGGAGGCATCCTGACTTAATTCATATTTTGTTTACTACCCTGTGTCTATAACTTTCCCCTTCCCCCTAGTTTAAAGCCCTCCTTATGAGGGGCCAACCTGTTGACAAAGACACTTGTGCCCCACTTAATGAGGTGGATTCCATCTCTCCCCATCAGTTGTCAATCTTCAGACAGGGTCCCATGGTCAAAGAAATCAAAACCCTGTTGCCAAAACCAGTGGTGCAGCCAGTTGTTAACTTGGAAAACCTGTCTCCTCCTCCTCCCATCCTCCTCCTTCACTGTTAGGATTGAGAAGAAAATGACCTAGGCTCCCATACCCTTGATGACCATCCCCCAAGGGCTCTGAAATCCCATTTGGTGGTTTCTAATTTGCCGTTGGTATTATTAGTGCCCATATGGATGAGCAGCAGAGGGTAATAGTCTGATGCATAGACAATTCTTGGCAGCATTTCCTTGACACCTTGCATTTGAGCCCCTGGGAGGCAGTAAACTTCTCTAGACAAGAGGTCAGGTTGGCAGACACTCATAGGTGAAATTGTTTTCTTTTGTTTGTTCTGTTACCAAATTCAGAATCTAAGCAGCATTCTAGGCTTTTCTTGAAAAAAAAAAAAAAAAGTTTTAATCTCCAAGCCCAAAGCTTTGCAGTCTTCTAGAACTGTCTATGTATGCAACTGCTTTGTATTGCTGTTGAGAGAGGTAATGTCTGGCAAGAGCAGAAGTAACAGCATTATGCAGGTGACACAGTACCAGCATTATATAAATCCTAAACTTCAGTGTTTCTCAGAAATCACAGCACTTACCTGAAATCAATACTTGGCCGAAGAGAAATTAAAAGGCAATACCTATAAAAAAAAAAAAAAAAAAAGTGGCCTTTGGAGAAAAGAAAGGCTGAATAATTTGTCCTCTATCAGTCTGTGCATGATGAAATTGTCTTGCAACTTTTAGATACTTGTCTATTATTTAGTATTCAGATCTGGCCCCTATCGTGTCTGCATTAACAAACTTTTTAATGGAATTAACTGGAAGGGAATAATCCCAATAACATTAGCCATTTTTAAGTTAGATGTGTACCTAATCTAATTTTCAAGGCTTTTTGTACAGCCAGCAGAGACAGTCACCTCCAGAGTACAACTGATGTTATTCACAGCCTGCTCAACAGAGTAAGCAAGATTTTGTATCTGAATTGTATATTCCATTGAATTCTCTCTTCCTTTCATTCAAAAATCTGTTTAATTTGTTAAAAATACCGTGCTCATCAGCATAGAGGCTAAGTACCTAAGTAATCACACCAAATAATTACATTAATATATATATATTTTTTATTTCCCTTATGCAGAACACTTCTGTTTCATCCATCCACAGAATCTAGTAGTCTTCTCAATGGGTTTGGTTATTCATGATCCTCATTATCTAGCTGTCTCTTCCATATGTCATCTTCATTAGCAAACACCTCAGTCTGTGGCTCAGATGGTGGCTGTCCTGGTGCTTATGCAACACCAAATACATTACTCCTTCATATTACTAGGTGAGCAGTATTTGGTGGCAGCTCATCTTTCATTATGATGGACAGCAGTGAAGTGTTCTGGGACACAACAATTATAGCCTTGTAAGGTGGAGGAGAAAACAAACTCAGAAAATCCATGACTTCTGGGGGCTGGTTGAGACTTTTGTTCTCAAGAAAGGCAGGAAGGGTGTGAATATAAAAAGACAGAGGAAAAGAGATTGAGGGATGGTGCAGAGAGCAAATGGAGAGGATGTGTGCATATGTCCATGTTGTTGCTGAATGAAAACTTTTCAGCACCTAACGCTAATATCAATACCTCAAATAAATCATTGCTTTCATATTTGAGACATATTTTAATATACTTTTCTCTCCTTATGAGATGTGCAGCTATTGCAAATTTCATTGGTATTTCCTTTTTCCTGGATTTAGTTGTTGCAAAAATAATATTTTGCCTTTTTTTTGTTGTTGTTGTTTGGTTGGTGCATTTTCTTCTTTTAAAATTAATTATTAATTAAGCATTAGTTTTGGGAGTGAGACTACGTGTAATATAAACCATAATACACTATTATGTATTTCATCATAATTATTAAGAGTAAGAGTAATGTGTAATTTGAATGTTAAATCAGGAATGCACTTTACATCATATCTCTAATATTTCACATATTTGAAATGATTACTTGGACCAGGTTTTATATAGAGAGATATTTATTTATTTATTTATTTTATTCAATAGCAGATTTCTGAGATTGTTCTCATTTTTAGCTGTCCAGTTCAGAAGGTTTACCCATAGGTGACATTATTTTGACTTTTTTTAATTTTTTTTAGCAAATTTTTGCACCATCTCTGCTTTATCAGGAATAGGGAGTAATGATCTAGTGGATCTTCGTTTCCATGGATGGTGCACCCAAGACAATCATTGCAACGTAACTGATTTCCTGGAATGCAATAAGGCTCCTTTGTAAAGATCCTGTTAAATCTGCTGGGAATGCTTACTTATTCTGTAAGCAATCATTTTCTTAAGTATTTATCTGTCTCTATAGACTAACACTTATTTATAAACTAAACCTGACTGCCAACCTTGCAGCAAGAATTGTTACACAAAAATAAAATGTCTGATCTATAGCAATGTGGCTTGTGTAGAAAATATTCTTTTTCTGAGGCTATGAGGAGAAAGACGTTGATAAACTGCAGCAAGTCCAGTGGAGGGCTTCCACAATGGTCAGGGCTGGGACATTTGCCCTGTAAACAGAAGCTGGGGGGTGGTGGAGCTTATGCAGTCTGAAGGAGAGATGTCTGTGGGGGGACCTCACAGCAGTCCTCAAAAGGAAACTTTTTAAAAGTATCAGTGAAGAAACAGAAGTGTGTATTAATGGCATTTTCTAATCTGTTGTGTTTTTTGCTGTTGTTGTTGTTGTTTGTTTGCTTGTTTGTTTGTTTTCTGTGATTTATATAAGACTTTAACTGGTCCAAATTCAGGAAAATAAATTTTGCTATTGAATTTATACTGAGTAGTAAAGCATTCAGTTTTGTCAGTCAGCTAGATGTAAAGATAGAAGTGTTCTAAGAATGTTCCTAGGAATGTTCTAGGAATGTTCCTGCTTTCTGCCCGTACATATTATTAACGTAAGCTTACTTTGAGAGTATAACTTATTTTTAATCAATTCCTTAATCACTTGAGTTTTCTCACAGTGGTATTTTCCATCAGGGATTACAGATTTTTCTGCCAACAATGTTGTCCACTTTTCCACTACAGTTTCTGTTTCTCCAAGAGATCACAAGAAAAAATCATTTCAATGGTATTAAAAGCACACAGAAAGATGTAGATCTGAATAAATGGTCTGGAAAAAATCCAAATCTCATCATGCATGAAAAGCACAGAGCACTAAAATAAGTCAAGAAAATAATTTATCATGCTATTTTAGCCATACTGTGTGTCCAGATTTATCTGAATGCCAAGCCCAAATGTCTTGGGTGATTGACCATTGATTCATGAAGGATTTGGCTTACATGTAACCATGCAACGACACAAAATGTCATGTGAGTAATATGGCTTGGTGGAACAAAGAAAAACAATCAATCAATCAAATAAAAAGGACTGAAATAACATAATGAAGCTTTTTCTCCTTCTATTTATGATTTTAATTCACTTGACATCAATTCTGATCCTTGTCGACAATAACAGAAAATCCATGGAGGCCTCTGATCTTTGGAGGAAGATTTGGTGAAAAGCAGATTTATCACAAATCATATTTCTTTGTCTTTCCACTTCTCATTTCCATGAACACACATGCAAGCTGTAAGTCATTTTGAGATCTGATGGCATCCTCGAGTGAGATACACCAAGGTATAACTCTTGGGACCAAAGTCTTGTGCCCTGTTTAAAGCCCAAAGAAAGAAACATTGCATGGGAATATAAGAGATGAAATCCTCCCTCAGTTCAGATCTCCTGCATGGCACAGTCACTGAGTCACATTGATGTGGCTGCTTTGTATTTAGCACAAGTACATCTTGGCTTGCAATGCTGCAAGAGCACTTCTATAACCACCATTGTGCTGTGCTGGCTCATGGGCTTCATTCTGTACTTGCAAAGACCTGCCTTTGAGGTCTATTGCTAATTCACGAAGACTAAGGTTTACACTATGTCAAAACATTACTCTGTGTTCAAGCTTTTGTACAGTGGAGTCACAGTAGTTCTATTGCATTCCTACATGGAGTGGGAATGAAAATTTCTTAATTGGTGGTTGTGCCAAAACTTGTGTCTAAATTGTGCTTGAAAATGTATATCTTAGCAAGACGTTTCCATTCTTATTTCCTTTCTATATTTGTGAAGTACACTGCGAAAATTAGATGAAAGATTATCCCAGGAGCCTTTGCTGGATTTCAGTCCTCAGCTACACTGTTCAAAGGAAGATCATAGATGCACATTAAAAAGAAAATGGTAAATGTTGATGAGTTGGGTAGGAGAAGCCTACTTAGTCACTAGGCTTCAACCTTACAGAAATCATATTATCAGAGTTGGCAATAATACAGAAATTGCCATCCAGTGAGAAATTCTTACATTTTGAGTAATTGACACTGTGCATCAGAACAAAAGTCAGTGTCTTAAGGCATTTTATGGAATCAAAGGGCATACATATTCAGTTTTGGAAACAATTATATATCCGTTCAAAGTATTTGACCATTGCAATATATTGTTAAATATTAAGTGTAATGAATGCATATAATGTATTAGATATAACAATTGAAATTAAAATCTCCTATTTTGGCTTTCAGCTATGAAGAACATCTTCCTTCAGAAATGTCAAAGAAACTGAAGGATTCAAGTCAAACATTTTTTTATGTCACCAGAGTATTGCTTTTTAATTCAACTCTGGTCATTTTAATTTTTTGACTCATTTTTTCTTTACCTTTTTCCTATTAATTGCTAAAAACAGACAGTTGTACTCATCCTCGCAATAAAATGTTAAAGTGTTTATAGTATGCAGAATAGTTGTTGAGGGTATTTGAGCAAATAATGCTTTAATGCTATTTTACAAGTTACTTGTGAGGTCCATCTGGAATACTATAAACATTTATCATCATGTTCAAGAAATATGAATTTAGAATGATTACTAATATGATCAAGAGTTTGGAAAACCTTTTGTGTTGGAGAAGACTTCAGCCTAGTGAAACGGAAGTGGAAAGAAGATCTATTTAAGCTAATGAATAAGTTTCACAAGAGTAAAGGGATAAATATTGTCAATTAATATGTTTTGTTCAAAAATAACAAGATTCCGAATATCCAAATGTTTCACTATTGCAGATGTCAGTATTGAAAACATAGGTGAGTGAGAACATATTTTTAAGTTGTAGCTTCCCCAAACTGCAAAGGAATTACATAATATAATTGCTTGCAATAGAAGACATTAGAACTCAATGATCTATTGGCTGCTGGGAGGTACTTCAATACTGGGAGGTACTTCAATAAAGACTCTTGAGGTCTTTTTAAAGTAAGCTATACCACTTGTCTGACCTGCAGCCTTTCCTTACATGAAATCTAGGGCAGAAGGGGGATTTCCAAAGGGGAGAGAAAGAGATGCAGTGCAACTGTTAACTTGAAAGCACTCCCAGATCCAGTAATACTGGTATAGCCATTTAATGCTTTTCTGCTTCTCTATGCTATATTCTCACATTGCTAAAGATATTTTCAATCATGCCAGCTGAGGACTACTTTAAATGAACTCTTTAAGCACCAATGTGGTGAGCTGAGAGGGCAGTCTGCTGTGTTGTTAACACCTCTGTTGTTAAAAGATAAGGTTATATTTCTAATTGTGACTTTAATGACCACTTCTTACTCTGTGCTTCTGCTCCCTGTATCCTCTCCTCTTATATCTGCTGCTTAATGACTACAGCAAATTTTTACCGTGACCATTAGCACAGCAGAAGAGATGCAGTGGAAGAAACACTACCGAGTTCTTTGTTGATTCATGTATCACCACAAAATTTGTTACTTGTTTTCTATTAGTCTTATGAATCCATATCATTCAGCCAGAAAGCATAATTTCTGGTTTCCAGCCTGCTTTTACTTTCTCTCAGAAATCCTAATGAGCTGGCCAACATGTCAACTGCCACAGCAATGGGCAAGAAAGCAGGCCACCTTTCAAACTCATAGATTTTTACTTTTGTATTATTTTTGTGTTGCTTGATTAGGGGTTAAATTGAGGAATGGGGAAATTTATTTATTTATTTATTTTTACTCTGTTAAAGAGAGTCAAACAGTAAGGAGCATTTCTTTGTGTGTGTGGTTTGTTCCTTTTTTTTTCTTTTTTTCTTTTTTTTCCCCATTACCGTAGTTTTTATTGGTTTTAAGATTGTTTACTTTCATTGAGTTTTCCTTTGCTTCCCAATCTGCTCATGCTGAATTCAGATTCATATACTGTAAGGATGGAAAGACCATTATGATTATCTATTCCAACCAACTGTGTAACAGGCCATAAAATCTGAACCAATACTTCACACATCAAGTTCATATCTTCTGCTTGAGGGACAATATATCTTTTAGATAGACATTCAGGTTTGATTTAAAGTCTTGATTCTCTCTGACTAATGTTAACACCTTTCTAAGCCATCTAGCAGGCCTGAAAAGGGGCTATAGGGAAATAGCATCCTGACATTCTTCTTTCATGTCAGAATTGATAATTTAAAATTGACTATTGCAGTATTTTTTCCCACTACTCAACCAAAGTAAATAAATCTTATAACATTTAATCATATATGTCTCTCTGTAGATATAACTTCAGTAAAGATTCAATAAAGGACATGATCTGGAAAATAAGATCACTTTCAGGAACTTTACATTAACAAAAGAAAAAAAATTAAGAAAGTGAGTATGTCTGCACAAAAAAAAAAAGAATGCATATCATATAATAATCAATTCCCATTGGACTTTCTGAAATCAACAACAAAAACAACAACTAAAAAGCCTTTATGTTATGATTTCAGCTGCTAGAGAGACAAAGCCTGGCTGACGAATTATAAGGGAAAGCTGGTCAGACAGCACACCCTGATCTTTGTCCTGCTTCCATGGATTTCTAAATTGTGTGAAGTAGATAAACACTTCCATCAGTTGCACTAATCTTCCTACAAGATTGTATTTACATAGTTTTTGTGAATAATCAAAGGAAACATCTGCAAACTTTGTGAAAGTGAACTTTTCAGTGTTCACTAAAGGCAACTGCAGGGATTTATGAGTAGATTTCTGTTCTTTAGAGATAAAATAATTTACATTAAAGAAAAACATACAAACAAAAACTAAAATAAACTCAATTAACTTGAAAAAAAAATCAGTTTGCCTCACGATGAACCTTATTTTGGAAAGCATACTTCTTTTCAGATCAAAGGAACAGCAAAGCTTGCTTTCATTCAGAATGAAATAAAACCTTTTATATTCAAAAGTCTTACTAAAGCTTTTTTTGAAAAAAGAATCTTTTTTATTTGTTTTTGTCTCTAACTACAAACCTAATGAGGTATTATATACCCATTTTCTTCACCTATCTAAGAAAATGGGACAATAGAGAGTGATTAGTCCTAGAAAATGTTGCTAGAAAGGATCTGGCCCATTCCTCAGTCCAAAGCAGGATTGGCTGTCATTGTGTAATCATTATCAACATGTCATTCCTGAATGATGATTCCTCAGTCTAACCTCAAATGCTTCCAAAACGTAGGGTGTTTACAAGGTCCCTAGGACATTTGTTCTGATACTTAACTGTCCTTACTATTGTAAAGTATTTTCCACATATCTGAACTACAGTTCAGTTCTTACATTTGCCTCTCCCTCTGACTTGCTGGGCATATTGCTGGCCACAGCATTTCAACTAAGATTTGAACAGTGCTGAGTAAGCAGATGGATTACTGGATATGTTTTGCAGAGCATGCTTTGCCTGTACATAGCAGTCTGATATTTGCTTTCTTTGTAACGACATGACACAGTTGACTCGTGCTCTGTTAGAAATCCTTTATAATTCCCAGATCATTCCCATTTGGCCAGTTGTTTCCCATCTTATATTTGTGCAGCTGATGGTTTGTACATATGTGGAGTACTTTTCACTTGTCCTTTAATCTTGTTATATTGCATCAAACTCAAATTGTCAGAAGTTTCATTTAGTGTTTCTTAGTGATAGGTACTTGACGAAATATTGCTGAGTATAGATTAAGTTTCTGAGGGAAGTTATTTTCTAACATCAGAATTACACAACATTGTATCAACTTCTTCCTTTTCTTTCACCAAATAGGGCCTGGCTTCAGATTCACTTTATAATGAGTGATGAATATCTTTCTAATTCCCACTATTATGCCACAAAAATGCCTAAGAAGGTCTTTTTCATTTTTCTCTACTGCCATATATTTACAGCATACTTTGCTGGTTAACAAAAAGACATGAACAGGCTTGACAATCATCCTACCATTTACAAGCTTTTTTAAAGTCACAAGAAGAGATACAATTGCAGGACTAGGATCCTCATCAGGAAGCATGTGGTGTTTTTAGTCACAGCTTCATTTCTTTCTGCCTCAAAACTATTAATATCCAAGTACACAGATGCTGAGTGAAATAATCAAAATGTCACTGTCCCATACCCCTGGGATAATTGCAACAGAATTGTGTGCAGCACAATCCAAGGAGTTTATTAGTACACCATATTGAATATTTTACTGGGTTGCAGTGAGATATACATTTGCTATAAATAAAAATAAATTATTACAGTGCATATATGACCAACTGATGTTTTAGCCTAGACAGCTTGTTCTCAATATAGCTTTGATGTCAATGTGTTCTATGTTAAACTGTGAACAATTCAACAACAGTTGCTAACCAGGACTACATTAAAAAAAAAAAAGAAAAAGAAAAAAAAAAGGACATTGTTAACTATTAAATTTGAACCACTTTATTTTCTAACATCTATACAATTCCATACTTTATATATTTTATATTTATATTTTATATCTATATATATAGTTTTATCAATTCAATAAGTAATAAATATGCTAAAATTAAATATTTGGAAGACTACAGGTGATCCACCCAAATCCCAAGACTGTATATTTAAGATAATAAAAATAATGACATTTCTGACAAAAATGTCAAGGTGCACCAATACACTTAGTAAAAGATCAAATCTTCATGATGTGAGGAAAATAAGAATGTGAAGCAGGAGGATTAAATGTTCTGTCAATGATGGTGCTGCAGTTCTGAATTATTTACAAAACATGGAATTCAAAACACTAAAATTCAGGGTTTCAGAGTCACGGTTTGTAAACTGGATATTAGAGAAGTATGCTTTTTGATGCCTCCCAACTTTGGGGCCAAAGTTAAACACAAGTCATTTCTCCAGTCATGAATACTTCTATTGATTTTGGACTCTGAGTGAAAGAAAACTCAGCTGAGGTCACAAAGTTTCTAGTGTGGCAGCCACAGTGCAAGTGATTAAAACCCTGTCTCTCACCTTAAGTGTTCCAATTCAGCCTTGTGAAGTATAACACCTCACCTCAAGTCTCAGCCAAGTCTCAAGGGACTTTGAATTGACATTGCAAACACACCTCCAAGTTTAACAAAGAAGCCGAAAAAGACAAACAAGGAAAAGAAATACTTATATGCCAGGAGGAGATATTCCATAGAGATTCAATCCAAAGGAAAGCAGGAAGAAAACACTGCAAAAGCACTTTATTTATATTTTTTTTTCAAGGTCTGTAACTAGCACACATACCTACTATAGGAAGGCTCAAGAGTGTCCAGATAAAATTCTCAGCTTTTACCATAATGAACTCCAAATGGACAAGTCTTTTTATGACAAATTTGGTGTTCTAGCGGTAGCTTCCAAACTATATGAGATTTGGATTCCTATTTAAAGCCACATCTAGTCTGTCTTGCCTCTGTGATAAGTTCTTTCAGTTCTCATTTGGATCACTAAATGGGGATCCCATGATAGGGAAAACTGACATCCCATTCATCTTGCTTCGTATGAGGGCTTCATCTGTCAGAAAAACTGCATAACAATGTTAGTTTTGTATAGTCTTGAAAATGCAGCCCCAAATTAGTTGACAAAAACCAAGCAGGAAAAGGTGCAGACATAAGAAGATAGCAAGATGAGGGAAGAAATTGAAAATTTAGGTGACTACAAATAAAAAATAAAAAGGTGTTTTGTGCTTCCTGTTTTTAGCCAGAAAGATGAACTGACTTCTTTTTTCCACATGCTAGTCAAAACTAAGTGCATGAAAAATGTCATAGAGTTTGAGTTCAGAAGGGATGATTTGATCATTTAAGTTCATCTTCCACCTAGGCTCTTATATCTGATTCAATGCTCTTAAAGTTAGCTCAATGGCCTTGCTTAAGATTAAGCATCCCTTTCAGCACCTCAGAACAATTGATATAGAATCATAGAATCATTAAGGTTGGAAAAGACCTTCAAGATCATCTGGTCCAACCATCACCCTACTACCAATGTCACCCAATAAACCATGTCCCTAAGCACCAGGTCCAAGCTTTTCCCCCCCCCAGGGACAAAGGTCTCAATTTTAGATGAATGTGAAAAACATCAGGAACAGATATGACCACTTCAGCACAGAGGAATGAAGAATTCTTTCAGACAATGGCATATGTATGGCTGAGGTAGCGGTGTGTGGGATTTGACTACTTTTTTTTTTTTTGTTATTCATTATGGTATATGTTAGGATCATGTTGAGGATAGTGCTTTGAGATCTCCAAAGCCCTTCAAGAAAAGTAAGTGAACCACAATGTTCAGGAAGTCACAGATTTTAGAGCCAGAAGTGGCCAGCAGATACTGTGCAAAGTTCAAGCTCAACAGAATAAGAACTGAGCTAAAAGTGGATGTCAGTGGAAATCATCATTAAAAGGGGTGGTTGCAGTTGGCAAGCTTATGGTTTTGTATTGTTGTTGCTGTTTACAAATGAAGTAAATGTATAATTAATTTCAGAATATGTGAATGACACAAAGTAGTGGAGTGGTAAACTATGTTAGGCATAAGCGGTCATATAAAAAAAATTAAGATGGGGCCACTACGTGTGTATACATCTGACAATACTTCACTTTCAATAATAATCTCAATACAGTAAACATGTTTATTTAGGAAATAGGAATGCATTCCCACTGAAAATGGAAAGCTGTTACTTTGGAAAGGAATAAGAACTGTCAACAAAAAGGTAACTAGCTCTCAAACATAGAAAGAGCAATATGGAGTTTGGATGTATAAATTGTAGGAGTAATACTACAGTGAGTAGGACTAAAACAATAATGTGTCTTTTTCAGTGTTGTTTGGCAGGTGTAATCTTAAAGATAATGAGAAAAGTTTTGCTGACGTTAGTCTTGAAAAGTTAGTGTCTATTAAAGCCTCGTGAGGCTATAAAAAAGAATTCGTGAGGAACAACAACAAAAAAAAATGGTTTACTGTGAACGTATTCAATCTGCTTAGTTTATTAAAAAGAAGATGGAGAGGTGGTTTCATTATAGTGTTTCTATATCTTAATGGAAAGAAGAAGAAGCAGCAGCTATTAAAATGCTCCTTCACCTATTATTATTCATACATATTTTGTTACTGTTTTACTATGTAGCATTATCAGTCTAGAACAGGGTCATGAAAGAAACACAGGAGAATGAAGACAGACATATAAAGTAAAAACTACCTTTAAAAAACAAAACAAAACAAACAAAAAACATTTTATTAAGCTATGAAAAGAATAAGTAAATCTTTTTGCAGTGTCATCATACTGGGACTGTACAATCATTTGGAGTATTTGGTATTAGCCACATACAAATTATGTGAATAAACAAGTTAGGAAAAAATTCCGTAGTTTAAGATATACAGCATGTTGAACATGAAATTATTGCAAAACCTTTACTTTTAATTTCTCTGTGTGCATACATGAAAAAGAAATTAACTAAGAAGAAAATGATTTTTTTTTTTTTTTTTGCAACAACTGAACTTTCAATTAAAGCCATTTTAACTCTTGTATTGGTAGACAGGAAAGAGATGAGAGCAGGAAAGAAAAGCCCTTTTTGCTATTAATCAAGGTTAAATAGATTTTCATTTGAAGGCTATATAATACTTTCTCCTTTTGCATTATGATAATGAAAAGGAGAATTGATTTTATTTGCATTTGCTTGAAGTGTCTAGTGGGCACTAAAATAAAACCAAATTTTTGGCTACATTTGGCAAGATTTGACATTTCACCCAAGATAAAGTATATGGTTTAGTGTGGATCATTTAGAAGACGTCATGAAATTCTTAATAAACAATGTGTTGCTTTAACTAATGTCTAAATGATGTGCAAGTCAAATTAAAAATAGCATTTGTCATCCATACATGTAAAATGATTCATGCACAAAATTAAAGGAAAAAAGAAATCTTGTGATCACAAAGTCTCTTATTTGCTGCTTCATCCTTTTATAGTGTATGAGGAAAGAAGGTTAGAAAGACTTTAAACCCCAGTGAAGTCTGAAACTTAATAAACAAATTATAAACCACATCTAGTCAGCTGTACATGCTTATTAATGATGAGTTTAAAAGGAATCATAAAGTTACTAGTCTCAAAGATAACCAGTAGAAAGAAGATTAACTGAAAAGGGTAGATAAATATCAGGCTTCACTTTACAGTCAAAATAAATACAGAGATAGATTTCAAATTTTGAAAACTTATATTTGCAATATTTTAGCATATTTTTGACTGAGATTTACACCAACTTACTTTTCATTGCAATTCTTTCTAATCCTTTGACCATCATAATACTGATATCTATAAAGGAAATTATATACAACAGATTCTTTCTTTCATATGAACAGACGTTAAATTTTCACTCTATTTGTGTAAAGACTAGTGGAAAAACTTAATGGCTGTTCCATAGGACTTCATATACCAAAATAAAATACATAAATAAAACCAGCCTTGTCCACTTCTCTTGAAAACGGTGAAAATGAATTTCAAAACAAAACATTTGAAACTAACCTGTGTTAGATTAAATGCAGGTAAAACTATAATCTTTCAGTAATATAAGTATCATAAATACCATGGTTAGGGGACAGTCATCAACGTATAAAATACTAAAATGTTCTAAGATTTTGCATATCTAGACAAAGTATCTGGGATTCCTAAGAGACCAATGGTCTCAGCCCTGTATCTTTAGAAGGATGTGGTGGCATCTCCAAGTGAACTAAATATGAACTGTACTGCTGAAATGTATGAGTTCCTTTCATGTTTTCCAGTTGTCATTATAACAGTGATATCACAGTATTGTGTAAGTCAGAAAGACACTACTTATTGTCACAGCTAGTGTCATCAAATATTAATAGTGGGTCATTTACAGTTACATACTTAATACTGTCCAAATGTTCCAATGTTTTTCTATTTTGGTCTGTATTTTGGGGGCTAAAATAGTTTTGTTTTGTTGTTGCTGTTGTTTTCTGTTGTGATGACTTTTAGAACATAATCATATACCAAGTTTTTCCAATTTTTAGTTATATCAGTATATTTTAAAGCATACTATTTAATTTGTAGATTAAATTCAGGTAATAATGCAGATGCAAGGAAACATCCCTTTCTTTAACTCATTCTAGTCTTGAAAAGAAACAAAAATTAAAATAAAATCTCACATACCCCACAGGTTTCCATAACAATCCTGCTATAGCAGCATACAAAAGAATTACAGGTGCAACCTGATACCTTCCTTGCAATGAACTCTTAGAATCTTGAGTAGAAAAATGTAGGAAGTGTTAGGATAATAGGACCTGATATCTTCATCACTGTCATCATCATATATTTGATATGTTTGTTTTGATCATCATATATTTGATATATTTGATACATATATTTGTCACCATATATATTCGTATAAATGTTTTCATGAAAATTAAAATTTGCTTCATATAAATATCAGAAATTTGTGTTATATTGTATGTTGTATTGTATGTAAAGTGGGGTATACATTATAGAATAGTAAATAACAGTGGGTTGATTAAAGTCAATAAACTGAATGAAAGATGTAAGAAATTGAAGTAAAAAAAAAATAAACAAACAGCTGAAATATGAGTCATTTTTTTGATTGGATTTTGGAGGGATTGCAATAGTGACTTTTCCATTAGTTTTGCTGCGACTGTCACGAAAACAAATTTGTGTGTTTGTTTAAATGTTTGCCAAGGGCATAGAGAATGACAAATAGGATTCTCTTAGTTATGTTAACATTATGAATGACAATAGTTGTTAATGTAAGCCCCAAATTAATTGCACTGAAGCTTGAAAGTATGAGTGAAGACAGTATTTTATGTCTAGTGGTTCATTTTTGAATGCAACACATAAATTAGTTTTCATTTTATTCCAATTCATTTTTTTTATGTGTGTGTGTTTTACATTATTCACTTTTCAGGAAGACTCCCTCTCTCCCATAAGATCTGGCATCTTATGGTAATATGTTGACCTGAAAATCCATAGTAATAATTCTGCTGAATGATAAAGAAATTGCTTTCAAAGGTATAATGCCTCTTAGGCACTTTGCTCAAGGCCTGTACTTCCTCCTTCTGTCTCTCGAAGGGGCCCTAGGCTCTTAAGAGCTACAGCTGGTCCCTCTCTGCATGATAAGTAGATGTATATATCATACCAGGGTATCATGAGTACATAATACAGCTGAACCATGCAGTTCATAATGTTTACTGAATGCTTCCACAGATTTCAGGCACAGTATGCAATCTTTCTGCCTCATGTCTTCTACAGTGTCTTCCTTAGGGTTAGCTATGATGTTCCAATGTCTCAGGACTTTCCAAAATCTGATGTTATTTGTTGCATCTTTAAACACCCTCCCCAAAATATTTCAGTTGTTTCTCTGAATACAGAATACTGCTTTTTACTGACTACAATGTTCTACAATTTCAATCTAAACTGGAGATGAACAATGAATTGAGGGTTTCATGTTCTCCATTAAGGCTTTAAAAGGATCTTCATAACAGTGAGATATAGGAATTTCCACCTTTCAGGTAGTATTCAGAGTCTTTTTGCTTTTGACAATAGTTTTGAAATTAAGTTCCAGATTTTTATTTTTTTTTTTAAGTATTATGGCTCCCTTAAGCCTCACACACTTTGTCTTGGGATAAACTAATGCAGAGTTTTAGAGAGGAGGGGAGATGAAAAAAATAAGAAAAAAATGTTACTTACAATTAACCACTTTAATGACCTGTTTTTTGTTGTTGTTTTTGTTTTTGTTTTCAGAATGATTTTCAGTAGGCCGGTGGAGAGGACATGATGATGTAAATATGGTTCTGTTAGCAACGGTTACTCAGAAAACTTTAATTCTTTAATCGATTCACTGTCAGTTAATAATATAACATTCTGTTGAGATTTTTGCCACAACATCCTATATCTACCCCAGTGAGAATTCTGGAAAGAGTAGTTATTTTATCTACAGAATAAGTTCAGAACATTTGCAGACTACTTGCCAATATTCCTTAGTCTTGACTTCTTGACCAGGTAGCTACTTCTTGAAAGCAGAAAGAATCTCTGCTCTTGCAGTGTTTTTTCCTTTGCTGAGGCAGCTGTTGAAATATCAGTTACTTTATAAATACGAAGTGTCTTCAGAAAACTATAATTCTAAAATAGATGTGAAACTCTTGGGCCAGAATTATTCAAAGAACACAGCCAATGAAGGCAAAGAAGCAAAGGAATCACACTAGGTAGGAACACAGTTCATTACCTTTTAATAGACTTCAGTTCTTTAACTTTGCTAAGAACATGCAGGCATACCATACAATCTTTCTTTCTGTTTCTGAATAATATACGTTTTATGCTTTCTATGGTAGCATCTTCAAAGTCAAACTCATTTCGAAGGTTAATAAATAAAATATTAGGAAACGGTGTAGCTAAAGGCAGACATCCTATAACCACACAGACAAATTTTGCCGTGTAAGTCCAAACAAGCCAAACATATTTTGTTTGATACCCAGACAGGTCACTGTGTACTTTTTTTCAAGCAAAAAATATTTGTGGCTTCCTGCATTCTGTTTATTTCTGAAGCTTCAATGTAGGATTTATTTACATGTTGCACTTTATATATTTACTTACTGACTTGTGTACTTTGATGAGTTAAACTTGTTTTGTGAACTGGACATGGCAGTCCTGTTGTTGACTTTGTGTGGGGGGAGGGGTATGCGTGTGTGTGTGTGTGTGTGTATGTATGCATGTGTGTTTGCTGTTGTTGTTGAGTGGTATTTATTTAGGACCTGCTAAGTGGAGTAAACAGCAATTTCTATGCTCTAACTTGATTCTGTCTGACTTGTAAGTTAGAGCAATTTTAAGACTGCTTTGGCTTATTTTTGGCAAGCAAAACTTTGTTGGTATTAGGAAGTCATGACACAAGCATTACAGTCATTCACTGCAAACTTTCATGCCTATTTTAAACACAGTAAGCTTTAAAACCTAGCAGGATGAAATTAGGTATTCCAGATATAGTTACCATGGTAAATACAGAACTCAGAACTGCCCAAAATAGGGTAGAGCTCTCCTTGGGCTGCTCTACAGGTCATTGTATTTTGACAACATCAACAACTAAGACTTTGGTTCAAATTACACTTGTGAAGTGGAAGTTCACTACTAATGAAAAAAGCAAATGTACCGTAAAGTAGGGACCTGACAGAAAGTGCAAAGAGCAAGTAAAAATGGCTGCTCATTTTCTGATATCAGTTTTACCTTTATCCACTCTATATAGATGAAATGGGGTAAGACAATATCCTGAATGGAAATGCTGGCCTTCTGTTTCTGCACCTTTCCTAATATAGAAGCCAATAACAAAAGAAGTTGCACTACAGGTGACAGGTTAAACTACTGTCTATCACCACTGCAGGGGCACCTCTGTAGAAAATAACAGAAAGCAAAATAATGGAAAGTGTGGCCAGCAGATCAAGGGAGGTGATTCTCCTCCTCTATTCTGCCCTCATGAAACCTCACTTGGAGTACTGCATTCAGCTCTGGAGGCCTGAGTACAAGAAAGACATGGACCTGTTAAATTGAGTGCAGAGGAGAACCACGAAAATGATCAGAGAGCTGGAACCCCTCTCATATGAAAGAAGTTGGAGAGAGTTGGGGTTGTTGAGATGCTCCAGAGAGAGCTTATTGCAGCCTTCCAGTATTTAAAGGAGTCTTATAAAAAAGTCAGAAAAAGACTTTTTACCAAGGTCTGTAGTGTCAGAACAAGGAACAATGGTTTTAAACTGAAAGAGAGTAGATTTAGATTGGATATAATTAACAGCTTTTTCATGATGAAAGTGGTGAGACACGGGATGTGGATGCCCCATCACTGGAAGTGTTCAAAGTTGGGTTAGATCTAGTGAAAGATGTCCATGGCATCTATGTCCAAGTCCATGGCAGGGGGGTTGGACTAGATGATCTTTAAAGGTCCCTTCCAAACCAAACCATTCCATTATTCTATTATTTTACTGTTTATGCAGCCAAGATAAGCCTTGATTTTCCATATAAGGTGTCTATAGGTGTGCAGTTTAATTCAGAATGTCCTTCTCTGATCTGACATAGTCTGATAGAACAAGATTCCAAATTTTAGTCTTGTGAAAGTCAATGGCAATAATCCCATTGACACCAGTTCAACCATGATTTGTCAGAGACAAGGTCTTGTGTTCATTATGTCATCATAGTGATGCTTAATTTTAATATTTTTCTCTGGCTGTTACTGCATAATGAATGGCACAAATCTATCCAGAAGAACTGGTATCAGAAATAAGAAAGCTTATTTTACTATTTTTTTAGTATTTGGAAAAAACTCTTATCATGAACAGCTGTGTTTTCACTGAAAAACAAACACATAAATAAAAAACACAATTCAGAGAGTTCATGGCATCATTTTCTACAGACTGGTAATACTATGGTTTTATGATTCTTATCTATTATTATACAGCGTGTATGACAAACTAGTACTATTTAACAGAAGAAAAAAACTGTCAAATAGTTGATCTGCTCAGCTGTAGGAGGAAGGCTCTGCAGGAGGATCTGGATAGGCTGAGGCCCATATGTATGAAGTTCAACAAGACCAAGTGCCGGGTCCTGCACAACAACCCCAAGCAGCGCTACAGCAACCCCAAGCAGCGCTGCAGGCTGGGAGATGAGTGGTTGGAAAGCTGCCTGGCCGAGAAGGACCTGGGAGTATTGGTTGATAGTCGGCTGAATATGAGCCAGCAGTGTGCTCAGGTGGCCAAGAAGGCCAACAGCATCCTGGCTTGTATAAGAAACAGTGTGGCCAGCAAGACTAGGGAAGTGATTGTCCCCCTGTACTCGGCTCTGGTGAGGCCGCACCTCAAGTACTGTGTTCAGTTTTGGGCCCCTCGCTACAAGAAGGACATGGAGGTGCTTGAGAGTCCAGAGAAGGGCGACGAGGCTGGTGAGGGGTCTGGAGAACAAGTCTTATGAGGAGCAGCTGAGGGAGCTGGGATTGTTCAGCCTGGAGAAGAGGAGGCTCAGGGGAGACCTCATCGCTCTCTACAGGTACCTTAACGGAGGCTGTAGTGAGGTAGGGGTTGGTCTATTCTCCCACGTGCCTGGTGATAGGATGAGGGGGAAAGGGGTAAAGTTGTGCCAGGGGAGGTTTAGTTTGGATATGAAAAAATTCTTTGCTGAAAGTGTTGTTAGGCATTGGAATAGGCTGCCCAGGGAAGTGGTTGAGTCACCAACCCTGGAGGTCTTTAAGAGACGTTTAGATGTTGAGCTTAGTGATATGGTTTAGTGGAGGACTTGTTAGTGTAAGGTCAGAGGTTGGACTAGGTGATCTTAGAGGTCTCTTCCAACCTAAATGAGTCTGTGATTATGTGATTCTATATTGACATATTAGGGTTGCCTTTTTGGGAGGGAATATAAATAGCTGCACAGGGAGAATGGATGATATTCATTTTATTTAATTTTAGGTATCACTAAGTCATCTAAATCTAAGCTGGTAATCAGAGGTTCCCTATATACAGTGAGTGGAGGGATACTGACATCTCCAGAGGGTGATTTTAGAGATTTGTTTTAGAAGGGAGTTCAGCCGCCTGTTTCTCAGCCAAGAAAGGGAAATGAGATGACTGGCACAGACAAAGATAATTACTTTTTAGTTGTCTGAAGGTATGTGAGATGAATCCCATTTTATGAAGTTAATTAAAACACCTTACAAAACGTGAGACTGTCAAACTACTGTTTTCACACACATTTCCTCCATCATCTTGTCTTCTAATGATTTGTTTTCACCCTTGAGAAGAAAACAAGCAAATGAAAAAGTTGTGTTTGCTACAGCCTCCAGAAATCATGAGTAAGATGAGAATAGCCTTAAGACGGCATTCTAACTTTATTTTGAAGTAAACTTATTCAAATCAGTTTCAAGTACAGTAAGAGCCTGACCTCAATGTACTTACAAGTCCTTAAACTTCCCATCTATTTTAGAGGGGTCTGGCAGCTTCTTATGCTTGTGAGACTCTTGATTATTACCACATTCATTTTGATATGCACTATCCCCTGTATTAGTATGTTTTGCTTTTAATTACACCTTTCAAAATGTCTGTATGAACACGAGATTCAAACACTTTCCCTAGGCGATTCACCCATATCTTTCCTGTGAATACTTACATGATTTCAGGAAAATACCTTTGTTGGGAGTGACTGGCTTTTGGTAGTGCAGAGAGCTCTCTCTTTGGCATATCAGCTGTCATGACAGGCTGAGGATCTGTCCTTTGGCCTTTAGCTGCATACATGTATTACTGCTCTGCTAGTCAAGCTAGTTTCTTTCAATGATTTAATTTTATAAATTAATAGATTCTCCCTAATTAAGATTATATGATTCTCCCTAATTAAGATTATACAACTTTTTAAAATGTCCGTAGTCCTTTTTTTTTCATTAAAAATAAATTTTAAGTTAAATCAAAGAAAGAGAAACAAAGTCATAGATTCCTGCAAATTACAGAGAGAAATTCCAAAATATCACAATACAGCTTGCCACCAGCACTAATTAAAGCTATATAAACAGTTCTATATCACAGTTATAAGAAAACATCAGCAACAACAACAACAACAAAAATATATAAGGCTGTATTGCTACCAGTGTCATCTTTGTTGATGATTTCATTGAGGGAATTGAGTGCACCCTCAGTAAGTTTGCAGATGACACCAAGTTGGGGGGAAGTGTTGATCTTCTGCTGGAGCGTAGGAAGGCCCTGCAGAGGGACCTGGACATGATAGATCAATGGGCTGAGGCTAATGGGATGAAGTTCAACAAAACCAAGTGCCAGGTGCTGCACTTTGGTCACAACAACCCCATGCAATGCTACAGGCTTGGGGCAGAGTGGTTCGAAAGCTGTGCAGAAGAAAAGGATCTGGGAATGCTGGTTGATGCTTGCCTGAACATGAGCCGGCAGTGTGCCCAGGTGGCCAAGAAGGCCAATGGCATCCTGGTTTGTATCAGGAATAGTGTAGCCAGCAGGACCAGGGAGGAGATCGTCCCCCTGTACTCTGCTCTGGTGAGGCCACACCTCGAGTACTGTGTTCAGTTTTGGGCCCCTCAGTACAAGAAGGACATCGAGGTACTCGAGAGAGTCCAGAGAAGGGCTAGGAAGCTGGTGAGGGGTCTGGAACACAAGTCTTATGAGGACACTCATAAGACAAAAAAAAAAAAAAAAAAACACCAAACCAAAAACCAAACCAGCAGATAACCACTTAATTTGTATCTATCACATAAAACAGCAGCCAACATGAATAATTTCTCTTGGCCAAACTCTTATATATTTAAAAATAGTAATAATCATCATCATTTCAGCTGAATTCAAATATAGAGCATTTTCATCATATCAAAGTATAAAGTCATACACCATAAAGTCATGCACACGTAAAGTCATCGTATAAAGTCATACACCAACAAAATTATTTGTTATGAAACATTAGTATATACATTTCTGATGTACACACATTGTATTGTATACTTATGCAATATTTAGAGAAAATATTATGACTGTTTTCCTCCTATATTTCAGCTGGATAATATGTAGATATGCGTAGATGATACATTGTTGTGGTTTAACCCGGCTGGCAGCTAAACACCACACAGCCGTTCGCTCACCCTCCCCCCTCCCTCTCTGGGATGGGGGAGAGAAACGGGAAAAGTGAAGCCTGTGAGTTGAGATAAAGACAGTTTATTAAGACAGGAAAATAATAATAACAATAATAATAATAGTGATAATGGTAATAGTATTAACAATAATAATGTGTAAGAAAACAAGTGATGCACAATGCAATTGCTCACCACCCGCTGACCGATGCCCAGCCTATCCCCGAGCAGCCGGCCCCCCCACCCCGGCCAGCCACCCCTATATATTGTTTAGCATGACGTCAGATGGTATGGAATACCCCTTTGGCCAGTTTGGGTCAGCTGTCCTGGGTCTGTCCCCTCCCAGCTCCTGCTGCACCCCCAGCCTGCTCGCTGGCAGGACAGAGCAAGAAGCCGAAAAGTCCTTGGTCTGGTGTAAACACTGCTCTGCAACAATTAAAACATCAGCATGTTATCAGCGCTCTTCTCATCCTAATCCAAAACATAGCACCCTACCAGCTACTATGAGCTACTTAACTCTGTCCTAACTGGAACCAGGACATACATATACTGTACACAGCAGATATATGTAGATGATAAAGAAACTGCAAGAAAATGGCATAGACAAGGTTGACAATTGTTACAGTAAGAGATTAAAACATGGAAACTGGTTTTCGGAAAAAAAAAGAAAATTAAACAATAAGGAGATTTAACAGGGGAGCTTAATATTGTACAACAGATGGAAGGTTTTGACTACAATGTGAAAGAAATAAGGTAGTACGCCAATAATACCTTTAATATGTATCTGCATTTACTTATCATGCCACATGAAGCCAGCTTTATTGCTGTGGCTTGGGGATAAACATCTATGTTCTTTGTACCAATTTTACCTTTAGCATTTATATAAGGGATGAATTATGTGTAAAACTAGATAGATTAGGGATTGCTGGGCATCTGCTTGTTTGGCCTTGAGTGCTGTTTTTTTGTTGTTGTTGTTTATGATAAACTTTTATTTGTTGATATTATTTTTAACTTTTTAATTAGCTTTTTGACAATATAACAGAAGTATTTTAATTATCTTTTTGTCTCTAGAAGCAATAAACACAGTAAAAAAGAGAATAGAGATAATAACAGTATCTTAGCAGCCTGTTTTCTGTATTTGTGAAGCAAAACCCATATATTTCTGTGACAGATGAAAAAGAATGGAGTTACGTATGTGTGTATGTGTGAGTGCTTGTGTGAGAGGAAATTACAAGATAAGTCATTATGTTACACATGTTAGCTGAAGTAGTCTGGTATATGTGTATGTCTCCATGTAGCTGGATTATTGACGTTGTTTTGAACCTACAGAAAAAACAGCGGGAAAACTTTTCTTGCTTTCTCCACAGTGCTGTGTTTCTATTGACCATTTTCAAATGCAAAATTGAAGTGAACACAGTTTGCTTATATGTAACCTTTAACACATCCCCTAGCACATGAAGCCCTTCATGGCTGAAGAGTCCAAATCATATTTCCTTGACTGTACCTGACTGTACCTGCTAAATGGACAGGTTGCACAGAGAAGCACATTAAGGAAAGGAAAGGAAAAACAAAAAAACAATTAAAAAAAAATTAAGAACAAACATTCAGACATCTCTGTGCAATCACTTAATATTCAGAAATCAGGATTTCAGACCTTATAAGAGCCATGTTGGTGGCTGACAACTTTGATTTGCCTTTATCATCCCACTTGTGAGCAGTATTTATCTTTTCTCCTGAAAACTCAATAACTATAATCTTAATAGAGGAGACCAAATACATCTGTGCAGAGGGAGAAGTATCTGCTAAGGGGAAAAAATGTGCTAAGGAAAATGAGATCTAATTAGAAGACATGTAAAGGAAAGACTGTGCTATGTGGGGAACGGGAGCTTCTGCAAGGATATTTTGAAAATGTTTTTGGGAATGTCAGTTGATGGGGAGAAATTGTTAATGCTAACCCACAAGGAATTCTTCCAAAGCTTCTCTCACTGTGCTTACCTCCCCATGACCCTGCTATTGCCAGCACTCAGGAATGTCTCTTAAATTACCTGATTTTGGGAGGGATATGGGTGGGGTGTTTTTCTTAGAAAGACAATTTTTTTAGAATGGCTGTTCTCACTCAGTTGCAAAAGTTCTGCTGAAGAAATTCACCAGTTCTGTTAGTGTTATAGAACATTGGCAAGGGGGCAAAAGACAGGTTGGGAGTTTTGAAGTTCTTTTGCTTTCTTCTCACTCTGGAAAATGGAAAGAATTACAGGAAAATCACACACAAGACTGGGAGGAAGCAGGGCAGTTTGAAAAGTAGCACTATGCAGGCACAAAGGATTAATGAGCAGAGTAGATGTGGAATTCTGGAAAACAAAATAGATTTGGAAATTGGAACAGAATAAACTGCTAGAAAGGATACAGGCTAAAGGAAAATGTAAATATTCTTCTTCCTCCAGAGGGCTAAAATCACATTTGCTAATATTGGTAGGAAAGTGGACAAGTCTGCTTGTCTCATCAACATGCACAGGCCCAGAAATTTTTCAGTGAGTTAAAATGAGATAATAGAGATCTAGTATATTTGTGAGCATTATTTAAGCAACCAAACTCATCATTTATCATCTTTAAGATTCATATTACTGTTTTCTCCTCTTTCCTCCCCACTCCCCAATGCAATCACCCATGGAAACTGATCTCTATCTCTCAGACCTGTTGAGACTTCTTGGAAAAACCTTGTAAGGGAATCCAAGTCTCAATAATATACTTTCCACTAGGACTAACTCTCCCTAGTGTTTTCAAATCTGACATTTAGAGCTACGTGCAAATTATTTGTGACTGAGCAAATTAGCTAATTAAATAATTGGCTTAGGGCTTCATAAAATTTGGCTGCTATGGAAATGAGGCTGTCTGCTATCTTACAAGCTTCATCTAAGCGTTAAAAGTACTTCATGTCTCTACTCCAGCTGAAATTGCACTAGTAGCAGATTTGTTTTCAAAATGGTTGTTTATAGAGTAGTTCTTGAATAGTTTCCAAATCAACATGCATGGGATCCTTCTCCTGGGAAGCACTGTACCCCAGTAAGATTGCAGTCTACGTTCCTCATATCATAAGTTTGCAAATCATACGTTTACATAGCAGCATGCTTATACAACAATTTCAATTGGTATTTAAAATCACATCTCTGTTTTAAACTGTTTGATGTACTATATTGAGATATAAGTCTCTAGACAATGCAGAACAACAACAACAAAAGCAAGGAGTAAGTTTTATTTGGAATGGTATAAGATAACAACAACCGCATTCCACTCATCCCAAAGTACCAGACCAAAACAAGAGTATATAAAATAATATGTTTAGAACAAATTCAAGGTGATTTCACTTTACCTAGCACTTCAGCCACCTGACCTTCATCACTTTACTATAAATAAAAGTATTACTGCTGTACACAAAAATATTTTATACACAATAATGCAGAATAATAGACTGTTTGAATCAGAAACATATATAAAGCATAACATATATATACATACATATATATACATATATATTCCTATCACCTATTGAAGTATCTGGTACTAATGCAGGTAAGAGACAGATTGTAAATAAAAATATTTTACTGTTTCCAAGATTCACCCCAACAGAGCTCCCATGTGCCTTCATGTCTGCTATTGTGCGTGCAAAGCACCACCTATTTCCTGTCACCATTGAATAAGTTGGAGACTTTGCCCTCTGAATTTCTCATATTGGTATATATAGATGAATTAATGTTGCCTGTTTTCAAAGACACAGTTACTTCTAACCAGTTTAAAACATGGCAGAGAAGACAAGCAACCATCTGCATTTCTGTGGGGAAATATTCCATATATTTTCAATGTTTCGTCTGTTCTGAGATGTTTTCATATCTATCCACCTGGGATACTGACACTGCACATATAAATCATTTTGTATTGTTTGCTTTACTTCAGTAGTATTTTGACTTTTGCTTACTCAGCATCTACAATATGTAGGACTCAACTAAATTTCCATTTCTAGCTACAGCAGGTGTGAATTTATGGATACCATATTGCAAACAGAAATGTTGGACATTTTTGGTTTCCTAACTTATTTTGACTGAACAGTCAAAACTTCTCTCTTGCATTTCTGAAGCTAACAATGAGACTGAAGGAGGATAAACAGTTTGGAATGAGATGGAGTCCAATCCAATACTCTGTGAATTACAGAGCTAGCTGAATTTTTGCTTTTTATGAACAGGAGGTGATATAAAATGTACAGGTAAAGATGGAAAATACAGAATCTTTCAAGACTAATAAGTGAAATTAACTTTTCTTGGCTGTATAGGAATTACTAAAAGAAAAAGGATAACATTTTATCTTCTTCTCATGGATATACCTGTAGCCCAGTAAATATGATTTGTGCAATTACTTGTAAAAGTACAAAGGAGATGTATTGACCTAACATTGCAGGGTCTCAGCAGTTATCTGGGCTTGTCTTGGTCTGAGTTGATTTTAGCTATTACAGCAATTGTCTAATGTTCAAGTGACTACCTGACTGGTTAAGCTATTCTCACTTGACTCTTTAAATGCCACGTATTCTAGGGATCTGACAAACTCAGTCACTCATAACATAATAAGAAATGTTATCACAGAATCACATAATCACAGAATCGTCTAGGTTGGAAGAGACCTCCAAGATCACCTAGTCCAACCTCTGACCTAACACTAACAAGTCCTACACTAAACCATATCACTAAGTTCAACATCTAAACGTCTCTTAAAGACCTCCAGGGATGGTGACTCAACCACTTCCCTGGGCAGTCCATTCCAATGCCTAACAACCCTTTCAGTAAAGAAGTTCTTCCTAATATCCAACCTAAACCTCCCCTGGCGCAACTTTACCTGTCACCAGGCACGTGGGAGAATAGACCAACCCCTACCTCGCTACAGCCTCCGTTAAGGTACCTGTAGAGAGCGATAAGGTCGCCCCTGAGCCTCCTCTTCTCCAGGCTGAACAATCCCAGCTCCCTCAGCCGCTCCTCGTAAGACTTGTTCTCCAGACCCCTCACCAGCCTCGTCGCCCTTCTCTGGACTCTCTCGAGCACCTCCATGTCCTTCTTGTAGCAAGGGGCACAAAACTGAACACAGTACTCGAGGTGCGGCCTCACCAGAGCCGAGTACAGGGGGACAATCACTTCCCTAGTCCTGCTGGCCACACTGCTTCTTATACAAGCCAGGATGCTGTTGGCCTTCTTGGCCACCTGAGCACACTGCTGGCTCATATTCAGACGACTATCAACCAGTACTCCCAGGTCCTTCTCTGCCAGGCAGCTTTCCAACCACTCATCTCCCAGCCTGTAGCTCTGCTTGGGGTTGTTGCGCCCCAGGTGCAGGACCTGGCACTTGGCCTTGTTGAACTTCATACAGTTGACCTCAGCCCATTGGTCCAGCCTATCCAGATCCTCCTGCAGAGCCTTCCTTCCCTCAAGCAGATCGACACACACACCTAACTTGGTGTCGTCTGCAAACTTACTGAGGGTGCACTCAATCCCCTCATCCAGATCATTGATAAAGATATTGAAGAGGACTGGCCCCAGTATTAAGCCCTGGGGGACTCCACTAGTGACCGGCCTCCAACTGGATTTGACTCCATTCACCACAACTCTTTGGGCCCAGCTATCCAGACAGTTTTTAACCCAACGAAGCATATGCCAGTCCAAGCCACGAGCAGCCAGTTTCTTGAGGAGAATGTTGTGGGAAACGGTGTCAAAAGCCTTACTGAAGTCAAGGTAGACCACATCCACAGCCTTTCCCTCATCCACTAAGCGCGTCACTTTGTCATAGAAGGAGATCAGGTTCGTCAAGCAGGACCCGCCCTTCATAAACCCATGCTGACTGGGCCTGATCACCTGGTTGCCCTGTAAGTGCCGCGTGATGACACTCAAGATAATCTGCTCCATGAGCTTCCCTGGCACTGACGTCAAACTAACAGGCCTATAGTTCCCCGGGTCTACCCTCTGGCCCTTCTTGTAGATGGGTGTCACGTTTGCTAGCCACCAGTCGACTGGGACCTCTCCTGATAGCCAGGACTGCCGATAAATGATGGAAAGCGGCTTGGCCAGCTCCACCGCCGGTTCTCTCAGTACCCTCGGGTGGATTCCATCCGGCCCCATCGACTTGTGTACATCCAAGTGCTGTAGCAAGTCGCCAACCATTTCCTCGTGGATAGTGAGGGCCACATCCTGCTCCCCATCCCCTTCCACCAGCTCAGGGTACCGGGTATCCAGAGAACAACTGGTCTTGCTGCTAAAGACTGAGGCAAAGAAGGCATTAAGCACCTCAGCCTTTTCCTCATCTTTTGTAACTAAGTTTCCCCCCGCATCCAGTAAAGGATGGAGATTCTCCTTAGTCCTCCTTTTTGTGTTGATGTATTTGTAAAAACATTTTTTTTTATCTTTAACGGCAGTAGCCAGATTGAGCTCCAGATGAGCTTTGGCCTTTCCAATTTTGTCCCTGCACAGCCTCGCTACATCCTTACAGTCCTCCTGAGTGGCCCGCCCTCTTTTCCAAAGATTATAAACCCTCTTTTTTCTCCTAAGCTCGAGCCACAACTCTCTGTTCAGCCAGGCCGGTCTTCTTCCGCGCTGGCTCGTCTTTCGGCGCCTGGGGACAGACCACTCCTGAGCTATTAAGATTTCCTTCTTGAAGAGTGCCCAGCCTTCCTGGACTCCTCTGCCCTTCAGAACCACCTCCCAAGGGACTCTGCCAACCAGTGTCCTGAACAGCGCAAAGTCAGCCCTCCGGAAGTCCAAGACAGCAGTTTTACTGGTCCCCTTCCTGGCTTCGCCAAGAATAGAGAACTCTACCATTTCGTGGTCACTCTGCCCAAGACAGCTCTCGACCACCACATCTCCCACCAGTCCGTCACTGTTTGTGAACAGAAGGTCTAGCGGGGCACCTCCCCTGGTAGGCTCTCTAACCAGCTGCGTCAGGAAGCTGTCTTCCACGCTCTCCAGAAACCTCTTAGACTGCTTTCTGTGGGCTGTGTTGTGCTTCCAGGATATGACTGAGAAGTTGAAGTCCCCCACGAGAACAAGCGCTGACGATTTCGCAGCTTCTGCCAGCTGCCTGTAGAACTCCTCATCCGTCTCCTCATCCTGGTTTGGCGGTCTATAACAGACCCCCACCAGGATGCTTGCCTTGTTGGCCTTCCCGCTGATCCTAACCCACAGAGACTCAACCTTTTCATTCCCAGTCTCAAGTTCCTCAACATCAAAACACTCTCTAACACAGAGAGCCACACCACCACCCCTTCTGTCCCTTCTGAAGAGCCTATAGCCAGACATTGCAGCACTCCAGTCCTGAGAGTGGTCCCACCACGTTTCCGTGATGGCAACCAAGTCATAGCCTGCCTGCTGCACGATGGCTTCCAGCTCCTCTTGTTTGTTACCCATGCTGCGTGCATTAGTGTAGATGCACTTCAGTCGGGCCATTGCCTTCTCCCCCCGCCTTACCATTGTTCCTCCTGGCACAGCTCCAATAAGCCTTATTTCAGCCCCGTCCCCCTTCTTTCCTAGTTTAAAGCCCTCTCAATGAGCCCTGACAGCTCCTGGGCTAGGATCCGTTTTCCCCTTAGAGATAGGGACCCATCTGTGGCCATCAGGCCGGGTGCCAAGTAAAGCGCCCCATGGTCAAAAAAAAACAAAATTTCTGTGTTGGCTCCAGCCTCTGAGCCACGTGTTAATCAGGTGGGCTTTCCACCCATTATGTCTTTATACTGGTTCTGGGTTATGTCTTTATACTGGTCCTTTAATTGAGGCTAACTTCATAACTTCATTATGAGGCAATGAAAATAATAGCAACATTATGGAACCATATAAAAACAACCCTAAGAAGACCCCAAGACTAAAAAAGAAGGGTTCATAATGATTAGTATTGATGTGTCCCAGAGACAGTGTGCTGATGGCACATCATAATGCTTCCTTACCTTAAATTGAGGAAACCTGCCACTGTTGACCCACTGGGATACACTGGGAAAGGTTCCTGAGGAAGTAGGTAGATAAAAATTTAATGCATAACACTTTACCTGGACCATTCATGAGGTAGAGATTAGATAAGTTGGACGACAATTGTTAGTGTCCATTTTAAGTGGGCTCATAATAATCATTTGTATTCTGGTTACATGGCTAAGGCTATAAATATACTAACAGTAAAATCATGGCTAGATGGTATTTTCCCTTTTACCCATAACAAGATTTTGAGGAAGAACTTCTGATGTCTTTAGTTAATTTTAACTTGTTGAAAAACTATGTTCTTACTTTTGATTAAATGCTAATGTTTTCATAGTGACCTTTGGAAATAGGCTATTTGGTTGTTCAAGTATAAAGAATTTTGTTCTAGCTGCACTCTCAAAGACTAGTTTTTCATTATTACTTTTTATTATTATTATTTGGACACTAGTTTCTCCGTTTTTTCAAACATTTTTAAATTATAAATTTAATATACAAAAAATAGCTACTTCACATCCAAATTGTTTACTTTTAAACCCTACCTTTTTTTTCAGGTTACAGCAAGATAATAAAATTCCTTCCTTATGGGGAATAAGTAATCTAATACTGTTATAAGTTGTAAAATGAGTCTAGAACAACTATTTGTTACTAAGCACTATTATATTTATTGATTTATCATGCATACATTTTCATGCAACAAGCAAGTTAACATCATCAGTTTCCATTGCAGTACTGGATTGAATATAATCTATTGATTTCAGCAATCACTTCAAAAATACCTGCGGCATATGACTATGGCATCATGATAAGGAGAGATGCAATCCAGCAGGTCTAAAATAACTGTCTGTATTTCCTGTACGGTCAGTATCCAGAGGAACATCTGAAAGCCTGGAGAGGGAGATCCAAAATACCCTAGTTATCTGCCTCCCTCTTCATATTGATCATCTAAAGATGTTTCCTTGTAACTGAAGCATTAGTCCACATATGCTAGTGACCAAAACTTGATCAATTCTAAGAGGTAAATATTCTATCTCTTATTACTGGTGTTACTAGTCTGTTTGGATCATCTACATTGCAGTTTAGGGAACTGGGACACTATTTGCCCTGTATTTTTAATTTCTCATTTTAGCCAATATACGGAATCACATTTTCACTCAACAGCTATGACAGCAATTTATGTTACTTTTGTATTTCACACAGGGTATTATTATTATTTTTGAGCCTCAGATGTAGGATCTATTAATTTCAAAGGCAGACCATTTTATACTAACTACCCATCAAAGAAAGGAACTAACATATGACACTATTTAAGTTTTAAAGGACTTCCAAGGGTCAGTGGCTGAATGAGCATATGCCTTGTTTTTCTCTCTTCCTTCTGCCCAAGTAACATTTCTACTATTCATTAAAATTTATGAAATGATTTGCTAGCCCAAAATCTGAAATAAAAGCAAACAAACAAACAAACAAATAAAAACATTTTGTAGTCTCCAAAAGCTCCATTCTAAAATCTTCTGCACTTACAATTTATCAAGTCTTCTCAACCAGGAGAGGAAGTTCTTCCATCTTCTGTCATATACTGTATATTGTTTGGTGTGTTCTAGTTAAAGCTTGATGAGATGGGAACATCAGTCTGCCTGTAGGTGCAAAAAGTAGTGTATCCTTTCCTGAAGTATGAGTGAGGCCCATAAGATGCTTATTTGTCTTACTCAGAAGTGAAATTAAGAACCAGGAAATTTCCTCTGTGGTCATAATGCTTTTTTTTTTTTGCTAATGTGTCACACGAAGAAAGGAAACTGGAGGAAAGCATTTCTACTAGATGTCTCATGCATGCATTTATTTTCCAGAATGCTTTGTGGGTTTGGACAGGTCTGATTGTTCTACTCCTCTCCTGAGTTCAGCACTTGTGGGCCTATGGGCACAATATCAAACATGGGTATGTATCTGAACACTGAGCCTTGTAAACAGATTTTGAACTTTCTAGGCCTTTTTTCAGAGTCCAACAGAAATTATTGGGGACCTTAGAAATGGCTGATTCCAAGTGAGAAAAATTAATATTATTACCTAGGTTGTGAACTGAATGAGGCACCAGCATCTTAGTTAGCAATGCGAAACAAACAAGCAAGAAAACAAACAGAAAAGCAAAAGTCTTCCTGACAAGTTCAGTTAATGTAATGCAATCAACTGACCTGATCTTCAAGTCATATGATCAGTGGCTGTAGTACTAAGTAATCTACTGAGTAAACTGGTAAAATACAGCCCTTTACCTGAAGGCTTTCCATTTTAATGTTTCTAATATGCCAAATTTTGTATACCAATGGGGTTTAATACAAGTTTATATTGGATGTCAGTGTCAAGATGTTGATAGTGGGGGAGGTTGCAGGGCATCCTCTGTGAGAAGAGGCAGAGGCTGCCCCATGCCAGACACAGCTGGTTCAAGCCAGATCCAACAGCCCCACTGCAGGGCATGGCTGGGCTAATCAGTCATGTTGGTGGCACTTGGTGGAAAATGTATTCAAGAAAGAGCAGAAAACATCACACAGGAAAAGGAGGGGAATAAAAAAGGGGGAACTACAGAGGGAACAGCAAAGTCACTGAGGGAAGAAGAGTAGGAGGTGGTACATGGAGGAGCAGATGATCCCTGTAGCCTGGGGAGAGCCCAAACAAGAACACGTTTTGCTGAAGGACCCACACTGGAGCAAGGGGAAAGTGTGAAGAGGAAGGAGCAGCAGAAAGGACCTGTTGCAGAGAGACCACAACCCCCCATTCTCCATCTCTCTGTGTTTCTGGGGGCTGTGTGGAGATGTCTGGCACAAAGGAGTGCAATACAGCTTGGGAAAACAGGAGGAATATTAGAAGTATAGAATCACAGAATGGTTTGGATTGGAAGGGACCGTAAAGATCATCTAATTCCAACCTCCCTGCCATGGGCAGGGACACCTTCCACTAGACCTTCCACAAAGACCCATCCAATCTGGCCTTGAACACTTCTAAGGAGGGTGCACCCACAACTTCTCTGGGAAACCTAGTCCAGTACCTCTCCACACTCATAGTAGAGAATTTCTTCCTTATATCTAGTTTAAACTTACCTTAGTTTAGTTTAAAATCATGACGCCTTGTCTTACCACTACACTTCCTGGTAGAGAGTCTCTCCATATCTTTCCTGTAGGTCCCCTTTAGGTACCGGAAGGCTCCTATAAAGTTGCCCCAGAGCCTTTTCTTCTTTAGGCTAAATAGCCCCAACACTTTCAGCCTTTCCTAATGGGAGAGGTGCTCCAGCCCTCTGATCATCTTCATGGCTCTCCTCTGGACCTGCCTTAACAGGCTCATGTCTTTCTTACACTGGGGGCCCCAGAGCTGAATGCAGTACTGTGAGTGGGGTCTCGTGAGAGCAAAGTAGAGAACCACCTCCCTTGACCTGCTAGCTACGCTTCTTTGGATGCAGCCAAAGATATGATTGGCTTTCTGGGCTGTAAACTCACGTTTCCGGATCATGTCAAAATTTTCATACCCCCAAGTCTTTCTCCAGTCCATTCTGCTCATCACACAGCCACACTACCCAAAATACTTATTTTACTTAGCAATAAATTAATTTCATTTTCCCCAGGTCAAGTCTATCTTTCCCATGACAGTATTGGTAAACGATTTCCCATGCACTATCTTGACCCACAGACTTTCTCATTCCTTTTCTTTTTATTTTCTCTACTTGTCTGGCAGGTGGATGGGTGAGTGACTGAACAGCTGTGTGAGAGCTTGGCATTTTGACTGCTAGTCAAGGATAACCCACCACAAAAATATTAGTGTGTTATGAGGATGACATATTAGGTTCCCTTTGCATATGGGATGACTTAAAAGATGAAGTTGAAGATATTTTTGTGAAAATTCATATCTGCTTAGTAAATAAGGTAAGGAAAAAGCTTTCCAGTCAAATATTAAACAGAGAGCAGGGACTGCTGTTCCTTTTAAAACAAAAAGAATAATGGCTTCAATCTAAAATTGGAGTTTAAGAACACTGAATTACCGAGTTTGGATTAAGACTGTGTATGTAATGCACAAAATCTTCCTTTATTCTGATTTCCTCCATTTTTACCCTACCCCCCAATATTACTCCATATGTGAATACATTTTAGGACAGCAGGGAGAAATGGAAATAATGTTAAGTGTCTTCAGAGAGAATGGGACTGATGGTGTTTTTAATTATTTTGCTAACATCATTGGATCCATTACCTCATAACAAAAAGTGCTGAATGGTCACCTTTTCCTGACCTTTCTTACCACTTATCATCAGAAAGCAAAGCATAATGGGCAGCAGCTGTTTCTGCTATGCCATGGATTTAGCTACACTCCCTAAGTGAGCAGTTTAGTTCACCAACATTCATTTCTCCGTAAGTCCATAATTACAAAACCAAAGTTAATCTGCAAAACATTAGTATCTATTTTTAAGACAGATGAAGGGAGGCTTTTAGTTTTCATTATGATAATTTACATTTCTTGTTTGGCCTTTCTCTTTCTTTCTTTTGTCTCATTTTGAGATTCCACTCCCATATCTTTGCACTTTTTAACTTTCAGCCTTATTACAATTCTTCCAGCCTTTTCTCTTCCACATCTTTAAAGTTAGAAAGCTACAATTTTGTGTGTTTGCTGGCTTTGCATCTTTGTATTTCTACTTTTATTTTGTTTGATTTCTTTTTCCTTTTTTTTTTTTTCAGTTTGTTTTGTTTCTTTCCCTTGATTTCTGAGACTGCCAGTGTCTGGGTGAAAAATAAACAAAGACTACAGAACATGTACAAAGTCAAGGAAACTGTTACAGTGGAAAACTTTACAGAAGGAAAGGTTATTATACAATAATATATAATGAATATAGTAATTGAAATATTTTCAGCCTACAGCGACAGAGCATACTGTTGAGTTTGAGATTCATTAGGGAAAATATTTTTGTTCAAGAAATTTTTGAGTTCAGGATGAATTTTGCAGGGAAGGTTTTTCTTAAGCTATGGATGAAATTAGACTTCCTAAATTCATCATAGATATTCATATATCTCCGATGCATAAGTACCTAAACAAGATTACGTTGATTTTTCTTCATAATCTAGCGGCCTATTTTTCAGAATTCCCTCTGACTAACTTTGGCAGTTTGGGTTATACCCTGTCTGTCTTACTGCAAAAAAAGGATGTTGGATTTTTCCCACTTTTGGTATAAAAATTTCTTTTTCCTTTTCTTGGAAACAAGAGGTGCAGAATGTGATGTAGCTATACCTTAAATCCTTGTCAATAATTTGTCTCCATGTACCCAAACTAGATAGCTAGTCATCTATTTTACAGAACAGTAATCACCTGTGGAATGGGTTCCTAAGACAGAGACAGCGAGAATCACTTGTATCATGTTTTTGGCTGGTACAGAATTAATTTTGTTCATAGTGGCTCACTCAATGCTGTGTTTTGGATTTTTTGATGAAAACAGTGGTGATAACACAATGATGTTTTTAGTTGTTGCAGAACAGTGTTTGCATAGAGCCAAGGATGTTTCAGCTTCTCGTGCTGCCCTGCCAGCAAGGATGGTGCACAAGAAGCTGGGAGGAGACACAGCCAGGACAGGTGACCCACACTGACCAAAGAGATATGCTCCCATAGCATGTGGTATCATACTGAATAATAAAAGCTGGGGGAAAGAAGGAAGAAGGAAGAGGATGTTTGGAATGATGGCATTTCTCTTCCCAAGAAACCCATTATGTGTGATGAACTCTGCTTTCCTGGAAGTGGCTGAACAACTGCCTGCCAATGGGAAGTAGCAAATGAATTTCTTGTTTTGCTTTGCTTCCCCATGCAGCTTTTTCTTTACCTAGTAAACTGCCTTTATCTCAACCCATGAGTTCTCAAGCTTTTACCTTTCCCATACCCTCCTCCAGCCCACCTGGAGAGTGAACAAGCAGCATGCTGGGGTTAAACCACAACTATTCATCACTGCTGATTTTGTCTTTTTAATATGTTATCTCACTAAATTTCATTACTCAAAGGAAAGACAATGGATACTTGCCATTTTTTCTTGAACAAAAGTAGTATTTCTTATTTAATCATTCCATACACCAGTCTGTTTCTGAATACATAAATACTGTAGTCAACAAAATCATTGTAAATCTGGAAAAAGGAAAAAAAAATCTCTTTACAATATAGGCATATTGAAGATCTTTTCTTTTTCCTTATAGAAGACAGGTTCCTAGTTAAAGAGCAGTTAAAATATGGTTCCTAGCCCCTGAGAATATTACTGGAAAAGTGGAATAATAGAGATTTTTTGAAGTGTAGATTGATGAAGATACCTGGGCCAGCATTTTGTCTGATAAGTACTTTCAGGATATGTCAGGTCTTTCACTAAAGTTCAGGATAGAGTCTTTCAGATGTCCACCACATAGCTGCTGCTTGCTACACTTCTTTTCAAAGCTCATTAAATTATCAGGGTTACTTTTACATAGTTTTTTTGACTGTACTCAGCACTGAGGTCTATTTAAACTAAAATACAGCACAATGACTACATCTTGTGTCCCATTTGGAAGACAAAGTTTTATCCTTTCTAGGTATCCTAATAAACACTTACACTGTTGCTTAAAGGGATATACAAGTCAGATGCTTTTTATGCTTATGTCATTTAAGAGATCCATTGCCAATCTTTATGTTTCTCCTCTGACTGCTAGAGCTTGCTTCATGGCCTGTCAGATACAGTGCAATGAAAGGCTATACCAATGAAAACGCTGACCTATATCCAGAATGCAGAGGACTGTTTTTCAGATGTAGACAAATTTCTGTGTCTCTTTGGGCAAGTTCTTTTATATTTATATAGCTTAAACCTGTAGCTGTAAAATTCAAATTAACATTTCCCTTACAAAGAGAAGAATCAGACAACTAGTATAACACTCCTACTCACTAGCGATAGGTATGTGGCAAGTCATAATAAAACAAAAAAATTTAACTCTACAGTTTAACTCAATGTAGGAGTATGACAGTGAGCTTCTAGCTGTTGATCCTGTAGGAGAAATTGGCATCTTTCTGGAGCATATATATGAACTGAGAAAGTGTCTAATTGTATCCCCCAGAAATCAGTAGGAATCATGATAATTTCAGTGACATCCTGGACCAGGTTCCACTTGGTTTAGTTTTTAAAGAATGGAGGATGAGTGCTCCCGTTTGGTTATTTGCTAATACTCAAGGCAACATATTAATACTGAGGCCAATACGTTCAGGTTTTTATCTATTTTATCTCACAGGGTTAGAAAATAAAGACATTCATTTGTTACGAAAAAATTTATATAATTTTTTACACTCTTGACTTCCCTGCAACGGAATTACTGGTGCATTCTGCAATGCCAGTGCCTGATATAAGGTGTAAAAACATCTTTATGGTTAAATGTTGTTATTTATTTTTTGATACATTGCATCACAGTGTATATTTTCCTCATGGAACATGCTTAGGCCTCTAAGGAATACCATTATCAACCAGATTCCTCCGTCTAAACAGGGAGGATAATCCATTCTTTACATGGCTATTTGGATTTTTCAGCTGAAAAATGTTCTAAGTTTCAGTATGGCTAATCCACTACTAATCCATAGAAACCTTTTACCATGAAGCTGCAAGGGGAGACAAAAATATGTTCTATTCATTGTATACCTAATACCCATATGTTAATTTCATTTTTCTTACCTTTCAATATGATAACCAATCCAAAGATGGGTTAATAGTTTTGGTTCTTAATTAGAGCAAAGAAATACAACTTAAAAGAAGATAATAATCTTATTTTCTTACTTCAAAATAGAAAAGATGAATCTGCTCACACTGCAGGTGAAATTTAAAAGACATCCTTCTTTGTAGAATTCTTCAATTTGGAGAAGAAAAATGGAGATTTTAAAATAGATCATTTTGAAAAATGCCCATTCAGTGTTTGCTGCATAAAAGTCATGAAGAAGATCTCTCAATAGTGAAAGCTTGTGATTTTCTGTTCTTCCTATAAAAATCTATTTTTTCCTTTTTTTTTTTTTTAATTCCACATCTCTTAAACTTCTTTAGTGATAGGAAAATATAATGTTTTTCTTCCCAAACACAAATCTTATAACTTTGACTTGTACAAAATGAAAAAAATGAAAAAAAATCCTTTTTTTTTTTCCTTCTTTCTTTCTTTCTTTCTTTTCAGGGAACTTTCTGTATTATGAAGGAGAGCTGAGCAAACAGAATTCAACTTCATGTATACAACACATATATTAATTGTATGAAATTGTATTGGGTTTATGTGGCAAGGTTTTCATAGAGGGGGGCTGCAGGTGTGGCCTCTGCGAAAAGAATCCAGAAGGTGCCCCATGTTAGATAAGGACCAGTTCCAGCTGGCTCCAAAGGAACCCACTGTTGCCCAGAGCCTAGCCAATAAGTGATGTTGCTTGGGTCTCTGGGAGAGCAGATTTAAGAATGGGAAAGAAAAAAAAAATGCTGCACAACAGCAGCTGGGAGAGTGAGGAGTGAGAAACAGCCCTGAAGACCCCAAGGTCAGTGCAGAAGAAGAGCAGGAGGTGCTCCAGGCACGCAGCACAAGTTCCCCTGTGGGCTGTGTAGAGGCTCCTGGTGGAGCAGGCTGTCCCCCTGCAGCCCATGGGTCCCACATGGAGCAGATCTCCACGCTGCAGCCCGTGGAGGAGCCCCCGGTGGAGCAGGTGGATGTGGCCTGGAGGAGGCTGCGGCCCATGGAGAGCCCCCGCAGGAGCAGGCCCCGGGCTGGAGCTGCAGCCCGTGGAGAGGAGCCCACGCAGGAGCAGGGGGTCTGGGGGGAGCTGCCGCCCATGGGGGACCCGTGCTGGAGCAGTTTGCTCCTGACGGATGGACCCCATGGTACGGAGCCATGCGGGAGCAGTTCTTGAAGAGCTGCTGCCTGTGGGCAGCCCCAGCAGGCTCAGTTTGGGAAGGATGGCATCCCGTGGGAGGGACCCCAGGTGGAGCAGGGGCAGGGAGTGACTGTGAAGGAGCAGCAGAGGCAAAGTGTTAGGCACTGACCACAGCCCCCATTCCCCATTCCCCTGCGCCGCTCAGGGGGAGGAGGTGGAAGAGGGTGGATGGGGGGAAGGTGTCTTTAGTTTATTTTTTGTTGTCGTTTCTCACTGTTCTAGTTCATTAGTAATAGGTAATAAATTTTAATATCTCCCTACTCTGAGTCTGTTTTTACCCGTAAGAATAATTGTTGAGAGATCTCCTTGTCCTTATTTATCTCAATCCTTGAGCCCTTTTCGTATTTTCTTCCCCATTCCCTTTGAGGAGGAAGAGTGAGAGAGCGGTTGTAGTGGAATTCAGCTGCACAGCAATGTAAAATCACCACAGAAATAAAGATTATACTTCATTTTAGAATCACACTTCCATTTTCCTGAATATTTTTTTTAACTTTTCCATCTGTGGTGATGTGGTTTTTTTCTGTTCATACTTTACCAAATATGAACTGGAACTGAGATAATGTTATCCACAGTAGAGGTATAAATTCCAGCCAGATAAACTTAAAATTTTGTTTCTGATCTGATGCTTATGGTATAGAGAAATGGAGGACACTGAAAGAAAGACCTCCCCACTCCCCCCTCTCAAAAAAAAAAAAAATCTTCCCCCGTACTCCTATATGAGAAATAAAACAAAAAATGTTCAAACACAGATGGTCAAAGGCAAGTAGTTATGAAAAAGAAAAAAAAATAGGTAAGAAATTGCTTGTCTCGAAAAGCATTTATAAAATCATATCTCAGCAACCACAGAGGGTTATTTTTGGAAAGAGGTGCAAAAATTCAGAACTTGAGCATAGGCCGAGAATTATCTGTATCAATTTATTAGGGTAATTATATTTCATAAGGGCTCTTGGCCACAATTGTTTATACAGTGACACTTCTCAAATATCCAAGTCTCCAGCACATGGGAACTCTAAAATGGCTCATGGAATTGACTAGACTGTCATAGCAGAATACAACACACAACATACTTTAATAAGGAAAACAGTTTATTTTTACAAGCATAGTTGCTTTTCATTTTGTAGCACAGCAGTGGGTAGATGAAACATGGTGATGGCAGTCAAACTGGTGAGGTCCTCCCTGACTCAGAAGATGCAAAAAAACAGCAGACAAAACCAGAATAAGGCACCCATGCCAATAACAATGTTGGCTTTTCACACAAGAAACCATATCTATGTCTGGAAGCAATGAATATAAGAATTAAATCTCTTCATAGAACTGTCAATGGGAACAGAATAGGGAAGAGGAGATCTGAGTGAGAATAAAATTCTGAAACATTCAAGCAGCTGATAAAGTAATTTCAAGTGATTCTTTTCCTGAGATCATTTTAGTTTTGTTTTTTGTTTGTTTGTTTATTTGGTTGGTTGGTTGGTTGGCTTGTTTGTTTGTTTTAATTCAAATGAAGAAGCCAGGCAGAATTAGCTAGTCAAATTACAAACTCTAGAATTCAGCTATATTCTGAACAAAGAATTGATGGTTGAACATGTGATGTCACTGTGATAGGACAGATCCTTTTCTTGCAATAATCTATTATTTCATAAAACATACAAATAGCAAGGGCCTGCAAACCAAACAGGTAAAAGTACCACTCTAATGCAGACACACAGACTGGAAACATGAGACTCTGGAAGGACAAATCAGAGAGCAGAAGAAAGCAGAAAACTTGATCCAGAGTTTACTGTGAATCATGTATTAAGGAGAAAAAAAAAAAAAAAAAAAGTATTTCTGTGGACAAAATGCAGGCTATTATTATTATTTTATTTACAGCAATGACAAATACAGCTATTGTATGTTTAAATAATACAATTACAAAAGGTAAATTCATCGACCAATGGAATTAATTCAGCAAGGCATTGAACTCATGAAGTCTGGTTTTCTGTCCTATATTTCCCATGCATACACAGTGTAATAGCCCAAATTCCACCCAAGTTTCTCCTGTGTATTCATCATACTTTGTTTTGTTTCTGCTTTTCTACTCTAAATCTCTGTAGTCAACAATAAAATGATTTCATATATTCCCTGTGTCTCCAAATATTCATTCCTCAGTCTATGTTTTCCCCCAATGTTCCAACAGAAGTTTCTCTAGCTTCCTCTCATGTCTCTAATTGCTAACGTGTGCTTTCTGGTCCAAAGATGCATATGTGTGAACACCTTAGTATTTGCAGAATGCTTCCAGCCATTCAACAAACAGACTTAATGATATACTTTCAGAGAAATAGTGTAACTAAATTGTGGAGCCAGTTTCATAATAACCTCATCTGTGCTACTGAGCAACAACATTAGCTTGGAGGAGTGTGAATAGGTATTAGTGATGTACAGTAAAATAGTTGTGAGGGCAATATAAGCATCTATAGGCAATACGTAAGAAAGAAGAAAGAATATTGCATCAAATTTATAGCAGTTAACATAAAGAAGTATCATGCCATACATAGGAAAACTTGAATGATTAGCAAAAGTCATCAACCCATATAGTTATGATCAGAACCATATCAAACCACCAAATAATCCAGATATCAACTGGATATATATATCAACATGGATACAAATCCATGACAGAAAATAAGAGCACAACAGAATATGTCATGCCTTAAAATTGTCTTACCTGGAGCAAAGATGGAGGGAAGTGATGAGGTCTGTAGGGAATACAAACCAACAAAGTAGCAGCAACCAGCAGAGGAAAGAAAAAGAAAAAGAAACAAACAATGAAAGAAGCTGAAAATCTCAGATTGATGAAGGTATCTGAAATAAGGAAGATTGATCAAAACAGTTGAAAAATACAGAAGTGGAGGTAGAAGTAAAAGTTAAGTGTGTTTTTTGTTTTGTTTTGTTTTGTTTTTTTAAGTCAACTTAATTAAAATCCTGTTGCCATCTTTCTTTTGGTAAATGTCTTGTTCTATATAACAGCTTCACTTATACTGGTATGCTAAAAGTTTGGTTCTATCAAAAAATTAGATTCCGTACATTCCAACACTTAAGCTGACATTTGTCCATCATATTTCAAAGAATTTTTGTCACAGAGAAAATTATGTTACATTGAGACTCCTCTCATAATAGTTCTTAGACTCTTCTTGTTAAGTGCAGTAAAAAGATGAAAACAGCAAGATAAGTGAGGTGATCCACACAAATATATAGGATTTTGTTTTCAATTATAATGCAAAATATACATGATTATTCAATACAGTTTAATCTTAAGATCATTTCCCTAATCTTTTGTCTGGTCATCAGTATTCTGATGAGCAGATTTAGGAATGGTTTTGAAGACTTCCCAAATGTAACAACAGGTAACCTGAAAAAACTTCCAATATTGTTTATTCATAGCCCTCAAAAATATCCTATTTGTGCCACATGCAGCCACTTCATCAAAAATAAATTATAAAGATTCATTCATTTGAGCCAAGACAGCCCTCAAAATGTACATGAATTTTCCTACTTAAATCAGTAAGGAAGGTATATGACTGTATGAAAGCAAAATCTGGTTCTGTAGCTACAAGCTAACAAGGGAGTTGTTAAGCTAAGGTGCATTATAGGCACCTATACATATATATATTATATATACATATATATCATGCTATAGAGCTGCTGGCCCACTTTACATAGAATTGTGGTTTTTAAATGGGACTTTTTTTATGCACTTCAGGTCCTCTATCACTTTGTGAAAAAATAAAAAAAAAAAAAAAAAGGATCTATTATTAGGGTGTACAACTAAACTCATTTATCATAAGTGATTATGTGTTAGAAACCCTTGGAATATAGATACTTTATCCTGAATTATGACTTAAATTTTCCTAAAGGGTTGAGAAATTGATATATTTATTTTTTAAAAAAGCAAATCTACGAATAATTGATAATGTGTCATCAACCTAGGGAACAAACAAGAAGTAAAACATCACATTAAAAATCACTAGGAAAAAAAAAAAAAAAAGGAAACCTGCAAAGACATTTTATGCAAGGCATTCTGAGTTAAGATGAAAAAATAAATAATTAATAATAATAATAATAATAAATTAGATGTAATGCAACAAAGCTGTTAATAAGCTGTCAAATATAGGAAATGTCTTGAATAGTTCAGATTTTTAAGTCATTTTAAATGTACTGAACAATATTTAGCAGGAGAAACACTTTAAATCTTATTACTTTTGGCAGGATTTTCTAATGAAGAGGTCACTATTACAGTGTTTTTCATTTCTCTTCCTCTTCACTGATTTTACTGTTTACTTATTCTCTGCAACTGGTGATTGCTCAATTGTGGTATTCTTTAAAGTCTTAGCTAAAGGGAAAATGTACCCCTATTTCCCTCTCTGTTGTAGGGTACTGAAAAAAAACTAGAATACAACCTATGCTTTTGCATAAACTATGTCCATGCTTCTACTGTAGCTCATTTTTAAATCTTCAGTTTTTGGTAATATATGTTAGGGATTATGTAGAAATTTCCATACATTATATTACATCTGTTACAGTCCCTGTCTTGGCAAAGGGGAATCTTTGTGTGTTTGTTTTTCTTGCATACAACATCTAATAGCAGAGTCACTAATCAACTGTCTTACTAATGCTTTTTTGAGAACTGGATATCAGTCTCAAAATGGATTTCTCTTTATATTTTCTGAACAAATACACTAGGTTGTCATTTAGTTGTACAGAGTAAAATAGTTATAAATATACTGTCACTTCTGTGTAAGTAAATTAAATACCTAGGATCACAGTAATGATCATAGTGACAATACCGCTATCATTGGCCGTGCTGTGGTTGGTGATACAAGCTGGTACATTGACCTCACCTAGCAGATACAGAGTGTATTAAAGCATTCTTTCTTTTTTATTTTTTAGATATATAAATGACACTATAGTGTTCCACCCACAGTATCACTCTGTGGGATGCCTGCATCATATAATCTTCTCACACAACCCTTACCTTGAAATCCCTTTCACACGATAGGGATTTTAAAACTGAAAAATGTTAATTCTATTAGATAAGCTTTTTCAAAGGAATACCTCATCTTTTCTGCTTCTGTCCTAGAGCCCTAGAACTTGTGTGTGCATGTTTGTCTTTTTCCTCCAGCCCCAACAATTTATCCAGCCAGTCCATTTTTATTCGAGTATTTTTATGAAAAGACAAATAGTCTATAAGACATTGACGCCCTGAGTCATCCCACTCGGGTCAGAAGCCTACTTTTCAGGGAAGGAAATGTCAAAGTGAAGTGTGAGAAAACAGTCTGTAGTGAATATTCATTTAACCATCCTATAAGGAATTTGAGGGCTCCCAGCTACTCCATTGATAGATTGTCTGTCAATATACTTGAGCTATGACAGTATCTCTCTTTTTTTATCTATCTATCTATATTTTTTTAGTGGAAAGCACCATAAAAATTAATAGAAGTGATTCATGAACTGAAGAATTTGAACAGAGATTTGAAGTGTGACTTACTGAGAAATAAACAAGGCAAGCAGGAAAGGCAGTGACAGAATGGGTGCGTTATTACAGTGAGGTAATTTGGTTACTCATCTAGAGTTCGAACTCTGATGTAACATCTTAACAAATATATTTTTAAAAAACATAATCAACCTGATGACTTACTTAGCTAATACCTTACAGTGTGGCAGAAAATGAGATTTCAAGGCATTGAAAGAGATCTTTAACTCATATTTCACTGAAAGAGGTCTACAGACAACTTCTGCTGAAGTTGGCATGTGAGGTATTAAGGTTGATACCAGTGGTGGCAGGTGTAAGACAGAATCAGAGATAAGGTCCAACAAATAGAAAGACTGGTTAGAGAAAGGACTTGTAGATCAGTATGATGAATTCAGTGCTCTTACGTTTCAAGTGGCTCGAGAGCTACAAATAGAACAAGATTTAGCTGTTCCTACATTTTACTACATTCCAAACCAGAAAGATCCCTGAAACAGTCTGGCCAAGAGTTCTTTCCTTATTTAAGTCACAAATTAAATTATACTTAATCTTGTCCATCTTTTAGGAACACACTGTTATTTTCCTAGCTTAGCTTTAAAGGGAGAACAGGTTGTTGTCCTCAACCTGGAGAAGTAGCAGTGACATCAACTGTCTCCAGTTCTGTGATTTGTCCTTTTTGAATAGCTTGTCCATAAGTTCAAATTCTCATTTCCAGAACTGCAAGGAAACCTTCCAGGAATTGGAAAGGTAACCTTCTCTAAGAAAAAAAAAAAAAAAAAAACAGTTCATCCCAATGTGTATGGAAAAAAAAAAAAAAAAGAGAGAGAGAGAGATTTTCTTTGCCTCAATTTTTGCTTGCAAAGGCTGGTCTCAGGCCCCCCAGCTTCCTGTTCTCAACCTTGTATATTAGGGAACAGAGTGATGGCATCAATATAAAAAGATAGAGTGAGTATTCTTAAGAAAACCTGACATACACAAATCCATGGGAAAGGATAGGATATATTCAAGGGTGCTGAGGAATCTGACCAACATTGTAGGCAATGCATCTTTGAAAACTTGGAGCAATTGAGGAGAGGCTTTCTTGCCTGCAAGAATATGTACATCACAATCATCTTCAAAAAAGGCACTAGAAGGACTTAGAGGACTATAGGCTGGTCAGCCTAATGTTCCCTGGAAGGATTACGGACCAAATAATTTCTGATCAGAGGGATCTTTACAGGCTGGAGAAATGGAAAAAAGGATCATAAAAAAAGTTCAGCAAAGACAAATACAAATTCCTGCCTTTGTGGCAGAATAACATCTTGCAAATGAACAAGCTAGTCAATTAGCTAGAAAGGAGCTTTGCCATAAAGGATGAGGGCCTGGGGTTCTAACAGATAACAACCTGAAAAATGTTCAGTGGACAGCAACCCTCAACGTATTCTTGTGGTGATGAAGCCTAACCACACTCTGGTTGCATTAGTACACCCAATAGGAAGGAATTGATCATTATTCTCTTCCCAACCTTTCTGAGATCATATCTGGAATACTGTGCCCAATTTTAGGCTTGCCAGAGTAAAAGAGAGACAAAACAGACAGAGCCCAAATGAGGGTACGAAGATGGTTAGGGGACTGGGGCACATGGGATATGACTTGAAGTTGAGGAAGTCAGGAGCTGGCATTTTAGGGGGAGGGTAGAGAAGGAAATTTAAATTGCTGTCTTCAACAAGCTACAGTATGGCTATAGAGAAGTGAAACTGAGAGTTTTTTGTGGAGATGCACTGCAAAAAAGGCTATAGTCAGAAACTGCTGCAATGTCAATTATGACTGGATATAATCGAAGCAATTGTTACAGTGAAGGTGACTGAGCATTGGAATAGGTCTTCCACAGAGGCTATGGGATTACCCCCTTTCAGCACTCAAATGAACAAGACCCTTAGCAACCTTACCTAACTTTAATGTTGGACTTGCTTAGATCAGGAGACTGACCTGGTGAGAAGACCTCCAAAAGTGATGATGTACTCCAGACTGCTTAAGCTTTAAGTTTTACTATGTAGTAATTTTAAGATGCAGTGCTCAGTAGATATTAATCAGCAAGTGTGGTACACTGTCCATTAACCGATAAGAATCACTGACCTATCTACCATGTGACGAACAGTGATGAACAGTCTGGCTGCTGCACTATGTGCTAAATGTGAGAAGCTGTAAACAGAAAAAAATGGATGAACACATGGGAGTTACTTGCTAGACCATGTTATCATCCTGCTTTGCCCTTCACTCTCAGTTGCCATTTGCACCAGTACAAAATAGGTGGAAAAGGATCATAAATCATAATAGCAACATTTTACTGTTCCTTTGAAGAATAAGTCATCATGGTTTTACTCAGGTGGTAAGCTGAGCTCCACCACAGCCACTCTCTCACTCCCCTTCCTCAAAGGGAAAGGGGGAGAAAATACGATGTGAAGGGCTCAAGGGCTGAGATAAGGACAGGGAGATCACTCAACAATTATCATCATGGGCAAATCAGACTCAGCGTAGGGAGATTAGTAAAATTTATTGCCTATTACTAACAAGCTAGAGAAGTGAGAAACAAAGGAAATAAACAAAAAACCACCTTCTTCCCATCCACCCTCTTCTACCTCCTCCCCCCACGTGGAACAGGGGAATTGGGGAATGGGGGCTGCGGTCAGTCTATAGCACTTTGCCTCCACCACTCCTTCATGGTCTCTCTCTGCCCCTGTTCCAGTTGGGGTCCCTACCACAGGATGCCGTCTTTCCCAAACTGATCCTGTGGGGGCTGCCCACAGGCAGCAGCTCTTCAAGAACTGCTCCAACATGGCTCCATAACACAGGGTCCATCGCCCAGGAGCAAACTGCTCCAGCACGGGTCCCCCACGGGCAGCAGCTCCCCCCAGGCCCCCTGCTCCTGCGTGGGCTCCTCTCCACAGGCTGCAGCTCCGGCCCAGGGGCTCCTGCTCTCCATGGGCCGCAGCCTCCTCCAGGCCACATCCACCTGCTCCACCGGGGACTCCTCCACGGGCTGCAGCGTGGAGATCTGCTCCATGTGGGACCCATGGGCTGCAGGGGGACAGCCTGCTCCACCAGGCTGCAGGGGAACTTCTGCTGCATGCCTGGAGCACCTCCTGCTCTTCTTCTGCACTGACCTTGGGGTCTGCAAGGTGGTTTCTCACTCCTCACTCTCCCAGCTGCTGTGCAGTAGGCTTTTTTCCTACCTTAAATCTGCTCTCACAGAGGTGCAAACAACATCACTTATTGGCTAAGCTCTGGCCAGCGGTGGGCCCCTTATCTAACATGGGACAGTTTCTGGATTCTTCTCACAGAGGCCACCCCTGCAGCGCCCTGCTGCCAAAGCTTTTCCATGTAAACCGACAAAAGTAATTTCCATTAAAGTCCCAGAGATTATCGTTCTCTATTATGTCAGTTTTATGTTGCCAAATGTGTTTATTTCAACAAATTTCCTTATTTCTATCATTTGGTGTAAAGGAATGAAGAGTCAAATATGTCTTTGTGGAGGTAGCCATCAGGCACACATATATAGGCATATTTATCACCAGCTCATGGAAATAAAATAATCTCAAAAATTTCCATAATAAAGCCTTATCCCACTGGAAAACAACAGATATGCAAAGAAATGAATTCTTTTATACTCTAAAAAAAAAAAAAGCTGAGACAAAGTTATGCTTTCCAAAGTCAATGTGAATTCTCCTGTTTACTACAGTGAGAGATAAATGGACTCTAAAGTAGTTTGCATAGTTTCATAATACGAAAAGCAACACAAACGTCCTTTTTTAAGAGTTTTATTTCATTTCGCTGATCAGTTGTTTGCTCCCTACTGGCTTTTCTCAGTCTTCATATGAAACTTCACATCTTTGGGTCAAAAAGATAAATTACTTAGATGACAAGCGTTCAAAAAAAAGAGCTACTTGACCTAGTGTCAGGCTACAGTCTTGCTGGTTTTCTTTTCCCTTTTAATGATGTTAGTCTGTCATTCTGGATATGCAATGTGATAAAAGTAATTTTGAAGGCAATGTTAGCCTGTTGTTAATCAGTGTTTTGAAACCTAGATGGTGCATCAGACAATGATTTAACCAGACACTAAGCTTATATTTCCTGATTTCTATCCAGAAAACTTAGCTGGTTATAGTAGTATAGTAGTACTAGCTGCATAAATAATTCAAAAAAAAAAACAGGCATCCAACAATCAACAAGCTCTTTTTTTTTTTTTTCCCCAACACTGATTTAGTTAGTCCTAGTTCTGTTCATTTAATCACACTTGTTATTGGTGCCATACATCAGCACCCGTTTGAATGCCTGAGTTCCTAAGACAAGTACTGTACTCCCTTTGCCACCTACATTTTGCAGCATGAGAACTGTTTGGAACGCTCCAGATGGAGCTGTGTGCCTCTTAGGGACATGGCATATGCTACATAGCATGCCCTCTAGACTTAATTTCACTTTATTAATAGACACAGTATGAAAGTACTAAAATAAAGCCTAAGAATGCATCACATACAGGTCACATAACTGACTAGGACTATGATTAAGGAGAGATCATACCAAATAAACTGTCAGCATGCAAACAGATATATCACTGGTCATAACCATGCTGAATATGACTTTATGTCAGGAATTTTCAAGCATTAGTGATTTCTGGGTGATGTTTAGGAATGTATTTCATTTGCTGTGGAAGATATCTGAAATTGATCATCACTTGATCAGTCATTTATCTTAGATCCCTTAGAAGCATATCCAGGACCACTGTGTAATTGACCACAAGCTGAAAACTCTGAAGAACACAGTTAAAAACACGATTTTCTCCTGAATGGATTCTAGTGTAGGGCAGCAATGAGAATAGAATGACCAATTACATCACATTCCTGTTTTTTGTTTTTGTTTTTGTTTTTCATCTTCCTGTCCCAATTCATTAGCTAATCAAAACCAGCAAAATTAAGTCTCTCTGTGCATCTGTACTAGTCAACATCTTCTCATATCTGATGCTTTCCTAGTTGGTATTAAAAAGTGTGAATTTCTTCTCAATTACATTTATGCAAGGAAAGCATATTTCTTCTCAGACCAGAGATATACGTGAAGCAACATTCAAATTTTTTGGCTGAGGACCTCATTGTTTTCTAACCAGCATCTTCTCTAGTTTTTCAAAGAAATTCAAAGATATTAGGAAATGGTACGTTTGTCCTTGGTAATATTTTATACTGACTTACACAATAATAAGTGATTACAGCAAAAAGCTTGAGTCTGAGATGCATTAAAACCACTTTATTTCTTTTTGGTTGTGAAAAGTGTCCTTGAAGAATATATGAAATGTAACTGCACTACCTGAAAAGTGTAAAGGTACTCCACTGTAACAGGGAGGATTAACATACAAGGCCACAGAGAATCAAACTCTTCCAGCTGAAGTTTTACTCCAGATCTCTGAGTAGAAAGCCCCCATTAATGTTTTAGTAAAGCTTAAAAGCTTTATTTTCTGTTGGGAAAACTTAATATAGCATTAAAAAAAATACTCAAATAGGCTTTTCACAGGGAAAATGAAGTTTTAATGCTTCAAAAATTGCCATGGGGACTTCCTGTTTTGAGAAGGACTTTTAGCACAGCTACCCACTGTTGCTCTACACAAGACTTTACTAAACATTAAAAAAATGAAATATAAAAAATTGCCTTTTCAGGCAAGTTGGGAGAGGCATTAATGATGTAAATTTAAGGTAATATAAATAGACAGTAAGCTTCTGTAGTTAAAACCTTTTTCTTGGTGTTATTAAAACTATATTGATCTCAGAGGGTATAGGTACTATCAGTGCTGGTATTCAGTATTGCAGTGGAAAACAAGAGGCGTTTTTAGGATGTAATTCATCTGACCTATTTTAGTTATCTGCCTTAAGATTAACCAAATTGCATCTAAAAACATTGTGTATCTCTGCATTGATTGTAAAGGCCTCATAAGGTGATCCCACTGTATACATTTTTACTTTGTCAAATGAATCTACCCATCTTAGAGACTTACATGGCAATATTTCAAGTTTAAACAAGTTTTACTGCACAGTCATCAAAAGACATGGAAGGCAATTAAATTTTGCCTGAATAAAGCGTTTATCCCCTTCTCTCCATTCCAGAGTATCCTGACGTTTCTAGAGCCAAAAAGAGTTTGTGCTTTATTTATTTATTTATCGTATCCAAGAGCAAACAGCTCTTCATCCCTGCAATTTTTAATCTGCTAACAGTTATGCCAATATATCTTTTTTATAGCCTCAAAGTGGTTACAGAAAAATACACATGAAAAGATTTATGATGCATTAGTGTCTATAGGTAAATTTTATGCATTACTGACTTTAAATGCATAGACTTCTATCAACATGAGAAGTTGTAAATTGGCTGAGGTTATGAGAATACTTATCAGACTAACAAAAAGATCACATCTCTAATGGTAGGTTCCAAGTAGCTGATGAGGAGTGAAACCTTGCTGAATCTAGATGAAATTTAAATCATACTTAGTTCCTGCATAGTTCCTGAAGGAATAATAATATTTCCTAATATTTTCCTCTTTTTTTTTTCATACTCTATACCTTCTACCCTTATTTATGTCTTGCAATACTATTTTGTTGTTGTTGTTATTTCTGTTTTTTGTTTTGAGGAAGGAGTCTTGCCAAAGAATCATTTCATTGTTGGAGAGCTGCAATGCTAACTCTCACTTTGCCAGTAACTTAATTTTCAGTTGGTAGCATTTTATAATGTCTGTGGAAATGGTAGTTACCAACTGTGATCCAGAAGACAGGACAATCAGGTCTCCTGAGAAACTGATTTAAAGTTTTGGGTTTTTTTGTTTTGTTTTGTTTTTAAATTGATACATAAGTGGCAATATCAGTGCTTACTAACTAAAAGAGACAAAATGTAACAATGTAACAAGTGCTAGCTGGCTACAGAAGAAAAATAAAAATAATTAAAAAAAAAAAAAAAACAGAAACTATTCCACAAGCCAAGTTCAGCTCTTGTATGGAGCTTGTCTTGGCAATAGAACTGAAGGAAAGCGAAGATATCTTTATAAAACTTTTGTGTCTGGATGCTTATCTGTCCTTTGAAGCAGATAGGGCTGCTGTAGCCTCTTCTTCCCTCCCTTAGTAGCAAGCAAAGAAGGAGAAAATGAAATGAGATGATGAGCTTGTGAAGAGTTTGCTTTCATCTCCGCTGATGAAAAATTCTGAGGTGCAACTTCCATGCTAGGTTTGCATTCAAGCCCCACTTTTCTTATCTCATATTTTACTAGCTCTTCATACTGAATAATTAAATTATCATGAAAGGTCCTGAAATACTCAAACTTTCAAAGAAAAAAAAATCATTTGTCAATGTAAATATGGACACAGTTGCCCAAGAGTTACAAGAAATTCAAGGAACATAACTTGGGTGAGCTGCCAACATTAGAGCAAGCTGAAACTGTCTTGACAACAAAAAAGAAAAGAAGGTAGGTCTCCTACCTAAATTGCCTTTATAGTAATGGCAAAAATAATTCCAGTAATATTGAGAAAATCTATAGGATTTTTGCAATTAAAAAAAAAAAAAAAGTCTGAATCACTATCAAGTCTCAAATTGCATTGGGGAAGTTTAGATTGGACATTAGGAAGAATTTCTTTATGGAGAGGATGGTTAAGCATTGGAATGGGCTGCCTGAAGAAGTGGTGGAGTCCCCTTTCCTGAAGGTATAGAATCATAGAATCATAGAATATCCCGAGTTGGAAGGGACCCATAAGGATCATCAAGACCAACTCCTAGCACCGCACAGGTCTACCCAAAAGTTTAGACCATGTGACTAAGTGCACAGTCCAATCTCTTCTTAAATTCAGACAGGCTTGGTGCAGTGACTACTTCACTGGAGAGCCTGTTCCAGTGTGCAACCACCCTCTCGGTGAAGAACCTCTTCCTGAGGTCCAGCCTAAACTTCCCCTGCCTCAGCTTAACGCTGTTCCTGTGAGTCCTATCGCTGGTGATTATGGTATTTAAGAGATGTATGGATGTGGCACTGGGGGACATGGTTTAGTAATGAGATTTGGTAGGAACAGTTGATGGTTGGACTTGATGATCTTGAAAGTCTTTTCTAACTTAGACAGTTCTATGATTATGTGATTCTTTAATTCAACTTCGTAGTTTACTACTCGATTTAAATTCAAATTATTATATTATTATTGGAAGGGGGAATTGAGATACATGTTCTATGACATCAGGAGAGTGTCCATTCCCCTTTGAGCAGTTTTATTGGTTAGTTCCTCTTTCTTCTACATCCTCTTTTCTCACTGATTATTAATTATAAATCTAGATGAGTAGTGGACATGATACAATTCTGTATGTGTGTCTGACGGCAGATATCATGGAATCACAGAATCGTCTAGGTTGGAAGAGACCTCCAAGATCATCTAGTCCAAACTCAGCCCTAACACTAACAAGTCCTACACTAAACCATATCACTAAGCTCAACATCTAAACGTCTCTTAAAGACCTCCAGGGATGGTGACTCAACCACTTCCCTGGGCGGTCCATTCGAACGCCTAACAACCCTTTCAGTAAAGAAGTTCTTCCTAATATCCAACTTAAACCTCCCCTGGCGCAACTTTAGCCCATTCCCCCTCGTCCTGTCACCAGGCACGTGGGAGAATAGACCAACCCCCACCTCTCTACAGCCTCCTTTAAGGTAACTGTAGAGAGCGATAAGGTCTCCCCTGAGCCTCCCCATCTCCAGGCTGAACAAGCCCAGCTCCCTCAGCCGCTCCTCATAAGACTTGTTCTCCAGACCCCTCACCAGCCTCGTTGCCCTTCTCTGGACTCTCTCAAGCACCTCAACGTCCTTCTTGTAGTGAGGGGCCCAAAACTGAACACAGTACTCGAGGTGCGGCCTCACCAGAGCCGAGTACAGGGGGAAAATCACTTCCCTAGACCTGCTGGCCACACTGCTTCTTATACAAGCCAGGGTGCTGTTGGCCTTCTTGGCCACCTGAGCACACTGCTGGCTCATATTCAGACGACTATCAACCAGTACTCCCAGGTCCTTCTCTGCCAGGCAGCTTTCCAACCACTCATCTCCCAGCCTGTAGCGCTGCTTGGGGTTGTTGCGTCCCAGATGCAGGACCTGGCACTTGGCCTTGTTGAACTTCATACAGTTGACCTCAGCCCATCGGTCCAGCCTATCCAGATCCTCCTGCAGAACCTTCCTACCCTCAAGCAGATCGACACACACACCTAACTTGGTGTCGTCTGCAAACTTACTGAGGGTGCACTCAATCCCCTCATCCAGGTCATCAATAAAGATATTGGAAAGGACTGGCCCCAGTACTGAGCCCTGGGGGACTCCACTAGTGACCGGCCTCCAACTGGATTTGACTCCATTCACCACAACTCTTTGGGCCCAGCTATCCAGACAGTTTTTAACCCAATGAAGCATATGCCAGTCCAAGCCATGAGCAGCCAGTTTCTTGAGGAGAATGTTGTGGGAAACGGTGTCAAAAGTAAAAGTCAAGGTAGACCACATCCACAGCCTTTCCCTCATCCACTAAGCGCGTCACTTTGTCATAGAAGGAGATCAGGTTCGTCAAGCAGGACCCGCCCTTCATAAACCCATGCTGACTGGGCCTGATCACCTGGTTGCCCTGTACGTGCCACGTGATGACACTCAAGATAATCTGCTCCATGAGCTTCCCTGGCACTGACGTCAAACTAACAGGCCTATAGTTCCCCGGGTCTACCCTCTGGCCCTTCTTGTAGATGGGTGTCACGTTTGCTAGCCACCAGTCGACCGGGACCTCTCCTGATAGCCAGGACTGCCGATAAATGATGGAAAGCGGCTTGGCCAGCTCCTCCGCCGGTTCTCTCAGTACCCTCGGGTGGATTCCATCCGGCCCCATCGACTTGTGTACATCCAAGTGCTGTAGCAAGTCGCCAACCATTTCCTCGTGGATAGTGAGGGCCACATCCTGCTCCCCATCCCCTTCCACCAGCTCAGGGTACCGGGTATCCAGAGAACAACTGGTCTTGCTGCTAAAGACTGAGGCAAAGAAGGCATTAAGCACCTCATCCTTTTCCTCACCTTTGTAACTAAGTTTCCCCCCGCATCCAGTAAAGGATGGAGATTCTCCTTAGTCCTCCTTTTTGTGTTGATGTGTTTGTAAAAACATTTTTTGTTATCTTTAACGGCAGTAGCCAGATTGAGCTCCAGATGAGCTTTGGCCCTTCTAATTTTGTCCCTGCACAGCCTCGCTACATCCTTACAGTCCTCCTGAGTGGCCCGCCCTCTTTTCCAAAGATTATAAACCCTCTTTTTTCTCCTAAGCTCGAGCCACAACTCTCTGTTCAGCCAGGCCGGTCTTCTTCCGTGCCGGCTTGTCTTGACGTGGGGACAGACCGCTCCTGAGCCATTAAGATTTCCTTCTTGAAGAGTGCCCAGCCTTCCTGGACTCCTTTGCCCTTCAGAACCACCTTCCAAGGGACTCTGCCAACCAGTGTCCTGAACAGCGCAAAGTCAGCCCTCCGGAAGTCCAAGACAGCAGTTTTACTGGTCCCCTTCCTGGCTTCGCCAAGAATAGAGAACTCTACCATTTCGTGGTCACTCTGCCCAAGACAGCTCCCGACCACCACATCTCCCACCAGTCGTCACTGTTTGTGAACAGAAGGTCTAGCGGGGCACCTCCCCTGGTAGGCTCTCTAACCAGCTGCGTCAGGAAGCTGTCTTCCACGCTCTCCAGAAACCTCTTAGACTGCTTTCTGTGGGCTGTGTTGTGCTTCCAGGATATGACTGAGAAGTTGAAGTCCCCCACGAGAACAAGCGCTGACGATTTCGCAGCTTCTGCCAGCTGCCTGTAGAACTCCTCATCCGTCTCCTCATCCTGGTTTGGCGGTCTATAACAGACCCCCACCAGGATGCTTGCCTTGTTGGCCTTCCCGCTGATCCTAACCCACAGAGACTCAACCTTATCATTCCCAGCCTCAAGTTCCTCAACATCAAAACACTCTCTAACACAGAGAGCCACACCACCACCCCTTCTGTCCCTTCTGAAGAGCCTATAGGCAGACATTGCAGCACTCCAGTCCTGAGAGTGGTCCCACCACATTTCCGTGATGGCAACCAAGTCATAGCCTGCCTGCTGCACGATGGCTTCCAGCTCCTCTTGTTTGTTACCCATGCTGCGTGCATTAGTGTAGATGCACTTCAGTCGGGCCATTGCCTTCTCCCCCCGCCTTACCATTGTTCCTCCTGGCACAGCTCCAATAAGCCTTATTTCAGCCCCGTCCCCCTTCTTTCCTAGTTTAAAGCCCTCTCAATAAGCCCTGACAGCTCCTGGGCTAGGATCCGTTTTCCCCTTAGAGATAGGGACCCGTCTGCAGCCATCAGGCTGGGTGCCGAGTAAAGCGCCCCATGGTCAAAAAACCCGAAATTTCTGTGTTGGCTCCAGCCTCTGAGCCACGTGTTAATCAGGTGGGCTTTCCATGTCCACTCTGTACCCCTCCCTGCTACTGTAGGGACAGTTGAAAACACCACCTGTACTCCCGCTCCATCCACTAACCGTCCCAGTCCCCTAAAGTCCCGTTTGATAGCCCTTAGCATTCTCTCTTCAATATTATCACTGCCAGCCTGGACTATCAAAAGAGGGTAGTAGTTAGAGGGGCGAACCAGGTTGGGAAACTTTCTGGCAACATCCCTGACCCTGGCCCCAGGGAGGCAGCAGACTTCCCTACGGGTAGGGTCAGGCCAACAAATAGGGCCCTCTGTTCCCCTGAGAAGGGAGTCGCCTACAACGATCACCCTTCTGTCTTTCTTGGTGGAGGCAGTCTTGAGGCGTGGAGTCGACCTCCTTGCCCTAGGTATCCTCCTGGGTAGACTTTCTACCTCGTCCTCACCCACCGGTCTCTCAAGCTCTAGGGCCTCAAACCTGTTGTGTACGCACACCTGGGCAGGTGGGGGCGGTAGGTAGTGTATCATTTTTACTTGTTAGGATTTTCCTTACCTAAAATAATTTCAATTTGACGTAATTAAAGATGAAAATCCATCATTTCAGATTTTTGGGAACCCATCTCCAAGCCTAGCAGCAGTGGTTATATACTGTAAATTCATTAGATCAGAAAAACAAGTGCATCTCTACCACACATTCTGTACCCCAGAAGCCTCTCAGAAGGGTAAGAATTGGGAGTTGATCCTGATCTGACTGTATCCTAGCATCTACTTCAATGTGAAGCTCATAGCTTCACAATAAGCCTTTTGAGTTGCTGATCCAAAATAAACTTTGTATGTGAAATACTCTTGATTCATACAGAAGATTCTTCTATGTGGAAGTAAGCTATCCTGACTCATGCAGTCCAGGGAAAATCAGTATACCTTCTTAGGGCATTGCTGACAATTCAAAGAGTGGATAAAACTTTTGCACGGATTTGTGCAGTTTTCTTTTTTGTTTTAAAATTTTTGTGCCACTACTTTAAAAAAAAAAAAAAAAGTATCCAAGGAAATGTAAATTGTTTTATATATATTTCTTTCCTTCTTTTTTTCTTTTTTTTATTAGCATACTTTCTACTTCGTTTTCCAAGAACACAGAGAAAATATTAAATGAAATTGGACTCATGACCCAGAACAGACCTCTGTAGACCATACTTGATACTTCTTCCTAACCTGACACTGAACCATTAATAATTGCTCTGTGGGTTGTATTTGTTGTTGTTGTTGTTTTTTTTTTTTTCCTCCTGGCATTGTATTTATTTAGCAGTGACTGCATTTAATCAACATTTCTCTAGTTTCTTTATGAGAATGTCATGTGGAACTGTATCAAATTATTTATTAAAATCAAGACATACTATGTCCACAGCATTTCCTTTACCCACTAAGCTTGTTATCCTATCAGTGGATGAAATGTGTTTAGTTCAGCATGATTTGTTTTTGATGAGTCCATGTTGCCTATTTACAAGTTATTTTCCTTCAGGTGATTACAGATTATCTGCTTTATTAATTGTTCTAGCAATTTATCAAGTATTGAGTTTATCCTTATCAGTCTAAGGATTTATCAAATAGCGTAAAGATAACTGCCCATATTGAATGTAGTGTAAATATATTTAGAAAAATGCTCTGCTGTCTAATTCTTTATTTAGATTAAGAGGGTTTTATATACTTTGAAATTCATGATTTTAGGCAAAAAGTTATGCAGACTTTCAAAGTTATGATTGCAGGCAAAGGGATGACTGTAGACAAAAAAAAAGGCAAAGAAAAAAGGACAAAAGTTTTTACCAATTTAGACAAATTTTTTTTACCAATATGTAATAATGTAATAAAGTAACATCTGTCACAGAAAGGAACACTGTTATAACTTTGTGTAATGCCTTGACCCCACTACACAAAGTATACATGAGAACCTGTCTGCATGTCAACGACTATTTCATTGCCCTACTCCTTCACAGATGCTTTCTACAGCACCTGAGCCATGACCCATGGAAATTGCTATCAGACATCAGAGTATTCATCAGGGAAATCACTGATGTTTAAGGCTTATGGTAGATATCAACTTTAGCCTGAGATGAATTGTGCTTAACATTGTTCTACATTGATTATGAAGGGACCCAGAGTGACCTAGTCAGACATGAACATTTACCTTTGTTCTCTTTCAGAATTTCTGACCACTCCACTCCAAAGCTGAATGAACTTTCACATGGGAAGATTCCTCTTGTGTAACTGCACATTGCCAAGCAATCAGGCATGAGACAGAGATTTAGCTTTGCAGCTGTGTTCTTTTCCTTCACTGATTCCAGAATATTGGGAATCCAGATGTGTAATGGATGCACTCCTTCTTGACAGTCAGATGTAATGCTGTAGTTTCTATCAGTAATCTAAAAGTTATTATTAATGGGAAATGAGATTATTTCCTTCATTCTGTTATCAATTGCTTGATGAGAACTCTAGATCCTGATTTAAGTAGTGTTTAATTAGCAATGGTGTAAAGGGTTAAAACTTTTTTAAGGTAAATTAAATTGCATCTGTCCCAGCTACTGGTGATTTTGTCTTTGTCTAGATTTTCTTAGTATAATCAGTCAAAGAAGTTTCTAATAGTCAGAATTACAAGAAATACTTTTGTACTACTGATAAGATAGAGGAAAGTGAGTGAAGTTTCCACTCCTCCCAGTAGATATTTAGCAAGATTTGAGAGTAAAAACCTTTATCCAAAGAATCCCTTGTAACAGCTGCACAAATAAATAATTAAGTGTTAAAAGGAAAGATCTTCAATTTATCGTCCTACAAAGAATTCAGAAAGGCAAAAAAAACACAAAAAAACAACACCAAAAACACACACACACACACATATATATATGTAATATGTATATGTAAAGAAGTATGATACTGGGCCCACTACAAAACAAGGCCATTGATTTAGTGTAATAAAAGGAGCCTCAGCCTTTTGAAAGCAAGGCCTGACAAGGTGAAAAACAATCTACTGCTTGAGGATGAAATATTTACAGAAAACCATCTTTATTTATACTTCTCTTCAGACATAAACAAGGACTTTTTATTTATTTATTTATTTATTTTATTTATCCCCTGTAACAAGCAGAAGAGAGCAGTGGTAAGAAACACCTCAGTTAGATTCTAAAGCTAACTTCAGTGGCTCTTCAGTCAGGCTCCTATCTTAGTCAGACATTGTGTCTATAATGGAGTACATGTACAGTACATAGACATATTTGGAAAACTATCAAGCAATACTTTGTTGAACAAGTGGGAGACAGTGGATAGCAGAGAGGCATACTTAAAAATATAAATACTTTTGCCCAGAAAATATAAAAAGTGTATTAATTTTCACCTTCCAAATACCAGATCCCTCTTCCAAAACAAGAGTTGGTTATAGCTTCTCAAGTAACTGTTTTCTATATGGACTATCAGTTATTTATTTGGATAGTTGTTTTGTTTTTTTTTTTTCTTTGTGTTATCATACAACTCAGTATAGGTTTTAATAGACAGTGTATTTTACCAATTTATTTCTTGGAAGAATCTGAAGCATTTTTATTAATGGTTCCCCAAATCAGCCTTCATCTCACCAGGGAATGTCAGCCTAAATTCTTGAAAGTTTAGCAGTGTTAGGGAAAAAGATTCTAAAAGGGAAAATGTGGCAAAAGCATTGAATTTCTAGTTTTGCTTCAAACAATACATAGAAAAACCTTGGTTTTGATCCAAGATAAATGCCTGCAGTGGAACTTAGTTGGAATATAGGTCCTTAAATCCAAGAACATGATCCTTATAACTTACAAGGGATAGCAATAAGGTTCCCTAGCTGCATTTATGTTGAGTGTCCTTAACTGCATCTACAGTGGAAAAGCAGACAGAATTGGTGACTCACTCAAGTCTGAAGAAGTTCAAATCCTCAAGTTAGCCTTTCTTCTGACAAAATGACCCTTTCACTGGCCTCATCAGAAAGACAAGATGAGGCATCTCAGATCACACTTTGCCCAGAGGAATGAATAGTGAACTAAAAACAAAAGAAGGAAAAAAAAAAAAAGCCACAAGTTTCCTGTATTTTCTCAGGCAAACCAAAATGCATTGTTAGATTTCACCCTCACATTTCAGCTTACGATCGCAGCAATATTTCAATCTCTGCCATGTTCAGTCCTGTTCTGTCCTTTATTTCAACTGTTATAATTTTAATTTGTAATAGCTGTAAGTTTTTGGATCACTGGATCTACTGTGTATATATATACTTCCGAGGCGATCGGCTCCGGGGCAGGCGCTTTCTGCAGCGGAGCGGGGGATCGGACAGGCACGGCTTTTTTTCCAACATCGAGGCCGCTCGAGGGAGCCGCCAGGACCCGGCAGCCCTCGCGAAGGAGGCTGACGAGGCGTAGGCGGAGCCAGCAGCGCCCCCTCCCCGGCTGTTCAAAAGCAGCCCCTGGGGAGTGCGGCAAACAGGGCGGGCAAACAGGGCATGGCGTGTCAGAAGGGCGGCGTGCAGCAGTTTGCGCAGGCAGGGCGAGCAGGGAGGGCGAGCAGGGAGGGCGGAGAGGGCAGAGTTTCCCCCCCGCCCATAAGAATAACACCTTTAACGGCTGTCGACCACTAGCTAGGCTGCAATGGTCTACACCAGGCAGAGCGCTCTCTCTAGAGAGTCTGTAAACACCCAGACTGACCGCCTGCTCAACAATGCGGCAGTTCAGGTCTCTGGGTGCAGGGAGTGTCTGAGCCTGTTGCTGCCATCTGAGGGAGGCAGAGGCATCGTGTGTGTGAGGTGCGAGCAGGTGGATGACCTGGTCCGCCTGGTGGTAGAACTCAAAGAGGAGGTGGAGAGGTTGAGGGCTATCAGGGAGTGTGAGTGGGAGATGGACTGGTGGAGCGACTCCCTGCAGGGCCTGAAGGAGAGGTACTGGGGTGAGACACCCCAAATGGGGATGGACCCCCTGCCCTGTCGCTGTCAGGCAGAGGGAGGCGACCTAGGAGTTGAGGAGGAATGGAGACAGGTCCCTGCTCGACCTCGCAGGCAACGCCCCCCCCACCGGCCCCACCTTCCCAGGTGCCCTTACGTAACAGATTTGAGGCCCTGGAGCTTGAAAGACCGGTGGGTGAGGACGAGGTAGAAAGTCTACCCTGGAGGATGCCTTGGGCGAGGAAGCCAACTCCACGCCTCAAGACTGCCTCCACCAAGAAAGACAGAAGGGTGATCGTTGTAGGCGACTCCCTTCTCAGGGGAACAGAGGGCCCTATTTGTCGACCTGACCCTACCCGCAGGGAAGTCTGCTGCCTCCCTGGGGCCAGGGTCAGGGATGTTGCCAGAAAGCATCCCAACCTGGTTCACCCCTCTGACTACTACCCTCTTTTGATAGTCCAGGCTGGCAGTGATGATACTGAAGAGAGAAGCCTGAGGGCTCATTGAGAGGGCTTTAAACTAGGAAAGAAGGGGGATGGGGCTGAAATTAGGCTTGTTGGAGCTGTACCAGGGGGAACAATGGTAAGGCGGGGGGAGAAGGCAATGGCCCGACTGAAGTGCATCTACACTAATGCACGCAGCATGGGTAACAAACAAGAGGAGCTGGAAGCCATCGTGCAGCAGGCAGGCTATGACTTGGTTGCCATCACGGAAACGTGGTGGGACCACTCTCAGGACTGGAGTGCTGCAATGTCTGCCTATAGGCTCTTCAGAAGGGACAGAAGGGGTGGTGGTGTGGCTCTCTGTGTTAGAGAGTGTTTTGATGTTGAGGAACTTGAGGCTGGGAATGATAAGGTTGAGTCTCTGTGGGTTAGGATCAGCGGGAAGGCCAACAAGGCAAGCATCCTGGTGGGGGTCTGTTATAGACCGCCAAACCAGGATGAGGAGACAGATGAGGAGTTCTACAGGCAGCTGGCAGAAGCTGCGAAATCGTCAGCGCTTGTTCTCGTGGGGGACTTCAACTTCTCAGTCATATCCTGGAAGCACAACGCAGCCCAGAGAAAGCAGTCTAAGAGGTTTCTGGAGAGCGTGGAAGACAGCTTCCTGACGCAGCTGGTTAGAGAGCCTACCAGGGGAGGTGCCCCGCTAGATCTTCTGTTCACAAACAGTGACGGACTGGTGGGAGATGTGGTGGTCGGGAGCTGTCTTGGGCAGAGTGACCACGAAATGGTAGAGTTCTCTATTCTTGGCGAAGCCAGGAAGGGGACCAGTAAAACTGCTGTCTTGGACTTCCGGAGGGCTGACTTTGCGCTGTTCAGGACACTGGTTGGCAGAGTCCCTTGGAAGGTGGTTCTGAAGGGCAAAGGAGTCCAGGAAGGCTGGGCACTCTTCAAGAAGGAAATCTTAATGGCTCAGGAGCGGTCTGTCCCCACGTCAAGACAAGCCGGCAGGAAGAAGACCGGCCTGGCTGAACAGAGAGTTGTGGCTCGAGCTTAGGAGAAAAAAGAGGGTTTATAATCTTTGGAAAAGAGGGCGGGCCACTCACGAGGACTGTAAGGATGTAGCGAGGCTGTGCAGGGACAAAATTAGAAGGGCCAAAGCTCATCTGGAGCTCAATCTGGCTACTGCCGTTAAAGATAACAAAAAATGTTTTTACAAACACATCAACACAAAAAGGAGGACTAAGGAGAATCTCCATCCTTTACTGGATGCGGGGGGAAACTTAGTTACAAAAGATGAGGAAAAGGCTGAGGTGCTTAATGCCTTCTTTGCCTCAGTCTTTAGCAGCAAGACCAGTTGTTCTCTGGATACCCGGTACCCTGAGCTGGTGGAAGGGGATGGGGAGCAGGATGTGGCCCTCACTATCCACGAGGAAATGGTTGGCGACTTGCTACAGCACTTGGATGTACACAAGTCGATGGGGCTGGATGGGATCCACCCGAGGGTACTGAGAGAACTGGCGGAGGAGCTGGCCAAGCCACTTTCCATCATTGATCGGCAGTCCTGGCTATCAGGAGAGGTCCCAGTCGACTGGTGGCTAGCAAATGTGACGCCCATCTACAAGAAGGGCCAGAGGGTAGACCCGGGGAACTATAGGCCTGTCAGTTTGACGTCAGTGCCAGGGAAGCTCATGGAGCAGATTATCTTGAGTGTCATCACGCGGCACTTACAGGGCAACCAGGCGATCAGGCCCAGTCAGCATGGGTTTATGAAGGGCGGGTCCTGCTTGACGAACCTGATCTCCTTCTATGACAAAGTGACGCGCTTAGTGGATGAGGGAAAGGCTGTGGATGTGGTCTACCTTGACTTTTACTTTTGACACCGTTTCCCACAACATTCTCCTCAAGAAACTGTGTTGAGGACTGGCTCGCTGCGCGTAATCATATTGATCTCGTGCAGCTGCAAGATAAGGAAATGGCGGATTACCGCACCCAGCTGGTCTAGAAAAACAAGAGCAAAGGCACGTACGCAAGGCTTGCCCGGGAACTCTTGTGAAAAATCCCAGGCAGTTAGAACCAAGGGCATACTGCCCTTGGAGCTATATTTAGACTAGAAAAAGAGAACTAGCGGATAGAAGAATGCGGAACTAGTAGGTAGGGTAGGAGACGACGCTTACCAATAAGGAGCTTGGCTTTTGCAATATGTATGAGCTAATTATCCTGTACACAATAAAAGACAATTGAGCTATCCATTAAAGTTGAAGCATACTTAACACTCATATTGAGCGTTTGTGTCTTCCCTCCGTCGTCAACAAATGGCGCCCGAACAGGGACCCTTGCTGGACGAGGATCCGAAACGAGTAAGCCGGTTTTAGGTGACGGAGAAAAAGGGAAAGCCGGTTCTGACTACGTAACCCGGATTCCGGAACACAAGATTGGGGCGAGCAGAAGGTGACTCAGGAAGAGCGCCCGGGACGAACCCATAGTGGGTCCCGCCGGAACGCCGCGAACAGAAGCTTTACACGGGGGCAACGGCACCGTAAGTAAGAATGGAGAAACAAGCGGCAGTTGATTTACTTAAGTGCTTTTTAGAAAAGCGTAAGACGCCAGAGATAGATTGTCGTAAAGAGTTACCGGGGTTATTTGCCCCTGATCTACATAGTCAAGAGTTGCGAAACATTACTCAACAATGGAGACGCCGGACGAGACGCAGTCTAAAAACTTTGGGGAGTGACTGTGATGACCAGGTCGAACTCTGGGGTCCTGCTGAAAGGTTCTTTTCGGCGGCACTTGTACCTGGAGTGGCGGTGGCTCATGCTATGGCTAGTCTTGGGAAACTAGCTTGTTGGGCTGTAAAACAAGCAAATGTAACCACGCAGATACTCACGGAAATGGCCCAGGACCTGGATAGCCTGCGACACGCTGTGTTACAGAACAGAGCGGCGATTGATTTTCTGCTGCTGGCACAAGGCCACGGGTGTGAAGAGCTCGAAGGAATGTGTTGTTTTAATCTTTCGGACCATGGCGAGTCAATCCACGAGCAGCTGAAATGGCTGAGAGACCACAACAAGAAGATAGTGGTCCAGAATAATTGGCTTGATGAACTATTTGCAAGTTGGTTTGGGAACATGGGAGGCTGGATATTGGGTCTAATAAAAGAGGGGCTACGCTTACTGCTAATAATCGCACTAATCATAGTAGCGGCGCGAGTAATATTTAGTTGTCTAACAAAAAGGCTCGAGCAACTAACTAATAAGGTTTTTCTAGCACAAAATAAAAACGGGGGAATTGTTGAGGACTGGCTCGCTGCGCGTAATCATATTGATCTCGTGCAGCTGCAAGATAAGGAAATGGCGGATTACCGCACCCAGCTGGTCTAGAAAAACAAGAGCAAAGGCACGTACGCAAGGCTTGCCCGGGAACTCTTGTGAAAAATCCCAGGCAGTTAGAACCAAGGGCATACTGCCCTTGGAGCTATATTTAGACTAGAAAAAGAGAACTAGCGGATAGAAGAATGCGGAACTAGTAGGTAGGGTAGGAGACGACGCTTACCAATAAGGAGCTTGGCTTTTGCAATATGTATGAGCTAATTATCCTGTACACAATAAAAGACAATTGAGCTATCCATTAAAGTTGAAGCATACTTAACACTCATATTGAGCGTTTGTGTCTTCCCTCCGTCGTCAACAAAACTGGCTGCTCATGGCTTGGACTGGCATATGCTTCGTTGGGTTAAAAACTGTCTGGATAGCTGGGCCCAAAGAGTTGTGGTGAATGGAGCCAAATCCAGTTGGAGGCCGGTCACTAGTGGAGTCCCCCAGGGCTCAGTACTGGGGCCAGTCCTTTCCAATATCTTTATTGATGATCTGGATGAGGGGATTGAGTGCACCCTCAGTAAGTTTGCAGACGACACCAAGTTAGGTGTGTGTGTCGATCTGCTCGAGGGTAGGAAGGCTCTGCAGGAGGATCTGGATAGGCTGGACCGATGGGCTGAGGTCAACTGTATGAAGTTCAACAAGGCCAAGTGCCGCATCCTGCATCTGGGACGCAACAACCCCAAGCAGCGCTACAGGCTGGGAGATGAGTGGTTGGAAAGCTGCCTGGCAGAGAAGGACCTGGGAGTACTGGTTGATAGTTATCTGAATATGAGCCAGCAGTGTGCTCAGGTGGCCAAGAAGGCCAACAGCACCCTGGCTTGTATAAGAAGCAGTGTGGCCAGCAGGTCTAGGGAAGTGATTGTCCCCCTGTACTCGGCTCTGGTGAGGCCGCACCTCGAGTACTGTGTTCAGTTTTGGGCCCCTCACAACAAGAAGGATGTTGAGGTGCTTGAGAGAGTCCAGAGAAGGGCGACGAGGCTGGTGTGGGGTCTGGAGAACAAGTCTTACGAGGAGCGGCTGAGGGAGCTGGGGTTGTTTAGCCTGGAGAAGGGGAGGCTCAGGGGAGACCTTATCGCTCTCTATAGGTACCTTAAAGGAGGCTGTAGAGAGGTGGGGGTTGGTCTATTCTCCCACGTGCCTGGTGACAGGACGAGGGGGAATGGTCTAAAGTTGCGCCAGGGGAGCTTTAGGGTGGATATTAGGAGGAAATTCTTTACTGAAAGGGTTGTTAGGCATTGGAATGGGCTGCCCAGGGAAGTGGTTGAGTCACCAACCCTGGAGTTCTTTAGAGACGTTTACATGTTGAGATTAGTGATATGGTTTAGTGTAGGACTTGTTAGTGTTAGGGCTGAGGTTGGACTGGGTGATCTTGGAGGTCTCTTCCAACCTAGACGATTCTGTGTGATTCTGTGTGATATATTTGATTATCAGTATCAGCATGTGCGCGCGCGCACACACAAACACACACACAAAAAGGCCCAGTCTAGTTAATCTTTTTAGATTAACTTAATCTAAATATGTTTGATAACATCACAGAACTGTGGATACTGTATGTACAATAAGAGAGTAATTAGCCAGCTCTGCTTGACAGTTGTCAGGCTTAAGACAGAGCATTTAGTTTTGGTTCCACTTTTAAAAAAAGTAAAAGAAAGAAATGGAAAAAATAGGGGAAAATCCATTATTGTCTAGAAATATATAAAGAAATATTAGGAGAACAGGGGACATTTACTATTATTAATTGATAAAGATAAAATAAAATTCTAATGGTCTAAATCAACAGTGAAAGATTAGAATAAATATTAAACAAAACAGAATACACAAAACTTCAATTATATAATTTTATCAATTGCTTCAATTTTTTAAATTTATCTACTATATACAATTTAGTCTTTCAATTCTTCAGCTCTTCAATTATACAAATTTATTTCAATTATAGACACATTATTTTTGGCCTTCAGTTGTATACATGCGTCTTTACCAGTGCCAGAGTCTCCATGGAGGGATTCTGTAGTAAAAGTCTTTGTCTATGAATATGGTGCAAAGATGCACAAAACTTCACTCAGAGATTGGTGAGGCACTGGAACAGCTTGTCCAGAGAAGCTGTGGATGCCCCATTTCTGGAAATGTTTAAGGTCAGGCCGAATGGGGCTTTGAGCAACCTGGTCTAGTGGGAGGTGTCCCTGCTTGGTTTGGAGCTATATGATCTTTAAGGTCCCTTCTGATCCAAACAAGTCTATGATTCTATGAAAACAAGTAACCACAAGTTTGTGGAAGGTCAACTGCAATATGCTTTTATCAGCTCCATGCATATTCCAAAGGGTACACAGATACAGAGGCATTTTAAACACCAGACAGTAATTTCCCCCTGAGGAGCAGCAGTGATTTCAGACAATTTCTTTCCTGAATAAATACGGAAAGAAGGTGATGTGGTGTGCCACCTAAGAAGTAGGTGTCTTAACAGACATGTTGGGTTAAGGAAATATATCATCATCTTTCTCTTACAGGATGGAGAAGTAGAGTCCCATTGATGTTAAGAATAATTTCGGAATTAACAACTGATTTAGGGGCATATCTGCTACACAGTGCAGAAATGCTAACATATGTGGGTCAGAAAAAAAACTCATCTTCAGATACAGAAGATAGGACAACATCTACAAATGTTTTGTGAGGAAGAAAAAGCAACAAGTCCTTTTTTTTCCTTTTTTTTTTTTTTTGTTTTCATCTGTGTTGCAAAGGGTGTGTGGGAGGGTGCAGGTATTTTAACTTCAATAGAGTCCTTTTAAACCTATTTTTCAGGGCTAGTGTTGGTCAATAAGGTGGAAAGAGAGAGCAAAATTTGCATATTTGTACTGTATTGTGTGCAGGTGATTAAGAGACAATGTTATGCTGGGCTAGAAAAGAGGCATGAAGATTTAGTACTCTGTGAATGACAGAGTAGTGAGCCTGACAATAAAAAATGAAATAAAATAAATAAAAAATAAATAAAATAAAATAAATAAAATACTAATTAAAGAAAAGGGAAAAATCTAAAAGATGTGGAAGTTAGGAAGGAAAGAATAAAAAGACAGAAAAAAATATGTTAGAAATAGGGAAAAAGGGACTGGAAAGAATGGAAAAGTAGTGAAAAATTGAAGTGCTGCAAAGAAACAAATTTATTCATGTAGGTAATAACTACATGTGTACATATAATTTGGGTAAGTTACAGATATATGTTAAATTACGAATGACTGTTGTATCACTGCTGTTTCTGCTGAGGTATTTCCTTTTGACCATCTGTCTAGCATGGCCAGGATAATCTTTATATGAACCATAAAGCCCTTCTGTCAGGTGGATGAGAAAAAGACTTCATATTTACCACAGACTGCCCTGTGGGCTTGCAAAGATAAATATTTACATCAGCATGTTCCAAAATCTATTTTTAAAGTAAACCTATAAGTTGTGCTAGATTCTTTCTGATGCGTCTCTCCACTAAATTTCACTAAAGCACTAGCCATTTGAGGAGATGCAGTATAAAAACAGGCAGGTATATTAGAAAACTCTTGGCCTTATACAAATCCAAAAATTCTAAGCAGGGATCAATCAGAGCTGCATAATACTGAAGAATTAGCCCAGAATTAGTTTGTACAAAAAATGAATGAATAAATAAATAAATAAAAGGCTTCTAGTTTTTTATAAAAACAGTATTTGTCTGTTTTAAGAATGTCATGAAACAGTCAGCTATAAAGCTTCTAGCAGGGCACCTTGTAATGTAACTTTGTGTGACATATTGTTTCACTTTTAAATGTGTGCATTTCAGTAAGTCTGCATTTACAGTTTACTCCCCCAGCTTTATTTACTTTAGTCATTAATTTTATTTTAAGTTATTTAGCTCTACAGCAATAAGTCTTGAGCGCATTTTTTTACAGTTATATAAAAGAGCACAGGAAGATTCCTCTCTGTCCTCAATCATACAGTTTTAGTAAGAGGAAGATGACAGTATAATCTTCTAATGATAACTCACTTAGAAACATTTTCACAGTCTTAGAAGTGAAGTGTGTCTTTGTTACAGAGTCAGTAAATGAGGAGATGTGCAGAAGTCGGGTGTGAGTGAAGCAGTTCTGGGCTTTTCTCTTTCTGCCAGTTCTTCTGCAGGTTCCAATATTGTCTCTTTAATGTACATCACTGCAGAATTAGTTATATTGATTAATTTATTAATTAATAATATTTTATTCTCAAGCTACTGTAACAGTGGTTTTATTTCATTAAAGACTCATCCCTCATGCATATTTATTATTGGTTATTGGCATAGAACAAAGCTCTGAAAAATAAAGAAAAGGAAAATGTCCACTGAAGAAGGTATATTTGGACATACACAGAACACTTAAATACTCTAACATTCAAAAAAGAAATGCATGTATGTGTTAGCTGCTGCCACATCCTTGATACTATGTCCACTCTTATTGGACACCACATAGCAAAACCACTTCTCCGAAAGAACTGATTTCACAGTGCTGGCTGACAACATGAGAAATATATATATATACATACATAATTTTATGTTATTTTACATTATTTTATATATATATTTTTTTTGCTTGTTTGTGGTGTTTTGGTGTTATTGTTTTTTGTTTGTTTGTTTGTTTTTACTTAAAAAGCAGAAATATTTTATCTTATTTCCTTCTGTGCTACCATAACTACATCCAATTCCACATACTGATTAAATTCAAATATCTTTTAACCCAAATTTCCTGGCCACTATGAGAAATCAGACTTACATACATTTTCAAACTATATCTGAATATGTATGTTTTATTCTTTCTCCATCTTAGATACTATACCGTAAAACAGACAAACAAACAAAAAAAAGTAATTGAAGAAGAGAATAGGATTGTTGAGACTAAATTGAACCATGATCTTTACATATAGCCTTCCTAGATCTATCCAAGTTAATCCTATAAGCCTCAAAAAGGGCTGAAAATTACATTAATTTTCTGGGTATATTTTGTTTAACAAGACTGAAAATCTAGACTTTAGTTTACTACTGAGAAAATATATTTCAATATGTATGACTGAAAACTTGGCACAAATGCCTTATCACCCTGTGAACTTAGAATGTGTGAACCCAAGCTCTTTAGCTGTCTCTAATGGTGAAAACACAACAGCAGAAAGTTGGTTTCTCAGGTAACAAGGCACAAAATCATTTAAAGATTTCTAGGTCAGAATCAACACCTACCTGTTAGCTGAAAGTCTTTTAGTTGCTTTTGCATGTCAGTGAAGTAGCTATTCATATCTCTGGGAGCAACTCCCGTTGCTAATGAGCAGCTGACGTTTCCCACTGGAACAATAGTCATATAGCAAAGACTGTCTTTATACTGAAAATGTATACTCTAATACCACTATGGCAAGCTATGCTGAATTTGCCATTTCACAAATACTAAAGAGCACTTTTAGACCTGCTGCAAGAACCCCTGGAAATACAAGGTTCAAGTTGTAATCTTTTGTAATAAACTGAATGATGGCCTTATCAGACAGTTGATCTATGTGGAAAAACTTGGTAAGTTTGATATTAGATCTTGAACATTTATCCTATAGTGAATTAAAATACCTTAATTCTTGGTAGTGGTGATTTTGAGGGGGTTGATTTTCTTGTTTGTTTGTTTTCGTTTTTATAGAGAAAACAGAGGTAATAGTGAAGAGGAATCCCATATATATATATATATATAGTCAGAACACCTTAAGAATGACCAGTCAAGTCCTAATCAAATGTATGTGTTCTCTCAAGTTTAGAATTAAGGCATACAATAAACTTCATGGAAGTGAAGATATAATATGGAATACTATAATAACAGGCTACAGATTAGATAGGAGTGATAGGTCAGACAGTACTGGCTAGTGAATAGCTTAAGTTATGTAAATACAGAGATATATCTTTGTCAAACAGCCCAGATCCCAAGTTCACTGATAATTTTATGTGCTCTTTATGTACACTGTCAACTGCCCAGATGTTTTTTCAAGTGAAACAGACAGTAGCGTCTGGTTTTATATTAAATCCAGGTGCATAAGAATACATTTCCTTCAAGGATATGTTGATGTCTCCACCCAGACTATGTCGTCTTCCAATGCCCATTCTGATGTATTGCAGTATAGCCAGAATACTATTTCAGTTACTTTGAAATCAAAATGTGTGCACAAAAATAAAAATCACATCTTGAGACCAGAAAACAGGCACCGTATGAATCCTGGACCAAGTAGTAGACCTTGTGAACGTATGCATTTTGCTCTAAAGAAAACTGAATTTAAGCAATGTGGTCACAGCCCTCTCTGTATACCCTGACTTGAATCCCAAGGTTCTTTACTGCTTTAGTTGCAGATAAAGTCAAGCAAGGCAAAAAGTTAATTGTATCAACAAGAAACATTCCCTCTGATTTGAATATTTTGTGTCTAAATAGAATGAATATTGTAGGAAGGTAGTGTTATTAATCACCTGAATAAGATAGGTATATTGACTGAGACATACTAAGGGAGATGAAAGAGATTACAATGGCAGAAAACTCAGTAATAATGAAGAACTCAATTATTTCCATGAATTGGCAAAAAGTAATTTGGGGACATTTTGTAAAAACTAATTTTAGATACTATAATGATTGCCCCTTGAAGCAGCTATTTTTTACATAATTCTGAGCAGAGCACAAGAAGTTAAATTTTTACTACTGAAGAGCCATTCTGAAATCCTGACTACAGTACACTCAAATTCCTCTTCCCTATAGGAGTTAAAAAGAAAATATATACATATATACATAAATATAAAACAGGGCAATTTTATTAATATAAGCATTATTTGAAAGACAAGAAAAGAAATTACAAGGAGAAGCTTAAAAGAAAAATCTTGAATATGTCATGAAAACTTTGTAAAGTTCATTGTAATCAACAAACATCTGGTACTGATAAAAAGCACAACAAATAAATTCTTAGAGTTAAAAGCGTAAGGTCAGAAAGTGGAAGTTATATCCACTTAAGGACAATCAGAATATCATAAGCTCTGGAAACTTTAATGTAGAATCAAGCTAAGACCAAAGAAAGGCTAAGAAAGCCATGTGAAAGGCCTGAGAATAAGCCTTTTTTCCATCCCATGAGAAGCAGAAAGTCTGCCAAAAAGTCTGCAGAGCTGATAGATGATGGAGGTGTAACAGGAGCACTCAAAAGAGATAAGACCACAGTAGAAAAATTAAATGAGTTCTTCACACTGATACTCACAAATGAAGAGTTTTGGGAGGTTCCCACAGCAACTGTTTTCTTTGCAAAGAATGAACTGGAGGAACTATCTCAAATTAAAATGTCAATAGAAGTGATTTTAGACCCAAGAGGTAAATTAATATTGCCAAGACAATATGGTATTCACCCAGGGGTTCTTAAATAACTGGAGTTAAGTCAGCTTCCATATGAGAAGAATAGAGGTCAGGAAATTTTATGCAATTTTTTTATAGAGCCTGTAGAAAAACCAGGCAGGGGAGATGTGGAAAACTGAGAAGTGGTATATTTGATTCTTTACAGGTAGGTTGGTAGAATAGGATTCATAGACACACAGATAAATATAATAAAATGGGGAGGAATCAAAATAATTTTTGTAGAGAGGATTCTTCCTTAACAGGCTTTTAAAATATCTTAGATGGGTACAGAAAGAACATATTTATAAGGGTAATCTTCTTGATACACTGTGCCTGGATTTTCAAAAAAAAAAATTAACAAGATACTATATAAAAGTTCGTTCAAGCAAGTAAACTGTCGTGGATTATATAAAGGAATCTCCTCTTGAGTATTTCTAAATACCTAAAGGACAAGGCATTAATATACACCTAAGGGATAGGAAACAATAACAGGAGCATATGATCAAATTTAACAGTGAAAGTCCCACACTTTGTGAAAGGTTGCAAAAGCTTCTCCAGTACTAACTGGGTAAGGATTAAGGGACGAACAAATAAAGGGGATATCGTCATGGGAGTCTATTACAGACCACCCAGCCAGGATGATGAGGCAATTGATGAGGCCAGGCAATTGGTGGCCATCTTGTTCATAGTGACATTGAAGCAGTTGAGTTTAAAATTTTTGGTGACAGGAGTAAAACTGCCACCAAAACATTAACCCTGGACATGGAGAGAGCAGACTTTGGGCTGCTCAGGGAACTAGTTAGCCAGGTCCCCTGGGAAACTGCTTTTGAAGGCATCAGCATCCATCAGTGCTGGTCAGTCTTTAACCACTGCCTCCTAAAAGCACAGGATCAGGCAATTCCAAAATATCGGAAGTCAAGCAGGCAGGGCAGAAGGCCAGCTTGGCTGACCAGGGATCTTCTTTTGGAGCTTAGGCATAAAAAGAAAGTGTACAGCTGTTGGAAGCAGGGTCAGGCAATGTGGAAGGACTACAGGGATGCTGTTCGCCTTTGCAGGGAGAAAATCCAGGTGGCCAAAGCCCAATTAGAGTTGAAGCTGGTCAGGACTGTGGGAGACAATAAAAAGGGCTTTTTTTCTTTTTTTTTTTTTTTTTTTTTAATATATGAATAGAAAAAGGAGGACCAGAGAAAACATAGGTCTGCTACTTGATGGGGGTGGTCACCTCACTGACAAAGACATAGGCAAAGCAGAGACATTTAATGCCTTCTTTGGATCTGTCTTCAACACTGATGATGGGCTTCGGGACCCCCAGTGCCCTAAGCTGGAGGACCATGATGGTGGGAATGATAAATTCCCAGCCAACCCTGAAAATGCGCAGGATTTGCTGCTCCACCTGGATCCATGGGTCCGGATGGGATTCATCCCAGAGTGCTCAGAGAGCTGGCTGACATCATTGTGGGACATCTCTCAATTATTTTTCAATGGTCTTGGGAATCTGGAGAGGTCCCAGTAGACTGGAAGCTGGCAAGTGTTGTGCCAGTTTTCAAGAAGGGCAAGAAAGAAGACCCTGGAAACTACAGGCCTGTCAGTCTCCCATCAGTGCCTGGTAAAATTATGGAGAAGATTATCCTGGGAGTTACTGAAGCACACCTGGGGGACAATGCAGTCATTGGTCCCAGCCAGCATGGGTTCATGAGGGGTAGGTCCTGCTTAACAAACTTAAATTCCTTTTATGCTAAGATCACCCATTCAGTCGATCAAGGGAAGCCAGCTGATGTAATCTTTTTGGATTTCAGTAAAGCTTTCAATACTGTTTCGCATAGGATCCTGCTGGACAAAATGTCCAGCATACAGCTAGATAGAAACATCATATGATGGGTGAACAATTGGCTGACAGGTAGGGCTCAAAGGGTTATGGTAAATGGGTCTGCATCAGGCTGGCAACTGGTCACCCAGGGCTCCGTTTTAGGGCCAGTTCTTTTCAATGTTTTCATAAATGATTTGGATGTAGGACTAGAAGGTGTTTTGAGTAAATTTGCTGATGATACTATACTGGGAGGAGTTATTGACTCTGTTGAGGGTGGAAAGGCCTTGCAGAGAGATCTGGACAAATTGGAGAGCTGGGCAATCACCAACTGCATGAAGTTTAACAAGAGCAAGTGCTGGGTCCTGCACCTGGGACGGGGCAACCCTGGCTATACGTACAGACTGGGCGATGAGATGCTGGAAAGGAATCCTGCAGAGAGGGACCTGGGGGTTTTCATTGATAGCAAGATGAATGTGAGCCAGCAGTGTGCCCTGGCAGCCACGAAAGCCAGCCGCGTCCTGGGGTGCATCAAGCACGGCATTGCTAGTCAATCGAGGGAAGTGATTGTCCCGCTCTACTCTGTGCTGGTGCAGCCTCACCTCGAGTACTGTGTGCAGTTCTGGGCACCACAGTAGAAAAAGGACATGAAACTATGTTTTAACTCAATGTAACAAGTTAGTTTTCATGTCAAAAGTTTAAGTGAGTTCAAAACCGATTAGACAAATAAATGGAAAGCTCATCAATGGCTGTAAAACACTGAGATAAAAACTCTAGTGTAGTAATACCCTTAAGCCACACAACGCTGGAAAAGTATCCTGAGAGTATGCTACTTTGTGTTTGCTGTTTTAAAATATATATATATATATTTAAACTTTTTTTTTCCTTAATTAGACAGCATTTACCACAGAGAAAGGGAAATAGGACTGGGATTGAACCTTTGATCCAATCAAGAAGTTCCACTCTTCTCAGATCTTCTGTTCCTGTGACACCTGAACATGAAAAAAATGTCATTCTTCCAATGTGTGGGGTCAGCTATTGAGGCAGCATAAGTCAGTATTGTACTGAAGATCTCAGTTTGTTATGTTGATTTAATCTATGCACAGATCGGACCAAAGCTACTTATTTGAGGCATATACTTTTCTACAGCAAAGTCCCGCCTCAGCCCTGTTTCTCATCAATTTATTTTTTAGGCCGCACCTCGAGTACTGTGTTCAGTTTTGGGCCCCACGCTACAGGAAGGACATGGACGTGCTCGAGCGAGTCCAGAGAAGGGCGACCAAGCTGGTGAGGGGTCTGGAGAACAAGTCTTACGAGGAGCGGCTGAGGGAGCTGGGCTTGTTCAGCCTGGAGAAGAGGAGGCTCGGGGGCGACCTTATCGCTCTCTACAGTTACCTTAAAGGAGGCTGTAGCGAGGTGGGGGTTGGTCTGTTCTGCCACGTGCCTGGTGACAGGATGAGGGGGAATGGGCGAAAGTTGCGACAGGGGAGATTTAGGTTGGATATTAGGAAGTACTTCTTTACCGAAAGGGTTATTAAGCATTGGAACGGGCTGCCCAGGGAGGTGGTGGAGTCACCATCCCTGGAGATCTTTAAAAGACGTTTAGATGTAGAGCTTAGTGATATGGTTTAGTGGAGTACTTAGTGTTAGGTCGGAGGTTGGACTCGATGATCTTGAGGTCTCTTCCAACCTAGAAATCTGTGATACTGTGAAAGCTCTTGATTTGTACTTCAGACAGTGTGCAAATATACATAAACGAAGATATAAAAATTGATATAAATATTAATATTAATGTAAATGTAAACAATGTAAATAAAAATACACATATAAACATAAATACAAATATATATAAGCAGTTATTTCATGTTTCACAGTATACGAAGAACCTAAGGAATGACTCAAGTCATTATGAAGCTACATACAACTCAGAGAAACCATGCTTCTGCCCTGTAGGTATAGAATAACTGCATAAACGGTCTTACTGTTGATGCTCACAAATACTACATAGTAATAAGCCAATTACTGCTGCTTCTTAGGCCAATGAGCTAGGGGGGAAAGTTTTAACTAGAATTAAAGAGAACAGATTTTAGAAAAAATAACTTACTCTAATTTACTTGTCTGATGAAACCTATTTCAAGGCTATAACTGTTGTAGGCAACATAAACACAATTAGAAGGTAAATACAAGATTAATGCAATGAATAATGTCAACTAGGCAGAAATAAGTATAGTCAACTGGATGAAGTTTTATCATGCATTTGTATTAGATATGGGGCTCTTTATTTTACTTTATAGAATTAAACCTATAGAGCAAAACCAGAACTCTTCAGTGTCCATCTCATTTGATAAAATACTACTACTACTACTAAAACAGGCTGCTAGAGAAGAATGTCCCCAGTAACATGGTACAAAGGTAGGCTATGGGAAATGAGATGATTATAGCTTTCATTCTCCAGAGATAAGACACTTCTGAAAAAGGAATTGAGAAGTTCTGACATGAGGCTCTGTTGGCTCAAAGGTAGTTTGCATGTGTTGGGAGAAATATTTTCATTCTTTAAAAAGGTTTACTCAAGGGGAATATTTCAACTTTTCAAGGGACATATGCAAGGTAAAAGCACTTCAGGGACCTAACAATACACAAACCTTGCTATAAACCAAGTGCATCCAATTCCCAAACACTGAAATGGTGAACAGGTTGAGTTATTCAGATTTCCTTGCAACAACTTCAGCTTCTATCAGTACCAATGATATATATATATATTTTTTTTTTTTTCCTGAGTGGGAAAATCCATGTCTTTCCATACAAGGAATTTGCTTTCATTCCTTATGCATGTCATCTCTGATTGATTTATAAGTGTCATATTTCCACTTGTATCTGTGAAACTGACTGCCTTCCATGTTATCTAAAAGACCACAGCACAGAAAATGCCAGGAAGAATTTTCCAAAGCATTTTAGAGAGTATTAAAAAGTCTATCAGATTCAAAAATCTTGGATTTAAAGCAGATGTGAATGAACCTAAAAAAAACTACTGTACAAATTATACAACATGAATCATTTCCACCAGTGGATTTTTTAGGACTGGCATGAAGATGGATGTATTTTGTACAGACTTAGTTTCTACCTGAAAGGAGGTTGCCAAGAGGTAGGACATAAGACAACAGCCTCAAATTGCCCCAGGGAAGGTTTAGGTTAGGTATCAGGAAAAAATTCTTTACAGAGAGTGGTTAGGCTTTGCAACAGGCTGTCCAGGGAGGTGCTGGAGTCACCACCCATGGAGGTATTTAAGAGATGTGTGGACATAGCACTGATGGACATGGTTTAGCGGCAGACTGGTAGTAATAGGTAGATGGTTGGACTTGATCTTAAAGGTATTTTTCAACCTAAATAATTCTATGATTCTATCTGATGTTTACCATACACTAAGAGGTATGTGGAGGCAGAATGTGCAAAATGACACATACTTCCAAGTTATTTTTTTGAATATTCTTCCAAACTCCTTTTGTTTCCTGTTTTCTACTTAAATTTTCAGGATATCACTGAGGAAATGAAAGGTAGAGAAAGGTACTGATTAGTTTCCTACAACATTATGAGAATATGACAAATATTTAAATTAGGTATGAACCTTGCCATAGTTATCCGCACCTTTGTGACTCACAGACTGGACTTCAGTAATGATCGATGTCCCAGAGGGTTAAGTAGTTAAAATATTTACCAAGATGCTTGGCCGGACCAGATAAAAGAAACAGTTTCAGCCCATGAACTTTCTATTAATTTCTGGCAGCATTTGGAGATGGTGATACTGACCTTTAAAGTTCTGTGTAATTTTAATCCTGGATAGCTCAGACATCATTTCTGTTCATGAACACAGCTAAAAGAGTTGAAATCAGCAAGTTCATACCTGCCAGCATATTTGCACATCTAGGAAATAGCATTAGGGCTTTTGACTATTGACCTGAGACAAAGGGCTGATGATACTGGAATTTAGTCCTCCACTTGTACAAGAACTACTGATTTTAACTCAGTCAAAGCATACAGTAAGGTTTAGTACTTTACTGTAGCTTTTTCTAATATAAGCAAGCAAAATATATTCATATGTGTGAGGAATCTGGATTTCTGCTAAAACTCCTTATTTGTAACTTTTTTAAGTAACTGTTGAGCCAATTTAATTCTAGGGCAAACAAATACAGAAACTTAATATGCATACATTTTTAGGAAGAATAAAATATCTTGTCTACCAGAAGAATACAATTTCTGCAGAATAAGAGCTTGAAATATTCTATATATATCTGAGAAAAAAATATATATCCTATATGAGAAAAAAAAAAAGTGGCAATCAGAGCTTCTCAGAACAGATCTTTTATAAAGAAAATAATTTTAAACTTCATATGTTTTAAACTACATCACACATTTTAAAATACTTAAATTGCATATTTCATGAAGATTTTACTCCCTAAACTACCAAAACACCTATCTGCACAACATTTGCTTCATCTAAACATACTTATTGCCATGTCTTAGGCTTTTCAAAAGATAGCAGTGTTGCTTTGACAAAGCAGCATATTAAACTGAGGATGTAGAAATCACTGTTTTAGTTACATAGATTAAGAATGAATTGCTTATGGCACCAGTTATTGGACAGCAGATGTCAGAAAGCCATATAAATGTGCAAATAAAAATTGAGCCGCTCAGCACTTCAGGAGTGGGTTTCAGAAGGTTATAAAGATATGGTGAGGCTTAAAATCCTAGATATCATCTTATAAGTGTGTCACAATTAATTACATTTCTCAGAATTATCTGTGCTGAGTACCTAGCAATAGGTGATTTCACATGATATAGCAGACCACTAACACACAAAATATATGCACAATTCAGCCTTCAGCTTTAAAATCTACTGATGCAAGGCATTTAGTGTTGCACTAGGAACACACTGCATGAATCTAGCTTGTAGCAAACAAGCTAACTGTATGTGTGATGAATTAATCACTGTAATTTCACTTTAGTTAAGATTCAGGGTGGAGGAGGGGAGGAGAGGGGGGAGGGTGGGAGGTTAGAGGCAGACAATCACAGGGCCCAGGAAAAGGTTGTGAGGAAAAACCTGCCCAGACATAAATAGAGCATCGGTAAAGAGGCACTGGAAAGTGTTCCTTCCAGTTTGATTGCATGAAAATTGGGCTGGACTGAGAACAGGGTGTTTTTATTTACTGCACATATATGTCATATCTCTCCCATTGGGATAAACCCCTATCTTGAGTTTCTTTTAGCCTGCCTCTCCTGTTTATTTCTGTGCTCATGTCAGTAGCAATGCTTCACTGCTCATCTGAGTGCCTCCAATCTGCCTATGATCAAGAAATCTTTCTTAAAACATTTAAAGTTCATTTATTCTTCTTTTCAGGTGATATGTGGTTTTCTGTAAGCAAAAATATATGGTAAAGCTTAGAAATCAGAAGCACCTGTGGTAGTCTGCATCTATGGCAATCTACAACTTTTTTCTCTGATGTGTGGTAATAGGACTTCGATTTGATTTGCATGCATTTTTAGGCAGTTTAGCAATTCAGTCTTTTTTATCATGTTTTGAACTACAAACAAAAAGGAGTAGTAATACCTTAAATTTTAGTGCTGGTTGAATAAAAATAAGAGACATATGGGATAAATTAGTTGCATTTCCCATTCTGTGTTGATGAAAGCTTAAGAATTTTCTCAGATTAGTGTCCTGCCAATGCCGAACGCATTAAGGAAAACTTTTTTTTGTATAGATTTATTTATTTATTTATTTAATCTTTAGGGGGAAAAATAAGAGCAGATGAGGATAAATCTAATCGTCCTTATAGAAGCTGAAAATGCGCCTGAAGGACATCAAGGAAAACCTGAAGCATTAATAAAGTAATGTTTGTTGTACACCCCATTTCACTTATTCAACTCATACGTTTTCCATACATTATGTATTTGTGCCTTTATTCACTTTGTACTCAAATATTATGAAGTAAAACAAATCTAATATCCAGATGTTTTTTCCTCTCTCAGAGGGTTATTCTAAAGAAGCGGCTAATTCATTATTTTCATAATTTGCTCCTTCTTTTCTAATAGGCTGTGGTTGGCGTGGGATTTATTTTTATTTTGTGAATTTCCTGATGAAAAATATAGGTAATCAAGACCATTTGATCTTTCATTATACCGTACAGACTTATTCGTTTGTCTTCTGAGATGGAGCACAGGACATCGAAGTAAACAGTCTTCTCATCTTTTATCATTCACTGACCTACTGCTGAAGAAAAAAGATTCTTGATTTGAATGCTTGAATATATTTCTGCATTTTAAACACATGCACATATATGCACACCTATAATTACTGATTCTCTTTGGTATTATGCTTTTTTTTTTTTTTTCCTGGTTAAGAATGAAAAGATGCTGCTGACCTACTGGTTTTGTTTTTGTTGTTGGTGGTATTAGCTGATTGCACACCCATTTATATACACACACCCCGTCTAAAGATTTCATTATTGCATATAGTTTTAATGAAAATGAGGCATAAAATTTTCAAGATAGCAATAAACCATTTAATTTTTGTTAATTTTATGACATACCTGCCTTCTGCATTTGCAGCAGCTGTAAAACATATGTTAACCTCCTAATAAAACCTGAGTAATGCTTTATCTGTCACCTCCCCCCCCCCCCCCCCCCCCCCCCCCCCCTTTTTTTTTTCCTGCTTTGAAACAGTGCACAAGTTATTACCTAGGGAACAGTTGTTGCTGTCTCCTGTACAGATCCATATCATTCTCAAATTTGCATTCTGATGGATAAGCAACAAATGTTACTTAAATCCCAGGAAGTGTGTTAATTACACTGAGCTTCATGAAATTATGGGTGAGAGAGCCAAAAAGAAGTGTACAATTGTATCTTGGGTCTCTTGAGCATATCTTGTCAGATTAATGTCTTTGTCACTCACATGATAACCTTAAAATTGCTTTTCTCCCTAAGTGATATTCCCTAAACCTCAGTGATATGGAAAATCTCACACAAAGCTAAATAGCAGATGCAATTTGTATTGTTTACATAAATAATGCTGGTACTTTTATGAAAATAAATCAAAATTGAATTTCATTAACAAGTACTGCTTGTTACTTTCCTGTAATTATTTTATAGTCCTTCTTCTGTGCTTCTGCTTACAAACCACAGCGCTAGTCTTCGACACAATATCTCTTCCTACTTCATCCCTGGAAGAAAGACTAAAATCATGTAAACTTGTAAACTGCTTAGAATGTATTGTTTCATCTTTTTCTCTCTCTCCGCAACCTCCCCCCCTCCCTCCCCCCAATTTTACAAGCCTTGAAGAACAAGACCTGCCTTATTACTTGAACTCAGTAGTCAATGTGCTATGTAACAGTAATGGAAATTGTCCCAGAAAACATGCTTACATGGGTATCTCCCCATCCCCACAGCCCAACAGAAGGTTTCTTAAAAACTTGTAGTAAAGAGGATTTTCTGTTCCAAGGCTTGAAGGTCCATGTGTTAGCTCCCCAGCAGGGGACATACTCCACCCTAAGAAAGCTGCAAGTCTTCTCACAAAGTCAGAACTATGACTTGCGAAACTCAACACATTGGAAATCTATACTAGATGTCAGACCTGTCTAAGAAACAAATCTAATCCTTTTGGCTGAAAAATAGCTCACAGCAGTCTGCTGCTCCTAGTTTACTGATATTTGGAAGAATAGTTGGGTTTGGCAATCAAATGTCCTAGAGCCACCAAAGACCTTGATATCATTATTTTTCCTTTAAGACCATAAAGAAGAGGATTACTAGATGTTAAAGAAAAAAGAAAAAAAGAGAGAGAGAGAGAGAGAGAAAGAGAGAGAGAAATTCTGTGATTATATACAAGCACCATCAGTACTACTTATTTTATGCTTTTGCTTTAATAAAAAATATGGATATGTTACTAAGGCTCGGTAGTTTAATTTTAATCATTTGTAATGCATTTTAGCGAGTTGTAAGCTTCACTTTCCTAAAGGAAGTGCACAATCAGATATGTGTGTATACAGCAAGTATCTTCGAAATCAAGCAAGTTCTTTTTGTCTACCCAAAATCTTGGAAGTGGTAACTGATAAACTCAAAAGATAAGAACCTGTAAAAGAAATGCACTAAAACCAAAAGAACTGTAGCAATTTATGCTGGTTAAGAATTCAGTCAAAAAGCTTTGAAAATTGGAAGGACCTCATTTTCCACAGCTTCACACTATAAGCTGGGTTTTACGTGAGCATTTAAGTTTCATAATGCTCAAAGAAATGTGGGTTTTGTGTTACTAAACACAGAGTAAACACAAAATTCATGGCATTGATAAAAAGATCCATGAACACAATACAGAATTACTTTCATTTTCCCTGCCAAGAGAACTTTACATTCAAATGTCCTTCCTTAAATATAAAAGTTTATAATGTAGTTTGAAAAGGGGATGGTGGGAATGAGTTATGCTTATGGGAGTCCCTCCATCCAATCTCTGCAAAGCTACCAGACCTATGAATAATGGAAAAAGGCCCTCAAGCTAGGGATGCCAAATTTAGTAGCATCTAATGAAAAGACAAGAGTAAAGTCCTGGAATCAGTTTTCAATTAACTTCAGTAGAAATGGGGGCCTGAACTGAAAAGTCTTCAAGAAGGCATTGGTAGAGGTTTCTCTGATGATCTTTATATTCTTTGTACCAATAACTTAAAAAATAAAATCATAATGAAAATGTCTGTTCTAGCTATTCATTTTAAAACCTGATCTGTTTACCCAAGGCTTTTCAAGCTTTGCTGAAATTCACCATAAGAAGGGGAACGGAGAGACAAATCCTCATCATTACTTTTTAAAATGACTTAAAAGCGGCCGACAGCTGAATAAAGGAATGTCTAGCAGGACCTATGTGGAAGTCTGTCTACAAAGTAGATTGAAAAAGTGTTCTGTTTTAAATCCTAATCTCATCTGTAGTCTCAAGAAGGCTAACACAGAAGATTGCCACAGAGATGAGTGATATTTGTCACCAGACATCTGCTAGGACACAACCACTGCATATTTTCCCTTCTGGATGACATGTAATGGAGGTTACCCAATCCAGTGCTTACCATGAAAATTCAAATCGAGTGTTAAGAGATTTTTCTACTGTAGTTCTTAATGTTCCTTCTGGATCTGTTATATCAGCAGGCTGACAGGAAATGAGTGGGATTGAACGTAATAATTTTTAATCTTTGTGATTCCCAGTTTTACTGTACAGATGAGGAAGCAGGAAATAAAGCACAGTGATGCTAGCAGCCAGTGATAGGAAGAACAACAGGGCAACAAAAATATTTGTGCATAAACCAAAGACTGGTTATCTTAAAATTACACTCAGAAGTTCCTCCTCTGAGCTCAGTCCCACTTATTCTGTGCTTTAAGAGTTGTATCATTGTAAAAGTAAAAGTGAAAGTGATAGTTTCTTGTCTTAGAGAAGAGGTGTTCAGGACCTGAGAACAGATGAAGGAATGTTAACAGACTGGTCAGAATTTGGGGAAGGTGCGGATGACCTTGAGGTAAGCACCTAACCAAATTGAGTGTTGCCCAACGCTTATTAGTGGATGTAAGTGAAAAGATATAATATGAACTTTATATATATTACTAATTTATTATTCCTATTTTGTCTCCTCCACTGCAGAAAATATATTGTTCATTCTTCTATCCTTACATGTGGCTGGGAGCACTTAAACTGGGACATGTGCAAGAGCAGGCAAGCTGAGTCCCATAAATCTTCCCTATGCAGGAAAACCTATATTGAAACTCTGAAGCTCCCGTCTATTTTTCTTTCTGTGTGCTTATTCTCCAGTCTGCTCCTATCAAGCTCTGATTCCCCAGCATCCCCAGTGTTAGGATCATTTCTTCCTGTACCCAGAATGAGAGCTCCATTATGGGCAGGGTGGAGAAGCTTAAATTACTCCTGTCATGAGTCCGTGGTACTGTTGTGCTACTGCACCAGACAGAAAATAAAACCACTTTTCTGCTGTTAGCACAGGAGGAAAAAAGAGGCAGTCCCATCCTTGTGATTGTCAGGACTGGTATTTTAATTTACTTCTGTACCTTTCTGTTTCTGTTTCCTTTAAAAAGCAAAATGCTATAAACAAAAATGGAAAGCTATGTAAAATAACCTGCTATAGGCTTTTCTACTTACTACCTGTAAAGGCTCACATGGCAAATGGTTGTTCTATAATAAAGAGCCATCTGAGTCACACTGTGCTGTATTTGTCTACTCTGACAAATTACCCTTTGTAGCCACACAGGCTTCATTAAATGACTATTACAGTGTAAACTGACAAATCTCCCTCCCCACCCCCCCCCCAAAAAAAAAAAAAAAAAAAAAGAATTTTGCATGGAAGAGGAAACAAAATGTGTAAGTCTCACTGAAAGAAAGCCACAATACTCAATAGTTCACAAAATTGCAGTACTTTCCCTTTATTCCCTTCTGCTATCATGCAAAGAATTCAGCTGATCTCCCTTAATGCCATAGTAAGTGCACCAATAAAATACAGAACCAGTCAGATTCTTCATATATACAGTTATGTTCTTTCAAAGGGATTTTCAGATAAATGTTTTGCTTTTACACATAAGAAATATTCATTTGATTGTAAATGCTATTTTACTTTTGTTTCTTTAATACATCTCACTGTACCTGGAAAAAAAATGGGCTGGGGGAAATATCTGAGAGGTGTTTACAGTTCAGATGCCAAGATCCAAATTAGATATTGTCTGGTCTAAAATCACAGCTCTTCCAAATAAGCTAATGAAGTACTGTAACTCCTCTAGCTCAGTCTGACAGTCATTACTTGCAGATCTGCAAACACTGCATTAAATCTCTGTGTATCCTTGGTGACTTTTATTAGTAGGCCTGAGTATATTTCACTAGACATCTGGAATTCAGCTAAGAAGATTCTCAATCTGAACTAAGCCATAATGGAACTAAAAATATTATAATCACTCTCCTTTTCAGAATAAAGCGGTAGAGAGAGTAACTACTTCTGCCTCAAATTGTTTGATTTTGATAACCACAATATTTCCAAAAGATCAATCCCCCCCAACAAAAAAGTGCCCCCAGGCAGCACGCAGTTTTCCTGCATGTTTGGGCATCTGCTGATGCATGAGAACTACAATTCACATAAGTGCTCAGATTCTCCATATCATCCATCTACCTCTTCCAATATCTCAAGTCTAATGAAGGCACTGCTTACACCTTTAAGGCCGACAGTCAGCTCTTACCTACTTTGACAAACATAAACTCACCTCTGTAAGAATGCTTTTATCTTAATGTTACTTATATTCCCATTCTTATTTTAGAGGAAACATTTTCTAGATTTGTCCATCCTTTGATTAAAGAAGAATTCCAGAGAAACTGGACTCTGATCTCAGCTGAACACCTGAAATTAAATAAAATTAAGAAGAACTAACATCCTTTGAAGTTTTGGTTTGCACTGTCTCAGTATCTAACTCAAACTTCTTAATGTCTTTTAAGTAGTGCAATCCTGGGTAACAGTAGGTAAACAGAATTTCACAGTATCACAGACTTCTAGGTTGGAAGAGACCTCAAGATCATCGAGTCCAACCTTCGACCTAACACTAAGTACTCCACTAAACCATATCTCTAAGCTTAATTTAATTGCTTTATTTTGCTAGAAATATTAACATACAGAATTAAACAATGCCTCATATAAAATACCAAATTTCTGTATCAATGCTTTTACTGTGTCAATGCTTTTACTTACCCTTATTACCAATAGTACTCCAATAATACTTTTTTTTTTTTTCCAATTTTAAAACAGAGGTTTTTTGTTTGTTTGATTGATTTTTCTTTTTCATTTGTTTGTTTGTTTCTTAGTTATTTGGTGATCTCCTCTTAACTGATCTCTATTAGTTTTTCTTGGATTTTTCTCTTACTGCCATCACTTTAACTAGTTACCAATGTGAGGTCATTCAGAAACTTGCTATGTTTACTGATATCTCACTGCTGGCAGACAGCATTGTTCACACTGAATGTCTAAAGTCAGATTTTCAAGAATACACGTGGGGTTTTTGTTCAACTGCTAGCAGTTTCTGGTTAAAAAAAAAATGGATATCTAACAGCAGGTAGACTCCCTAAACTCTGCAGCACGAAGAATTGCCATAGGCAGCGTACATTTAGACTTGGGGAAAATGCTGTTGGACCATTTCACTGCACAAGCACTGCCGAGTCAGTGCTGATGTGTTAGCCCATTGAAATAGGTGTGACAACTCCCTTATTTTTTTCTTGAGAGTCAGTCTTGCTTCCTTGAGTTGAACAAGGTATCTTTGAATCCTTCCATCTGTATTTTATGTCCAAGCTCTTCAGCTTCAGCTACAAACTGAGCCCATTTTCCCTTATCTTCCCACACCCTTGAATATTGTGCTAACCAAACAGGAATCTGCTATGAAGTTTTCCTCTAAACAAACTCTACTAATGTCTTCTTACCAAGACAAGTCAATAGCCCTGCTAACCCTGTCTTGGTCTACTGATAACTCTGGATGAAACCATCCTGGAGAGCTGTAATTCTTCTATGACACTTCAAATAAATTTGAAATAAGGTCACTTTTTTTTCCTCTTCAGTTATTTGCATCTTCAGTTGAAATCTGACAAGAATAACAGCCTCAGATTTCTGTACAGTCTACTCTATTTTTGTTTGCACTTTTAGACATATCCATTAGATGAATTCTGGTTCAAATACGGAGTTCCCAGCTTTTCAGCTGCTTGATACAGGGAGAGGATTTTTGAATGGTTTCAGCATAAAAATACCCTTTTATTAGGGTCCTCCATCAGCATCTTCTATTTCCCACCACTGAAAACAAGATACTGGGCCAGACGGAGTACCAGCATAACCCCATATAGCCGACTTATTTTCTTTTGTTCCCATATGGTTTATTCAGGACTTGATCCTGCCTCCAGCGAAACCATTCTCAAAACTCAAATTGACTTGTGAAATCACACTTTTATGTGGCTATTAATTTCATTTTTGCATGTAAGATTATTTCCAGGATATCTGGATCACCATGTAATAACTACTTCCTGCTTATTCGTAAAACAAATAGGTAAATTCCTTGTTTAGTAACATTGCTGTAATTATGAAAAACTTCTAATAACAATAATGATAAATGAATGGGTTTGGAATTTGTACTTTACACCTCAATTTTGTCCTTCTTAGAAAGCGTGCAAAAGAAAATATATGTGTTTCTTAATGAGTGGAGAGAACCAGAGCTTCTCATTTTGACTTTTACATGTAAAAGATGTTACAGATGTTACAGATGTTTTCCTTTTGCCCACAGTAGTTTCAGTTATCTAACTGATTTGGGATTCTTCCCTCCCTTCTCCCCCCGGTTAGTGATGGATAGAATTAGATGACTATCATGCTGCAACTGGCACATCTCTAGATGAAATTCTCCAGAGAAAAATCAAAGGCAGATGTGAAGAAATGTTACATTTGACTCTGGCCAGAGCTCTGAGTAAAGAGCTGTGGCTGATCAATACTGGCCCTATTAATTCTGATCTTGGACGGATGATCATTGCTTCTGTTCCCTCCTCAGAGCTAAATTACTTTGAAACGGCACAAAAACTGCTCACAGGAGTTAGTCTGAAGACATACAAAAATATTTTCTTCCATACTGCCAAGTATAACTCAAATCTTCACAAACTGAATAAAGAGAATTCGGTTTTACATCACACCCTTCATCTGCTCCAAGTACCCCCAAAGCAGTTTGCACATTTGAATTATGGAAAGCACTGACTGTGCAGTGAGTGTGAAAGCAATAGCTCAACAATGTTACACAGAATCCCATGTATTAGAACCCATTTTGCTGAGGTATGGAAAAGCCTTCCTTGTGGGAACCTGCACTTCCACCTGCATTGCTAACTAGTAATGGGCTGCAGGTGTTTCATTTAAAGGTTTTATTGAATGGTGCTGCACAACCTTTATGCAGCAGTGTCCTCATTAGGCATGACTGCACATGCCAGTGAGCATGACAAAGGAACCAGATCTTTAGGTAAATATAAAGAACTGGAGCTTCAGCTGGTGAAAATTGGCATTGCTCCACTGAACCCAACATAGCACTGTTGATTTCCCCCAGCTAAAGATCTGGCTTTAAGTATTTTGGCACTGAGCCAGGCCTCTTTCACAATTGTGTTAAGTCATTAAGCTTTTTACTTGAGTGTACAGTTCTATCAATTGCATGTAAATAGCTAATTTATCAATTCTTTGGGAGTTCAGTTCTGTGAAGACATAAACACATTTAAGTATGATTTTCCTCCTAGCACAGCTTTCAAGCAAGCAGTGAAGAAAGGTAAAGAAGGGAAACCACATTCAGTTACAATTGCTTTTTAATTATATATATATATTTAAATTTGGAAATAAAAATGAAGGGAAAAACAGCACATAAAACACATTCAGAATAAAAATATTGTATCAAATTCTAGTGTCTACTTTACTTTTATTTTTATTATCATTCTTCATAAATATTCACCACTGATGTCAATGCACATTTGGAGGATTGCTTACTACCACAGAATCCAATCACGCCTATAAGGTACTATTGTGCTATTGCAGTTAATGGAAAAATATTAATGTTCCTCTGAAAAAAAGTGAGGCAAATTTCTGGGCTAAGTACTTTGATGTTGTGGGTCTACATCTTTCCGGTAAATCTACACTGCTCACAGTCAAACTGTCACCTCTCTGGCAATGTAATAAGAGGGTTAGAAACTGTTAAGCTGCCAGAAGTATTCAGTCACACAGTTTGTTGTAACCTCATATCAGTCTCAGTCCATGAATGAAGCCTGATTAACAGCAATTTACAGCAGCAAAGACAACTCTGTCCCAACAGCAAGTAGACTACAGTGGTGCTCAAAAGATAATGTTCAAAATTTATCTAAATCCATGCACCTCTCAGTACTCCATCTTTTAAACAGGAACATTTCATTAACTTACTTTGGAGAACAGAGAAAGATATTCCCTCTCCTTGCATATTTTTGTGGTGTGGTTGGTTTACCTTGGCTGGCTATTGGATGCCAACCCAACTCCTCACTCTCCATCTTCAACAGGGCATTGGGGACAAAATAACATGAAAAGGCTCAGGTGTTGAGATGGGGAGATCACTTATCAATTAGCATCACAAGCAAAAAGACTAAACTTGGGAAAAAATTATTTAATTTATTGCCAAACAAAAACAGAGTAGGATGGTGAGAAATAAAGAGAAAAACTAAAACACCTTCAACCAGCTCACACCTTTCTCCCAGGATCAACTTTACGCAACTTCAACATTCACAACACCTCTTACTCCTCCCCTAAAACTCAGTGATGGGAAATGGGGGTTTATGTCAGTCCATAACATTTCCTATCTGCTACTTCTTCCTCCTCAAACTTTTCCCTATCTCCAGTATGGGGTCCTTCCCATGGACTGCAATTCTTGCCAGAAAACCTACCCCTCTCCATGGGCTGCAGCTTTCTTTAGGGCACATCCACCTGCCTACAGTATGGCTCCTCCACAGGCTGCAGAGGAATTTCTTCTCCTGTGCCTGGAGCGCCTCCTCCACATCCTTCTTATCTGACCATGGTGTCTGGAAGGCATTGGCAGCTGGGCACAACTGTGCTCTGCAGTGTGGCTGGCTGCAAGTGGCTGTGTCCTGCATGGGGCAGCCCCTGGCCTCTCTTCAAAAAGGCCACCACTGCAGCCTTGCTCTGCTACCAAGTTTTGGGTTTGTAAACTTAACGCAGAGGGAAAACTTGCATTTGAGGCACTAATAACATACGAATCTTTGAAACTTGATAAGGAAGAGAGCAACAGCTATCCTTCTTTCTTCTGTAAGATAAAAATCATGAAGGAATTTATATCCCCTTGGTAAAGAAAAATCTGTTCCAGAATAATATATATATATATATACATAGTAGCTGTTCAAATAATTCATAAATGAACAAACAAACAACTTTCCATACAGATGTTAACATTAGGTCCAGAAAAAACATATGGATATAGAAAATGGTGGAATTTACCTCATTGAACTTTAAACATCTTCAAATGTCACCCACAGCTGAGGCGATCACTTCAGATACTTTTTACAGTTCATGGAGAGAGAAAGGTTCTTTTGGGTTCAAAATTTTTCTGATCAAATATAGATGACCACTTAAAGTTAAGAGTCTTACACTAAAAGTGCTTATTTCTGTCTGACAATAAAGGTAGTTTAGCTGCATAAGTTTGGTGAAATAAATTCCACCTTAGGTGTTTTATGATAAGATTTCTTGTTATATGGATGCTTATTAAAGACCATAAGCTGATGTATTAAGATATGCTGAGACAGCAAAACTGCCTCCTCAGTACGAAATGATGAGTTTAGTCATAGGCTGGTGGTAATTAGTAAGCTAGAGTGAGAGTGAAAAAATTCAAATCCTTGTTCCATAAATATTGCAAAAATTTTATATAAGCAGAATTTTTTAAAAACAGATGAGAAGACCTGTTTTGAATACCAAATAGCCTGTTGGTTAACAGATGTTTCTGGTGATATAGGTTCAGCTCCCTACGGTAGACTAAAAATTCAAACTGGGTCTTCCAGGGGCATAGGTGAATGCTCTAACCAGTAACCTACTATGTAAAAACTGGAAAAGGCAGAAGGGAGTACAACATCTTCCACCAGTAGTTTCTGTGAGGTTCAACCCAACAGGCATGGTTTGAAAAGTCAATTCAGCCTCAAATGATAAAAGAGAAGAAAATATCTAGCTGTTATACTGTCAGAGCTGATATATATACTGGGGTCTTATCTGTTCAGTGCTCTCTAGATCTAGGCAGTTTTGAGTAGACACTTAAGGTTCATAAGCAACTTTAAAATGTATAGATATCTCTAGTGTTAGGCAACGGTTTTGAATCGGAAGTCTATAGTACTTAAATTAGTATTTAAAATTTTTAGCATATATATTCTCATTTCTGATGTGAAGATGTGTTAAGAGTTTTCTGTGTTGTATATGGTCTCTTTTTTAATAGAAAATTTATGATTAAATAAGGTGAGGAAACTTTAGGAAACTAAAGTTTCTAGCAAACAAAAATTTGTGGGTCATTATCAGAGGAAACTATTTGTGGCTGTCTAGCATTCAGCTGTATTGAGATCCAAATACATTATATAACTATACCCTTTCCTGGAATTGCTTTCATTTCACAAGCAGTGCTGTATCGGTCTGTGCCATTTCAGTGTGATGTGTGTTGACAAGGTGATGCCCTGAGTGTTGTTCTGGGCACCCTGTGCTCTAGAGTCCCCAGGTTACTTCCTCACTTCTTCATGTGGGCAGTGGGTAAGCAGAGCTGTAGGCAGAGACTCAGTGTGTTCAGTAAGCCATGATAATACACCACCTTCAGCATGTCAAATATGGTGCACAGCTCAGAGTTCCCCTTATATGTATCACTTCTGCTGCTGTTCTCATTTATTACTTTTACTGTACCCAAAAGAGTATTCCTAGGCAGGAGTAATTCAGCAGCATGGCAGTTTCATTAGTGCAGAGTCAGGCTCTTGTGTTCAACACATTTTACCTTGCTCTTACAACACTCTGCAGTTCTTTAGGCAGGATGAAGGCTTACATCTCCAAAAGGAAACGTGTTCCCTTATTTAAACATTTCCTGCCCCTTATTTCCATAATTCCTCACCATGAACTGACTTACCAAAAACTAACAAAAGCTTCTAAGGCTAGATGGCTTTAAGCTCCCATATCAATAACAACTATAAACTATTTGCCAAGTTGTTGCTGCTAACTACTCGAGTGCAGGAGCAGGAGTCTCTCCTTATAGATTACAACAATCACCATTCCTTTGCTACATGGATAAAAATGCATGTCAGGCTTAAAGTATTTTGGATGCAGAAGCTTCATCATTTCCTTTTGCAAACACAGCTTCCCTTGGAAATGTACTAATAGCTGTTTAGCAGATGCCAGAGTATAACTGTAGAGATTTCCTCTTTCAATTCCGAGTTTGCATTGCTTTGTCTGAAGATTTGATTTTGTGGTTATTTTGAAAATATTTCCTCACTTTCTTTTTTTTTTTTTTTTTTTGTAACTTTTACTGGTAGCATCTTCAAAACCTATCCTCTCCCAACCTGCCCTTTCCAGTGTTCTATATATAAATCCAAAAACAAAGAAATGCATATTAATAAGTAAAGAAGCACAGGTGTGCCTTGCAGACAGCAAGTTTTTAAAGTCCTTCCTGAGTTCTTGTATCATTATCCCTGCATAATTTATACTTTGTTACTGTGTGCAAACACCATACCTGGCCCACAAAGAAGAGATGTGAGACATTTCAAAAACAGACCTTGGATTTTCACATTAGAAGGCATAATCTATTTATTTATGTATCAAATAATTATGAAAATTTCTGGCCATAATCAAAGGAATGTGAAAGAAAGGCGAAGAATATGTTTGCCTTTCTATCCCTCTTGCTTAGAGCCAGGGTTGCTGATTCTACACCAAATTAGCACTGAGTCCTCTTCATTGTCCTCATCCTCCAGCACTTCTAACACTTTCTCTGTGGAGGAAAAAAAAGAAGAAAGGATCCCTGTTAAACTGCCTGCCACCTTCATGTACTAAAGGGGAAAATAAATAAATAGTTCTCTGGACTAACTTCATTGAATTTACACACAGGACTATACACAGGCTGGTCCTGAGCACAGACACACGGAATATAAATGTATATTACAGGACTGTTCCAGAGGAGCAACAAAAAGCCTGAATGCTGTAGCATGCAAAGTCACTCCACTCTGCTTTCCACCTTGGGAATGCACTCTACATAATATCTGATCTTCAAGTTGGTTAAATACATCACTGTGAACTAAACTTTTAGTAAATTTTCCTTTCAGATTGTAAACATATATACATACGTGTGTGCATATACATATTCATATATATATATATTTTTCTTGAAGAGTAATGAACCCTTTAAAAAACCTGCTGTGGTGAGTTAGTCTTGGCTAAGAGCAAAGTGCCCACCAATCCGCTCACTTACTCCCTCTCCTCAACAGGACTGGGGGAGCAAATGAGATTAGAAAGCTTGTGGGTCAAGATAAAGACAGGGAGATTTCTTACCAGTTACTGTCATGAGAGAAGCAGATTTGGCTTGGGGAAAAATAATTTAATTTATTGCCGAGTAAAATAGATTTGTGTAGTGACAAACACTTAAAAATACCGTTGCCCCCTGCTCTTCCTGGCTAAACTGCCCTCCTTTCTTCGCAGCCTCCTTCCTCTCTCTATGCCAATACCTCAAGTGGTGCAGGTGAATGGGGCATGAGGGCTGTGGTCAGACTGTAACAGCTCCTCTCCGACTCTCCTTCCTCTTCACACTTTTCCCCTGTTCTGGTGGGGGTCCTTCCCACATGTTGCAGACTATCTGCAGCTACACAGTCCCCGAGGTGCCACCAACTTGGCTGCTGGGCCCAGCCCTGCCCTGAAGTGGGGCCCTTGGAGCCGGCTGGAACCAGCTGTGTCTGGCGTGGGGCAGCCCCGGCCTCCCCTCACAAAGGAATTCTGCAGTGCTGCCCCCACCTGCCTCGAATCTTGCCATATACACCCAAATACACTCACCAAGTACTCTATTTATTATTCTTACTATCACTGGGTGAACGTAAGAAAAGGTGTGTGCGAAAAAAGAGAATTTTGTGAAGATTTCACAGAGGCAAAATGACCAGAGGCAAAATGACCACTAAAGTCATGCTTGTCAAATGGAAACATTTTGTTTAAACTGCAACAAGCAGATTTTATTTTGCAATTTTTTTAGAAACTTTATCTTTTTTTTTTTTTTTTTTCCTCTTTATCTGGTGCAATTTTCGAGGAGTGTAATGACATTTTGAAACAAAAAGTTAAAAAATATTATTTTACGAATGCTGAGATTTTTAACACTATTGATTTGAAGCATTCCATTTTGGAAATGTCAAAACGAAATCTGTATGACTTTTTTCTCCTTTACTATTTTTATCCCAGACTATGTTGGAGTGTAGGGGGAATTTTCTAGAGATTTTTCTCCTCTGCTACATAGAAATGACTCATTCTGGGTTTTTCAGAATAGCAAAAGATTTAAGCATCTGTCTAAAGTCCACACTGTGGCATTGCCTTGCAGCTACAGAGAATCTTTTTCACCTGAAAGCTGAGAAGAATAGCTGTGAGGAAACGAGAGAGATTTCTACTGGATACAACTCAGTTAAGATTTCTGTTTTGATGAATCAACATTTTCACTGAGGATTTATATTGCTCTACAATTTTTCAACTAAGTCAATTGTTAATTCCTGTCATGTCATTCCTATAACTTCATTGACCCTGATTAGTACAGAAAATCTTACCATTTTACATGATGGAAACTTACAGTTTGATAGTCATGCATGAAGTATCCAGCAGTGAAATGAAGTCAAGTCAAGGCTCGTTTGATTTTTCAGTAAGTTATTTTCAATAATCGTCTGTGGGTTAGGGGAATGTGTTGAATGCCAGCATTGTAAAATTGTTTCCACAACTTCCACAGTTTAAAATCCTTTGTTGACCATCCCAGTTCAGATGCTGATGAATAAACAGGAATGAAGACTGGCCTCTGACTCAAAGATGTGGTAGCAGTGGAGCCAGATATGCATCTTAATTGTAAGGATGTGAAATGTGCATGAATACTTCTAAATGCTGGCTATACCAGTCTGGCTATTTTTTTTTTTCTTTTTACTTTTTTTTTTTTTTTGGCAGACTAAAGAGAGAGAAAAAAAGTAGAGTCTATGGTACAGGCATAGTCATTTAGTATATTTTTATTTCTGAAATAACTATGAAAATCATGATCAGGTTGCCAGATTAAATCCATTTTTCTTGGCACAAAAATTTGGTCTTGTGATTTAGAATGCTTATCTCTCTTCATCATCTCATTTTTTAGATTTTTTTTTTCTTTCCTCTGAAATCTGTCTGGGTGGTTTGTATCTCATTCTTTTCAATTTTTTTTTAATATATATTTTTTTTTATCTACCCCTGCTCTTTTACGTACAAGTTTTTTTTTTGTTCTTTTGTTTTTTTTTTTGTCTCCAACGTGTCAGAATTCAGGGGTAGAACGCAGAATGGAATTTAGTCTAGAGTATAGGAGTACTCAACTATTTAAGCTTTTGAATGCATAGATACATATTTGCTTGCTTTCAGACAGTTTTTGTTGTAGTAGTCTGAAGTGCACCACTTTAATAATCATTGACTGTTTTTCATCCATTGTCTGTTCTGAGATGGAATAGCAATGAGCATTACAGCTTTTCCTAGTGGGCTCAGGGAAACTTGCTCACTGTGTAAATAAGTCATCAATAGTCCACTGCAGGTATTGCCAGAATACTCTGTCAGGTGGATAGTTTCCCAGATGCAAACCAAATTATTTTCTGCTTGGTTAGTTACATGGTATATTTCTACATTTACTTGTATTGTTATGCTGCATTTAGCTGACTAATGACTCAAGAACTTTATTTGCTAACTTCATCTACAGCACCTGCTCAAGTATTGCAGTGATATAAATAATTTCTATGGAATTAACAAAGGAAAGAACCACTTTCAGCCAAAGAAAGTTCAATACTGCTTACAAAACAGACCATGATTGCTTAATAAAATCAGAGTAAAGATCTGGCCAGAAGATTGGTCATTAGGGAAAGCAGGACATATTGATGTATATCTCTCAGTGACACTTAAGGACAGATTTGCTGAGGTGAAGGTAAGATTCTGGGGCTGTAGCCAACCCATCAACATGTCATTGGGCAGTATGCAAAGATGTGATAGGGCAGTAACCTTACAACTGTGAAGTTGTGATGACCATACTAAAATTGGATCCGATCTTATGTTATTAATGGTTAGATACTGTGGGTTGTTTTTCTCCAGTCTCATTATGATGAAATTTAAGCATATATTTAAGTTTTTTGACTTATGGCACTCAGTAACAATGCAGAACAAGAACTGTTTTCCAATAGCACATGCTGGAAGATATATAAATCATTCATAAATCTCTACCTTATTACAAATTTGTGCCAAATTAGAAACCTTAATCTTCTCATTTTCAGTCTTATTCATGTTTATTTTGTGTGATAATCTATTATTAACATGTAGACAAATAATTTTATGTAGTGATACTTAAAATAGGAAGGAAGACAGAGTTCAAGGATGTTCTCTTGCACTAAAGAGTTGACCAAGGCTGTAGGAAAGAATGGAAAGAAGTCTACATACATTTCTTAGAGGAATGAGAATGTATTTGTTCCCATTCTAGTTTCAAGAAAACATACAGTAAATTATTATTACACCATTTACCAGACAGAAAATTGTGTATGTGTATTCACAGACAGTGAAGAACAAAAATATGTCCTATCTTCAGAAGATATCATTTATTATTAGTTTCATGTGCATTAGGCAACTTTTAGGAGCTAAACTTATAAGCTTTTCATACACACACACATACACGCAAACATTTTCAAGAGCACTTTTAACTGAAAACTATATATGTTAAAATGGTGAACTAAGCTTACAGAATTCATAAAAATAACAAGCGAAGAAGGAAAACAAAGAATGTAAATCTGCATGATTCTCTACCCGATGACTTTAATGCTATATTAGTACTTCACCTGTGCAGAGCAACAACCATGTTAGATTGATGCAACTGGAAAAGAAAGCGAATCTTATTCAGTCCAACTTCAGCTGTCATATACTAAAATAAATTATTTCATCTTAATTTTCAAATATATATTAGCTGAACTTTATGATTCATATTGGACGGAAAGGACTCTGCAACAAGATTTAAAACTATTGCAAATGGTCCTATGTGGAAATAAGTTGACTTGACCAGTGAGCAGTTGACATATATTAATATAAAACAAGTTGTCAAATTTAATGAATAACTTTGAAAGTGACATTAATTGCCTCTGGTTTTACTTAAATACAAAATAAAAGGAGGTATCACATAAAATAAAAAGAAAAATATTTATAATATGCTTTCTTCACTGATGAGTTCTGCAAGCAAAGAACATCCAGGGCCCAATGAAGTGACAGAGAAAATGAGTTTTCTCATTTGAATTTGAAAAATGTGCACTTGACAGTTTTTAAGAGCTGTTTTCAGAACAACCACAGGTTTAAAAGTTAGCCAGGGTTTACCTGAGACCTGACCAGAGCATTCTGTTCTAAGGGAAATAAAATTGCTGAGGTTTCTCAAGGGACCCTATAATGTGCTGATTTTCTTTTCTTTCCATATCTGATTGGCCCTATTCACCACCACTGCAGTCCGGGACAAAGTAAGAACAGACTAGAAGATGTCCTGATCTTGAAGTTATGTTTCAGGGAATAATCTCAGTGAACAAAACATTAAATTATTCTTGTGTCAGGAAAGTAAAATCCAAGTCTGTGTTTATTATTCTGTGTTTCCATACAAGAAAGTGATTCTTGAGTCCAAAGCTTCCCCACTATTTACAGTTCTAACAAAATCTGCTTGTTATTTGAATAGAAGGTATCGCCTTATCTGCACTGCAGGGAACACATAACTGAAGTGTTATGTGTATAGTTATCAATCTAAGTAAAACAGATACCAGCTGGGGACATTTGCATGGAAACTCACATAAGATACATCTTAAATAATTTAAAAGCATTCTAACCTATCTGTTCCTCAGGGTTCCACTCCACTTTGTTACATTTTCGTTGCTGAGAACTAATCCTGGTCTTGCTTTCCTATTCCTTTGAATAGATGGTGGATTGGATAAAATATCAAAAAATGGCTAGCTTTTATACAAGTCATTCCTAAAGGAGTAAAGTAGCCTACTCTGAAAGGAAAACCGGCAGAATTTTCATGTATAAATGCTGAAGAGAAGGTTTAAAAAAAATGCATTATTTCAATATTGGACTACTGGGAGAATAATTAGATCACATCTATATGCTTTTAAATGTATGCTGTATTATTCATTATTGATATTATGTGTCCCATATCAAAACTAAAAGCATACTAAATTTTGAAAAATTCTCTTGGAGCTACAATGTTGTTTTCAATGTAGATCTAGTTTCTAGAAATCTTTGAAAAAAATATTTTCTGGTATTTATGTAAACAAGCTAAACAAGGATTGTAATTTATTTTATATCTTCTTAATACTTAATGTTTGCAGTTTGTCCTTTTTTTTTTTCTTTTTTTTTTTCCTGTACTGATGCATATATTAATCCATTAAATAGAATGTCACTTTCCACTACAAACAGTGCAGTCTTCTGAGACGTATAACTGATAGGGCAGGATGCAGCTGCTTGGACTGTAATCAGTACAAAATGGATTGACCATAAAACATTAAATCTTGGTTCATCAGCTTGCATCAGCCCTAAAGTTTTCTGATGGATGTATGAAAAACTATGAAATCTCTTGTATTATTTGACCCTTTGCATTTCAGAATTTTAGATGAAATCATCAGACAAATCTTTCATGATACTTGCTTTAGGAAGCAGCTTTTCAGTAGGTTTCTGTCTAAATAGAATTCTTTGCCACGGGATAGGAGAAATATATTTTGCTTTTCACTTGCAATTCATGCTGCTTTATTCCATTTCTTATATTTGGAATTATATATCCAATATGGTGTGTTATTATGTTTTGGTATTTAGTTATTAATAATAAACTGATTGTCTACCAGTTCTTTGGTTACTGAAGAATTAAAAGTTCAAATATTAAGACTACTGAACTGTAGGGAGATTTTAATTTTGTTTTAAAGTTGAAAAAAAAAATCTGGTCTGAATCCCAGGTGTGAGTGTTCTAATATTTTAAGGTGTCTAAAATCTCTCTATGATTATAATCCTGTAACCTAAATTTATATCCACCTATTTTTCTCAGTGTTCCCTATATGTATGTATATGTTACATTTAAACATATACCAAAAAAAATTGTCCTACCAATACACCAATACACCAATACAATATTTTGGCTTTCTGTTTTAATGAGAATATTGTCCTTTTTTCCCTTTTGAATGTAAATTTTAGAATTCTGTGATTACAGCATGAACTCCTATGACAAAGACAAAGAGATCTATCTACGTCAGAGTATTTTGCATTGCTTTATTGCATGTATTACACATCAGCCTGTGCTAAGGTTACCAGGACATACAGAGTCTCTCTGACTTAGTTTCAAAGCAGCCTATGACAACCAAGCATATCAAAATCAAGACACTATATGGCCTACTTTTGGGGAAAAGACTTAAATATGTGCATGTGTTTATGTGTGTTTATATATATTTTTCACAGTAATCTATCTTTTGCTCTCATTTAAGTTCTATAAGTTGTATGGCAGTTTCCTTCGAATGTACAACTTAAAATTGAATAGTAATACAACATTATTATTATTTTATATTTACATGATGTCCCTACTTTAAATTCTATGTCTTGTGATTACAATACCTGTAACAGAAGCTCCTAAACACAAAAGTTTGTAAACAATGAAGAGATAAATGAAATAATATTAATCCTTTTTCATAGGTGCAAATTGAAAGAAAGCAGAAGTAAAAGGGGAGAATTATGAGCAATCATCTGCTCTGATGTACGAGTTTAAGCATAAATTGATTATTCAGATCCATCAGAAAGTATTTCTGGAGCTCTAATTCTGTCTCCTCATACCATGAACAACTGAAGCTTCACATAAAAAGCAAATAGCATCACAAACTGACTACCATCTCCAAGAAAACTAGACATGACCATGCAGTGACTTTTCAGGCAACTCTAAAGACAGAGGGAGAAATTAGATGTCTTGGATATTTAACTTGATTCTCAGTGGATCTCAGTGGATGTATGGGCATTGCTTAAAAAAAAAAAAGTAATCTAGGGAAGAAGATACCTAATAAATCTATGCCTAGGTATGTCAGATTGTCAAAGCAATTAAGAAAGTTGCATGAATGTCTAGGACAAGTGAGTTTCAGTTGGGTAAGGCAAGTTAAAGATAGGTAAATTGCGTCTGGATTTATGTGGAGTGCATCTAGCACTTAGAACCAAGCAATTGGATGCAATCATTAAATGAAACATTCAGAACATGTACTCACCAAAGGGGAAATTTCCCTGGCAACCTAAGCAATGGGCTTCTGACATTCATCGAAAGATTGCTCTTTTTCACATACTGTATTGTGTTTGTTGAATTAAGCAGCAAAAGTGGGTCACAGAGTGGAACATGTGCACTAAGCGAAAATGTCATATAAGTAACAGGAGTCTATTTGCTATAGTCTGAGGTCAATATGCATCTTGCTAAAACAGTTCATATTGTTTTGTAACTGCTCTGTTACCTGGCATATTTCTATTTTACAGTAATATCAATATGCTGCATTGATATGATAATGATTCTTGAACACCTTTTGTATTTCTAAGCATCATGTACCTTTTCAAGGTTTCCACTTGCAGGGAATCTTAATTATTCTATGGAATTAACAAAGATCTAAGTTATCTTATCCAGTGAAAGTTCAATAGCACTTGCAAAGCAGTTCCTGGCAGCATCAATTTACAAAATTCAAGTAGTGCAAAATCAGCTTCCATCTGTTAGGGTAGATAAAGCGACACTTAACACATTGAAAAGATTAAGTGAGTATATTGGGCAACATTCAGTAATTACAGGTACTTGAAAAAAAAAAAAAAATAAGAACATGGCCTCCTTACCTAATGAATGCTATGAATGCTTTTCTGAGGAAGGAGATGGGGAGATGGAGGGAGAAAAGGAAGATCTAAACTGATGACTCATCTACGTATCTATAAGCTTGCCTAGTGACTATTTTTCCAGAATAATTTATTTCATCATATAGATATAGAATAGACCATTTTATTTTTAAACAAGTGTTAAATAGAAAACTAACTAGAACTATTGAATGACTCCACTGATTAGAACATAGCATTCTGACATATCTATATGTACAGGAAGTATAAAGGGGAAACCATTAAACTGTTTCTAATACAGAACTCTTGGAAGCTGAATTTTAGCAGATGTGAAGACCTTCCATCACTGTAACAAGGTAAAATTAGGCCAGATCTGCATGGGTCCAAACTAAAAAAACCAATTCTCTAGTAGTTTCCTTAGCTAAAAGATGGTCTAAAAAAGCCTATGACACCACAAAACTAACAGCCACAGCCACTGCGCAAGAAACGAAGGTTGGGTAAGAGACGTTGCTCAGAAAGTCACTCACCTGGTAAGTCCCTCTGATTATTATCCTTTATTGGTTTTTCAAGTTGGCAGTGATGAGATGGCAATGAGAAGCCCAAGAGCAATCAAAAGGGACTTTAGGGCTTTGGGGCGATTGGTTGAAGGATCAGGTGCACAGGTGTTTTCCTCCATCCTTCCAGTAGTGGGCATCAATACTAAAAGGAACAGACAGACCCAGCTGATCAATACATGGCTCCAAGGCTGGTGCCACCGACACAGTTTTGGGTTTCTTGATCATGGGAAGGTCTATGTGACACCATGATTACTGGATCCTTATGGGGAGCACCTTTCTCAGAGGGGGAAAAGGATTTTTTCCCAGGAGTTAGTAGGACTGATTGATAGGGCTTTAAACTAGATTTGAAGGGGGAAAGGGACAAAACCAGGCCCACCAGTGATAAGCTATGGGACTGAATGCCAATTTTTGAGGAACTGCATGCTTGTGAGGCCCTTCAGTCTGCCCCATGAGGGGCTAAATTGAAGGAAAGGCATCTGACATGTTTCTATACAAACACGCACATCACGAGAAACAAACATTTCAGCTCCCTGAAATGCTTGTGTCCTAATGCATGTAGTATGGGAAACAAACAGGAAGAACCGGAGATCTGTGTGTGGTCACAAGGCTATGATCTCATTGCAATCACGGAGACATGGTGGGATAACTCACATGACTGGAGTGCTGACATGGAAGGCTACATGCATTTTAGAAAAGACCAGCAAGGAAGGTGGGGTGGTGGAGTTGCTCTTTATGTGACAGAGCAACTGGAATGCGTGGAGCTCTGTCTAGGAATGGCTGAAAAGCGAGTTGAGAGTTTATGAGTAAGGATTAAAGGGCAGGCTACCATGGCTGATACTGTTCTGGGTGTTTGCTATAGGCCACCTGATCAGGAAGAGGAGGTAGAAGAAGCTTTCTTCAGATAGCTGAAAGTAACCTCTCAGTCACAAGCCCTGGTTCTCATGGGGGACTTCAAGCACCCTCATATCTGCTGGGAAAACTACACAGCTAGGCACAAACAGACCAGGAGATTCCTGCAGTGCATTGGTGACAACTTGTTGACTCAGGTGGTGGAGAAGCCAACAAAGAGAGATGTGATGCTGGACTTTATATTAACAAATGTCGAGGGACTAGTTGGAGATGTGAGGGTCGGGGACAGCCTTGGCTGCAGTGACCATGATGTGGATTCAGGATCTTTCAAGGAGGAAGCAGGGCAAAAAGTAGGATTGCAACCCTGGGCTTCAGGAAAGCAAATTTTGGCTTCTTCAGGGATCTACTTGGAAGAATCCCATGGGTTAGGGCCCTAGAAGGAAGGGGGGTCCAAGACTGCTGGTCAGTATTCAAGCATCACTTCCTCCAAACTCAAGATTGGTGCACCCCTGTGAGTAAGAAGGCAAGCAAATGCGGCAGGAGACCTGCATGGATGAGCAGGGAGCCCCTAGCAAAGCTCAAACAGAAGAAGGAAGTTTACAGCATGTGGAAAAAGGGACAGACCACTTGGGAGGAATATAGGAAAACTGTCAGAGTATGCAGGGATGCAACAAGGAAGGCTAAGGCCCATTTTGGAATTAAACCAGGCAAGGGATGTCAACGACAATAAGAAGGTCTTTTTCAAATACATCAGTAGAAAAAGGATGACTGGGGAAAATGTAGGCCCGCTGCTGAATGGGGCAGGTGCCCTAGTGACAAAGAATATGGAGAAGACAGAGTTGCTGAATACCATTTTTGCTTCAGTCTTTACTGCTAAGGTCAGCCCCCAGAAATCTCAGACACTGGAGACAAGATGTGAGAAATACCTCAATAATTTTCTCAGAAGGGGTCTTCTGTGAAGCTATTTTATTCACGATTGCAATGGTGGGCATCCTGCAAGCAAAAGCACCCAGCAAAAGTATATCATGACCTTATATTCCCTGTTACCCGATGCTTGATTACTCCCCTGTTTCCTCATCAGCTGAGTACTACAGGTTCACAACCTACTCGACTCTTATTACTATACCATGTATGTACAATTTTATTTGACCAACCCTTAATTTTTCCTTTTCCTTTTTTTCCCCCTTCTTCTCTCGTGATTAGAGGGCCTGTGATTTTTCATTTTTACTAATTTCACACTGCTCGTCCTGCTTTTCTTAGCTATCCTCCTTATTTTGGGACAGCGGGACCTTCCCCTTATCTGCTTAACTTATTCCCCACTGTTATGCCACTGTTATGCCTGCACAATCACTTTTGAATATGCAAGGTTAGTGGAATATTCCACTGCAAAAAAACACATCCTACTGCAAAAACACAATTTTGTTTCTCAGAAAGAGAGGAAGTCCACAGAAAGGAGGACTTTACCTTGGTTGAAGAGGATCTGGTCAGAGATCATCTAAGTGAACTTGACATCCACAAATCCATGGGCCCCAAAGGAATGCACCCACGGGTGTCGAGGGAGTTGGCTGATGTCATTGCTAGGCCACTGTCCATCATCTTTGAAAGGTCTTGGAGAACAGGAGAAGTGCCTGAGGACTGGAAGAGAACCAATATCATGCCAGTCTTCAAAAAGGGCAAGAAGGAGGACCCAGGCAACTACAGGCCAGTCAGCCTCTCCTCCATCCCTGGAAAGATGATGGAGCAGCTTATCCTGGAGGTCATCTCCAAGCATGTGGAGGAAAAGAAGGTGATCAGGAGTAGTCAGCATAGATTCACTAAGGGGAAATCATGCTTAACCAATCTGATATCCTTCTGTGATGAGATGACAGGCTGGGTAGATGACGGGAGAGCGGTGGATGTGATCTACCTTGACTTTAGCAAGGCTTTTGACATTGTCTCCCATAACACCCTCATAAACAAGCTCAGAGGAGTGGTGATACCCCAGAGGGCTGTGCTGCCATTCAGAGACTGGAAAAAATTGGAGGGTTGGGCCAAGAGAAACCTCATGGAGTTCAACAAGGACAAGTGTAGGGTTCTGTACCTAGGGAAGAATAACCCCAAGCACCAGTACGGGCTGGTGGGTGTCCTTCTGGAGTGCAGCTCTGCAGAGAGGGACCTGAGTGCCCTGGTTGACAGCAGGCTGACCATGAGTCAGCAATGTGCCCTTGTGGCCAAAAAGGCCAATGGTATCCTGGAGTGCATTTGGAAGAGTGTTGCCAGCAGGTCAAGGGAAGTGATCCTCCCCATCTACTCAGCCCTGGTGAGGCCACACCTCGAGTATTGTGTCCAGTTCTGGGCTCCCCAGTACAAGAGGGACATAGAATTGCTGGAGCGAGTTGAGTGGAGGGCTACGAAGATGACTAGAGAACAGGAGCACCTGTTGTACAAGGACAAGCTGAGAGAACTGGGCCTGTTTAGCCTGGAAAAGAGAAGACCGAGGGGAGACCTCATCAATGTGTATAAATATTTTACGGGAGGGTGTCAAGAAGATGGAGCCGGTCTCTTTTCAGTTGTGCTCAGTGAGAGGACGAGAGGCAACAGGCTCAAACTGAAGCACAGGAAGTTCCTGCTGAATATGAAGGGGCACTGTGACGGTGAGAGAGCACTGGAACAGGTTGCCCAGAGAGGTTGTGGAGTATCTTTCTCTGGAGATATTCAAAACCCACCTGGATGCCATCCTGCACAATGTGCTCTAGGTGATCCTGCTCGGGGGGGCTGGACTAGACGATCTTCAGTGGTCCCTTCCAATCTCAGCCATTCTGTGATTCTGTGATTCTGTAATCAAGACCTAATAAATACTGAAAGGAAGGGGAAAAAAATAGGTAGACATCTATAAAAAGGAGTGTCTTCCTGTTAGTGCAGGCTGGTATAGATATATAGAAACAAGGTCTTCTTGCAACTGTTTTTCCTTAGTAATATTTAGCAGTTATGTATAAGTAAAGGGATTCTTTATTTCTGCTTTTTTATTGCTTAGGGGTATTGTCTTCCTCTGCCATTGATAGGAGTTACCAATACCCAATGCTATTATTACTTTTCTGATGTTTCAGCTGTACTTATATGGAGCCCTTACAATATCTTATACCCTGCTCCTTCAAGAAGAATTTGAGGAAAAGTTTCTGAGAATCTAACAGAAGACAAAGAAATACATCAAGGTTGTTTGGAATAAGACAGCTGGTCAGTTATTTGAACCACAGTGGTAGAATGGTTGGATGTGATGAAAACTTCATCATTGCATAGAAAGAAACTTAAACAAAAGCCCAACAGTGCTTTAGGTCAAAGATGTTTTACAGATGTTTGATTAGAATAGAATAGAATAGAATAGAATAGAATAGAATAGAATAGAATAGAATAGAATAGAATAGAATAGAATAGAATAGAATCATAGAATATCCTGAGATGGAAGGAACCCACAAGGATCATGCAGTCCAACTCCTACCTCCACACAGGACCACTCAAAAATTAAACCATATGTCTGAGAGCCTTGTCCAAATGCTTTTTGAACTCCAATGGGCTCAGTGCCATGACCACTGCCCTGGGGAGCTTGTTCTAGTGCACAACCACCCTCTCAGTGAAGAGCCTTTTCCTAACACCCAGCCTAAATGTCCCCTGTCACAGTTCAGTGCCTTTCCCTCTGGTCCTGTCGCAGTCCCCAGAGAGCAGAGCTCAGCACCTGCCTCTCCGTTCCCCTCTTGAGGAAGCTACAGGCCGCCATGAGGCCTCCCCTCAGTCTCCTCTGCTATGGGCTGAAAAAACAAGGGACTTCAGACCTTCCTCATACATCTTGCCTTCTAGATACTTCACCATCTTTGTAGCCCTTGTTTGGACACTCTCTAATAGTTTATGTCCTTCTTTTATACTGTGGTGCTCAAAACTGCACACGGTACTCAAGGTGAGGCCACACCAGAACAAAGTAGAGCAGCACAACCACTTCTGTGAACTGTCTAGCTATGCTGTGTTTGATGCACCCCAGATTATGGTTGTCCTTTTTGGCTGCCAGGGCATACTGTTGGTTTATGTTCAACTTGCTGTCAACCGGAAGCCCCAGATCCCTTTCTGCAGTGTTGCTCTCCAACCTCTCATCCCCCAGACAATCCAGTTGGAAGGGACCTACAAAGATTATCTAGTCCAACTGCCTGACCTCTTCAGGGCTAACCAAAAGTTTAAGGATATTAATGAGGGCATTATCCAAATGCCTCTTGAAAACTGACAGGCAGGGGCATCAACCACCTCTCAAGGAAGCCTGTTCCAGTGTTTGACTATCTTCACAGTAGAGAAATTTTTCCTAATGTTCAGTCTGAACCCCCTCTGGTGCACATTTGTTCTGTTCCTGCTTGTCCTGTCATTGGTTACCAAGAAGAGGCCAACATCTCTTTCTTCATCTCCCATCCTCAGGAGGTTGTAGAGAACAATGAGGTCACCTCTTATCCTTCTCTTCTCCAGACTAGACCACCCAAGTGTTCTCAGCCTCTCCTCGTAGGACATGCCTTCCAGACTTTTAGGAGCTTTGTTGCCCTCCTCTGGGTGTTTTCAAGTTTCTTAACATCCTTTTTGTATTTATATTATGGAGCCCAGAAAGATGTCTTTAGCCCAACACAATATGTCATATATGTCATATGTTACATGAGATACTATTTAAAAAAAAAAAAAGTAATAGTAGATACCCTGTATATTCTCTCTCTTGCTCAGATTCATTCATTCTGACTTAAAGCTGTTGTTTTGCTATCATTCTTAGTTTTATTTTGTATCATAGGTCAAATTGGGAGCCCTTGTCAGGAGTTTTTGTTCCTAGATACTGTTCAGATGGAATAGATTGTTTCCCTGGAAGCTTAAAACCAAAAGCTAAGACAAAGGGACACTAAAATGAAACAGATAAAAGTGAAATACAGTCGCACCATTACAGTGTTAGTCATCATACTGGAACACCGTTCAGACTTGTTTGGCTATTGTAAAATTCACCAAGGGGATCATGAACAAGAATAACTAGAAGGAAAAACTGCAAGGGGGAAGATAAAGTTTTATAGATGTTAAGAAGAAAATCTTCCAAGTATGGGAGTAACATGGGAAAAATTTTAAAGTACCTAAAAATCTAGGATGAAAGTAATATGTAGAAAACCTTGAAGATGAAGTTTAACTTTTAAAACAATTTAAATTTGATAAGAGAAAGTCCATTAAAGAACATGATTTCATGGTCATAGGAACAGGCCACAAAAGTGATCTTTGAAATAGCACTTTGGGTACAAGTAAGGAAAGACTTGTACACAGAGCAATTGTCAAGGCCAAAGCAAAGGATTTTGTGACGACTAACAGATACTGTGAAACCGAACAACAAACTTGGCCATATATATATATACATGGAAAAACAAAACAAAACAAAACATAAATTAGACCTCAAATCAAAAGAATCTGGAAAGTATAGCCTTAGTTTTGACATGAAGATCTCAATACTTGTACAATACAGGGAGGCAAATTATATTCTTCCAGTGACTGACTGTCAGGGGAGCATCCTTGTTTTCTGCTCCTTATCCCTTTTCCTATGTAAGTTAAGGGCACTGCTGGATTAAGTAACCTTCCAGCAGACAGCTGTTTTTTGTTTTTGTTTTTATTTATTTATTTATTTATTTATATTACTTTCCTAGACATTGCAATAACACTAGAACTATTGATGTTTATAGTACAGCAGCACAGATAATTTCTATCAAATTAAGTCTGGAATCTGGCAGCTGAAATTACCAAAAGTATGGTAGGAGCTGTGCTAACAAGTCATGCTTTTCTGGGCCATATAAAAAGAATGGAAAACAGACTGCTGGAACAGCAGTTAAGCAGTTAATGACCCCTTTTTTTCATCCTTTCTTCTCCTCATAAATCCATCATAGGAGTGTTCAGGTTTCTGTCCATTATGATGAAAAAATGGGAAGTAGACTTTTGCTTTTATACTATAACTATTACTTGTTGCTATCTAAAAACATACTAAAAAGTAATAAATTGAACATTATTGTTATCTTAAAATATTTCATTTAGAATTTTAATTTATTTTGAGCTTGTAAGTCTGAAATGAAATCAAAGGGAATCTTTAAAGAATGCTTTAAAAGATGAAAATGTTTCATCTGGAAAGCATTGAAGCATGATATTTTTGGTACACTGACTTTTTTTCTTCATGAAAGGAGAGTTCATTGAAATATACAATAATAGTTTGGTGTTATTGTAACTGCTCTTCTGTGGTGGAAATGTTACTGCAAGGAAGATGAGTATGGCCAAGTGCTGCTAAGGTGAGAGGAGGTCACCACAATGTGCTACTGAAGTAGAAGAAAGAGGAGATTTAGAGAGATAAAGGTGAGCCACAGGGAGAGAGAAAGTGCAGAGAGTTGTGCAAAAATGTATGCAAAGAGAAAATTAGAGCCAGGAGAAAAAAAAAAAAAAAAAGTCTGAAGGAGCAGAACAGCAGCCAAGGCTGCAGACATGAGATTCAGGTAAGCTCAAGAACAAATGTGTGTAGGAAAATGGTAGAAGTGAATCAAGAGAGGATTTGTAGTGGAAGACATCAGACTGGTCACAGTATTTTCCATACACACATACAAAAATACATTCTTGCCTATGTATGCAACATATCAATTCCTCTGGATCAATGTATTTTGCTGATAATAGCATTTGTTTATTTTGGTATCAATGTATTTTGAACAATTTTTTTTTAATTGACACTTCCTGTAGATGTTTGCGTTTGGTTGTGCAGCCTCCCTGTGAACTGTACTCCTGATAGATAGGTCTGTTGGACCTATCTATATATCAATCTAGCTTAATGATTATAGGAGGACAGGAACAATTTTAAAACCTTATATATTTATATATATATATATATAAAATAGAATTTAACACTGATGCAGTTCTAGTATTCATAGTGGAAACTCTAAGCCTCCTTAATTAATCAGTTCAAAAAAATGCTACTCAAGTAGCCCAACAAAAATAACTAAACAAAAATCTAAATAAAAATTGATTACACAAAATTTTGTCAATTAATAGAAACACTTTCATTAGAGCTGACAGAAATGTCTTGAATGGTGAAATTCCCCCTGAAGAATGTGTCTTCCAATAAATACTTTTTCAATAACTTCTTTTGAGGAAGACATTTGCAAGAGAAAAGCTGCTTTTTATTGCAAATTGAAATCTTTTTCATTTTTTTTTTTCAGATTTTAAAAATATTTTTTTTGTAGTTGCCTCTCATAGCATTTCTTACTGTTGTACATAAAAAAAAAAAAGAGAGAGAGAAAGAAAAAGAAAAAGGCATTTAATCTGTCATGCAGGAGTTCATTCTTTCTCTTTTATCTTGGTTTCTTAGCACACAAGGCAAGAGATCACAGCATGTGGCTCTGGGAAAGCCTGTATTCCAAGCCCAGCCACACCAGTGCTTCAGCCTATTGGTGAATTTCAATTGCATTTCACAAATATCTTGATTTGTCCTAAAGTTTTACAAAAATAGGCTGCTATAAGAAGGGAAGACTGTGACTGAAGCATTCACGAATTTGCCTCTCAGGATTTTCTTAACTTCTTGCATAGTTTCAGCAGTCTCTGCAAAAAGTCTCTGTAGGATGAGGGTTACAGAGAAATGAAAGGCAACTATACATTTTAATGGCAGTTCTGTCGTTCCTGCACACAACATTTCCACGTGGACTAAAGCCATTATCCACCCTTTACATTTTCCCCAAACTGAAGCTAAATGTTTCTCATACCTCCTCGTCTACATCCCCACACTGTTTCTATGTTTCTCTCTTCTAAGAAAGCAAACCAGACCTACCTCCAGGATCGTGACTTCCTTCTGACCCTGAGGTTAGAGATTCCCTGACATTCCTGACTCCTGCAGATCCCCATACCTGCTTATACCCTGTACATTATCCTCCTTGTATTTTTGGATATTTTGTCCTTCTCAGTATTTCTGTGATGAGATGAGATGCAATGCTCAGCCCCTGACCATTTGCCTCTGATCTCTCTGGTTCACTAATCAGAGTATTTCAGGTGTAGCTATAGCATAATGAAGTCTCCGATCTCACTTAGCGAAACAGAGGAGGCTACATTTCACACATGTGCAGCCCTGCAGCAATGATTCCAATTCCTGACTCCTTCATTTGCCCAACATGGCACATGGATTTATCACCTATGATATACTTCTTACTGGAGAGGATGGGATGTCAGAAGGAAGACAGGTGTTTTTTAAGTGGTTCCATGTTGGGAAGGAAGCAAATAAGCAAAAAGTTGCAACATTTTACCATGGTTCTGTTTTTTTCCATATTGTGAGACTTGTCTTCCCCAAGAGATGTGCTGATGTAGCCCTCTTCCTGTTATGTAGCATGGTGCAAGTTGTTTCTTTCAATAAGAAAAACACCGAAGGAAGAAAGGGTGAAGCAGCAAGCTGGCTGATATGAAGCAAGAGCTGATGCTTCACTACTTATAGTATCTAGTGTGGTCACAAAACACCCCGAGGAAATTCATTAATAACTAAGGGTCACATATCTATTAGAGACCAGAATTCTTTAGTTCTGTATCTCAGAGTTCTCTCTCAGTTTCCCCCTTCTTCTTTTCATTTCACTATTTTTAAAACAGTATCAATTTAAAAGAGTTACAGGACTCCTAAAAAAATAAAAATTAAAATTAAAAAAAATCATGTTGGTTTGCTATGTGGTAGCATGATTTAACAAAATTTGAGAGAAAGCTGTAGAAAAAGTTTCAAAGAACAAAAGGAAGGCAAAAGGACAAGTATAATGGGGTACTTTTGAAATTGCAGACATCTGTAAAGTTGCTTCTTTGTTTATCAGCTGTCAGTAACACAGCCATACTACTAACAAATACTAATTCTAAAACCACATGAGTTGTTTCCTCTGTATTTCAGTATTTTGCTTAAGTATTGGAAACTAATATACTGGAATCTCTTTTAAGTACATGAAAACAAGAAAATAGGAATGATTAAAATAGAAGTGACATTGATTAATTATTTTCGTTTCTACTAAGAGAAAGGCAAAATGGTAAGGCAACATAAATAGAGAAAAGTGAATAATATCTGTAAAGTTCAATTATTTTGTCGGAACTAAATAGCACTAAAAGGTATAGCTGTCTCAGTGTATTTTAATGTGTGCTTCTTTAAGCTTGAAAGCTATTTTTATCTTTATACCATCTCACATCTTTGAAATAGTATTGATTTGAATCATTAATGGTATGAATCCAAAGTGGTATGAAAGAAATGTATGATAATCTATTCTCAGTTATTTGAAAAATTCTATCCTCTACTTCCACCACTACCACCTCCATCCTTATCCACTGAAATTTTAATAAAATTGACACAATGCATTTTATAAGTTATCTGTGTACTAATTGCTCCATCATTTTAATGTCTGCTGTGGTAGTCTTAGGACAAACTGAGGTTTGCAGAGGATGCTCTGAGGTATACCAAGCTGCTGGAAACATGATTGCAATTTATAATTTGCAGTGTGTCTTGGAAAGTTGAAGACAATTCTGAAAGTCATATCATAGAATCATAGAATGGCTCAGGTTGAAAGGAACCTTCAAGATCATCCAACTCCAACCCCCCTGCCATAGGCTGGGATGCCACCCACAAAATCATGTTGGCCAAGGCCCTATCCAGTCTGGCCTTGAACACCTCCAGGGATGGCGCATCCACAACTTCTCTTCGCAACCTGTTCCAGTGCCTCACTGCCCTTACAGTGAAAATTTTCTGCGTAATACCTAGTCTAAATCTATCCTCATTTAGTTTAAAAACATTCCCCTTTGTCCTATCATTATCTACCCAAGTAAAGAGACCCTCGCCATCTATTTTATAAGACCCCTTTAAGTATGGGAAAGGTCACAGTGCGGTCTCCCAGGAGCCTTCTCTTCTCCACGCTAAACATGCCCATCTCTCTCAGCCTTTCTTCATAGGAGAGATGTTCCAGCCCTCTTGATCATCTTTGTAGTTCTCCTCTGGACTCGCTCTAACAGGTCGACATCTTTCTTGTGCTGGGGGCTTCAAACCTGGACGCAGCACTCCACGCAGGGCCTCATGAGGGCAGAGTAGAGGGGGACAATCACCCCCCTTGACCTGCTGGTCACACCTCTTCTGACACAGCCCAGGATGCAGCTGGCCTTCTGGGCTGCAAGTGCACACTACTAGCTCTTGTCAAGCCTTTTGTCTACCAGAACCCCCAAGTTTTGTTTGCTGTCATCTGCAAACTTGCTGAGCATGCACTCAATCTCATCATCTATGTCATTGATGAAGATATTGAAAAGCACTGGTCCTAAGACAGACCCCTGAGGGACATCGCTTGTCAATGGCCTCCACCTGGATATAGAACCAGTGACCAGTCAGATCCTCAATAGATATATGGCACATAGAGTTACACAAAATGACTCCATAAACTATCCAGTTATTTCTATATACAAATGAAAATCCTTAAATGTTTAAATACCCTTCCTATAAAATATCTTCAGATGCTTAACTCAAACAGTATGAAGATCCTGACACCTATTGACAAATACCATTTGTATCCTCACACAGTCTTATATCATTTTCATGAATACTGCAGAGATCAGAGAAGTTGCTGAAGCTGCCTGCTAGAGCCATCTGAAGGAAAAGTAAAATAAATGACATTACATTCTCCTCTCTTCTTGCTGACTTTTTCATCAAGAAAAGGTCCTCCTTCTTGTTCAGCATGGTAGCTCACACTTTTTCTGTTGCTTATTGCATTTAGGAAAGCCTGACCTTCTTGACTGCTGGAGAAAGCACTTATACACTCAACTTCTGTGAAAACAAAGGTATTAACTGTCTTCTCTTCAAGCCTAAGAGTCAGTGAATTTGAAGAATATAAGCTAGTGTAGCTGATTCTTTTCTCAAGACCCTTTTGCTTGTATGTTTGTCTTTCTCTTAAAGCCTTAGATAGATTGGGAAGATTTTGTTTCTGTAAAATAACGTTTAACTCAACTACTATATTGTTAGAGGACAGTTTATAAACCTTATGGATCCAGAAGAATGGTGGTCATTAAACCACTCTTAACTTTAGAGAAGAAGATTGGAAGGAGACCTGGTTCTCTGTGTCCTTGCCCTCTCAGAAGCCGTAACAGCTGTGTATGCTGGAATAAAGTGTTTTCCAGTCAATGTGACACCATTTCTACTGCCTTTGTTTTTACAAATTTATAAGTTTATTTTATAGAATGGGAATGGCAATGCAATTCACAGTACTGAAAATAAACTGTGTTTTATGCTTTAGACAGTTGACTTTCTGCAATAGTTGTAAACTAGCATATAGAATATTTTTGTCTGCCTTAATTTGAGAAAAGGTCTTTGATGTAAAACACAGTAAAAAAATCATCTTTTGATTGGTTCCTCCCTTGGTTATCTTTTAAACAAAGCTGGCCTAAGCAAGTGGGTTCCGTGTCAGAAGAGGATATAATGAATTCTGTATTAAGACAGCTAGGTTTGTAGTCAGGGAGAGGCAGCCCAGTATTTTTCAAGCTCACTTGCGGGCTGATGCATGGAAATTCTAGATCTAGGTTAAGCTACCCTTAAAACATGAAAGTTTATAACCTTTGTAAAGGTAATAAAGTTATTTTTCCAAATTCTAAATTCCTAATATCATATTGGGCTCCAGAAAGCATTTTTTGTTGTTGAAATTGTTGTTGAAATGAATTGTTGGAATTTCTGATAAGTGATTTCTAAGAAAAGATGGGAGGAAAAGTTTTACTACAGGCAAAAAGAGGTGTCATTACCGCACTCAGAGGTGTTGTGAAATCGCAGGAGGAAACTCAGTGCCCATGGTTTGTACAGTAAAGTCTTCCAGTGCAGTGACAATTCATTGAGGAAGATGAAAATCACTTAATCAAAAGTAGCAAAAAAACGGTATATGCGACTCTGCCACTTCCCTCACGTCATGAAAGCTGTGCAATATTTCCAGACTGACATAATTGTAATAGGCTACTTGCCAGGCTGCAGTTTCTTGTCCAAACTGAAGGTGGGAAAACCCTGCTGTCCTGCCGTGCATACAAAACTGATTTGTACAGTTGCTTTGATTTAATGTAGTTTTGGATTTAAGACAGGAAAAGATGCTGCTCATACTGTGCATTAGTATGGATGAAAAGTTTGTTCTATTACGGTAATCCTTCATCTACAAGGAATTCTAAATAACGTATCAGCATAGCACAACACAAGAATTAAAGGACCATTAAAAAGACTTTCATAAAAGAAAATATGGATAAAGATTGTAATGTAAATGACAAAAAAAAATTGGTGCTGCTAATTTTTCCAGCATCCACTCCTGACTACCACAAGGCAGTATTCACATATTACGTCCAAATGTAGGTGTCGTATATGGGTGTACAGCTCTTCTGAATATTAGTTGGGTATGGCCCATAGGGTATTTCAGAGAAATTCTTTGGAAGCTTACAGACTCAATATTTGACTACTTTCACTTATGCTATTTTTATACACCTTTCGCAAATGTTCCCATTGTTTTATATATGTATGGACATGTATAGCACTTGAAATGTTTCAGTGGTGTTTTCCTTCCCATTGTTATAGCTGAACTTTTAGAAACACTGCTACCAACAGTACACAGATAGTCTACGTTAGGGGAAAGCAGTCATATGCTAAGAATTTTGGGTTACTTTCTCATAATATTTTCAAGGTGTTGCAAAAAGGAACATAGCAAACACAAAACAAAACAACAACAAAAAAATGCAACAGTGACAGAGTCTTTTAAAGCAATAATAAAGCCGTAAGTCACAGCAGGGTGTGGGGCTACACTACTGCCTAATAGTTGTTAATCTGAATAAATAATATGTTTTTAATCATCAAGTGGCATTTAATTAACCTGCAATAACTGGCTTATTAATTTTCGATTAAATCATTATTTGAAACACTTAATTTAAATGTGAGTGAATATATTTTCTGCTACCTCCTATAAGGTATTTCACTATTTGTGATGAATTATAGGTTAAAGTTTGGCATTTGCTCTCCCTCTTGCTGAATGAACATCAAGGACAGGTTTGAGAAGCTTCATGCTGTTTGTTAATTAAAGTAAACCAGAAGAGCAAAAGCCAGGGAATTCAGAAAACAAAATAACCCAATTACCATACACTCCAACAGTGCAATATGATTTATTTACACTTAATCCCACACTTAATAAATACTCAGGGCCAGATCCTCAGCTAGAGTAAACTGAAATTATTGACTTCAATTAATTTACTAAGTCACTTTGTGTTTGGGTTTTATTGTTTGGTTGGTTGGTTGGTTTTGCTTTTTTGTTTTTTTTTTTTTTTCTTTGATGTTGTCTAAATATGTATGCTGGGTTTTGCCTAAGGATCAGAAGTAAAAAACAATTCCTATTCCAGGCAGCTTATGGTCAGAGTACACAAAAGTGGGGATAATATTTTATTCCTGTGGTGTGACACTCATCCTGGTCTGACAAGAACATTTTTTCTAATAATTTGTATAAAAGTGTTGGCCTGTAACTGTGAGGGAGGAGAAAATATGCCACAAAGAAAAAAGAAATGGAAATCTAGAGCCCTAAACACTGATACACACTCCATGCCAGGAATTATTTTAGAGGATCATCTTGTAATGAAGTGTGATAAGCCTTTGAAAGGTTAGTCAAAAAGACTGACTTTTACCTGTGAAGAAGAATCTTCTTAGGCATCTTCAGTGGAGGAAGACACCTTCAGTGTCAGTTCAGTTAAGAGCCCCTTGTTCTGAAACAAATTCTTTGTGAATCTGCTCCTCTCCTTTAATTAAGGAAGATACCTGTGGAGACTAGCTTCCCTGTTATCAGATTAGTCACTGCAAATCTCTTTCTGTACTTTCTCTCAAATAGCCACAAGATTTCCTACACAAGATAAATGCTGGAGTGGTCCAAAATGGCAGTACATTGCATTCCAAGACATTGGCTTTCTTTTAACTGCTATTTTCTTATAAAAGTTTTCTTTTAAACTGCCTATATAGCCCAGACAATATAAATACATAATTTTTTTTCAGCAACTTTTTGAGCAACTTTTGCAACAAATTTTTGAGACTGAGAAAAAAATTGTTTGAAACACTGTGTTCCAAAAAGTTAATAAGGATACTGTGTAACCTGTACAATTGGAACAATTATATTAAGCAGCTGTGATAATCACATAAGATGATAATCATATCAGCTGTGATAATCATATCACAGAATGGTTTGGGTTAGAATGGAAGGGACCTTAAAGATCATATAATTCCCATCGCCACCCCCCCCCCCCCCCAAAGAGATGAGCAGGGACACATTCCACTAGACCAGGTTGCTGAAAGCCTTATCCAGCCTGGTCTTCAACAATCCCAGGGACGGGGCATCCACAACTTCTCTGGGTATAATGGAATCTATTTCTTGCATTCATAGGACATGAACCCATCAGAGACATTTATGTTCCATATAATGTAAATCAAATTTTGCACCAAATTGTTTTATCTTTATCTTGTACCCATATCAAGCCTTTGCTTTCATATTTCTTTTTTATTTTTTTCTTTAATTTTCTGGACTGATAAATTCTCTTCTTTCACCTTCTACCCAAGATGTTTCCCAGACTTTCCTGGCAGCATGGACTACTTACTTGCTCCTATAACAACCACTTGTGTGCTGGAAAATCTCCTGGTTCTAAATTGAAATGTATACTTGTTCTTTACATAGAGAGGCCAAAACAGGGGAAGCATAGAAAGGATTTTAATGGCCATGGATCAGCAAAATATGATTCAGCATTTTTCTTCATGGTTATGGATGCAAGGATGAAATTAGTCATTGATAAATGCCAGCAAAATCTATTAACTTCCCTCCCACCACCACCCACCCAATTTCTTTCTCTTCCTTCCAGAGTGTATCTCTCAGAGAAGGTGGTGCAGTACTGCAGTATTCAGATTCACATCAAGTCATCACCCTTCCTCCTTTAAAATAGAAGGAGGTAGAAGGGTTAAGGATAATAAAGGTGTACCCAAGTGTCAGAAGGTGCAACCTTAGCACATTTATCTTTACCTACCATTATTTCTGCTATGCTACTACTGGAGAAAATACCTTGAAAAATCGTCATTTTCTTGTTTCTTTCAGTGGAAGCTTTTCCAAAGTCTCTTGCTTTCAGGCACCAGCTGCAATCACTGAATATAAAACTTCCAATCAGAAATACTTTTTTCTGTGAGGTGATGGGGTTAGAGGAGATACAGAAACTCACCAGAAGAATCCTGTCTTAATATCCATCAAGGGATACTTTGAAACAAGTTCAGGTATTTTACTACCAGCATATCTCTGCACTAATGTAGCATTTCACAGAGTTTCCGCAATAACTATCGTTGGGTCTTCTCATAAGAGCCCTATAATAGTCATAAATATTCCTCAGGAGAGCCAGACAGACTCTGAAAGGCATATAATAGCTATCATAAATGAATAATAAAATGTAGAAAGGACAAGCCACCATGAAAATGGCAAATGAATATGATGACGTGTGTGTTGTACATGAGTTAATTGTCTGAGTTTTATATTTACAGAAAACCCCACGTTTTTTGCTGTGTCAGCAATCTTTATGGAAGAGGCAGCATTCTCTGGACCTTTTTGCAGAAAGAGTAAAGTAGATACAGCATGGAAAGCTTGTACCAATGTTCTGTGTATACTCCTTTTGCATGTTGTGAAATTGTTTGCTACTGTGCCAAATACTGGAATTTAGAGTCCAAGCCTCTTTGTCTTACTAAATGGTGCAGATAAATGTTACTTCTGCATAAACACTAAATCATAAATTTCAAAAATAAGCTAATACATGTGTAGATTATAGCACAACATTGCTCTTTTGAATTTTTGAAATTGCACAATTTAAATTTTTGAGCCACCTTTTCAGGACTTTGACTTAGAATGGCCAGATGCTAGGTTCACTTATACAGTCAAATAGAGATTGCCTTGATTTAGAAGTAGCCCTTTACTTTCTTCATATCTTCATCAGTTTCAGTCCAACAATATATGGTGTACCGCACCACTCAACTTAAGAAGTATGTAGTCCCATTAAAATCAAACCCCTTAAACTTGGGATGAAGTCTTTATTTTTAATTATGCTGTTATAATCAGGCCTTTATGATATTTTTAAAGGGATACTATTGTTTCATAATTTTGAAAAGACAGACAAAACATGAATGAACATAGGGACATATACAGAAAATACATAGAGAAAAGTAGAAAGGAGATTCGGATGACATTAGTGCGCAGATATGAATAGCAGAAGTCCAGACCTGGGAAAAAAAAAAAAAAAAGAAAAAGATATCTCTTTATGTATGAAGCAATATAGGAGTTTCAGGTTTAAAACAGCCATGTATTTCAGCACAAAAACACTGAAAATAAAACACATTGCAAAGTAGAAATGCACTAAGATATGTGACTAGAAAGCAAGGTGAAGTTTGGTTAATAGCGGCTCAGTATTCTCCAAAATACTTTACATTCTCAATGCACTCATTTTGTTCATTTTCTATGTCTGCATTTACTTAAAACATTAATAATAATAATAATAATTACTTAAGATGAGTCAATCAGCTCATAAAAGTCAAATAAATATTTCTTTTGCCTTGACATTCCCAGAATCCCAGAATCCTCTTAAAAAGTAATAGTAAAATGAGAAGACTATATAAACATTTGAAGCATAGAAAGGCTATAGAGAGCAAACATCATGATTTATTGAAGACTGTTCCTGAAATGTTTCATTTAGATTAGATTATTTTATGACCATGAGTCTCCTTAAATAGACAAGGTTACAAAAAGACTGAATGATACAGCCTAAATCAAAAATTCCAAAATGGTTGTTTTTGAAGGTTAAGGTCTTGAAATAAAAAAACCTGCATTTGATTTATTTTTTTTTCTGTTTTCCCTACATTTGATTATCACTTTTGAGTACTGTATGTCTTAAAAAATAAGAATAATTGAAGTCAAATCTGTGTTTAATTATGTGTATAATTGACTAATATTTAGATATGTTTAACCTCATGCTGTGTCTCTGGCTTGTTTTATGAAATCGCATGCACAATTGTACAGAGGTGATTTGTGTTGGATTTGATTTTTTTTTTTTAATTGTACATTAAGACACTGCACTGATCACAAGTTAAATGAACCTGTTTTATCCACTGAAGATGATGCTGGATGGCCATTTTGCTTTTCTGATCCACACATTTTGTTTTTCCTCTTCAACATCCACTTTTTCATTTTTTAAATGACACAAAGCCTAGCTGAGAAAAAAAAAATCAACAAAGATGTCTTAATGTGTGGGCTCATAAATGCCATCAAACTGTTCTTATTAATGAGAAGAACTTAACTTTACATTATTAGACTTTAAGATGGACAGCAAAGGGTCTCCATGGGAATATATAACAAAAAAAAAATCACAAATATGAGTCTGAAATTACATTTATTTGTCCTATAGTAATTTGGATCTCCTGATCTCGCTATCTCCATCCTAACATTATCAAACCAGCAATACATATGCTGCACAGTCCTTGTCCTGCTTTTTATTAGGTACATGGGATGAAAACATGTTAGAAAAGGAAGTCTTAACTGAGATGTCTGTAAGTATATCTGATTATCAAGCATAACAACAGTTTACCTATGTCAGAATTATAAGAAGAAAAAGACATACAGGAGAAAACCACAAGGCTTCCATATAAGGTATTTCCTGTAATCCATTCTGACCTTGTTGATAACTGCATGAAACCTCCAGTTCTAAAGTGGACATCAGCAATGATGCTGTCATTTTCCTATGCATTTTTATTGCTGGTGAAATCGTGGGCTGCATAACTAGATCAATTTAACACCAAATAGAGCAATACAGGTATAAAATCTGCAACTTCCACACAAAGTCTCTAAATTATGTATCTTGATTTAATGGCAGAAAATCTATAGGGGGAAAAGCAATTATTAACATGTTTGACGAACATTAGACATTTGAAACTTTCAATCAAGACTTAGTTATTGATGTCATATGTTATAAATGAAGATACAACTCAATCTGAATTTAGTAATATTTATAAAAGGCAAGTAAACAGCGCTGGGTGCGCGGGGAGTCTATGCTCTACCAACACGCACACATAACTGTCGAACTTGCTAAATATATAGAACATTGCTTTTATATATTCATAAGAAACCCGAGTACGCCTATACGTAGGTACAATCAGAAAAGGTATCAACTGAAACATAAACATGGCAGAGTTTTCCGAATTCTGGCAAGTGTTTAACAAACAATCCTTTAAGTCTATTACTATTAATGTCCATGACTGAGGGAGCATAGTTGGAGTTGGTAATCCTGGTTGAAGTGCTCCCGTATCCTCCATGACTTCATTAATTTTTCTCAGATCATATAACAAGTCTTCATTTTCTTGATTACAAACACCGCACAATTCCAGGGCTAGTCGTGGTAACAATATGTCTCGCTTCAAGCTGTTAAGCAACTCGGCCTTCGGGTCTATGTATCCTATTCCTCCCGGATCGAAGGGAAACAGATCCGGCTCCTTTTCAGGGCCTATAGGGCCCGGATCACAAGGAACGCCCAGGTCACCAGGGGGCGTAACAGCAAAGGCCTGCGATGGCGGTAGCGGCTTAGGGGGGGCCGATGGTGTAGCAGAAGGATCGGTGGACGAGCCCGCAGCTCCCTCACTATCTTGCAAACCATACGTTTCTGCTTGTGGCCGCACATGGCTCTTTAAGGCCTCAGAGATTGCTCGCCAGGCGCCGAGCAATCCCACCGCAACCTTGTCGTTTTTAGTAGCAGAGTCCCACACCTTGACCTCAGTTTGGTCCCGTGTTTCAGGATCATAAACTGTCTGATTGTTAATAAAGGGAACACACTGTAAGGTTACCAGGACAGTCTTTGTTTCTAAGGACGTATGATTCCCCATACCGCGCAACTGCTTACCTTCGGCCAGCGAGGGGCAGTTGTGTGCGCGGGTCTGCTTCTCTCAGCTTGAGCTTCCTTCCAGCTCCGGTGCGCCTATTTCCAGCGACTTTCTATACGAGCTTCTTTGAGCTGTTTGCAGAGTTTGGCCGAACCCATCTTCATTAGGCGATCAATGTCCCTGTTCCTGTCCTGGTCCCTGTTCTGTTAGCCTGTCCCTGTTCCTGTTGTTCATGTCCCTGTTTGTTTTCTTCAGGTCCCTGTTCATTTTTTTCAGGTACCTGTTCAGGTGCTATTTGTGGCGTAACGACCACACGGACACCAGGGTTCTTTTAGGATCAGTAACTGCTACTACTTTATTGATGGCAGAACTTCATCATATCGTGTTGCATCCCATACTGAGGACAGGCTCCCTTATACCATTCGCCCCACAGCAGTCCTTTTCCACTAACTCTTCACTGGTCGAACAACTTTGCCCGGCAACCAGCAACCCCCCAGCAACTTCCATGCCTTCACGGCGGGAGAACAAGCAACCCGAGACGGCACGGCGTCTCCTGAATCACCCTTCTTTGTTCCCTCTAAACTCTTTACATTCCTGATGGCCTCATCATTAAGAGTCTGATGTTGTCACCAACCATGGGGCTTGTCGACCCCCATGGCCACACTCCCACATCTCCCCCTTCTTCATTAACATCAACCATCTTCTTGACACGAATTATTACTCTATATATCACATCATATCAGAAAGTTTTACTCAAGTATCTATGAAAAACATTTTTAAAAGTCAAAATACTAAGCTGAGATGCCTAAATTGTACTTCACTTTAAAGCTTGCTGTTCATCAAAGAAAATCTGTTGAGGTAATTTAGAATCTAAGCAAGATGATTATAAAGCCAAACCATACCTATTGGCTCTCACAGGCAGTCTTTCTCTGGAATGGTATTGGTATCCATCTGCAGACATGATCTTCTATTTTGGGAATTATGTTTAAATAATATAAATTTGCGTTATTACTTATGTTCAGAAAGCTCAGTAAATGAATTCTGTTCTTTCTATGAATATTTCAGAAATGACTGTGTAATCTGCAGCGGACAGTTTCTAAAGAAACAGACGTCTGGAGATCACAAAGGCACCATCCGTATGTTAGGTTTGGGTTATGATGTGGAATACAAACTACGTACAAACTACTCCTCCCTCTTAATAAATTCGTCTGTATGTCATCTCTATTTAAGAAGAAAGTATGTCTCAGTTTTACTATTCACAATATAGTTAGACATTTTATCTTAAAATAAGGATACTTGAAATTTTTATTATTTTTTTTTTATAAGCAACTAAATCACAAGGAATTTTTGTGTGTTTGCACAGAAGCATAGAATATCCGCATAACGAGGGAGCCGCCAGGGCCCGACAGCCCGCACGAGGGAGGCTGACAAGAGGTGGCGTCTCGCCGCCATTTTGTAGACAGTCGCCCACGCGATCGGCTCCGGGGCAGACGCGTTCTGCAGCGGAGCGGGGGATCGAGGCGGGCAGGGCTTTTATTTTATTTTATTTTTTTTTTTTTCCTCCGGCACCGAGGGCGCTCGAGGCAGCTGCCAGGACTCGGCAGCCTTCGCGAGGGCTTGTCCATTAAGAGGACAGGTTCTCTGACAAAGAGGTTTTATAGTGACAAAGTTCATACATGTTGTGACTATGTAACGTTAGACAGCAAGTTTTCCTTATCTGATAGTTAGGAAAAACAGAAGCAACACTAATACATGCAAATCTAGGCTTCTTCCAGGTACATGTACTAAGGGATAATCAATGATCAGCATTTTCTTGTAATACATTTTTTCTTGTCTCTTATACATCCTGTTGATTTTCCTTTTTAGAGGGCTTACCATTATGTCTTAGACCAGAGAGTAGCCATGCTTCTCACAGATTCCAAATCAGGTATATTTTGTGCGCTATGGAAGTCACGAGTCCTTCTTTTCCAAGCAATATTTTGCAAGAAGTTCTAAAAGCATATGCATTATTCACATTAGAGATATGTAGATATTTGTCAGATCAGGGAAAGGGAATTTATTTCCAAAGGCTAATTTTAGTCTATAAAGGCTAATTTCCCTAGGGTCCCCTGTAGTCAGTAGGGGAAGATTGTATGATAGTATCCTCCAGAGAACAGTTCAGAGTGGGAGACTAATCTGAGAGGGGGGGATTCACCACACTAGACTATAGTCAGTCTTAGTGAATGGTTCCCACTTTGGCTATTCACCCAGATTATTCCAATTGCGCAGAAATAACCTCTCCTTGTCTTCATTTATTATTGCACCAAAGCCTGTCATCTACAAAACTTGCTAGTAAATATTTTTACATCATTATCATTGACACAGCAACAGACTGAATTTTCATCCTAAGAGGACTCTCCTTACTACTTCACCAATACCTACGCATCCCTAGAAATATGTGCTGCTAAATGTGTTTATACCATCAATTTACCTTTCTCCAGATTAAATTTTGTAGGGTGGTTCTTCAGGGTTAGCCTAGAGCAAACATGCTGCATACGGACTAAACTTTTGTATCATGTGGTGGTCATTTGAATGAAAGACACAATTGTTGATCTGTGATTTGATTGTTTTTGTTTGTTGTTGTTTGTTGAAAATGTGATGTGAAGTCATTATTGTGGCCTATCAGAGCTACATTCTTAGAGCTTGAAATGTGTTGCATGCCTTGGCATCAGGGTATGTTCAGGTACTTGAGGGTCAAGAGCAAATTCAGAAAGTGTCACAGAACTGTGTAGAGCCCACAAGCCTACTGCTGTCTTATTCCTTCATTTTAATTTTAATTTTTATTTTTATATATTTGGAAGTGTTCTGGTTTCAGTTAGGATAGAGTTAATTTTCCTCCTAGTAGCTGGTAGGGTGCTATGTTTTGGATTAGGATGAGAAGAGCGCTGATAACATGCTGATGTTTTAATTGTTGCAGAGCAGTGCTTACACCAGGCCAAGGACTTTTCGGCTTCTCGCTCTGTCCTGCCAGCGAGCAGGCTGGGGGTGCAGCAGGAGCTGGGAGGGGACAGACCCAGGACAGCTGACCCAAACTGGCCAAAGGGGTATTCCATACCATCTGATGTCATGCTAAACAATATATAGGGGTGGCTGGCCGGGGTGGGGGGCCGGCTGCTCGGGGATAGGCTGGGCATCGGTCAGCGGGTGGTGAGCAATTGCATTGTGCATCACTTGTTTCGTACACATTATTATTAGTAGTACTATTATCAATATTATAATTATTATTATTATTGTTTTCCTGTCTTAATAAACTGTCTTTATCTCAACTCACGGGCTTCACTTTCCTGTTTCTCTCCCCCATCCCAGAGAGGGAGGGGGGAGGGTGAGTGAACGGGTGTGTGGTGTCCGGGTTAAACCACAACAGGAAGCGATCTGCAAAAGAAGCTATTACCAAAACCACTGGTTGTGTTTCAAAGGCAACCATATTTGTTTCTCTTCAAACAGAAGTTTGAACAAATACTTACACAATTAATAAAGAAGCAAGATCTGATAGTGATGAGGGGAACTGAATTATTTGCTAGTGCAATTGTGTCCATTAAGAATTTTATTTAAGATTATTTGGAAAGACAGTTTTCAAGTTTCATGCTATGGCTTTCTTAATTCCAAATAGCAGTAAATCTTCAGCTGAAATATCATATGGCACTACAAAAAGTCAATAAACAAATTAGGTTTTCTAAGATTATAAGCAATCCGTGTGGTGAGGGCTCTTGAATAGCTGGCTAGTGCATGATTCTCACTGTCTGATCTCAAATGTTTTTTGTTGTTGTTTGTTTTGTTTTTTAGCAAAAGACACTAAAAATAAGACAGTCTCTTGCAATATTTATTTATCTATAGGTGCATTTATCAGGGGTCTGTTTAATCAAAGTAAACAGGAAGAGAAGTAGACCTTGCAATCCTGAATGGAAAGGAACTGCCCATGTAGCAGCTTCTCCCTTTAATAGTGACCCTTATTAAGAAAAAGTTTGACCCCCATTGCTTTAAAGGAAGGTCTTGTTTTTCCTGTGAGTTTAAGGAACTTCAATTTACACACATACCCACATACCACCTCCTTCCTCATTTATTCTACATCCCTTTGGCAAACACAACAATCACTTATGTGGAAAAATATCTTGAAACAGAAGCTTAGCAAACATTCAAGCAAGACATATATACTCTGCGGGAGACTATTTTTCTGTGACAGAGATACAGATAATGGATCTCTTTGTTATGTCCAGAGTTAAATGAAAACTATAATAATGTTATTTAAATCAACTCTACATGTTTCATTTTGTTGGTGCAATGAACGACCATATACATCAAAAAGCATAGAGTTTTTTAGCCTCATTCTGGACATAGATCTATGCGTGAAGAAAATTTAAAAGCATGTAATCTCAAAGAAAAATATGATACATATTATTTGAATTGCATCAGTATCATGCTGAGAAAAAAAAAAAGTAGCTTATAGGAAAAGTTTTATTTCTAAGCTGAAATTTTAGACAGCTAAACAAGAGCAAACTTTGCTTCTGTAAGGATTTAATGTGACAAAGTTATTGCTCCAGCTGCTTCTGGTTGTAGTACACATAAAGGCAGAAACAAAGCCTTACATCACATCATATAATCTCAGCTGTACTATATGCATGAAGGTGTGTCACTACAATAATTCTCTCTTCTTTAACAAGAAAGAGTGCTACTGAAATATGTGCACTTTCAATTTTTGTAGACAGCAACAACTGTCTCCTACATATTCCAATGACATCAGGAGCATGGATCTCACAAAGGAACCAAGGTTTTCATTACCAAGATATAAAGGCATGTAACAAGAGTCCAATGTCTCTCATTATTCCAAAGAATAACATTAACAGTGTTTCAGTGAATAAGCACAGGCAATTAAGGATAAGAGAAATAATAAACATTTATTCAACATAATTTCTGTAAGTTTCATGGGGTCAAGTGGTTTGGGTTTTATTGGTAAAATAAGCATAAAGAAGTTCATAGACTGAAAAACACGAAGTCCTGCCACAGTCATTTTTAATGAAGTTCAAAATATGTTTAAGCTTTCAAGAAAGTCTATGAGTCTTTTTTTGTGTTATCTTCCAGTACTAATTTCTTAGAATGGGTAAAATTACAGAACTTACATTGTCATTTTAGAAATCAAGAACAACAACAAAAATATTCTAAAATTATGTTCTCCCAGGCAAGTTTGCAGTGTAAAAAGAATGCAGCAAAATACTTTCTCCCTAACAGAATCTGTCACCCACAAGAGCAAGTCATAGCATGCAAGGAAGTTGGAGCACACACAATATGAAACTTGCATAGCTCACTGGCAAAATGCTGGTGACTTTTAGCTCGTACTTTCACCTTTTCAAAGAAGGGCATGCCATCAGAAGCATCATTTTTTCTTTAACTTAAGACTTTTATGAAACAGATGCTGAGTGTCTTTTGTGACTGCTGGAATTAACACAGTTTTAGGTCCATGATTCGCAGTAGCATGAAGGGGAAAAAAACATTTAAAATTCTATTTCCATGTGGTCTTTCATAACTGATCTTTAGTTTTGCCTGAAACATCATTCTGGCCTTCTTAATTTGCAGCCTAAGTGATTGTGAACACATTTTTCCTGAGGTGGTGAGAAACTCCTTCACTCTTTAACAGAAAATATATGGCCCTTTAAATACAGCTTATCTCACTGTCATCTTGCATCTTTTTAAATGTATGTAGAGTGATTCGCTTTGGCCTCAGAAGTCTGAAGACTCGTGTTTTTCTCTGGCTCTTCACAGTGGCTTCATCATTTATCTTAATAAAATCCCTTAGAACTCCAAGCAGCGAAGCACAGAAATGCATTTTTTTTTTAAATGTGAATAGGACTTAACATTTAGCAACCGCTTGAGTATTTTCCATTTTGTTAGTCTGTGCCTCCTATGTGTGTCAAGAAAAATAGAATGTTTATATCTACCTCCCTTTCCTCAAAGATGTTGCAAGATTTAATCAGTCTGAAGAGAGATGGTGTTTTAATCTCATTGCAGAGAACTGAATGGCCATGATACGTGAGAAGAGATGCAGTCTGACCAGCAACAGGACTTGCAGAGAAAAGGTGGAGCTGAGGGACTTAAAGTACAGCAAACATTAGTAAGCATCAAAACATATGAGGAGCGGCTGAGGTCCCTTGGTTTGCTCACCCCAGAGCAGAGCAGGCTGAGGGGAGGCCTCATGGCGGCCTGCAGCTCCCTCACGAGGGGAGCGGAGGGGCAGGCGCTGAGCTCTGCTCTCTGGGGACAGCGACAGGACCCGAGGGAACGGCATGGGGCTGGGACAGGGGAGGGTCAGGCTGGGGGTTAGGGAAAGGTTCTGCACCAAGAGGGTGGTTGGGCTCTGGAACAGGCTCCCCAGGGCAGTGGTCAGAGCACCAAGTCTGAAGTTCAAGAAGCATTGGGACAATGCTCTCAGACACATGATCTGATTTTTGTGTGGTCCTGTGTGGAGCCAGGAGTTGGACTTGATGGTCCCTTGTAGGTCCCTTCCAACTGAGAACATTCTATGATTCTATGAAAAAAGAATAGGCTGTTGCTTCCAAGCTCTGATTTTAACTTTTTTTTTTTTTTCTTCCATCTGGTGAAGAGTTTTCCTATTTTGTTGGGTATTTGTTTTGAAACTTACTCAAGAAAAAATATTGAAGCAGCTAAATATCAGAATTCCCTAAAACAATCCCCGTCTTTTTTTTTTTTTTTCCCAAAAAGTTTCAGAGTTAAAGAATGCAATTAGTGTTCATTAACAAGGGGGTTGTAAAGATGGGATATGTATAAAATAGATACAGTTTCTTTCATCATAGAAAGTTCCCAGAGCTACCAATATTCAGATAAATCATCTTTTTTGTTTGTTTGTTTGTTCCTGAGGAATTCTAAAAAGTTAAGATATGAATAATTAAAGAAACAGAAGAAAACAAACCAAAACAAAAAATAAAAACCTTGCTACCAACTCCAAATTGTTAAATCCAAAAAACTAACAAAAAACAAAGGAAAGAAACTATAAGAGTCATTGGAGACTGATTTGGAAATATTTCTTGGTATATTTAAATGCTAAACATTCTGTGTATATGTGTACCTAACACTGATGCCTTAGGGAACTCAGCTGTTGGGATAAGTTCTTAATAATCTATTTTGGATACTCATGGAGGCATTCTTCCGTCTTCCTGCTTCCCTCTTGCAAGACCTTGTATGCCAAGAGAGGTCACGGGTGTCCTTGCAGATGTGACATTCCAGACTTGACCTTTCAGAAGAACAATAGAATGAAATATTTAGAACAGATGACAGGAAATATTAAGCTTCTTCTCTACAATGCAGTTAAAATCCCATATTTCTTCAGATTGAATAATATCATTGTTTATGATCTATATGTTGATCTTTTCACCATGCATAAAATAAAGCTGAACTCCTGATACAAATTATCTGGGACCTGCTAATGAAAATATTAATGAAACATATGTTTTAAAGAAGTAATCATATAGAAAAATAGGTTACTGTAAATAAAGACATTATACATGATGCAGTCCACAGAGAAAAAAACAATAAAAAGATCATGCAGTTCTTGCTTCAGAAACTGTAGCATATATAACATATATAACAGTGATCTTAACAGTTTGTTCCTAAGGAAACTATGAAAGCCTTTTCATGTTATCAAAGTTCAGATCTGAAAATTACATTGTCTTTCTGATAACAAGGTTTTGTACTGAGGAGAAGAACCGGTGAAAACTCCTGCATGTGTTTTTATTGTGTGATCACACCTCTGTTAAATTTTAGCCTGCTTCATAAGCTAAACAAAGAGTGAAGAAATGAATAAATATTCTTGATATTCTTAATTATTCTTGAATATTCTTAAATATTCAACTGGATACATGCTAGCTGTATGCCAGCATACAGCTAGACAAGTACAAAATGTGAAGGGTAAACAATTAGATGATGGATTGGACTTAAAGGGCTATAGTAAATGGGGTTACGTTAGGCTGGTGGCCAGTTGCTAGTGGGATTCCCCAGGGCTACATTTTAGGGACAGTTCTCTTCAATGTTTTTATAAATGATCTGGATGGAAGACTGAAATGCATATTAAGGAAGTTTGCAGATGACACCGAATTAGGAGGAGCTGTTGACTCCCTTGAGGGTAGAGGGCCCTTGCAGAGAGATCTTGACAGACTGAGAGCAATCAGCAACTGTACGAAGTTTAACAAGAGCAAGTGCTAGATTCTGCACCTGGGACAGGGCAATCCTGTCCAGTGAAGGGAAGGGATTGCCCCACTCTACTCAGTGCTGATGTTGCCTCAACTCAAGTACTGTGAGCAGTTTTGGGTGTCACAATATAAGAAGGACATAAAACTATTATCATCCAGAGGAGGGCAACAAAGATCATGAAAGGTCTGGAGGTGAAGATATATGAGGAGCAACTGAAGTCACTTGGTTTCTTCAGCACAGAGAAGAGAAGACTGAGGAGAGATCTCATGGCGTCCTACAGCTTCCTCACAAGGAGGAGTGGAGGAGGAACTGCTGATCTCTTCTCTGTGGTGAACAGAGACAGCACCCAGGGGAATGACAAGAAGCTGTGGCAGGGGAGGTTCAGGTTTGTACTGGGTTTACGTGGCATAGTTTTGGTAGAGAGTGGCTGCAGGGGTGGCCTCTGTGAGAAGAGTCCTGAAGCTACTCGATGTTAGATCAGAGCCAGCTCCAGCCAGCTTCAAAAGCAACCAGCCACTGGCCAGAGCCAAGCCAGTGAGTGACATTGTTTGCACCTCTGTGAGAACAGATTTAAGAAAGAGAAAAAAAAAATGCTGGACAACGGCAGCTGGGAGAGAGAGGTGCGAGAAAATGAGAGAAAGAGTCCTGTAGTCCAAGATCAGTGAAGAAGGACAGCAAGAGGTGCTTCAGGCGCTGGAGCAGAAGTTCCCCTGTGGCCTGTGGAGGGGCCCCTGATGGAACAGCCTGTCCCCCTGCAGCCCATGGGAACAGATCCCCATGCTGCAGCCCGTGGAGGAGCCCCCGGTGGAGCAGGTGGATGTGGCCTGGAGGAGGCTGCGGCCCATGGAGAGCCCCCGCAGGAGCAGGCCCCGGGCCGGAGCTGCAGCCCGTGGAGAGGAGCCCATGCAGGAGCAGGGGGTCTGGGGGGAGCTGCCACCCGTGGGGGACCCGTGCTGGAGCAGTTTGCTCCTGACGGATGGACCCCATGGTATGGAGCCATGTGGGAGCAGTTCTTGAAGAGCTGCTGCCTGTGAGAAGCCCACGCAGGCTCAGTTTGGGAAGGACGGCATCCTGTGGGAGGGACCCCACGTGGAGCAGGGGCAGAGAGTGACTGTGAAGGAGCAGTGGAGATGAAACCTTAGGGGCTGGTCGCAGCCCCCATTCTCCGTTCCTCTGTGCTGCGCGGCGGGAGGACACAGAAGAGGATGGATGGAGTGGGTAAGGTGTTTTGAATTTGCTTTTACTTTCTCACTCTTCTAGCTTGTTAGTAATAGGCAATAAATTACATTAATCTCCCTATGTTGAGTCTGTTTTGCCTATGCCAATAGTTGTTGAGTATCTACCTGTACTTACCTCAACCCTTGACCCCTGTTACATTGTATTTTCTCCCCCTTTTCCTTTGAGGAGGAAGAGTGAAACAGCGGTTGTGGTGGAGCTTGGCTGCCCACCTGAGTAAAACTATCACAGATATGATGTTTTTTTCCCTGTGAGTGAAACTCATTATCCATGGCGCCTTGATAGTTTGTTGTAGCAGGGTTTTCAGATGCTGATCTCAATTGCTGAACTCTACCTCTAAATAGCCAGAAAGATCCTAGCAACGTCGAGAGCTCTATACCAAGTCCAGGCTCTTAGGTTTTCAAGGTTTCTTGGCATGAAAATGTTGAAATGGACAGTTGTGACAATTTTACATGGCTAGTAGTAGCAGTCAGCCTGACAAGAATGTTAATTCCACTCCAGCAGCTGCTGGAGATCAATGGTATGTGATTATAGGGAGCCCCACTGGGCAGATTGTCCTTTGGCCTAAGATTCTAAGATGTCCTGACTTTTAAGCAAACTTGTTCCCTAGCCACTTGATCCCCTCAGGAATGTGATTTTTGTTTAGGAGCTGCAGGCCCCAGTGCATTTATTTTACTTGGTGGAAGCTATTGGGAAAAATGCCTTTTTTTTTCTTCAGAATTTCTGTTCATGGGAAATTTAGTAAAATTGTTTTCTGCATGATTTGGTTCAAAACCAAATATAGAAATATCATTATGTAGGGTTTATTACACAAAATAGAGTATCTGAATTTTGGCCAGTTGCTGTGCCAACTATTCCCATCTGCCCTGAAACAGGCATGTAGCAGAAGTAGGTTCTAAGGACAAAAGAGAGCGGCTGGTGTTCAGGTGCATCAACTGCTACAGAAAGTTAAGGGGGAAAAAAAAAAAAAAAAAACCTTTCACAACAGATTTTGAGACACACTCTTCCTTTATTCTGTTTATTAAAAGAATATTTTAATAGATACTTGATTGAAGGCTATTTCTGAAACAATAGCAAAAAAGCAACGTGGTTGTTTCAGACAGTAAACAGGTCTTCCCAGGTCTCCAGCAGTTAGATTCTGTTAACACTGATCTACATTTTTTTTTTATTTAACTTTCTGATGTTGGTGGAAAGTGCTTACACATGCAGTATCAAGCCATTTTGTATAAATCTGTACTAATACTCTTAAAACCACACAGCATTCAGAATCCAGGATTAAGGCTTTAAACCAGATGAAATATATATTGGGATTCCCAACAAGTTTTATTTCTTTTTATAATGCAAATGTGTTAATGTGCTGACCTCAAAACTGAAAAACCGAAGCCCAGATAGCTATCAAGAATCTGGCAAAGCACTGTTCATCTAGCACAAGCACAAAAAAGCACAAAAAGAGGAGTCTCCCCTCCTAAATAACAACAAAGAGAGTTATCAAAGTCTTCTGCCTCAATACAATTATTTTGTTTCCATTCTAGTCACAAATTGAGATACAAGTACTTCGATCTTTCATCTTTCTGCCTATTAAAAAAATCTGTAATTCCACAAAGTACAGTATTTTTGAAATCTATTGCTTCTTGAAAGAAAATATATTAATAATTTAATACAAAATACTAAAAAATGCTGAGGCACTTTTCTGGCCTGTGAGCAGTTTATAATAAATAAATAATAAACAGTACCAACAATGAAAAGTTAAACAGTATATTCTAATTTTTCTGATTTTTAAAGTATGCTTCTTAACATCTTTCATAAATACATAACTTTTGCTATTTGTTTCATTAAGGTAATACTCCAAATAAAGAAACATCATATGACATACTCAAAACTATCACTACAGTGCTACTCACAGTTCTATGTTTAGCCCAAGAAAGCACAGCTAATTATATGGTAGATATTCCAGGTGCTTAGAAACAACTGATCTTCAAATAAGGAACAATATCCATTTTGTTAATATTTCTTTCGTGTTCTCTGTTGTTTTAAACACCACAGTTGTTAGGCTTCCTAAATAAAATAAAATAAAATAAAATGTCTGATGCTATATATATATATCCCCATGTGAAATAAATATTATGCACTTTCGTATGCACCTGGGAAGGAAGAACTCCTTACAGGCTGACTAGGGAATGGCTAGCTGCTGAGCAGCTCTGCTGAAGAGATCCCAGGGCCCCCAGTGGACAGTAAGCAGTGGGCTCTGGCAGCAAAGATGGTCAACAGGAACCTAAGCTGCATGAGCAGGAGCGTGGCCAGTAGATCAAAGGAAGCGATTGTTCCCTGCTATTTGCTCCTCATTAGGCTATATCTAGAATACTGAGACCAGTTTTCCCATGCCATCTCCTGCCACTCTTGGCAAGGAAAACATTAATCAACTTGATTTCAGATTTTTCATCAAGAATATCAAGATGGGATCTTCACAGTAGTGCACAGTGGGAGGAAAAGAGAAAACAGACATAAATTGAATGAAAGACATAAACTGAATATTTATACTGGATATAAGGAGAAATCTTTTAACTGTGGGAATAGTCAGGCAGTGGGACACACTTCTCATAGAGACCATGTGGTTTCCATCCTTGGAGGTTTTTAAGACCCAACAGGATAAAGACTTGAGTAACCTGGTCTAATCTCATAGCTGCAGCTCTGTTGACATTGTAACTTACATATATATTGTGATTTCAGTACATTTTGTATCACTCTGTTACATCAAAATCGCGAGTATTGGACTCCAATATGAGTGTAGTAAGATGGCAGTTCCAAGCAAGAATTCATGATCAGAAAATCCTTGTGCTAGAATTCTCTCTTGGTTAGCACTGGACCTCCCTGACACACCCTACTACCCTAAAACTTTTCCTCATTCTTCTGCAGGATCAAAAGTTTCAAGAAGGCATATAATTAAAGACAGGGCAGAATATGAGGGCAGAATAATACTGTTTGCCTAGATTCTTATTCTTTCCCTATGTATCCTCAACAAGTCATTTACTCAGAAGAGGTATTGGGCTAAACAGACATTCAGTCTGACCTTCTGAAGACATTTATAGAGAGAATCTGGCTTTGCAGGTAGAAATTAACTTTTATACTTGTATAAATTTTAAATTCTCAATGCCACCAAAGCAGTGAAATGTTAATTATACATTAATAATGCCTGAAAAACATCAGCAGATGCATTCATCCCTTATATGGGAAAAAAGTGATTTTCTTAGGACTAAGTATGGATTCAATGTTTTGTATTGGTTAAGTGAAGTGCAAAAAACAGGAAATACTAAGTTAATATTAATAAATTTGATAGCCAGGCCTTTGCCATTCAGCCAGATGCACATCTGTAAAGATCTGGCCAATTTTTTTTGTAGTCTTGCCAGGGAAGGGAAAAAATACGTTACCAAAATTTAACATGCTGTATGATTTTGTGAATAACCCTTCAAACTGTCAGTCTTGTTGCCAAAACCACTGTGCAACAGTATTAAGCAACAGGAGCACGGACTCATTTCAAGTCCAGGTGCTGAGCAATTTGAAATGCATGAGCTCCTTGTTGGGAAACAATCATTTCCTCTGAGGCTCTTTGTGGCCTCATTACTTCATGAACTGTGTTCACAGTGAATGTGCATTTGCTTGCTTTTTAGTTAGCATTCCTAAGCAAATTTCCGAGAAGAGAGAACATTTCTGCCTCCTCCTTTCTGTACATGATACTGTCCTTTTAAGAAATGGAGTATCGTAAAACTAAGCTGACCTGGAGATCTTGGCACTTACAGCAGGAGTATCATAGAATCATAAAGTATCCTAAGTTGGAAGGGACCCACAAGGATCATAGAGTCCGGCTCCTGGCTCCACACAGAAACCCACAAAAATCAAGCCCTATGTCTGAGAGCGTTGTACAAGCACTTCCTGAACTCCCGCAGGCTTGGTGTCATGACCACTGCCCTGGGGAGCCTGTTCCAGTGCTCGACTACCCTCTTGGTGGAGAACCTTTTCCTAATATCCAGTCTGAATCTCCCCTGACACAGCTTCATGCCATTCCCTCAGGTCCTGTCACTGTTCTCCAGAAAAAAGAAGAAAAAGAAAAAAGAAAAAAGAAAAAAAAAGAAAAAGAAAAGAAAAAAAGAAAAAAAAAAAGAGGAAAAAAAAAAGACATCAGCACCTGCCCCTCTGCTCCCACTCATGAGGAAGCTGTAGTACACCATAAGGTTGCCCCTCAGTCTCCTTTTCTCTGGGATGAACTAACCAAGTGCCTTCATCCACTCCTCATACATCTTCAGCTCCAGACCTTTCACCATATTTGTTGCCCTCCTTTGGACACTCTCTAATAGTTTTATGTCCTTTTTATGTTGCAGTGCCCAAAACCACACACAGTGCCCAAGGTGAGGCTACACCAGCACAGAGTAGAACAGGATAATCCTTTCCCTCGAGTGGCTAGCACTGCTGTGCTTGATGTACCCCAGGATACAGTTGGCTCTTTTAGCTGCCAGGGCACGCTGTTGACTCATGTTCAACATGCTGTCAACTGGAACCCCCAGATCCCTTTCTGCAGAGCTGCTCTCTAGCTTCTTGTCACCCAGTCTGTAAATATATCCAGGGCTGCCTGATCGCAGGTGCAGAATTCCCAGCACTTGCTCTTGTTAAACTTCATATGGTTGCTGATTGCCTAGCCCTATAGTCTGTCAAAATCTCTGCAAGGGCTGTCTACCCTCAAGGGAGTCAACAGCTCCTCCTAATTTGGTATCATCTGCAAACTTACTTAGAAGGATGCCTATTTCTGTCTCTAGACTATAAAGTAGAACTAAATGATGAGCTAAAATTCAGGCACCTTAACTATGATTTCAGAAATACTTAGCTGGCAATTTGTTGACTTAAGCAGGTTCACAACTCAGTTGCTTGTATGTTTCTGTAAATCAGAGGGGTAAAGAGTGCAATATAGTTTGGGGGCAGAAACAGTACATGGCTGTGGTGGTGAGAAATACTTTAAAGCAATATTGCCGGCAAATAAGTCATCTTACTGTAATTTTTAGATGTACACATTAGGTGAGATAAATCCATTCACAGTACCTCACTTCAGTGAAGCTGAAAAATGTTGCAGTTATTTACTTCAGAATTGTAATTTCATTATCTATTCAAAACATGTTTTCTATTGTTGTGTGAAAATTACTATGTAGAGGGTAGTAAGAATGCTGGAGCAAACTCAGACAGCATATCTGTGCCAGAGCCAGATACTGATCAGTGAGTTGTGTTTGCACCGTGCAGCAGGGCAGTGCTACAGCTAGTTCATCCATAAGGTACAGATCATGCCATGCCAAGAGAATTGTCCAGAAAAAGGACTTCTGTATCCTGCATCCTGTACAAAAAAATGAAGCAGAGTGAAATAGTATGTTATATGTACCGATACTGTGGTACACTGTAGATGGAAAACATAGAAACCTAGTGTGTTTATAAGAGGAAGGTAATGTTTTTATTAGATCAACAGATATAACTGGTAGAAAAAAAAAAGCAAACTTTTGGTCATGCAAGCACTTTCATGAGTTCCCTATTTCTCCATTTTAGAAAATCTATAAACAAATTAAGACAGGTTTTATAATGTAAAATGTTATGAAAATGTAACTACACAGCACTACTATCACTATCTACTATTTACTATATCAAATTTTTACATACATGCAATATACATTCAATATTCTTAGCTTTACTAAAATACTTTCAGAGGAAGAAAAGAGTATTAGCACTGTAAAAACTTAAATCTACAATCAGAAATAGTATCTTATGACTTAAAAACATACAGCTTTTAACAACACCCAAGAAAAGCTCAAGGAAAGAAAACCATGACATTAGAAGAACTGCAAGCCAGGGGAAGAACCCACTCTGGAGAGGAGGCAAAATGTGAGAAGGAAGGAGCAGCAGAGAGGAGCTGTTATGGACTGACCATAATCCCCATTCCCCATCTCCCTGAGATGCCCAGGGAGGGGCAGGGCAAGGATTCAGGAGTGAAAAAGGGAAGTTGAGCCTGGAAAAAGCAAAGGATGGAGTGGGTCAGGATGGAGTGTTGTTTTATTTTTTTGTCTTTATTTCTCACTAACCAAAATCTATTTTAACTAATGATAAGTTAAATTAACTTTCCATAAGTTGACTCTGTTTTTCCTGTGATGGTAATCAATAAGTGATTTTCCTGCCTTTATCCTGAGCTTTCTTTTTCCTATTATCTGCCCCTCTCCTGCTGAGGAGGGGGAGCAAGGGAGTGACTGGGTGGGTCATCTGGCTAACCCACTACAATAATTTACAACAGATGAGGGCAATGTTAAAAGGCTGCATACAACTTTCCAGATACTGAAATATATTAATAGCTTTAGCACAAAGTTTCCAATCCTAGGAGGAAGAAGATTTTTTATTTCACATTACTTATTAGAAATTCTGAATCTCATACAGGAAAAACTGTGTGTGTGTTCCTCAGTAATTTTAGGAAAGGACCACACTATATAGCTTAACTTGCACCTAGCCCTGTGCTAACATAAATCCATTTTCTGGTTCTAAGGAAATCCTCAGTCAGCCTCTTTCATAGGCCCTCTGCATTGCTCTTCAGAAATCTCCTCAAAGGAGATTTCTCTCTTCTTTGACTAGGCAAAAGAATTTAGGGTGACTTTGGTCTCTAAATGCTTTAAAAAGCCAGGTCACTGACATATTCTTAGAAATATCAGCATGCAAGGTAAAAGGCATTTTGTACTGCACTGACACTTCTATTTGGAAGTCCACATGGAGAGACACTCATCCAGTTAAGGATGTTCTCCAGATGTATTAAGTTTCAGAGGCACTGTGAAACTGTGGTCGCTAATGCTGTTTTCATACGGTGTTTGGCACAACTACTGACTTTTCTGAGGTACTATTTATATTTTTAGCAGCTTATGTAAATCATTTTGCACACTTAGTATTGCTTTAAAATATTTTGTTTTGTTTTGCATTTTTTTTTTTTTGCCTTTACTTAAGATAAAGTATTAGCTTCTTTTTCTGTTAGTGTTTGGTCACGTTTCAGTGTTAGTGAAGTACACCAGAAAACTCTGAAAGAGGAGCTATATGTGAGTGGTGCTGATGTAACATATTTTATCTTCTTCATGCCAGTACATCATTTCCTCAGAAGTCCTGTTTTACTTTAAGAAGTCTTAGCTATGAAAGATTAAATATTGCTTAAAAAAATGTATTTGTTTTTGTTGTCAAAGCATGTTTTTCAGGTCATTTCCCAGGTCTGCAGTCTGAAAGCATTTCTGATTGTTAGGTCCAGTATAGCATACTATGTAGTCAGAGGCTTCCATGCCCCTGAAAGAAGCAAAACATTTACTACACCATGTACCGACAAAATGCACCTACAGACTCTACTTACTAAATACCCATGAGAAAAACTGATCAAACACAAATATTCATGTAGTGTCAGAAGACACGGAAGGAAATTGTGAAAGGGATTGCCATGACTGCAGCTTGAAGCGTTCCAAATACAAATGTAAACTATTAATCATAATAGGAAGAAAGACATAAAAAGCAAATTGTTAGTGAGAGACTAACAAAAGACTAAATACTTTCAGGATGAATGTTCCTTCCAGGCAGTACAGTGGAAACTATAAAATAGTGAACATAATATGACAAAAAGCATCTTTCAGTATAAAAGTCAAGATCTAATCTTGGAAACGTAAAAGTGGATGAATAATAGTTTAAGCATTTGAAAATAAAAATACAAATCACTCTTTCAATCTTGATTGAAAAAAATGTGTTCTCAGTGCTTCCAGATCCTATGTGTTTCACAATTAAGTTATCTTAGAGCTGTAGGTTTTCATCAGCTCTGAAATCAGAGCACAAGCATTTCAGTTTTGGCACATCAAGATGGAGGCATATACAATTAATAGGCATCATTTTCGCCATCTGTAAAATATGGGCTATAACTCTTTTTCACCTCACAAGTGGTTTTGTAGCAGTTAAATCATTATTGTTTTCAATAATACCTATAATACCTTGGAATTTCTACTTCTGTTCTGTTCTATTCTATTCTGTTCTCAAGATATTGAGCGAACATTGTTACATAATTGAGTCATTCTTTCACCTGAAGTGCCATTTTACCATTTCATTCATCTGTGTTTTTTATTGACATTTTCATTGTCATGAAGATGATTTTTCGATAATAGAGTCTGTTTTATTCACTGTCTGTATGATTGACTGGGTATTTACACAAACAAAAAAAATATTAAGAACAAATAACTATAATTAACATGAAAATTCAAGGCAATGAGATCTATATGTAGATGCTGAGTGAATCATTTCCCATGGAATTAGAGTCTACAGTATTTATATCTCTTTTAGGAAATATCAAGAGTTATTTAATATGTCCTTGTTACAAATAAATATGTTTTTGACACTCTTAATTTAAAAACTTATATAGAGACCTTTTTATACTTATTACCCTGATAGGCCCCAAAACCACAGACAATTCTAATCTTATCAATCAATCCTCCTAGCAGAGCTTAGCCTCTTAAGTCTTATAAATTTAGCAGTGCAGGAGTCAGACTTAGTTACACTTGGATGCTACAGATTTCATTTGTATTAATGTCTGTAAACTATATATGGATCAGATATTGTCATTACAGTGTCTGTTGATGATTTCCTGTTTCTAGGTTTGATGTTATCAAACCTAATAGAATTGACTATTGCCTACCTTTTCGTTCTTGGATTTGAAAGATTCAAATTTTGATTAATCCCGTCTTTGCTTTCAGACAGAGATAGCTATTAAAAATATCAATGCCAATCAGTTTAGTTGTGATGTCACATGAAGCTAAGAAAGATCAAGTAGAGGCAAGGAGAGGGCATCCACATTTCCGTATAACTATAATGTCCCTATCATGACATAATTTATTTTTAAGCATCTAAAACATTCATATTGCTATGCGAGCCCTTGCAATAGAAAAAAGTGTATTCTGTATAAGTACATTTATGCATGTTCATGCATGCGTGTAACTGAACAGGACACATTCTTGGTGCTTTGGAACCTATTGCTTTGAAATGATGTCATTTAGATTTGTGTAAGAAAGGAATTTCATGTAGAAATAAATAAACAGGACTGACAGACAGTTTCTTCTTAGAAGTTAAGATTCTCAGACCATTTTTCACAAAGATTTTAAGGAATTAAAAACCAATGCAGTAATGAGAACTCCCAGTGAATAGTATTCATCAGTCTGTGCCTGGGAAAAAAGAAAAAAACAACAGCAAAAAAGCTGACATTAATGTTGTAAGTTAATAACAGGAGCACATAACATAGCCCATCGACGCATCATTTCTTTCCTAGAGGCTGCTGACGTGTTTATTCTGGTTTATACTGGTTCATCCCTTTCTTTGCCAGTTACTTCAAAGTCCACTTTGAGCATTTTAAGAAAATACCAGGTTTCCTGCCAGGAAAAATTCTTTTCCTTCTCCACATTGTATTTGCCTGTTTGGTAAGTCCTGACAAAAGGAAGGAGAAAACTGATAGTAAGTGGCCATTATTTCCCACATCTCCATGACCTACCTCCTTGTGGAACCTCTGTGGAACAGAGGGTTCCCACAGAACTGTTTCATAATCAATGATTTTACCAATGACAGCTGATACATACGATGCAGAATACTTCAGTCTCTTAGTGTTTCAGGTTTAAAGATATGGACAGAAAATAACAATTTCCTTTATGGAAAAGTTAATTTTCATTCAGCACTGGAATAAAACTAAGACTAAACAATATGCCAGAGATGTCTTCTCAGGCAGAGAGACCTATGTATTGAAAACACACTTGCCAATAACTCTTTGTTTAGATCCTGGCATGAAAAGCAGAAGGGCCAAGTTGAACTGCTGCATGAGTGTAAGGCTGTGTGCCTTTGGTGTGTCTTTCATACCTCAAGACTGTAAAACCCGGATTTTAAATACTTCCTTTTTCGCGTGCTTCTCCAGTTCAGTGTCTAAAATACACAGTCACGGTCTAAAAGATTCATAATCATTCTATATTTTACTTGCCTTTGAAAGAAAGTAAGGACCAGAACCTAACTTTCCAGTTCATTTTCAGTTCTAAGTAATGATTGGTCAGGGCTCAACTTCTCTCCAATTTCACCACTTTTTCATGTGAAAAGCTCTCCTAATAAAATTTTATCTAGATTGCTATATATTGTTGGGAAAAGAGGAGAAAGTTCTGTCAAATAATTCACAATTGCCTATCCCAATGAGTATCTGTGCAACTCTGAGGCAAATCATAGAAGATTGTGCATTACATATGCCATCAGCCTGTTTGAGGTCATTCAGGGTGTATGGTTACCTTTTCATCATATTCAGATTCCAGGGTTTCAGTACATTCACAGTATATGAAACAGAGCACAATCTGAGTTAAAGCAAACTAGATAAGAATCACTGACAAAACAGAGCAATACTTGATGGGTGAAGAAACCCTTTGCCTGGAGCTTTTGGCATACATATATCTCTGAGAAGCGTACCTTCACCTTTAGCTCATTGGTTACAGAGGTCTTATTGCTACTCTTGACAGTCTTGGATTTTCAAATAGTATAGAAGGTTCATAACACTTCTTATCATTATAAGACACCAAGATGTTTGTAGGTGCTCCTCCTCAGGCTACATCTGAAGGCTGAAAACTTCAACATGAACGCTACAGATTTCCTCAGTGCAAGGGACACACATGTTCAAATAATACTGGTGCATAAACCTCTGCACTGTCTTCACGTCACCTTCTGTGTGGAGATCAGCTTCCTCCTGACTATTTTTAAAGCTTCAAGCAAATTAGAATCATATCAGACCTACGCAAAAAGACTGGAAAGTGACTGAAAACGCTTTCAGGTAGAACAAGACAAAAATGAAGTTATTTGGATCATTTAGGCTACTGTTAATACTCCAGATTGTTAATATGCTCAAACTATCTTTTAACTAATTTGGAAGGTGTAATAGGTAAACTTATCAGCATAGACCTCAACCTCAGCTAAAGCATCCTGTTTCTCAGAACAGGACTTTCTAGATGATGCCACTGTATTTTGCCCTCCGGAGTTTGGCTGGCCAACCTCTGTTTCATTGATCAACCTCTGTTTCACTTAACTATGCTCTAGAGAGCATTTATTTGGTTAGGTTTCTGGTCAATATCTTTGTTTGATGTTCTGTTTGAATGTATTGAAAATTCGCTTGTTTTATAGGGAAAGACTACTATATACAAGAATTTAAAACTTTGGTAGTTACTGTTGATATTCATTATGTGACTACTGTTGATATTCAAATAGCAACTACTTTTTGACACACCTCCGTACCACCACCACAGTCAAACAAACAAACAAATAAATAAAATAAAATAAATTATGCTATCAACCGACAGACATTTCCAAATAAATTTTATCTAATACACTTTATTAATTAAATATAAATACAGTTGATATAATAGTACTGTGTAACATACTAATATATTATCATGTCATTATATCTAATACATTATAGATTATTATAGGTCATAACTTATCATATTTAATATATAACATTTTACATATCATAAACTTTGTTGTTATTTTCATCTAGATTCATTTGACAAGAATTTTGAAACATATTTTCTATTTAACAATTTACTTTGACTAGCTAGAATTTTGTTTTCCAATCGGGCATCTCAGACTCTGAACTAGTTTGGGCCTTTTGTATTCTATGCATTTATATGCTGATTAGTGTACATTTTCCTGGATCTAAAGTAATACGTTTTGTGTGAAGATAATCCATATATCTAACCTTGCACAGAAGCTGGAATATTGACTCAAGTATACAATTACCACTACTGCCCACTAGGATGATTATTGAATCAAAGGGCTTGCTTAGAGCTCTGTCTTTAGAGGGCAAAAAGTCAAGAAAAGTATGTTGTCAAAAGGCTTGTCTACATTATGGATTTTTCCTACAGACACTCTTAACACCAATGTACACTATATTTACTTCGTTCAAAACTTGATCTGTACCTTGGTTTCTAACTGGACAGAACACAGCAACAGTGGAAATCCCATTTCATTCAAAAAGACTTCAATAGGAGACTGAAGCTATACTGGTAATAGAAAGTCATTTGTAGAAAACACCTTTTCTGTTGGGAAAGACGGACTTAATTTATTCCTCCTCCTCCTCTGTCACATAAAATATGCTGTAGCGAAAGCAAACGTGATCTAAATACTGACACATTCTAAGGAAACTAAGAAATACATTAGGGTCTGAATTCTTTGTGTGTCATTCTTTGTTGTGTCTACAGTGAGCACTTCATTCGCATTGCTGTGCCCTCAGGTCCTAGTCCACATATGTCATCTCCCTCTCACAGAAACCAAGGAACAAGAAGTGATGGATGCCCAATAGAGGTCCATGTCCCATCCAAAAATGAAGTTCACAGTACAGCTCCATTCAGCAAGCAGTTAAGGGAGTGAGGTTCAGGTGTCCATGTGCAGCAGGGGAATGGTTTATTGAGCACCAAACTCAGGGTGTTTCTTGCAGTAGGTATTTATGTGACCAGCTCAGTAACAGAGATGTTCAAAATCCAATGTAATAATTTCATAGACTTCCTTTGTAATCTAAATAAATAAATGAATGCTTTTAGAGTATGATTTGAAAATATCAATTTTTAAATGAGGTCAGCGGAATCTTGCCCTAAAAGTGCCCATGTGTTCCCACTGACAGTAAGTGGAACTGAAGGTGATGAGCTTATACCTAAACTTACGTGGAAGGAATCCCACTCTCAAAGCATTATTTAGATATCTAAATCAATAGAGAAGATGTCAATATCATCACAAGAATTGTTTGAAGAGAAATAAAGCCTAGAATGGTACATTGATTTGCCATGAAAAAAGGGCTAACATAATAATCATTATAACTGGAAAATATGCCAAAGCACTCTGTGACCAGTCCATGTTTTCAATTAAGAAGATGAAAAATATTTAAAAATAAGAGGGATTGTAGTTACCTATGTTACAGCCTCCATATTTTCTAGTGTTATATCTCACTTTCCCTACTGAGTTTATGTGGCAAGGTTTTGGTAGAGGAGGGTAGCAGGGGTGGCCTTTGTGAGAAGGGTCCAGAAGCTGCCCCATGTTATCCAGCCAGTTCCAGCCAGCTCCAAAAGGGACCTGTTGCTGGCCAGAGCTGAGACAGTGAGAGACACTGATTGCACCTCTGTGAGAACAGATTTAAGAAAGGTAAAAAAAACTGCTGCACAACAGCAGCTGGGAGATAGAGATGTGAGAAAATGAGAGAAACAGCCCAGCAGACCCCAAGGTCAGTGCAGAAGGAGGGCAGGAGGTGCTCCAGGCACGCAGCACAAGTTCCCTGCAGCCTGTGGAGAGGCCCCTGGTGGAGCAGGCTGTCCCCCTGCAGCCCATGGGTCCCACACGGAGCAGATCTCCACGCTGCAGCCCGTGGAGGAGCCCCCGGTGGAGCAGGTGGATGTGGCCTGGAAGAGGCTGCGGCCCATGGAGAGCCCCCGCAGGAGCAGGCCCCGGGCCGGAGCTGCAGCCCGTGGAGAGGAGCCCACGCAGGAGCAGGGGGTCTGGGGGGAGCTGCCGCCCATGGGGGACCCGTGCTGGAGCAGTCAGTTCCTGAAGGACTGCACCCTGTGGTATTGGAACGGTTTTTAAAGAAATGCAGCCAGTGGGAAGCCCAGTTTGGATCACTTTGGGAAGGACTGTATCCTGTGGGAGGGACCCCACTCTGGAGCAGGATAAGAGAGTGAGGGTGAAAGAGTGTCAGAGACAAAGTTTTATGGGTTGACTGCAGTTCTCAGTTCCTCTGCAAAGCTCAGGGGGAGGCGGTAGAAGACAGTGTTTAGGTGGGAAGGTGTTTTTAGCTTTTAGTTCCTATTACTCTTGTCTGATATCAATAAGCAATAAATTACATTTATCTCCTTATGCTGAGTCTGCTTTACCTGTGATGGTATTTGGTGAGTGATCTGCATGTTCTTATCTCAACACGCGAGGGTCTTTTTATTGTATTTTCTCTCCCTGCTCTGTTGAGAAGGGGGTGTGAGAGAGTGACGTGGTGGTGCTGAGCCACCTACCAGTTTTAAAATACCACACTTCTGAGATTCACCTGTGTTAGACACCTTAAAATGACTTGAGTGACTAGAGAACCTGAGTACAGATAAAACCATTCTGAAGGAAAGCATGATCATGAAGCTCAGTTATATCATAAATCAATTTAATGCTTGACCTTTTTTCCAGATGGCACTGTAGAAATGTGTGTTGAAATTAGTTTGTACCTGTCAGTGTCTCTGTTTCAAGAAAGTTAAGGAACTGTCCATAATTTTCCTTACAGGTCATTTCTCAGGTTTGACACGTTTGGTATTAAAGACCATGGTGACATCTGGTTTCAGCCTAGGAGAGATTTTTTCTCAATATGTTACAAATAAAGCAAGTATTCATACTTCCTCCATCTTGAACTATTACTTTGGCAAAAATCTGCATTGTTTACTTTCGGTGAGTGCACACAGTCTCCAGTGTTATTAGTGAGAACAGTTTCACAGATCTACCATACCAATATTTATGATTATTAGATGTCAAGTTCCAAACCTTTAGTTTGTATCATGAGGCTCTAACCCTACTGAAATCTAGAAACAGCCTGGGTAAGTTCCCATAGGTTGCAAATTGAACAGCCAACCAGAGAAAGAAAAGAGAACTTAATTGTTATGCTTGGAAGAGATGTTGTATCAGCATTAACTGGTAACTGCTAGTTTGTTTAGAAATGGAAAACAGAAGGAGAAGGAGAAGAAGGGAAAGGAAAGGGGAAAAAAAAGAAGAAAGACGGAAAAGGAAAAGGAAAAGGAAAAGGAAAAGGAAAAGGAAAAGGAAAAGGAAAGGGAAAGGGAAAGGGAAAGGGAAAGGGAAAGGGAAAGGGAAGAGGAAAACAAAATGTATACAAAAGAGTTTTCTGATGATCTAGAGCAAATGAGCAACATACAGGTAATTCAAAAAGGATAAATTAACAGTATTTGCTTTTAGGAATGTACTCTAACTGATAAATAGTGTACCTTAAGGGAGGGAGAAGGTAAACTTTCTTCACAGTGCTATAACAAAGTCAATGTGTCATTGACAGCTGTATGGTTTCTAGAGCTTCCTATTGAGTCATTTGTTACTTGTGTCAGAAAGTGGTAGGCATTCAGCACTGCACCCTATTTAGTACAGAAGTTCAAGTTCAGTTGTCCATAATTAATCCAATTTAATCTAAAATAGTTGAAATTCTGAAATTCCAGTGTCTTTATTTTGCACATAAGGACTGGAATATATTTTTTGTGATGTATTTCCTAGGCAGCTAAGCTAAATTCTTCAGTGAGTCATTTGTCCCTCTCATTTTAAGTACCTAGCTTCTGAATGTTCCTCCATATTGTTCTCTGGAGATTCTTCTCTCCCTCCGTTTCATGGACAGAAAATTTAGACAAGAACTTCAGATTAGACACATGGATGGCTTTCAGAAGGAAGATGAGGCAAATAGAACCGTTCATACAAAACCATAGAAAAACATGAGAACATTAAATGAGATAGATTTCAGTTTTTCCTTTGTTTATTTTGTACTTTGACATTAGCAGAAATGAAATAGAATACAAAAAATACCTTCTTGATGGTTCTTGAAGCCCATCAAAGCAAAGTTAATTCAATCTTTAAGGGAAAATTTGAATACCACATCTGTCCCATGTGTATGCTAATGATTTTGACACTTATAAATAAAATGAACAGTGCAATGCAGAGTAATTGCTTATTTCCAAAAACTTCATAGAGATTTTTATTATGTATAGTTACCCTATGTGCTTGGATGAGTGCTTTAAAATCTCCCTCAGTAGGCATTGATACAGTAGACCATAGCAGCACTAAAAAAAACATTATAGACTATTATGCCAATGGGCTGTGCATGAAGAATTTCTGTAGTAGTATTTATTGGCATAATACACCATGACAACTGTAGAATGTATGATTATGCATTTGACGGAGGATTCATAGCAGTCACATTAAAGTTGCATAGAAATTAAATAGCAGTGTCCCATGCACGTTGAACAAAATCATAATAGCTTTAAAGGGTCTCCTATGATCACCATGGATGAAATGGAGAATAATTGTCACTGTAATTACACCAGGTCCTTTCAGTAAGAGATTCTTCTACAAAATTATTCTACATTTTTTCCATTACTATTAAAAATTATGGAAATATCCTTGTTAAAATGTGCAATAAATTCTTATTTAAACCTCCAGAAGCCATGAGACTGAGACTGGCTTTTCTCTCCATCTTTAACTCATTTCATTGTACCTTGAAGTATTATAGGGGTCTGAAAAGACTGTGTGATCTTATTGACCATGTGTGCCATAATCCTCCTTAAATGCAAAAGCTGTGTAAAAATAATCCAACAAAAGCCAGGAACTACAGAGTTAAGGCTTCTTATTCCATTCTTAATACAATCCACGTGTCTGGGGATTGCATTTGATGTTCTTTGGTTTTAGGCAGATTGGCTAGTAAAACACTGAGCAGATTCAGGACAAGACACTGTTATACCTCTTCTTCCCCCCACCCCCTCCCTCGTGAGGAGGTGGAGGATTGTGCAGACAGTTATCACAAAGGTATTCCAGTTTAGCACAGCATGGACTCACCATAGGTTGCCAACACAAACTGATTCAATACAATCAGGTCTTAAAAGAACTGTTGAACTCTTAACAGTTCAGTTTCTCCACAGATACCTTTCACAGAGATCTTAAAAATCTCAGGGTACCAAAATGTCTAGTCACCTCTGAAGCATTCTGAAATCTACACTGCTGTAGGCAAAAGTCAACAAACATAAAATGGTTATATGGTTCTTACTTAGCCAGAGCAAGCACCATTGCAGATGTTATTTTTTGTAACAACTCTTACTGAAGACTTTGCCATACAGTTTTGGAGTTTTCTGTCAATATCAAAATTATACTCAGTGAGATAGAAGTTAGGAAAATGAATCATTTACATAAAAGACTGAGGTTCTCCAACTATACAGGAGCAGCACGTAACAAAATCTTGTCATGTTAGAGTAAACACCAGTGATTTTGTCAAAGTGAAAGATTCCTTGAAAAGAATGGGGGAAAAACCAAACCAAACCAAACCAACCAACCAACCAAACCAAACACAACATAACACAATACAACACAACACAACACAATTCATCAACAAGTGAACACCAATTATCATTTTTCTTCCAATCATTTAAGGCTTCATGTGAAACAATGACGTAGAATTATTCTTAACCTGTGTTTTTTTGTTTGTTTTGGTTTTGGATTGTTGTGCTTCCCCTCCTCCCCCCCCCAAAGGAAATATTTTTTTTACAGTGAGATCTAATTTTCCTCTGCCTTCTGCTACCTAAGGTCATTTACCTATCTGCAAAGTGGGTGAAAAGTACTTCCATAGTTTGCTTGGTTGTAAGCATCCTATATATGATTAATGAAAATATAAGACAGTATAAAATCAGTCAAAATATATTTTAAAAAATAAACAATCACTAACTTCTTAAAATGATAAATTATATATCTTAAAGCCAGAAAATGCTACAAAGCAGAGAAGTGTGTACAAAATACTTTGCAAAATTCACTGCTCCATTCATGTTAGTAAAGTTAATTTGGGAACAAATTGAATCCCCAAACTGATGTAACAGGTGACATTTCCTGTTGATACAACGAAAAGTCTCTATATGGCAACCTTTTGCTGAAAGCCGGAGTTTATTAGCTAGAAAGCAGTGCCTTGTGAATAAAGGCTTTCTGATTGTAAGTTGACAGCTCCCTATAACCAGGATAGTCATGGAAGTTCAACCTCATTTTATAGTGAAGTGTAGAAAAGAAGCAGTGGAGGTACAGCATTTTGTGTCTGTTTATGTGTGTGTGTGATATGGTCCTTTTATAAATACACTTTTCCAGAAGCAGCAGAAAATTAATAGAGGCTACCCCTGTCATTTGATAAAAAATAATAATAATAATAATAAAATAAAATAAAATTGTTTTGTCTTTAGCGTCTGTTTTGATAACAAAACTTCAAAAAACAAAATTAATGTGAACTTTTTAATTTAATTCTTTTGATGAAAATCGAGCTGTATATAGTTGATAGTGCTAATCAAAATAGCATCCAACATTTGAAAAGGTTAAATATAATCCAACAACTAAAATAAAAAGTCATTCTTTCACTGGTGGCCTCCCCTCCATCTTCTTAATTATAGGCCCTAAGCGGACTTGTCAATGGCTGAAAATAATCCTATATAACCTCTTTTGTAGAACATTAAATAGGATCAAAATATTATACTAAAGAATGAAAAAGATAAAAGTAGCAATTAGTTTAATCTCCCCAGTTATAGAGCTTGTCCTTGCTTATTTCCACATACTGCACTTATTGCCCACTGCACCGCTGTTCCCTACACTGTCACGGTAAAAATAAATACGAAATGTATGCAGTTGGCATATGGACATGGTTTTGAAAGACTTACAGCTTTCAAGTCATTCACAAAAGATCTAGGGGAGAAAATAGTTCTGCACTGTTTGTGACTCCTTAAAGAGTCCTTGAAGAAAATGCAATGCAAATTTTATTCTATTTTTATGTCACATACTGTGCTCATAATAAGAGAACAGATTATTGATTTTCAATAGGGAGATTGTTTAAACACTTATTTTATGCTTTCTGGATCAGTATTAACCATAAGCACGGAGAAAAAAATTTAAAAATGTAAGTTATTTTGTCACTAGAGTAACTGCTAAGTTTGCAGTACAATGGTACTGATATTTAATATCAATGCTCTGATCCATATTCTTAAAACAATTGAAATATATAAAAGATTTTTAAATAAAATTTTACATTAATGAAGCTTAAAATGACTATTTTTAGGTCTTTAAGTAAATGTGGGAAGATAGTTGTCCTGTTGAAGACAGTCTTAGATCACTTTCAAATATTGCTATAATTTTCTTGATTTGAACTGTAGTAATAGATGCATTCTTATGGCAAATGGAATGTTAGCCTCCCATAAGCGAGTGGTTCATGACAGCAGAATGAACTGTCTCAGTTATTGTGCTTCAGCTGTGGGACTCAGCACTGCAAGAATTAAGATCATATTACCTTACCTTCAGAAATGCCAATAATTCATCCAATAAAATAACAATTTAACAAATTTAACAATTTAAAAATCCTAACCATAAAGATGAAAAAGACAATGAGATAGAAAAAAAAAGAATCTGTACTTTCTAGGTTGTGTTAGGTTGTGTTTATTTTTAATAAATACAATGTCAATTAGGTATAACTTCACTGACATGAATTTGTACTATGCATGTGGATTCAGAAAAAGTAATACCTCTGAAAACAGAAAACAGCGGCCTAAATTCTTCCAATCATCTGAAACAGCAAGTATAGTTTTACAATATATACTCAGACCACCGTGCGTTTTTCCCCTGGAATAGGAAATTAACTGTAAATAATCTAACTGTTTTCAGGAGTTAAATGAGGGATTCACTGGAGTGCTTTGTAAGAGTTTTGACAAAGTCCTAGAACAGAGAAAATATCTTTTTCTTTCATATTTCTGTTTGAAATCTTTATCCTTGGAGTGATACACAGTTCAGTAAGGAAAGAGTGGGGAAGGAAATTGTAGATCTTGCTATGAAGAAGAGTAAGTTTTGGGAGAGATGAATGTGGCTGTAGGCTTAGTTGTGAGTGAGAGCACTACAGAGTACATATCCTAAAAAAAAAAGAAAAAAAAAGAAAAGAAAAAAGAAAAAGGAAAACAAATAAATAAATAAAAGATATCCACATAAGAAGATACAAGGTCTCCTGTCTGTCCTCCATGTGTTTCTCAGAAGGTATTTTTGCCTAATCTGGGCTAGTGAATCAAAATTTTGAAGGTGTCATTCATTTTAAGTTTAAGACACTTGCTCCTGCTCAATACAATTAATGAAGACAAGAGAATGAGTCATCTAAACATTCACAAGGGTGAGATTCAGTTGTCTAAATGTGAGCATCTGCCTTCATCAGGGAATGGAAACATGTCTTCCCTAGTTCATATGGCATCTCCACTAATCCAGGATGTCCTAATGCCTCTCAGTAGCATCTGTCCTATTTTTGGACAAGAAAGTCCTATTCTAGGTTTGTACCAAACTTAGGTTTGACACCTAGTTCAGACATCTACCTCTGCATGTAAGTGTATTTGTCTTAATCTAACCCTGAACAAGAGAAATGCTCAAAAAAAAAAAAATCTTTTGTCGTATTTTTATATCATCAAGAGACAGAATAGGCAGACTGCATTTACCTTTGAAAACCTAAAAGCCTTTATATTAAACCATATGTGGACTTCACTGAATGGGTCCAAATCTTTGTGAAGAATATTGGAACAAAGGGAATCCAAGCAGGCAATGAAGTCTGACAGAAAGCACCCCAATACCATAGACAGATGATAAGACAACACTTTTATTCATGTCTGCCACCCTATAGCCAGGCCTGGAGAACTTGTCATATGGGCTGAATCTATGTTCCCACCTAAGTTTTATCAGTCTAGAGACTTACCTTGATGTTGTCTCACCTGAAAAAAAAAAAAAAAAAAGAGGAATGATCCAGACACTTAAAGACACAGAGGTACCCACCCTTCCTGCTTCTCCAATAGATCATTTCCCAGTATATGAAAATAATCTGATCATCACTATTTTTTGGACAAATGATAACCTCCCTCACCTTACGTGCCCTGCTTTCTGAGAGGCAACTATTCAGGCCCCAGAGCCCAATTTATGTAAGGAAGCAGACAGAGTGCCTCAGAAAACATTCATGATACCCTGGAGATGTAAGAGAAAAGGAGGATTCAACAAATAAACTCCCTGGGTGTCAATTTGCATGGAAGAGCAGAAGTAGGGACCGATTTCTCAAGATAGGCAGGCTCTGAAATCCCAGAACAGGACATGATAAGGCTTACAGGTATATTCCTATAAAACATATCATCTGCCTTTCTACCTAATCTTTCAGTCACTTCACAGATCCACGCTTTCCCTGCTTCCAGTCCCATACTCTCACCTGCACTTCACCTGCACTTCTGTCTCTGAAGCCTCTTGATAAATAAAATTCTACTGACCTGATCACCCACCTTAAATACTATAACTGCATTTACTGTCAACTCACAGTATATATTAGTTAAATAAATGCTATGCTAGTGAGCAGGTTGCACAACTACCACAAAGCTAAAGATACCCATCATAATAATGGTGTATAATAGTCAGACACAAAGTGTCTTGAGTTAACTCAAGATAAAACTGTGGTGATCTGGAAGATTAGGAGCGTTTCTTAGAAATTTGACAACAGGGTAGTGTAATGCGTCATAAGTGCCAAAATCACCAGTGCATAGAAGACTGACCTGTCATATGAGTGAGGACTGACTACTTTTACTTGTGGTCTTCCCTGCAGTTCTATATAGGGACATTCTAATGTGTCTATATGTTCCCTATTACATGGAAGTCTGTCTCTTTCTACTTCTGGCTAATAAGAAAGACATGGTAGCAAAAGCAATCTTTTGTTCCATTTACTACAACAGGTCAGGTCTGCTTTGTTTTTAGTGACACTGTCTCCCCACCAAACAAGAATTAATGTGGATGAAAGTATTTCAAAACTACATCATGTGTCCCGAGAATTAAATTTCCGCTCAATAAGATGCTGCAATATAATGTCACACAATACAGTTCCTTATTCTCTACAGCCTTTCTTTTCTTCTGTTTCTACTGAAGAACAGGTTCAAATTAACACAAGTGAAGGTCCCAAGTCACCTGTTTCATGCAGTTACATCTTTCAGGAGAGAAACCTTTAAGCTAATTCAGTCTATGTGTGCACATGTAATTTGTGCAGTTTGCAAACATTAAGCTTGCACTTATGTTGAAAGCTTTTTTTTTTTCTTTCTTTCTTTTTTTTAAGCACAGATGTCGTTTTTGCTTCCTATTAATTTTGTTAGGTGATGTGTTGTGGTAATGAATCAATGACTAAGACTCTCCAAAGGCTTGATCTTAACCTTTATGTGATCAATACAAAAATGCTGGTAGAATATTTCAACCTTGTATCTTACAACAACTCTATTGTTCAAATGTCACCAAACTGCAAATGTTAAAGCTGCATTTAAGTTTACCTGTTGGAATATGCAGAGAGAGAGAGAGAGAAGAGAAGGGTTGGGGGGGGGGGAAATGCATGGTCTCTTTATTGCTTAGAGTACCATGGCTCTTTTCTGGCCAATGGTATGGTGTCAATGCTTGGCCAACTTGGATCTGGGACACAATAAAGTCTCCCATATCTCCTTATCTCAACAGAATTTACTTCTATTTCAAAGACAAATACTTCATGAGGTAGCTTTGAGGATTATTTCCACTAACAGGTATGGGCTGCCTTATTTAAAATACTAAGGCTTCATTTACCTTAACGCTGTCATGACTGAGATGCTCCTTCTTATCTGAAACATCTGCCCAGCACTGGCATATATAATATAGGATCTAGAGGAGGTCCCTGTTTTTATGAAGCAGCAGGTGGAGACCAGGTGAGATGTTCTACTGCATATAAAATGATACTAGTCACCAAGAGCATGAATTATTTCAAAAATCCAAATAGTCCATCCACAGACTGTGTGTTTTCTAAACTCATAGTAGTTGAAAACCTGAAACCACTTTTTTTTTTTCCCCCAATAAATGGTACCAATTTAGACCACAGTTTTAAAACATAGCATTTGAAGATATAATTGAACAACCAGACCCTTCAGGCTTTTGTTAGCTGTCATTCATTGTTTTAACTTATTTTACTTCAGTATGGCATACTTTTTATTTAAAGGAAGCCATGGATTATTAAAATATATAAAAATAAAGGGAAGATATGTGTTTCATACAGTGACAATAACAGCTTTGTTCTGTTTTGTTCCCACCAAAAATTTCCCATTTGTTCCTGAGCCAAGGTAGTGTGTTTTGTTGTTGTTGTGCATTGTTTTTGTTTTTATTATTATTAATAACATGGAAGAAGGTGAGTTTACATCTGCATTTTAAAGTAGATTTTTTTGTTAGTTTTGTTAGTTTTGTTTGCCTAAAAACAAAACTCAACAAAACTTTTACAGCCCACTACAGTAGTCGCTAGTTCACAATCTGTAATGAAGGGAGCATAATGGAATTTTCCTGAACTTAATAGAATTTTTCCTAATGATTGAATTATCATTTGTATTTCATGTTTTAAGAAATAATTTTGTTCTTTGTAGAGTGCTCAATGTCATCTTTCCTTTTGTCACAAAGTAAATTAAATAGCTCAAAGGAGCTTTGTGCAGAAGTGTTTGCTCCTTTATTCTGTCCCAGAATGTTGGGAATACAGATAGCCTCGTTTCTTTGTAACAGCAAGTGTAATAGCTTTGACAAGAACATAAGAAGGATAGTTGGGAGCAAAGACAAAATGCAAATAATATGGCTAAGGGCCCGGTTAGAGAATAACTAGCACAAGTGTGAGCCACTATTAGCATGTCAAGCTTTGCTGAAGTCATTTCAAACTTCAAGATATTTATTTGCAGACTAATTCTGAAAAGTCTGAAAAATAAGATAAAATTGGGTTATTTGCTGCTACTTTTCTGATAATATGATGCACAAACCAGCTTCTTTCCTGCATTCATCAGAGATGAGTTCAAGATGCCTATCAGTAGAACTTACAAAATGAGTGTTTTTCCTAATTGGACTAGACACTAATAACTCATAATGTACAAATAAAAAATCTTTATGAAACTATTGTTGTTTCTGTTTGTTCTTCTTTACAACAACATGACAAGAAGCACAAAAATCTATGAGAGCGAGCCATGTGAGCTGCGTGATCCACAAATATGTAGGACTTAATTTAGGGACCTTAGTTCAGACTATTCAGAATTTACAAACCTCTTCTCAGCTGTCAACTCGCTTTGGAGGTGCCTAAGCTGTCTAGCTAATTTTTTGTCAGTTAGAATTTCTATTGCCAGGCTTCTAATGTCCTGAAAAATATTGTGTCCCTAGACCACAGTGGGACTGACACAGTCAGATAAGCTAAGTAGTGAGTGGGTACCATTTGAAAATTTGTCGGACCAAGAACAGCACTAGTTCCACATCCAGAGCTTCTGACTATTCTTCATCTGCATCATGTATGGTTATGATTTCAACACAGGTGCCCTAAACCCTCAGTCAACTAGGATACCAGGTTCTTAAATAAATTTTATCTCTTTTTAGCCATGTGAGAGATTTAATCACGGGAGTTCCATATGACAGATGAATGCTCAACATCCGTCCTTCTTGGGAGGTTTTGTGTGAAGCCTAATTGGATAGTTGTTTTTAATTTTAGTGTATCTGTGACAGCGAGTGCTGCTACAAGCAAAATAATTACCATGAAAATTGCTTTAAAACTGCAGTATGAACTTCAGATCAGAATGACTCAGTAATGTCAGGACTTAGCTAGGTGATCCCCCACAGCCTTAGCTCAAACTTGGGCTTACAAGTGAGTGTTATCACTAGATAAGATGATAAGACATTTTGGCTTGCCTACAGTCATAGGTAAACAGGAATATTGTGGAATGAGATTTGAAGGTATTCAAGCAACAGTGCAATGCCTTAGCCATAACTGAAAATGTTATATGAGTTTTAAAAACTTTTATGTTACTACCCATTATGGCCTTAAAGAAATCCAATAAGATGACATTTCTCTAAAGATCTGCTATACCTATAGGGCCCTTGTCTATACTAAATCGTGGGTCTTTCTTCAGTCAGTCAAAGTTTGAACTTCCTCCTCAAAAGTGTATCCAAACCATTTTTAAATTTCAGTGACAAATTTCCATTGAATTCACTGTATGTGGAAGAGGACTTGAACAAGTCATAACATTGTGGTAGTTTTACCTTGCTGGGCAGCTGAGCTCCACCACAACTGCTCTCTCACACTCCCTCCTCAAAGGAAAAGGGGGAGAAAATATGATGAAAAGGGCTCAAGGGTTGAGATAAGGACAGGGAGATCACTCAACAATTATCATCATGGGCAAATCAGACTCAGCGTAGGGAGATTAGTAAAATTTATTACCTATTACTAACAAGCTAGAGAAGTGAGAAACAAAGAAAATAAAGACAACCTCCCCCCATCCACCCTCTTCTACCTCCTCCCCCTGAGCGGCATAGGGGAATGGGGAATGTGGGCTGTGGTCAGTCCCTGACGCTTCATCTCCACCGCTCCTTCACAGTCACTCTCTGCCCCTGCTCCATGTGGGGTCCCTCCCACAGGATGCCGTCCTTCCCAAACTGATCCTGCGGGGGCTGCCCACAGGCAGCAGCTCTTCAAGAACTGCTCCCATTTTGGGTCCATCTGTCAGGAGCAAACTGCTCCAGCACAGGTCCCCCACATGTGGGCGGCAGCTCCCCCCAGACCCCTGCTCCTGCGTGGGCTCCTCTCCACGGGCTGCAGCTCCGGCCCGGGGCCTGCTCCTGCGGGGGCTCTCCATGGGCCGCAGCCTCCTCCAGGCCACATCCACCTGCTCCACCGGGGGCTCCTCCACGGGCTGCAGCGTGGAGATCTGCTCCGTGTGGGACCCATGGGCTGCAGGGGGACAGCCTGCTCCACCAGGGGCCTCTCCACAGGCCACAGGGGAACTTGTGCTGCGTGCCTGGAGCACCTCCTGCCCTCCTGCTGCACTGACCTTGGGGTCTGCTGGGCTGCTTCTCACTCCTCACTCCCAGCTGCTGTTGAGAAGCAGGTTTGTTTGTTTGTTTGTTTGTTTTTCTTCCCTTTCTTAAATCTGCTCTCACAGAGGTGCAAACAACATCACTTTTCGGCTAGGCTCTGGGCAGCAGTGGGTCCCTTTGGAGCCGGCTGAAACTGGCCCTTATCTAACATGGGGCAGCTTCTGGATTCTTCTCAGAGGCCACCCCTTCAGCCCCCCACTATCAAAACCTTGCCATGCAAACCCAATACAATCATCCAGAACATTGCAATTATTTAGGCATCTGAATATCATTGAAATCAGGAGGAGTCAGTTGCAGTGTGGCAGAACCACCTTTTAACAGTGACATTGATGCCAGAAGCCTTCACCCAGGGGATCTAAGTACTAGGGCTATATAAATATGTCCACATACCTTATTTTTTCCTAAACTATTAAAAAATCATACAGGAAGCTCCTAAGGAATCAAATTTTATAGTTTTTCCGTTTCATGTATTCAGTCCTGTCCAGAAAACAAACAAACAAACGAGGTCTCTTTACCTTTCTTGTTGTATTATCTTGTGGCAGAGATTCCACGTGATGGCTGGACTGGAACCTATCACAATAAATAAGTGCAATGGCCAGTACTGCTTTTCACTACAACCTAACTCACAGTTATGATGCCAGTCCCCCTGGCCAGTCCCAGGGCTTCGTGCAGCTGCAAAATTTGCATAGGCAGCGGTTTCACTAAGGAGGAAAGCAAAAAAGAACCAAACAGTGCTTTGTCTAAAATAAGAGCGCAGGCCACATTATAGCAGCACCAAAACCTACATTGCTGATAACATTGTCAGCACAGAAACAAATAATCATTCTGGGAGATATGACTTCATTTTCCTTTCCTAACCAGCTTCAAAGCAGGGAGAATAGCTTGGATATCTTCTCCCTCCTTATCTCTCATGACAGAAAGCTTTACAGGCATCTATGCTGTGCCTACTATCCCACAGACTTTGTCAGCATTGGTGAGACAGCGGAGGTGGAAGGTACACAGCCGAGTGTTGACAGCTCTGCTTGGCTGTGTTATTTTTCTTCATTTGTAATACCTGAGATGTCGCATTGATAAAACTTTCTTTTCACAGGACTACTCTACTTCCTGAGTTATACTGACTGCCCTTCAAAATCACGGCCTGAAGGAAAATTAGAAGTGTGCACTGGGCCTATTCTAAACATAACTATACCAGAAAGATGCCTCATGAAAACATCCTGTATGGTATCACACTGCCAAAAACAGGCCATCCTGCTCTAGATATAAACTCAGTGAAGCCTGGCTACATTTCAAGACTATAGAATTATGTTATTGCCCTCCTTTATGGTAAATCCTAGTTACTACAATCACAGCTCAGTGAGGTGTTCCACATTCTGTGATCCAAATGCTCAGAACCAATACTGTTCTATATTAAACTGTAATCTAAATTATAACTGCTTCAGAGATTGCTTCAGATTCTGATTACAGGTTGCACTACCAAAAATCAGTGATACAGGTGTTAAATTATCATGATAATGGTCTCCTGGTGCACAGAAACAGCCCAGAGTATATTTCAGCTACTGCTATATTTCCATAACACTCCAGAAGATCCTTTAGAATCAAAGTGTGCAAATTTTTCCTGTTTCCAGAAGCACAGGCAGCTGGTGACCTCCTCTCTCCTTGTGTTATTATACAGCATGCTAACCTTAGTGAGAATTACAAATAATTATCATAATAATTATATTTATTACACCAATGCAGATCTGCTTTGGAACTCATCAGGTAATATGAGTTACATTTAAAAATAAAGATTTGGGAATAAGCCAACAGAAAGAAAAAATATATATATGTGTGTGAAAGCCTTTTAATCAAAGTTTATACAGCTGCATTGAATATCCACTTCCGAACTAGTCACACTTGTTTTTTTTATATATATCAACAAGGTAAAAAGTGGATTTACTGAGAACTACTTTCCTGACCTATTTTAGACAATTACTGTGAGATGAATTGAATCCAGGAGTTTCTATTTCCTTCTAGTGACTACAAATGAAGTTGAAGGTGACAGCTCTGGATGCAGACATGTTCATTGGGCCAGATGAATCTCATCCAAACTGTCATCCTACCAGTACTTATAAGTAGTAGGCACCACTGCAGGGTCAATTCAGTGCAGGAGTAGTGAAAAAACAAAACAAACCGAAACAAAAACAACATAGTTGTGAAGTGCAGTGATGTGTAAAACACCACAAAATCAGGAGTATTTATTCTCCTCTGGAAGGTTTTAGTAGGAAGTGAAGGAGAGAGGTGAAGGCTTTTAGACTGATAAATCCATGTTAGTTAGCCTGCTCCATGGTGTTTCGGCTGGAGTGATTTCAACACCTGAATGAGCACCACCGGCTCTACAGAGCATTTCCATCACCAGTTCAGATGTGTCCTAAGACAGCTGTGCTTTATCTACACTGATAAGTTAAATGTCTCTGAGTCTATTTTCTGGCACTGAGGCAAATGGCATGGGACCACTCTGTTTTTTTAAGCTATTATCCATACTATTACGGTATTGCTTTCTAAACAGGCTGGCCCCATGCAAACAGCCTGTAATCCTTGGCCCACTCTAATTCTCCATCATGGTGAAAATACAGGGGACAGTGTCAACTGATCAAAATCATTCCAGACACTTTTTGTCAATCTGATAAGACTAACCTGATATTACCCCAACACGAGAGTTGGGGTCTTGAGGTAACTGACAGGACTCACTGCCCCTGCCCACAGCACAAGACCTTATTTCAGCCCCTGCCCCAGTGAGGCTGCAGCTGAGCCAGCACTGCAGCTCCTCAGCACCCTTCCTGATCATAGGCTCCACCGAGACAGACCCATCTACGGGCCCACATCCCGGCCAGGCTTCAGCCTGTCTCCATCTCCAGGGAGGTGCCCAGTGCCTGGGCCTAGGGCTGCACTCGTGCCCCCGGCTGCACTACTCCTGGCTGGGGCACTGGGACAGGCTCTGTCTGCCAGGCCCTGCCCTGACAGCCCCTGCATTCTGCAAGATGGACATAAAATTGTTGCTGCCTGCGGAAGTGTTTATCCAGTTTAAGCTTATTTTCACTGAGGTCATTTCAGTCTATTGAAATAGCTCACAATACATAAAGCAAAACAGACTCAACAAGGGAAAGAAAGAAGATTAGGCAGAAAGAAAAGAAAAGGATTACTTAAAGAGGATGTTCGGTGGTGAGGAGGAAGCTCTGAATGTAGTAAACTGTGAGGTTTGATTTGCAACACAGCACACACCACTCATGTATCACACATGTGGATGTACAGATATTATTAGCAGCATTAGCCTACTGGCCATTAATACTTTCTGACCTCACAGGACACTCAACACTAGAATTTCTAATTCAGTTCTTTTCAGAATAATAAGCAAAGTAATTGAAACTTTAATTAAAGAACATCAAAGTACATCTTTCCTTCTAATAGGCAGCACCTGCAACACATGAAAATGATTTGTTAGGATTGCTAGATCTTTCTAATGTTACACAGGCAACTGAGTGCACCCATATGCCCATTTGATGTGTCTCCTGATGAACAAATACACAGTATTTGCAAGATGATTCATTCATGAAAAAGGAGGGAAAATGACTCATCCCTTGAAAAAAAAAAAAAGTATTGTTTATGATATTCAATAGTGCATTATAAACATTAGTTAATGATCTCAGAAGAGATCTACACCAGTGTTGGACAAGATAATTAAGACTGCAAATTTAATGGTTTTGGTCATCAGAATATTTAACATGAAACCATTTGGTAAAAAATACTTCAATGACATATAAGGATAATACTTTATCTTGAGCTAAATGCCATAAATTCCCTTCTTCCATTTCTATGAGTATATGGCTCTGCCACAGAATGCTAAATTATTGCAGATAGTTTTTCATACCTGCAGAAACAAAATACAGTATTCACCATTCTTATTCTGTTAGGAAGAAAACTGTTGGGTTTATTCCAGGTTTCTAGATCTATATCTACCTAGCGACATAAAATACACCTTTTGGAAACAACTGTTATAGTATATTTCCTCAGATTGCATACAGCGTAAGGGCCTGGTTACTGTTAAGGATATTTCACATTTGTAATACTTTGAAAGCAGAGAAACTCCCATGACAGAGAAGACAAATGGGAACAATAGCGTGTTGCAACTTACACAGCACCTACCATCCAATGCACCTACGGGCCATTAAAAACCATAATTAAACCTTCTTAAAAGTTCCTATGAAGTAAATAGTTTTATTATTCCTGTTTTACAAATAAGCAAACTGAGGCACAAAAAATAGCAATTAACTTGCTTAATGCCACAGACAAATTAGTGCAACAAATCAATACAGACTTCTAGTTTGAATTCATGAGTTTGAATCCTATTTCAATACTTTCACCAATAAATCCTACATGATTTCTTTCATTAAATTGGATTTTGCATTATTATTATTACTATTGTTGTTGTTGTTGATGGTTTTTTTTTTTAGAGGGAAAGGAAAGTTTTCTCAATTAGAAATGAAAAATTCTCCAGAGAACCAATAACAATAAAATAGAAGTTTAGAAACAGGACTGAAGACCCTGAAGCTATTTCCAACGAAGAATTCCAGCATACTGCTTGTTACATCCTGTAATAAATTACCAGCATGACATACTGTGATAAGAGCCAGAGTTTATAACCTAATTTCCATTTTTCAAAATATTTTTGTAGGTCATCCAGCAAATGGTTGAAAGCTAAGTTAACAATTCTTATAGGTCAGTACTGTTCAGCAAGGAGAGAAAAAGATAGAAATGGAACAAGAAAAACATTTACAGTCTCTGATTTCTCACCTTCAGGGAAGGAGGATGGTGGCCAGAAGCACTTCTGAGAAAAGAGGTGATCTGCTACACAATGTTCTGTGAACCCTGGTTTGCAGTGAATATGAAAGATTAGAAACTGATCCTCTAGATCAACTGTGACTCAGTAGCTACAACAACCCTGTGGTCTGCTGCTTTGTGGAATCAGCTAGTTCACTCTTCCAAGGACAGACATTGGACTTGGTTGAAATGTTAGATTAAGTTCTGCTTTAAAATTTTGTGGAAAGTGCAGCACAAGCAGACATAATGCAAGCAGGCACTGTACAAGCTCTCAGCCTGCCAATGTGGCTCATCACAGATTTCTAAGGCCCTTTCTGTTCCAGCTGTTCTCTTCAGAATAGATTGTCAAACATTCTTGATTGCACCAAAGGAAAACAAAATTTTAAGTACCAAATCTTTACGTGGTTTCTTTCTGGTGACCTTTAGATGCCGCTTCCTCAAAGTCTTAGCAGTGATGTTCATCAAACCATTACCCTGTAATCACATGGAGATATACTGTTTGTAACAAGCGTTCTAAGTTTATATTTGAAATACAGACAACAATGCAACTTTTCTTTGCAAGGCCTTCTGCTATCTCAGAGTACAAGCTACGTATAGCAAAACCAATGTCAATCACAATAAGGTAAAAGAAATATTAGAATACACAATGTATTAAGATTCAGAAAAGACTAATAATCTAAACTGTCTGCATTAAAAAAAAAATACAAGAAGAGAATGCTGTGGCCAAAAATTAGTTCATGGTTGAACTAATGCTTATTGCTTTACTTCTGACCCATTTCTTTTATTAATATGTTGGACCCATCCATTTTTTTTTAATTATTTATTTTTAATAGGGTCCTAGATAAGGGTGCTTTGTATTATATTTTTAGTAGTTTATTATAGTGAAAATCTTTTTTATATTTCCTATATGAGGATTCACATCACTATTATATCTTAACTTGCTGCATTTATGAATTAAAAATTAACTCGTGCTGCATGGTATACATAGGAAGAATCTTTATGTAGAAGTCTTTTTTAAAAGTTCTGGCTTATGTGCTTCTGTGTTGGATATTTATCAGTCAGTTTACAGTTTTTCTGTATTTGAAAATGTTAATATTGCATGGTTTCTGGCTCACCATCTCCAAGAATAGTATGTTACATGTCAAATAGTCTGCAAGAATAATATAGGAATTTACTACCAATGTCAACAAATAGTGCCTAGATCCAACACTAATGTATTCTTAGGGTCATGAATGTCAGAGCTAGAGAACAAAGAGTCTTCTATTCTGTGAAGGAAACGCTTTTAAGTATATCTGTGTGGGTTTTGTTTTATTTTATGTATATTTTTACATAATTAAGAGAAACAAAGCAGCTCAAAATCCTGAATATTATATAATGCTAATTAAAATTAACAAGATAACAAATTAACAATTCAAAACCATTGCTATGTTTCTGACTGGTTGGTGTTGTCCCTGTAATTAATACCATGTCATGTTTTAATGCTTCATGTATCCAACTACTGTGCCAAGTAGTCTTCATCTATTCAACCACCTCCCCCAGGAGTTAACAATTTTAGTTTCAGCCTATTTTGAATAATAGTGTTCATATTCTGAATTCAAAGGGCATTTTGTTCTTGCTTTGAGTATTATATGAGATTTTTTTTTTTTTTTTTTTAAACAAAACAGGACAACTAGTGACTTGACAGAAATTCTATGAATTTGGAAAACCTCTAACACTATTTTCTAAATTATTGGGCTAAAATTATTTGGAAATTAGCAAGTGTTGTGGTCAGAGACATTAGTATTTGCAGCCATGCGTGGATGACTGAGAACAGTGTTTCAACAGCTAGTAAGTCTGACCTTCCTCTGGACGTAGAATATAAACCCGTTTTACATAAAGCGGTGGAATCTTTGTCTGTCCATAAAGCCGCATGAGAAGGTAAGTATTCAAAAGCATAAGCACTAAAGGTGAAAAAATAATGCAACAGTATATAGATATCCAAGAAGCATCACAAGACAGAAGAAATGGGAATTTGAGCAGAGAGGCTGCAGAGGGTAATGTGGAACTAAGATCATATCATTATACTAATGAATTGAATGTAATCTTAATATGAAAGCTTCTGAATATAGTTCCCAGCAGAAGAGACAATTCTGACATTCATTATACTTGTGTAGATGTAAAAGTATGTTTCAATGGGACAATGCAAAATACTACCCATTCTCAATTGCGAAACCTCTGTTTAACAGTGATTTCAAACAGCATATATTATTTTAGCCAAGCTTCTAAGATTGAATTTAACATATGAATAACACATTAAATATATTTGTATATCTACTTATCACAGACTCCAGTGTTAACCACAAAGACATTTTCAGGCTGTTACATACTAACAAAAAACATTTTCATTTCTGTAGGCACAACACATATGCAAGCTCTCAGACATACTCACTACACTTCTTTCTGCAGCATGGCCAAGTCTTGAATTTTTTTGGAAATATTTCAGTGTTTTTGCTTCTGGAAGGTTGTATGATGAAACTGATACAAACTATGGAAGCTGTTATCACCAGGTTGACACAGTTCCAGTCTACATTGGTAAAGCTATGCAGCCTTCACTAAGTTACACAACCTGGGAAAAAAGCACCATCCCACCCTGCTCGATCTGGGTGATGAGTGGATTTTCATGGGGGAGGAAGTCCCTTTAGACATGTTCATTAGCCCTGAAAATGGGTACTACATTGTCAGGTTCTCATAACTTCAGTGCTGCGGTTCTCCCTCTCAAAAATAAAAATAAATAAAAATAAAAATAAAAATAAAAATAAAAATAAAAATAAAAATAAAAAGTAGATTGCATTGTTGATTCAACAGTGGAAAGGGAGTTCATGATATAGCAAGCAATATCAAACTGAGTAACAGCACAGTTTGTCTCGTTGTGCTTTAGAAAGTTCAAGATAAAAGAAAAAATCACCTGGAGGAAGGGGACAGGTAGATATACAAGAGGAAGAAAGACAGCTGAGGGGAAAGAGACAGTAGAACAAGGACACCCAGAGGGAGAGTCTGGTCCACATGCTTCTAGGTATCATACTGATGTGAAATATCAAAGTAGACTTCCCTTTATACACTACTGCAGCATGTCTCCCAGTATTTCTGGCTTTTATGGTGGCACTGTCAGGTTGGAAAGAATGTTAGGATGTATATGTCAATTTATAGTTATCTCTGTGAGTGCATGTGAATGTATGCATGTAGAAATCTCTCTCTCCCCCACACACCCTTTTTCCTGTGTCTAAATATATATGTACTTATCTGTGCATGCATCGTCAGTTTTCTCACAGCTTCTGCAGAGAACAGTTCCCAATATGAGAGGTGTCTTAGAGATTAGAAAGGCACCTATCTCACTTAGTGAGTGAAGCTAGATGACTAGTTTTAACTAAAAACCTAACCATTTCAATAGTTCAAGTTAGCTGTCGGCAAGTATGCAGAGCTCGTACTCCTAACTAGACAAAGATGTAAATCAGTCATTATTTAACAGATTATGATTAAACATGTCATGAAAAAAAGGTTCTGCATTTCTGCTCAGTAGATAGGAATAAATACTATGGATTAATGAATTTGCACTGGCGTATAAAATAAACCAGAAGCAGAAGTTTCTTACGTTCTTATACTGTTGTTCACAAATTTATTTTTGTTGCATTAAAAGTTTTGTTTTAATTAAAGTGTAAGATCAGTCATAATCTCTTTAGAATTAGTTACTGAAAATAAGATTAATTTCCAGTATAGCTATTTTTTCCCACTTCTAAGCTTTTGCAGTAAAGCTTTTTTTTCTTTTTTTCCCCCTATTTTTGAATATAATACAGAAGTCTAAGTACATCTCTTCCAAAATACAAATAAAGAAATGAACCCGCAAAGAAGTCATTGTATCATAGGAAGAAGTTCAGACTGTGGTTGAAACTGGACTGTGATAAAATTGCTATCAGTTCTTCTATACAATGCACCTGATTTTCTGATGATGGCCATATTAGAAATCAGCTGTCAATTGCTACAGATTTTCTAATGTGGACATGCATAAATTGTAGTTAGAAATTAAAAATATGGAAACTGAGCAGAGAGAACAAGGTAAAACTTCCTGCTTGAACTGACCATTGCTACTACCATATATATATATATATATATATATATATATAAAACAAAACAAAACAAAAAAATCACACCCCGATAGCAGGTATCCTGCCTCCTGTTCTTTTTATCAAGTCTATTTTAGGTACCTTTATAAGGGAGCTCTACAGAGAGCTGTGCCCTTTCCTGAGCACTGAGAAGGATGAAAAGAAGTGATAGGTTTTTACTAGCTTGACACAGAAAACCTCAAAGAACACAAGAAAGAAAGAAAGAAAGAAAAAGAGAGAGAGAGAGAGAGAGAGAAAGAATGAAAGGAATGAAAGAAAGATGCACATGCTGCACATAAAGAGTCCTCCAGAAAGTCTTGGAAATACTAAAAGTTCACAGTGATTTTAACCTGATGCTTACTGGATAATGTCCAGCAATTTACAGCATAATACAATAGAAAGGACAGCATATTTCTAAGATTCACACATCTGCATTAGAATTAAAGAATTAATACTTTTGTATCAAAATATGATACAAATAAGACAAGACACCCTGCCTATAGCATGTAACTAAGTGTGATGTAGTAGATACTTGCAAACCAACAATACAGCCCCATTACAATCCTGGGCCATTATACTATAAAGCTACAATAATGAAAGGTGAAGAACAGATGAAGTAAAGTCAGAGATGCAAAAAACAAAGGAGTGAATGATGGCTTATGATACCTGTACATCAACTGGTAGTGTCTAGTTAGAAAAGTGAATGTCACACCATCACAGAAACAACATTTTGCTTTAGATTTAAATGTAATTCTTTTAAATTAGTTAATTTTTAATAGTTCACCTTAAAAAAAATAGAGAGCTAAAATAAGTGCATTATGCAAAGCCATAGAGAGATCAAAACAAAATGGAAGTTGTTTATATAACAACTACAGCAAAATTGACAATGCATGTTGAGTCAAATGTAGCAGAGCAAGAGACAATTCTTTTATGTGTGCAGAGAGGCTTGAAAAAATTTTTGAGTTAAATGTTCAAGCATTTACAAAACAACAAATGAATCAAGATTTTAGAAATGTCTGAAGCTATTACTCTCAGTTCTGCCCCTCAAATTACCCCAAATCTTCTCTGTTCCATATATGCGCATCACTGCCCTGCACATTGATAGGGACAAAAATAGCTTAGTTTCCTACCTTTTCTTCTTCCCATCTTTTATTATTATTATAGTTTATTTATTTATTTATTTATTTTACCTTTAGTCTTTCTAACCTTACTGCAACAAGATAGGGGAAACTTAAGCCCGAAGAAAATTGAGAACTGAGGTTTCCACAGAAAAATTAATTCTTCCCTTTCCTGCTTATTATTAACTGCACTTTCTGTCATGTGCTTACCAGCTATTAGACAACTAGAAATCAGTTTTGTGGCTCTTGGTATTTGCTTATCCTTTCTGTTTGTCAGAGGCACTAACTTTTTTCCATATCTTATTTTTCTGCAGGATAAGAAACATAGGAGACCAAATGCTGCATCCAAAGTCACAATAACTTAAGTAAAGAATCACTACTAGAACTTGTGGATAGTCATTTTATAAATGGGGATTCACTATATAACATTGCAGAAATGTGTTCTGTGGCAAATCTCTCTGTATATTCTTACATTAAATATGCCAGTTGTTAGGAGAGCTTTTCAAAATGCTATAGATAAAAATATAGCATTGAAAATGCTTTTCTTAAAGATAAGAACAAAGCAAAGCAAAACAAAACAAAACACCAACTAGTCATGTAAAGCTACTTTTGCCTAGAGTTTTATTTTTATTGTACTGTTAAAAAACTCCCAGGAAGAGATTTATATCAGCTCTACTTGAGACTTAAGCATACTAGTATTCTATACTACCAATAAAAGAAAATCCATTGATCTATTCACACCAATATACAATACAAAAGGAAAAAGTAATTGTGACAATAAAAATACTATATCTTCATGACAAAAAAAAATCACATGTAGAATAAGATTGTTTTTGTCCCTTACAAGACTATTCTAGAATCAAGTACAGTTGATTAGTTATTTTTGTTTTTGATGGCAGTCTTCTGAGCAAATCCTGTGTAATGGTCCCAAAGGACTGCTTTTCTTTCGTCCCACCTATCAGCTGGCAATCCATGACCTTGATGTGAACTCCTTCTCAATGTTGTGGGGTAGAAAGAAGACATATAGGAGCTGACTTGTGATGTCAGAGACCCCCCTCCCCCCCCGGAGACTCCCCAGTTATCTGTCAACAGATACTGACAGTTTCTTTTCCCTTCATGTGACAAGAGTGCTACGGACATAGAGAATCTGTATTTATACTAATAAGAGTTCAAGCATTGTAGAAACTGCTATTTAATCTAATCTTAATTTGCTTTCTAAATATTTTGAACTTTCTTATGTTTTAGTTAATTTATCTGAGCTTAAACCTAAGCTTGCAGAAATTTTGCATATACACATTTGCCCCAGTAAAGAAATACTCCTCCTCACCACTCCAAGGAAAGGTTCAAGAAAAAGCCTGTACTAAGTATCTAAATCCAACATATTCTTTATCACTGACATAAGGACATTCACAATGAACCATCTAAGCACAAAAAGTGTATGACTGCTGGTAGACATGGCAAACCTGTAGATTTGTTGATCAAAACCCTGGTCATTTATTGCTGTGAAAGGATGGGGGTGTTGAGAAAAGCATGATAGACATAAATACAACTTGCCCATTCTTATGACAGACTGATTCAGAGAAAACCTTGTGAGGGGAATCTTGCAGAGATCCCCATCTCCAGCACAGCCATCTGTTCTTCTATTTATTTACAGCTATTTCTGTGTTGCTTACTACAGTGTAATTTCTGAGCCCATTATTTTATCAATAGCAAGAGTCTTCACATTCTCCCAACATGTGGACTGTATTTTCACAAGGTGATTGTCTCATGGACACTTTCCCTAGCTGTGATCGACAACAACCCCGGTGCAACTGCAGAAATTGCTTAGAGGGATTAAAGCATGTTAACCAAGCTCAAATGCAATTTAGTTATAATAAGTGTTTTGTCCTTATGGAACAAGTTAGTCATACTGTCTGATTCTGTTTATTGTTTAATCTCTCACTTCCATCTGCTCTATTTCCTTCCCTTTCCTTGCTCCCCATATCCTGAATCTTCATCATCTAATCTCTGTTTGCCCCTTCACTTTATCAACATCTTTTTGTTTCTATTTTCTTTTTCCCTCTTTGTTTCCAGCAGTGGAAGAAAAATGCTTGCTTCTTATTCCTGTTAACTGTTCTGTCATTCCTGTACTTCTAAAAAATAAGCTACCTGAATACATGAGAGGACAAAAAAAAAAAAAAAAAAAAAAAGGCAAAGGCCATGCAGCTCTCTGGATAAATATGCTTTAGAACACATTTTATCTGAGTGTTTATTTAAAGATATTTTAGCATGTTATTAGGGAAACAAAGCCGTCAAGCCTACATTTTCATTACTCTTGGTGATTTCATATCTGCAGGGATTCAGTATGTTCAGACTACAGGTAAGTACCATGGCAATTTTATCTATATAACTAAGTAACTCAAGGAATACATAGTAATGATTCTCTTACAGTTGAAAATGAACTGTTCCTGAGGAAAAATCAGAGCAGTGCTCTAGCTCAGTTGCTCTGCAGGAACTAATCTCTCTTCACTGGTACAGTAGGGAGCCTTGTCAGATTAGCTCCCTAAACTAGACACAAGGTTCATGAAACTGGTTCTGCTCAAGGCATGAATGAGCTCATGGGATCAAGCCCTGGAGCTATAGGTTGTGCATTGTATGAGAACAGAGGTGTGAAAGCACACTGACATGTCCTTCCACCCTAAGAAAGGAGTTAGCACTTAAACTCACAGACCATTAAAATGAGGTGAGCTCACAGGATTTCATAAAGCAGTACAGAGCTGTGCTTCATCAAAACTCCCCAGTAATTTTGCTCTGGATTTTTCAAAAGTTGGTCATGGTAAAAGAAATTTAAACTAAGCAGATCTCATGCAAACCCATTTCAGGAGATTACTAAGCAGCAGGCAGAGCAGTGATACATCTGCAGTGAGAATGATGAAGAATTTCTTGATGCATACTCAACCCAGCTGTGTGGTACATGTAGATAGAGCATTGATGATAGAGCACTGATGCATTTTCATCATTTCATTCATTCTTCATGAAGGTTGGGCAAACCATAGCCTTGCGACCTGTCCCCATGTGTTCAAGCCTTAAGCAACACTCATCCTGTAAACATTCAGATTAAAAATAATAATTATTATAATAATGTAATTAAAGTCTCAATTATATCTTATGGACAAATAAAGAAAATAAAAGTTAAAGACGCAGTTATGTATATATCAATATTTGCAGAATCTTTGTACTGAACAGTTAGAAAGGCTTCATTTATGACTACAGATATGCTCATAATGACAAGCTTCTATTTAAAGACTATATTTCTGTTTGGAAATGCTGAATGATCTCCAGTATTAATATGGCCCTTTTCTGTCTAATTTAATTGTATGTGGTAGCCAGATAACAATATGTTGTTGATCATTTTCATACACATACAAGTGCTTTTCCATATTCACTGTATACCAGGTTACTTGAAAACATTCCCACTCATTTGTAATACAATATTATTTGTAATGCAATATTACCATGTTCTGGAAATTATCTATACAATGACTATATCATATGACTGTATGAGTTGTTGAATATAAATTTGTACTTAATTACAGGGGTAAGGATCTTTGGTCAGGAGTTGGCAGGGCTGATAGATAGGGCTTTAAACTAGAGTCGAAGGGGGAAGGGGCTAAAACCAGGCACGCCGGTGAAGACCTAAGGGAAGGTACGCTAGAATCAGAGGGGCTGTGTGCCAGTGAGGTCCTTCGGGCAGATCCACAAGGTGCTGAGTGTAAGGAGACGCACCTGAAGTGCTTCTACACGAACGCACGCAGTATGAGGAATAAAATGGATGAGCTAGAAGTCCTGGCCCAGTCCCGCAACTACGATATCATCGGCATAAGCGAAACCTGGTGGGATGAGTCCTGTGACTGGGGTGTTGCGATAGATGGTTACAGGCTCTTCAGGAGGGACAGGCAGGGTAGGCGAGGTGGTGGGGTGGCGATGTATGTGAAGCAGGGGCTGGACTGTGGGGAACTTCAGGTCGGAGATGGCAAAGTTGAGAGCCTCTGGGTAAGGATCAAGGGACGAACGAATAAAGGGGATGTCGTTGTGGGAGTCTATTACAGACCGCCTGGCCAGGACGATAGCGCCGATAAATTATTCTTTACAGAACTAAGAGAGGCCTCGAGATTAACTCCCCTTGTCCTTATGGGGGACTTCAACTTGCCAGACGTTAACTGGGAGTGCCACACGGCTGACACGAGCAAGTCCAGGAGGTTCATGAAGCACCTAGATGATAACTTCTTGGTGCAGGTGCTAACGGAGCCAACTAGGAAAGGTGCCCTCCTCGACCTGTTGCTAGAAAACAGAGAGGGTCTGGTGGGAGATGTGGTGATTGGTGGCCGCCTTGGTCAAAGCGACCATGAAGTGGTTGAGTTCAAAATTTACGGTGACAGAAAGAAAAGTGCCACCAAAACCTCATCCCTAGATATGGGGAAAGCGGACTTCAGGCTGCTCAGGGAACTAGTCAGCAAGGTCCCCTGGGAAGCTGCTCTTGAAGGCCTCGATGTCCACCAGTGCTGGTCATTCTTTAAACGATGCCTCCTAGAAGCACAAGATCAAGCAATTCCTAAATATCGCAAGTCAGGCAGGCGGGGCAGGAGGCCGGCGTGGCTGACCAGGAACATTCTAATGGAGATTAGGCAGAAACAGAGAGTGTTTCGCTACTGGAAGGAGGGCCAGGTGTCATGGAAAGAATACAGGGATGCTGTTCGTGTTTGTAGGCAGAAAATTCGTGTGGCCAAAGCACACCTAGAGTTGAAGCTGGCTGTGTCTGTGAGAGAAAATAAAAAGGGCTTTTTCAGATATGTGAATGGAAAAAGGAGAACTAAAGAATACATAGGGCCGCTCCTTGATAGGGAAGGTCTCCTCACAGACAATGACATAGGCAAAGCAGAGATGCTTAACGCCTTCTTCGCCTCTGTCTTCAATGCCGATGATGGGCTTCGGGACCCAGGGTGCCCTGAGCTAGAGGACTGGGACGGTGGGGATGACAAACTCCCAACCGACCCTGAACGTGTGCGGGATTTGCTACTCCACCTGGATCCCTACAAGTCCATGGGTCCGGATGGGATTCATCCCCGGGTGCTGAAAGAGCTGGCGGACGTCATCGCGGAACCTCTCTCAATTATTTTTCAACGATCCTGGGAATTTGGAGAGGTCCCGGTAGACTGGAAGCTGGCAAATGTTGTGCCGATTTACAAGAAGGGTTAGAAAGAAGACCCTAGCAATTACAGGCCTGTCAGTCTCACGTCAGTGCCTGGTAAAATCATGGAGAAGATGGTTCTCGAACTTATTGAGGCTCACCTGGGGGACAAAGCAGTCATTGGTCCCAGCCAGCATGGGTTTGTGAAGGGCAGGTCCTGCCTAACTAACCTGATTTCCTTTTATGATAAGATCACCCGTATGATGGACCAAGGGAAACCAGCTGATGTGATTTTTTTGGACTTCAGCAAGGCTTTTGACACGGTTTCCCATAGGATCCTACTGGACAAAATGTCCACCATACAGCTAAATAAAAACATCATACGATGGGTGAGCAATTGGCTAACGGGCAGGGCCCAAAGGGTTATGGTAAATGGGGCTGCGTCAGGCTGGCGGGCGGTCACCAGTGGTGTCCCTCAAGGCTCCATTTTAGGGCCGGTACTTTTCAATATTTTTATAAACGATCTGGATGTAGGAATAGAAGGTATTTTGAGCAAGTTTGCTGATGACACCAAACTTGGAGGAGTTGTTGACTCGAATGAGGGTGGAAAGGCCTTGCAGAGGGATCTGGATAGGTTAGAGAGCTGGGCGATCACCAACCGCATGAAGTTCAATAAGAGCAAGTGCCGGGTCCTGCACCTGGGACGGGGAAACCCTGGCTGCACATACAGACTGGGCGATGAGACGCTAGAGAGCAGCCTAGAAGAGAGGGATCTGGGGGTCGTGGTTGACAGCAAGTTGAATATGAGCCAGCAGTGTGCCCTGGCGGCCAGGAGGGCCAACCGTGTCCTGGGGTGCATCAAGCACGGCATCGCTAGTAGGTCAAGGGAGGTGATTGTCCCGCTCTACTCTGCGCTGGTGCGGCCTCACCTCGAGTACTGTGTGCAGTTCTGGGCACCACAGTATAAAAAGGACATGAAACTGTTGGAGAGTGTCCAGAGGAGGGCTACAAAGATGGTGAAAGGCCTGGAGGGGAAGACGTACGAGGAACAGCTGAGGTCACTGGGCCTGTTCAGCCTGGAGAAGAGGAGGCTGAGGGGAGACCTCATCACAGTCTACAACTTCCTCGCGAGGGGGTGTCGAGAGGCAGGAGACCTTTTCTCCATTAACACCAGTGACAGGACCCGCGGGAACGGGGTTAAGCTGAGGCAGGGGAAATTTAGGCTCGACATCAGGAGGGGGTTCTTCACAGAGAGGGTGGTTGCACACTGGAACAGGCTCCCCAGGGAAGTGGTCACTGCACCGAGCCTGTCTGAATTTAAGAAGAGATTGGACTGTGCACTTAGTCACATGGTCTGAACTTTTGGGTAGACCTGTGCGGTATCAAGAGTTGGACTTGATGATCCTTAAGGGTCCCTTCCAACTCAGGATATTCTATGATTCTATGATTCTACACCTATGCCACTCCAGTCAAAGAATCTCCATCTGGGTCTGGTTGATTTTTTTGACCAGCCTCTATACCCATACCAAAATCAGTTGTAAGGACAAGGATGCTATTAGAGGAAAGATGCCTTTTATGGCATCAGACGCATATACATCTCTGAGGCAGCTGTGAAAACTACTACATGAACTGCTATTGTGTTCAACAGAGGTAAATCCACAGATTTGTCCACCGAGTAGTAACTAGAATGAATATAGTGAAAACCTATTATATGTACACCAAGAGGTGTACAGGTATGCAAGACAAGATAACAACTATAATTTCTCACTGACAAAATATTTTGTATAATAACAGAAACTTCTTAAATTTCCTGTAGGGAGGGGAGGGGTGGGGAAGGAGTATGATTTGTAGATTTGTTCACAAATTAGGAAAATTTTATCCAGAGAAACACTCTCATCCCTCTGTAACATTCAGTGCTTAATCTACTTATTCTTGGATGGATATCAGTAAGTTACATTTTTCTACTCTTTTCCAGAAATTAATGTTTTTGTTGTTGTTGCTGGTTTTGTCTTTTTTTTTTTTCTGTTATTGTTTGTATCTAGGACTAAGAGTTGGAGATCTCATCTTTTGTGTTTATTCTGATAAGAGCATATTCACAAGCTGTCACTTAACGAGTCTGGGATAATTATCTAAAGGGAGGAGAGCAGTTCAGGACTCTCTGAGAACTCCTGTCAGACAAATGTGCTCCTCAGGAAGGGGGCAGTCTGTCAGCATCATTTGTCAAGTAAGGAAGGCTAAGCCATGCTAGATCGTATTTACATAACAGCTGTATAATAGTTTGTAGTTTGGCACATTTTGGTCAAAAAATCACAAAATTTTAGAGTTGGGGATGAATAAAGTAGTGTTCCTTCCCAGAATGTGGTGACACATGCCACACTACCTGTGGCATTGAGATGAGGCAAAGCAAAGAAAAGAATGAACGTCCCCATTCAGGAAGAGTGGTAAGGTCTTAGTTCTGGTTCAATATGCCATGACTCCTCTCCAAGGTGCATTTCATTAGCTTCTTTCAAATAAATACAGAAACTGAAGCAAGGTATCTTGCAGTGCAGCTATTAAAATAAATTGTGCTGAAAAATGTGGGCTGGCTATCTGAGCAATAATGATGACAGCATGAAGGCAGTTATGACAATAAATACTTGACAACAAACAAAAATCAGGAGCCTAGACCAGGCCCTACATCAGTAGCATCCATATAGAACATCAACTTTCTTCATATATGCATAGACATATCCTTTCCCCAAGCCTCTGGAAAGTGTACTCATAGAAAGAACAGATGAATGCACCCAAGAGCTGAACAATGTCTTCATGACCTCGATACTCAACAGAGAATGAGATCTCACCATCAGGAAAGATCAGCTGATCTTGTTCAACAAACTCAGTGTTCTCAATAGCTGTGTTGTTGCCAAGATAGATCACAGGTGATAGCCTTTTCTACTGTCAATTTCTATTCATCTTTTCAAAATTTGCTTTTCTTCTACTATATATCCCTTTGCTTCTTAGAAAAGTTTATTTCTGAATACATGACTGTCATCTCTTGTGAATAAAGAAATAGTTTCCCTCCTGAAAAAGCAAACAAAGAAACAACAACGAAACCCACAAAATGCTACTTTATCTTCTTACTTTTCTCAGTGAAGACTGGGGCTGTTATTACTGAAGGTTTTTTTTTCTAGTATAAGTTCCTGGAAACAGGCTTTTCTAGTGTTGTAGAACATCTGGCAGAATTGTTGAAACATTTAATTTTTCATTTTTTTCCCTTAATTTGTACAGTGTTACCTTCACTGTTTCTTGTTATGAATTTCTCTGCTACTTTAAAGAAACTCTTGACACTATATTGTCTGCTTGTGTTGGTATTTATAAAGAATGCTACTGCTGCTCTTCAACTGGTGATACACATATTTCACATACAGGATGATCTTTCAGAGTGAAGGGTTTAGGGCAGATTTCATGGTCATTCGCAATTTAAATTACAGAGTGCTGTTATGAAGTGTCAATCTACAATAACTAGATGAGGGAGCTCAAGGCCAACACAGATCCAGCTGCTTTTCCACATACATTTGCTGCTGCAGTAAAGGTGGACTTTAGATTTCCCCACTTAACAGCTGCTTGTTCTTACTTCCTTGATGCTGTTTGCCATTCTTTCTGTCATGTCAATACCACTTTTTGTGGTATTGCAATATAATTTGAGCCAATTTAATAACTTTGATTAAAAAAGGAGAGATATTAGCACAGATATAATGAGTAATTGGAAGAAGACAGATCTCAGACTAGTTAAATTCCCAAAGTAATATGATGTTGGGTGACACCCTGACGCAGATTCCTGTTCCAGCACTGAAGGTTCCAGAATCACACTGACAACTGAACACTGAAAATTTTCCTGGGAGTAACTTTAGCAATGAAGGTACAAAAAGAGCAAAGTACACTATTAAAGATTGTATTATGTGCTATTGTGGTAGGCTTACCTTGGCTGGCTGCCAGATACCCATCTAGCTGCTCTCTCGCCTCCCTTCTTCAACAAGACAGTAGCAGAAAATAAGATGAAAAAGCTTCTGAGCTGAGATAAGGACAGGGAAATCATTTACCAATTACCATCACAAGCAAACAGATTTGACTTGGGGAAAATTAATTTAATTATTGGCAGTTAAGAAAAAGTGTGGTAAGAAGCAACACCTAAAACACCTATTGCTCCCACTTTTCCCAGGCTCAAACACAATGATTCATTCCCAAATTCTCTACCTCCTCCCTGCCAAATGGTACAGGGAGGAAGGGGAATAGGAGTTTTTGTCAGTTACTCTCTGCAAATCCTTCCTTCTCACACATTTTCCCTGTACCAGTGTGGTCTCTCCATGGGCTGCAGCTTCCTTCAGGATATGTATATCCACCTGCTCCTGTGTGGGGTCCTCCACTGGCTGCAGCATGGAGATCTGCTCTGGCATGATACTCTCCACAGGCTGCAGAGAGACAACCCACTTTACTAGGATCTGTACCACAGGCTGCAGGAGAATCTCTGCTCTGGTGCCTGGAGCACCTTCTCCCCCTACTTGTTCTCTGACCTTGCTGTCTGCAGGGCTGTTTCTCACATGCCTTTTTTTTTTTTTTTTTTTTTTTCCCCTCAGTCCTCACTGCAGTTTTGCTCTTTCTCAACTACATTTCCCCAAGGCACCGCCATCTTAGCTGCTGGGCCCACCCATGCCCTGCAGTAGAGCTGTTGGAGCTGGCAGGAACCGGCTCTGTTTGGCACAGGGTGGCCTTGAAGCCCCCAGCCACTACCAAAACCTTGCTATGTACACACAATACAGATATCCATAAGTTAGTGGAATTGGGGGTGGGAGGGCCACTTTTTTTTTTTTTTTTGGGGGGGGGGGGGAGTGGGGAGGGATTTTCGGTGTTATTGCATGTAGATAGTTAGCAATATACTGTAAAAATGCTTAAAAAGGTGAATAGAGAATAAGTATCCGATAAATTCAGAGGCCTGGACTTGTTTCATATGTGTTTTTCACCCCATCTTGTCCGTAATGCCAGACATTTTGTTTCCTGTGCAATGGTAATACATCATTAATTCCTCATAAATAGGATTTCTTTCCTCACTGCAAGCTCTAATAGGCTTTCTGCACAACAGTTGTAGCCTCTGTCCTATGTAATACTAGCTCCTATTGTGTTGGTGGGTATGGGTCCCAGAGAGTCACTGCATAATCTGTGCTCTAACAGTTATCAGGAAGTAATCAGTAAGATTAAAAAATTTGGCTTTTGCAAGTACATTTTGCCCATTGATAGCAATGGGTGTAGTTAGTTTAATGCAATCATAAGGCAGGAGGAATAAGTATTGTCACATTTCCTCTGGACTTTATAAGACAAGTTGTGTTTCAATTATTTACATTAGTATACATTTAACCTCTTTCCATTATTAAGCTCCAGACATTGTACCTCTTCAAATCACCTGAGGTAAGTTGAAGACTTTATCTAAGGGACAGCCGGAAAATGGCTGTGAGCTGTCATTTTGATTTTCCTAATTTTCTAGACTAGAAATATCAGCCTCAGCTCTGCAAAAACATATTATTCTTTCTCTCTACCTTTAATGTTTTGCATTTCCAATTCCTTCTACCATAAAAATACATTTTGCATTACACAGCTCTTATTTTCACCTTTATGGATCGATTAGGTTGTGTTTCTTCTGTGTTCCCAGACAAGTGCCAGTAAAGTAATTTCCAAGTGAACACGGCAGTTAAGAGTGCTTGGCATTTTCCCCAAGTGTAGCTAAAAAGGAAAAGACACAGAGGACCTTAGCAGTGATGAAGCTGGGTTAAATCTGATCTGCCTACAATGAAGTATTTTGAAGATAATGAAAGGAGAAAACTGGTGTTAGAAATTTGCTATTGATTGTCCCAGTGAAGAATTATGTGAGGCTCTGACTTAAGCAAACAGCATGAAAATCAAAAGAATTTCTGTGCTGTAAAATGAGTCAAGTAATCAGGAAAAATCTGAGGGCTGAAACAAAGATGATAACACACAAGAAATTGGTTCCAATCTACTCCAATATTCACTGGGATCAACATAAAGAGGCCCCAGCCTGGTCTGTATTTGCACCTAAACTCTGAGAGTTGGCCAGTTGAATACACTGGGACTATTTATTAGAACTGGGTGGAATTTGACAGTGAATTTTCAGAAAGCCCTGTATTGCCAAAACTATAGTTCCATTCCAATGACTATTTAATTATCCATACAGAAAGGAACAAGCTAGTATAAATGAACAGGGGATAGTGACCCCAAAATAGCTAATAAAAATTGACTAAATTGTTCACTGGGCTGTGGAAAAAATGCAGAAAAAAATGGCTTTAACTTGAATTTCTCACATTGTAGATAAATGCCCAGAGACTTTGATTATTGGACACTTTAGGTGAATCTCAGTTCCACCATAAAATCCAGCCTGCACTGGAAGAGTATCATGAACTGATATTTTCTAATGAAACCCTTTTTTACTATGAAACTCCTAATGTATTTTTCTTTAGAGCATTAAGCAAGAACATATGACTTGCAGCATCAGGGACTATTCGTAAAGAATACATCCGTTGTTTTGGAATACCTCAGCATTTACAGCACTAGCTTGGGTTTCAGATTCCTACTCTACTTCATATATTATCAGCAGTGAGTTTCTCAGAAAAGCTCTTAAGAAGTATTTACTTGCCTGACTCCTAAATCCAACCTTCCTAGATCCATTTACTATACTATTCAGAGCTTCTCAGGGCAGCTTCAAGACCAAAATAACATCATGTTTTTACTGTCAGCGCTAGAATGCCCTCCAGCCTGGTTTTAGTTAACTCCCTGTGTAAGATCTCACTGAGCTGCTGTCCCTAAGAGTAAGGCCCCCTAACTGAATCCCTCCATATAAAAACAGGGGGTGACAATACTTCCCTTCAGGAATGGTGTAATAATAAATATTTTAGACTTATTCATTCCATAGTGGGTACTACTGAGCTGTACCTCCCATACTAAGCAGGAGGGTTTCTTTCCAACACAGCAAAGAGAAGAACCAGTGCAAGAGGCCTGTTTTCAGAGGAGCTTCAGAGGGCTGAGCAGGAGCAAATATCCTGAGAGCTATCAGAGAGACAGACTGCAATAGTCAGGAGTTACGAGACCTGTTGCAAGTCAGGGTCTTGGGAGAATTGTATCAAGTGGATTGTCCTCAATTTGAGGAATATTGTAAGACTGCTCGGGGGAAAGCATGTCCTGGAATGATTATGCCTAATGCTAATCCAAAGAAATCCTCTCTTCACACCACTGCACTGGAGAGTCCTTAGGGGCTGCATTAAGAACTGACTGTGCCTAGGTAATTTATAGATGTAGTTTGGTGTGACCTTAATACCAACAGAGAACTAGAACGCACAATCTAATTTCATTTTGAATCTTGTAACAGACTTCACTGTAGACAAAGAAGTGTAGTATTTAGCTGGCAAATGAAGTCTAAACCTGTGGAAAATCAAGTCAGTGAATTTCTTAATGACATTTTCCACTTCCCCAGTGACCTTCATCTGATGGTCTAAAAGCACTTTACAAAAACATACGTTTGTTACACTCAGAACTAGTTGGAAGATTATGCTATTTTGTTTCCTTCCCTGTGGAAAACATTGACTTATCTGAAAAAATTAAAAACTGAAAAAACTCCTGGATGAAAACTTTTGACTGGAAACAAGACCTCTCCATTCAAAAATACTGCTGTAGATTTTGGTGGGAGTTGTACATGTAATTCCTCTTTATTCAGTTCTCCAGTTCTTTTCTGTGAACTGTAGTTGGTGATCATAACGTATCTTGTATCGTTTTCCAATTCCTCTCCTCCTCCCCCACAAAATGAAGTTCTATGAGCATATCTGACTATGCTACATAAGAACTGAAGTGATAAAACAGGTGTGGAAACACTATTTCATACTCAGAACCATTTTTTACTTTCTCATAAACTGAACTTCTAGATAGGTTTTTAAGTTATCAGAAACATTATTTGTAGTTTTATATTTAGAGACTAGTGATGGTGGTCAGCAGGATTATAGTGACTCACCCTAAAGCACGCTCCAGAAGACTAAAACAATTTTATAAAACATGTTATGTATGTTTCTGTTATGTATTCCAGCGCCTAATCCCATGTTGCTGAGAGAATGAGGTGCAGTGTCTGCCACAAGCTACCATTTGTGGGTGACCAAGCTCTGCCAGCCCACTCTCTCACTTCTAACATTTTGCCACCCACAGATGTGTAGTCTGGCCTATGTCTAGCCTAGATTTATTTATTTTTTGCTTTGTTTTGTTTTGTTTTCCCCCAAAATTACAGCAACTCAGTGGTGAAACTAGAAATAGACCTCTATGTGCTTAAAATTTAAATACATACGTCTTGCTATTTCCACCAAGCACATTTTAAGATTGCTAGTGTGTTTTGTGTAATCAAATGAAATAAAACAACAGTAAAAAAGATATCGTGAAGGTGAAAAGCACTGCTGAATAAATTAATGTGTGCTCTATCGTTTTCAGAATTATCTGACAAATAAAAACAGCCTCTCAAAAGAAAACTTGAAGGATTCAGCACAGAAGTTATTCAAAGACAACAAAGAGGCTGAGGCAAGGTATTAAAAGAATGAAGATAACTGAAGAGATGATGTAACACAGTAGGAAACACAGCAATCTGCTAGGAATGGTGAAAATGTGAAATGAAAGGAAAATTGCAGAAGAGGTTAAGATAAATAACAAAGTTTTCTTTTATTCAAGATCATATTGAACAAGAGGTCATTGGAAGAGACAGTAGAAATTCTAAGAGCTGGCCTGGGTAATTTACTGACTGAAGAGACAGACATAACTAAAGCACAATCAAATGAATTCTTTGCTTCTGTGTTCACACAGAAGGCTTGGGGACAGATGTCAGAAACAGACATAAATTTCCCAAGAGAGCAAGAAAAAATACCGAAGGAGGTAAGATTCAGCCAGAACAGGTGATCAAGGAATTAGAACATCTGAAGCTTAACACAGCTCCAAGACCTGGAAGTATCCCCTTGAGGTTTCTAAAAAAAAAAAAAAAAAAAGTTGCAAAAAGGCATGGAGAAACATTTCCAGATGGAGCTGAAACCTCTTTGAAAACAAGTACAACATGAGGAGAGTATATGAACAAATACAGTTTAGACTAAATGAGGCCAGAACCTGGTTCATCCTTCTCCAGTCAGTGTGGAAAGTGCAACTGAGAGCTGAATCGGCATGGCAGCCCACTGCCTGAATCCCCCAGCATAAACTCTGTGAAACCACTGCAAAAGGGAATTTACCTACTCAAAGTACAAACATTGAATTTGTTTGTTTACTTGTCTGTTTGTTTTCTTTTAGGAGGAAACTTACATTTCAAGAGTAAGTAAGTCTTACTGAGTGTAGGATTCAACTGACCAAAGGTAGATTTCTTCACCTGGGCTAGTTTCAGTAAGTCTTTTGTTCAAACATGAAGGCAGAGAATTAATCACTGTGCTTTAGCCGTATCTGTCTCTTCAATCAGTAAATCACATCTTAGCTTGCTGCTGCGTCTGAAATAGTCTACCCTTGCATTCAGTGGAAAAAAAGCAGGCACTTTCAGGGCTTGAGTCCAGTCAGCCTTAAAGAGCATAGCTAAAACTGTCCAGTTAAAGCACACCTGATGAATGTGTGTCTTTCTCTTGTCACTAAAAAAAATATGCAAATAGTAACTCATATGTACATAATCACATTGTAGATATCTGAAGATGAGTAAGGCAATTCCTACTGCAAATATTTTGAATCTATAAAGCGGTTCAAGACCAAAAGCTAATTCACCTAAAAGCTATTATTTTATTCTCAGGTCTTGCTGATAAGGTCTTGCATCCTATTCTGTCTGGACTGGAAAAAAAGTCACAAACATCACACTTAGAAGTCATACTAACATATAAGAAAAGATTTTTTGAGGGAAGATACTTCTCATGTCAGCCATTTCATGCATATCTGCATATATATATGGGTGCTGGTCATTATCATGTATGATACTAAATTTTAGAAATTTCTCTGGCATGAATTTGGTTGTCTTTATCTTTCATTTTTTCCTGAACAATTTGCAACTCATTTTCCTACAATGTATATGAGTATACCCAAACTCAGTTTGCTAGTACAGATAGACAGAAAAATCAGGGATGGAACTGCATTATGGTAAATTAGAAAAGCAATGACAATATCATTTCATTCGAACAGAGATATAAATGAAGATTTTGGTTTTCATTTTAACTGAACTAGCAAGAGTAGTCCATTTGGAATGCAACAATGAGAACATAATATTATGCATCACAAGCTGGTGTCTCTGCTGTGCTTGCAAACTCCAAAAGGGTCACTGTCATTGGGTCACTCCAAAGGGCATATCCAATGACAAGAATAAAGGCAAAATCCAGATTATAGTGGACAAAGTTGAGAGAATGAAGACAAGGCAGTAGGAGGTGCCAGACAGAATTCCGCCTGCCCGGTGTTCTTTCTTATGTTCTCTGTTTTGTGTATTCACCCTGCTGGCTCTTTACTTCAGTCACTCTATAAAAGACTTTTAATTGTCCATCGTCTGTATGGAAGTGAGTGGAAAAGGATTTCCATGCTCCATAGCCTACATTGCAACCCTTCTGTGTGTGCCCCAAACAAAGAGCAGTGTACCACAGTATCTGCATAATGATGTCCTCTTTGATTGTAGGTTAGGGAGACAAGGAAAGTTTTCCTTGTCTCAGAGGAGTAGCCCGGATGCAGTGCATCACAAGTTCAGAAATAACTACAGGTTGTGTATGTATTTTTGATGGACAAACGCTAGATTATGCAAATTTGATTTTACCTGATGTGCCACCAAAAGAGAAAATTTGAGAGAGAAAAATAAAAAACAACCCACCATACTTTTCATAAAATTCTACACTCCCATTCTTTGTTGTTTCAAATTTTTACAAAATCAAGGTTTTTACTTTTATGAAAGTTGATCCCTTTATTTTCCATATATTAATCTTTCTCTCTGGCAGATAAACAATTAGAAAGAAAAAAGACACACAGAGAAAACTATTGTTCTTCCTCAATACCTTGTTGTTGTTGTTTTTTTGTTTGTTTTTCAGAAATACAGATAAAGGAAAGATTCCACTCTACATAGTCAAAGAAAATACTATAAAAAGTCAGAACCAGGATATACGCAGTGATAGGAAGGGCAGCAGAGACAAGAGTTGCATCTCCATACAATCTTGAAAACACCATTTCCTTGTAGTTTGGTAGGTTTGTCGAATTGCCTTCAAATAGAAGATGAAAGGTATATACCTATCCTAAGGACAGTCAAGCTTGTATGGCCGAAAAAAGAAAAAGGCAGTAAATATGAGGTTAAAATACTCAAATTCTTTCAAGATCATTTTTCAAGTGCTTAAAGTGTAAATTCACCCCATCATCCCTCCCAAGTACAAATGAGTTTCATGTAGCATGGGGCTCCAAGACTAAGACTACGACATGAAACTTTAACAGCTCTTGCCTTCTGTGCTTGAATGTTGAAGACATAAAGGAATTTTTCATGAATGGAAAATTTTCATTTGGCCAAAACTTGCCATTTTATCCATCTTCTTTGATAGATTGGATTTTGTTTCCTATTTGAATGGTGTTTTTGAGCTGATTAGTTAGGAACTGAACTTCATCCTTTGCATTTGTGTTCTTCTGCAACTGCAGAGAATACAAATAAAATATAATGGAAAAATTCCCCTCATTCCTTTCCATCCATTTGTCCTTATGAAAGGAAAGTATTCTGAGTAAAATCCTGTCTTTACCAAAGTCAATAACGAAACTTCTTGTTGACATCAAAAGGAAATATTTTTTACAGTGCAAAACTGTCTGAAAATCACTTGACATTTCTACCATTTATCTCTCTTTTTCTTTATGTATAAGCAGATACCAATAAATATTTCTTCGTATTGCCTTAGAGAATGGTTTCATGTCACCTATTGAAAGCTTTAGCTGGTTACACCACAATGTTGATCTTTTTCCAGCTGTTGCAGCTATTCAGAATGCTGGGTACTGGACATCAAAGAGAAAATGTTTCTGGTAAATGTAATAAATAAAGGTAATGGTGCAAAGATGTGAGAGGGTCCTAACATTAGTCTTGAGGAATACACACCAGCAAAAAACACTTGAAAAAAATCAATATAAAGGTCTCAGCTTTCTTCAGACATCTAAGTGAGCAATACTTTGGAGAGAAAAGTACATAATTTGGAAAAGTCACTGTGACAGTCCTGTGGCTCTTTCAAGTGGGGGAATAAAATAATATACCCTATTTTGCAGCAGAGTTTTCAAAATCTAAAGGCCTTTTCATATTTCTGCTGCTTGCAAAGTCATGTTTAAGCACTTGCAGCAAATGCTTGATGGATTCTGTAGCCAAAGTCTGCCATCAGTTGATATATTTTTAGTAAAGTACACAGGTGATAGCAAACTGTGCATAAAATATTACAAATGCCTTTGCTGCTCTGTGCAAGTCACTCTTGTGGAGTGCTTTCTCTTTCCCCTCAATATTCATTTGTTGTTGTTGGTCTTTTTTTTTTTTTTTTTAGTTTTGTTCTTGTTTTAATTGTTACAATAATTCAAAGAGTTTAACTAGCAAATTTGCCTAGCATAATAACCAAATTTATCTTCTTATTTGTGTCTTTTATCATATTGGTTGTAATTGATTTTTTCCCCCAGAAATGACACATTTCTTAAAACATGAATGCTTATAATCTTACGAATGCTACACTAGTAAGCAATCAAGTAAAGTGAGATAACTGACATCATATATTGGCTTCAGCAGGAAACGCTCACAGAAAGCATCTTGAAAGAGTAAATTCATAACCTCTCAGTTTTGAACCCTAGTCACTTATGGGAGAAAAGAAATATTATTTTAAAAGTTATATAAGCATTTAACTTCCTAAGATATCAAGTGGAATGGAAAGATGATTAGTGCTGAACTACCTTTGACTCTTTTTGCACAACACAAGCTTTTAAGAAAATCTTGACGGAGAGGGGGGACCAGGAAGTCCATAAAAAGTCAGAAAATATTATTTTCATGCTGCCTTATCTCTCACTTCATTTATCTTCTTAGTCCTATTTTCTGGTTTTCTTCCCTTTACTTTCATAATATTTCTTAAAATCTTAAACATTATCTTACCTCAAATTTTAAGTATTTATTGGATACCCTACTGAATAGACTCCTATAGGAGATGAGGGTGCACAGATTTTAAAGTATTTTCTCTTACAGCACTGTTTTGGAATAAAGATATATTACACACATGGGAAACTAAAGCATCGAGAAGCTAGTAAACAGGCCAAAAAACAAACAAACAAACAAACAAAAAAACATAATTCAGGCATCTAAATTTGATTATATATGTAATTTAGAAACCAAAATCCTAAATTTGTTATCTTTAAGACTTCCCATTCAAAATATCTTAGAAATTCCCAACTTCCAAACATCCTTTATTCTGTGACCTTAAAGAACTCCCTAGGTAACTGCAGCTGAATTGTGACACATCCTTTAAGCACCTAAACTCTAAGAGGTTTGAGCAACTCAGCATCTAGCCCTTAAATAAATCTATTTGCAGACACCAGTCATTCCTTTGCTTAAATCTCCTGAGGAATATGATCAGCATGCACTCTCAGAGCATGCTGAATGAGCATATTAAAATCCTAGCATTGAGGACAGAACTTGGAAACAAGCATAGCTGCATGAGCAAAAGATAATTAAAACACTGGCAACTCTAATGTATTACATTTTTGATGCCTAAAGTGATACCTAAACCCTACCAAAGCAACTGCTATCAGGTGGAGTAAAATCATTCTAGTATCTTCTTTATCTAATAGGGTGTCTCATGAAAATACCCAACAGATAAATGGGAGGCTTTCCTATCCCGTTTGTTACAAGGACTTGATCATATGCATGGCTGTGAGGAGCTGCCTCTCTGTGCTGGGAAAGCACAGCCCAGGTTACTCTTCTCTACATAGATACCTACAGATGTCCTTCAAAAGGGGCTCTGAATCCTGAATCCCAAAGACACACTGATGTCTTAGCTCAAAAGACAGGATTTCAGATGTTCCATTCTTTTAGCATCTCCCAGGATGTACCTCATTCATCCTGCTCCCAACCATGCTGGATGCTATGCCCTTCATTCCTACTTACCTAATCATTTAAATGCACATTCATGAGTCAAAATAATCCTGTACTTACCATTTGGAGCTCTGTAGGTGAGGAACAGAGGGAAGGAGGATCCCTTACCTCTAATCTTGTTTTGTGATTTTGTTAGTTCATCTATTTAGGCAGCAAATAAATAAATAAATGTATTTTGAATGAAATGTTTAGCTAGGCTCATGAGGTTTAAGCACGTACATTTTCCAAGTTAGTAAAAGCAAGGTGCATCTCAGTATATTTCCAGTTAAATTGTTAAACTGCAGTTTTAATTAGCTCACTATCATATAGTGGTTTGAGTTGGAAGGGACCTTAAAGACCATCTAGTTCCAACCCCTTCGGCATGGACAGAGACACCTTCTACTAGATAAGGTTATACAAAGCCCATCCAACCTGGCCTTGAACACTTCCAGAGAGGGAACATCTTTGAATTCTCTGGGCAACCTGTTCCAGTGCCTTACTAATCTCATAGTAAAGAATTTCTACCTAATATCTAATTTCAATCTATTCTCTTTTAGTTTAAAACCTTTACCCCTTGTCCTATCACTGCACTCCCTGATAAAGAGTCTCTTCTCATCTTTCTTGTAGGACCCCTTTAAGTACTGAAAGGCTGCTATAAGGTCTCCTTGGAGCCTTCTCTTCTCTAGCTCGAACATCCCCAACTCTCAGCATGAATGGAGTAGAGGAGCATGAATGGAGCATGAATGGAGTAGAGGAGGAGAATCACCTCCCTCGACCTGCTGGTCATGCTTCTTTTGATGCATCCCAGGATATAGTTGGCTTTCTGGGTTTCAAGCTTACATTGCCAGCTTACATTGAGTTTTTCATCCACCAGTACCCCCAAATCCTTCTCCATAGGGATGGTCTTTATCCACTCACCGCCCAGCCTATATTAATTCTTGGGATTGCCTTGACCCAGGTGCAGGATCTTGCACTTGGCATTGTTGGGCTTCATGAGGTCCACATGGGCCCATCTCTTGTCTGTCAAGACCCTACTGGATGGCATCTCTTCCTTCCAGAATGTTGACTGTACCACTCAGCTTGGTTTTGTCTGCAAATTTGCTGAGGGTGCTCTTAATCTCACTGTCCATTTCATCAACAAAGATGTTAAATAACACTAATCCCAATACCAATGCCTGAGGAAAAACACTCACCACTAGCGTCCACCTGGACATTGAACCATGGGCTGCAACTGTGTGTGTGTCACCATCCAGCCAATTTCTTATCCACTGTCCATCCATCAAATCCATGTCTATCCAATTTTGAGACAAGGATATTATGTGGAACTGTGTCAAATATTTTGCAGAAATATAGGTAGATAATGTTATTTGTTTTAAAGTAATGCAATATCTTGTATTACTTTAAAGTAATACAAGAATAAAGGAATATGACAGGATAGGAATGAAAGGGAGGGCACTTAATAGTGGAAGATTAATGACACAAATAGGATTCTTGAGGGCTTTTTCTTAGTAAGGTAGCATCTATGTATTATTTTCCTACTAGTTTTTGTTTGTTTGTTTGTTTTTCTCTAATATGATCATAAAGTCTCACATGACATAATAAAATAATTCCCACTTTGGCAATTATCCCTTCAGAATGTGAACAAGCTGTTCTGAAAAGTTTTTTTTTTTTTTTCCTTGTGCTATCAATTTACAATTACACAGGCAATACTAATGTTTCTTAAATTTTCTTCTGTATTTTGCATATTTCAACTGTCTCTCTAAGTTAATAAGGCTGCATATTTATACCTTATAAAATCTGAATCAGTTCAAGAATAAGGACCCAATTCTGCTCTGCTAAATTTTGCAGTTTACCACTGATTTTCACAAGAGAACACTTCGAGGTCTATATGCAGATAAAAGAGATCATTTGTTAGCCAGTACATCTCAACCAGTCCATAATAACCTGTTGGGGTTGGAAGAGTTCAAGCCAAAAGCTGTTGATTTCCCTAGAGCCAATCAAAATGATAGATGCAGTGGTGAAAGATCACAGCTGACTGGGTTTAGTCCTCTCATCACTAGCTGCAGATGGCATGTAATTTAGGGATGCCCATTTGGTGAAATTTACCAGCTTCTCTTGAGATCACACATATGGGTTTGCATTTAAAAAACAATTGTACCAGGAATAGCATTTTAAACAACAGATGTAAGTATTGAAAATAAAAAGATGCCCAAAGAGAAGAATATATTCACACAAAAGAATGGAAAGAACTTGTCTTATGCTTTACAACACACCATGTGACATTTTAACTTTACAAAAAAAAGAGAGAAAATAACTATTAAAGTCAATATGCAACACTTGCCAAAGCTCCTAAATTAGATATGGAATTCTGTCTTTAGAGTTTATGTCTTTAAAGCATTTAATATATATATATTTATTTTTTTCCAACTTCATATTTCAAAGCCACGATCTCAAGTCCCAACATAGCAAAGAATTATCTTTAAAAGTATTATGAGTTGGGCTAATCTCTTTCTTTACTTTGAAATCTAGATTTAGGTAAATGGAAATGCACAAACAGATTATTTTCTGTAATTTGTCCTTAATTCTGATTAGATATTTTTTTGTAGTTTTTAGGCATTTGCCCAAAGGACTGACATATATATTTTCATCCCATTGCATAACTAAAATAAAGTCAAATATTAAATGAAGAATTAATTTTACAAAATTATCATATCTGTAAAACAGCTCTCAGAGTAAATAGTAATGCTGAACTAAGACAGTTAAAAGAGCAATTATGTCTACAACAAAAATCCACAGAATTCTCAATTTGTATAACACTGCACCAAAATTACTTTCAGAAGGCATATACCTGATTTCCATTTTTCTTTTTACAAATAATTATGGACATTTCCTGAATAAGAGGTTTATTGCTTGTGTCTGCTTCAGCAATGTAGGCTGTAAGTCTCTCAAACGAAACATAAAAATAACTTAACTAGGAGGTTAGGTTTGAACATATACTTTTCACAGTGATTATTTCTTCACAGGACACAGCTGTACGTCACTTTTTCTCAGTCTCCTGATTTAAACAATGTGGTATAAAGAAAAACATGTACATTGTGTCATTAGTAAGCAATATTATGTTTTTCTGGCTGTTCATAAGACACACGTTTTTATTTGTGAGGTGGGAAGATGGAGAAGGAGTGCTCTGCTACAGATCCAGTGAATGTGAAATTGGTTCTACAAAGGAGAAAGTAAACTGATCTCAGTGCTGAAAGGGCTAATGCTCTCAATAACTTGTCTCTATATATCGTATACTATATATTGTATATAGTATACAAGGTGATAGACTCTGGGGCAGATGCATTCTGCACTGGAGCAGGGGATCGCAGCGTGCAGGGAGATTGCTGCACCAAAGCCCCTTGAGGTAAGCAGAGGAAGCTGCCAGCAGCCCTCGCGAGAGCAGCTGATGAGGCTTGGGTGGAGCCAGCCCCCCCCCCCATACAAAGGCAGCCCCTAGGGAGCACAATGACCAGAGCAGGGTGTGGTGTGTCAGTCGGGGAGTGGCAGGGCAGCTCCTGTAGGGAGGGCCCAGAAGCTTGGCCTGCTCAAACAGGGAGCAATGGCATCCACCCAGTAGAAGGCCACAGGCTCTCAGAGCTCAGCACCCCCCACAAGCAAGGCAGCCTACCAGGCAGAGCCCCAGGGGGAGCCGCCCAGGTATCAGGCTTCAGGATGTGACCTGACTCAGGTCAGGATGGCAGGAGCAAGCACACCTGTGGGTGGTATTCCCAGGTGGAGGCACTCCTCCACCTAGTGACAGAGGTGAATAGGCTGAGGAGTGTCTGGGAGTCTGAGAGGGAGATAGACTGCTCGAGTTACTCCCTGCCTTCCCTGAGGCAGGCCCAGCAGGCAGAAGGGATGCTCTTTAGGGGGGTTTCCCTATCCTCTCCACCGTGCTGAAAGCACTGACCTAGAGGATAAGGGGCAATGGCAACAAGTCCCTGCCTGCTGCAGCAGGCATGACCCCTCAGGGACATTCTGTCATTCTGTGATTTCAATTGTGTGGTTCTGTGACTTCCCCACCTTCCCAGGTGCCCATGCACAATAGGTATGAAGCTTTGTACGCTCATCAGAACAATATTGAGGAATATGGTACATCTGGCTTGGAGGAGACACTGAGCACATGTTGACTTGTACCCAGCTCCTACCAAGAAAAAAGATGGGTCATTGTTGCAGGACACTCCCTTCTGAAGGGAACAGAAGGACCAATGTGCACACCAGACCTACTTCATAGGGAGGTCTGCAGCCTCCCTGGGGCCCAGATTAGGGACATGAAGAGAAAGCTTCCTGCACTGGTACAGCTCTCATACTATTATCTGTTTTTTGTTGTTTTTTTTTTTTTTTTTTCAGGTAGGTTGTGATGAAGCTTCAAGATGAAGTCCAAGGGCAATCAAAAGAGACTTCAGGGCCTTGGGGCAACTAGTTAAGGGATAAGCAGCATAAGTAGTATTTTTCTCTGTCCTTCCAGTTGCAGGGACTGATGAGGCAAGAAACAGGAAGAGCCACTAATCAATATTTGGCTTCAAGCCTGGTGTCAGTGGCAGAATTTTTTTTATTTTTTTTTTTTTATCAGGGGTCATTCTACAAGGCACCAGGCCTGCTGGCCGGCGGGGTGACTAGAGACAGGACTGTGGGCTGGCCTGGAGACAGGGTTCACCTGTCTCTAAGGGGGAAAAGGATCTCTGCTTAGGAGTTAGCAGGGCTCATTGATAGGGCTTTAAATTAGATTTGAAGGGGGAAAGGGATAAAACCAGGCTTGACAAAGACAAGTCTGGAGGTGATATAACAGTGGTTATGGGATGGTGTACTGGCAAGCTCCGTCAGTCTGCCACCCCTGTGGAGGTAGGGGGGTGGAGAGCCCTGTGGCACCAAAGTCACAAGGAACATTGATGGGTTAAAAATCACAGAAGTGCCTGGGAATAGTCATGCAGGAATTAGGGCTTCTCCCCCCAAAAATGTGGCAGGATCACTAGCCCAACTGAATTGCATCTACACCAATGCATGCAGTATGGGCAACAAACAGGAGAAGCTGAATGCCATTGTGTGGCAGGAGGGCTATAACATAGTTGCTATCGCCAAAATATGGTGGGACAACTCACATTACTGAATAGAAATAAGCTTTTCAAAAGGGATAGGCTAGGAAGGAGAGGCAGCGGAGTAGCCCTATATGGTAAGGAGTGTTTATATTGTCTTGAGATTAATAATGGTATGACAGGATTGAAAGTTTATGGGTAAGAATCAGGGGTAAAGCCAATGAGTCAGATGTCCCGGTGGACATCTGTTATAGACTGCTTAACCAGGCTGAAGGGGCAGACAAAATATTCTACTAGCATCTGGGAGAAATCTCACAATCGCTAGCCCTTGTTCTCATGGGAATTCAATGTACCAGATGTCTGCTGGAAATAGAACACAGCAGAGATGAAACAGTCTAGATGATTTCAAGAGTGTGTGGAAGATAACTTCCTGACACAGCTGGTGAGTGAGCCAACCGGGGACAGTGCCCCCCGGACCTTTTTATTGTAAATAGAGAAGGACTTATGGGTGATGTGGAGGTTGTAGACAATCTTGGGCTCAGCAGTCATGAATTAATAGAGTTTTCAATTCTTGGAAAAGTTAGGGAGAAGGGTGTTAGCAGAACTGCCACCCTGGGGTTCCAGAGGTCAGACTTTGGCCTGTTAAAGAGACTGGTTAGTGGAGTCCCTTGGGAGGCAGTCCTGAAGTGCAAAGGACTCCAGGAAGTCTGGACACTCTTCAAGAAAGAAATCCTAAAGTCACAGGAGCAGGCCATCTCCACATGCTGAAAGATGAGCTGGTGTGGAAGAAGACTGGTCTGGCTGAACAGAGAGCTGTGGCTAGGGCTCAGGAAGAAAAAGAGGGTTTATGACTTTCGGAAGAAGGGGCGGACCACTCAGGAAGACTACAAAGACATCATGAGGCTGTGCAGGGAGAAAATTAGAAGGTCCAAGGCCCAGCTGAAGCTCAATCTGCCTATTGCTGTTAAAGACAATTAAAACTTTTTATAAATACATGAGAAAAGGAGAACTAAGGAGAATCTCCATCCTTTATTGGATGTGGTGGGAAACACAGTGACAAGAGATGAGGAAATGGCTGAAGTGCTTAATGCCTTCTTTGCCTCAGTCTTTAGCAGCAGGACCAGTTGTTCTCTGGGTACTCAGCCCCCCAGAGCTGGCAGATAGGGACAAGGAGCAGAATGAGTCCATGAGGAAATGGTTAGTGGCCTGGTACTCCACGTAGATGTACGCAGGTCTATAGGGCCAGATGTACTATTGAGCAGAGGGCAGGGGAACAATCACCCCAATGGTCCTGCTGGCTACACTATTCCTGATAAAGAAGAACAGGCTGGGGGAAGAGTGGCTGGAAAGATGTCCAGCAGAAAGGGACCTGGGGGTATTGGTCAATAGCCAGCTGAATGTGAGCCAGCAGTGTGCTCAAGTGGCCAAGAAGGCCAAGAGCATCCTGACTTGTATCAGAAATGGCATGGCCAGCAGGACTAGGGAAGTGATGGTCCGTCTGTACTTGGCTCTGGTGTGGCCACACCTTGAATACTGTGTTCAGTTTTGGGCCCCTCACTATAAGAAGGACATCAAGGAGCTGGAGAATGTCCACAGAAGGGCAACGAAGCTGGTGAAGGGTCTAGAGAACAAGTCTTATGAGGAGTGGCTGAGGGAGCTGGGGTTGTTTGGCTTAGAGAAAAAAAAAAAAAAAGCTCAGGGAAGACCTTAAAGTACTTTACAATTACGTAAATTACGATGTAGATGAAAGTTTAGACACTAAAACTGAAATAAAAGTTCAGCTCACATCTGATTTCAAAGGTAACGGGTTTATACTACCTACCTCCAGACACCAAAATTAGGCACCTTAAGTATCTCCTGTGTAAGTGGGAACTTATACGTATCTGCAGAAAACCAGTCAGATACCTAAGCTTTAGATTCTCTGCATGTACAGAACAAACCAGTCTTAATGTGTCTGAAAAAAAAAATCATCAGACCTCAGAGCTGGGACTCAGATATCTTCTCTTTTATGTTCCCAAAAAGGTTCAGTTCAGAAGCTTTCTACAGAGCACACGTAACACGTCCCATCAGGACTGATTTCTTCCCAAAAGGCAGTGGCAGAGCCCCACTCTCAATTTATAGTGGCCTGAATAGTAGCACACCTCCTTTCCCTAACAAGCAAGATTCATGGGCTTAAGTCTTTGAAGTCTGGTAGCTTTCTAACATAATTTGGTCATAATCCCAACCAAAGTCCTTAACTAATGGGATATAGTCTATCTGAAATATTAGTATAGACATTTGTACTGTTGACACTGATCAGGAAGAAATTCAAGATTCATTGGCACAGACAGTATTTATTATATGTCACTTACACTTACGCTACTTCCTTTCATACAATTTTCTCCAATGCCAGGCATCAGTAATGTGAGGCTGCTTAGCATCTTTTCATTGATTAGATCAATGTCAGGATCTAGACTATTGTAGCTGTCTCTGTTAAACCAGATGAAAGATATTTTAAATTTAAAAAAAAAAAATAGAAAAACTTGGAAAATTACAGATGGTAGGTGTAGCCCTAGTGATTTTTAATACTAAAGCTAGAAAAAAGGATAAGACTGACAGAACGGGGAGAAACGAAAACATAAAACATGAGGATTTTTTAAAAATGCCAGTAAATCAACAGAGAAGTAATCCAAGGTTTCACATTGAGATCAATGCTTTTTAATACATTTCATTAATGATCTGGAAAAGAGGATTGTGCAGTAAGGTGGAAAGATGACACAAAGATGACAAGACCAAAAGGGACTGTGAAAAGTATTAGGAAAGACAAACTATATGCTATCAGGTTTTCCAGTTTTTGTATTCACAGATGATAATTTGTTCAAAGTTATCTAAACCAATTGATGAATTGTTTCAAAATGGACATACACTCCTAGAGGGCCCAGATAACACTGTGGAAAGGCATGAGAAAACAGAAGCCGTACTGGTGGAAATAAAAACAATATTCTGCAGCACATTCTCTGTGTTTTGTGATACTTTTGGGTCCCAGTCACCCCTTAGTAACTCCTGATTCTTGGGCACCTCTGTAAATGTGTCAGTAAAACCCTTAGATAAAATAGGCTACTCAGATGTTTGGAGGAATAATGTAAGAAATAACTATTAATATGGTAAAAGCTATGAAGCCTTTCCATACATCAGCTTTACCTAGTGGCTGCTATGCAAATTACCATCCTTCAGGAAGATTATTCCAGAATGCAGAAAAATAAAAACACACAATAACAAGAACTCAGAAATATATACATATATCTCACAGAAAACATAGTTGAAAGGAGTGAGATTGTTAGAAGGAGGATAAGACCCCAAACCAGCACAGGATTATAAATTTGTGTTATGAGTGCACTAATAGGCTTTAATGACCCTGAACAGCATCATCTGGCTGCCCCGTTAGGCCCACAGGACCAGCTGCCCAATTTCAGCTCAGCCTTGCTTCTTCAGATCCTGCCTGGGCTAGGTTGTATGGGAACCTTTCTCCAGCATTGCCTCCTGGATGGACCTTGTCTCTGTGCTGTGCGTAGCTTGTCTCCTGGTTCAGACGTATTTTGTAGCTTGTCTCAGGCTCTGTCTCTTTCCCTGGCTCTTGTTGCCCCGATGGGATTCCCTGAACGCATCCTGGACCTGGTGCATTGCTTGCCATGTTGGAAACTGTTTATGGACCATCCCTCAACTCTGTCCACTGTGCCACAATTCCTACAGTTTAGGAAAGATTTTCTTTTGACCTTCTTTTGAAGATGGACCCTGTGGCACTCAATGAATGTAAAGACTTTAACTTGTCGTTAAAGCAACATTTTAAATAAGAGATGTAGATTAAGACATTAGCCTACTTCTGCATTTTACATTACAGCCACTGAATAAAGCCCTGAAATTATTCTGGGAAAACTCAGACACCTTAAACAGTATCATCTCTTGTCTCTTTTCTACATATCTCATTCAAGATCTGTGTGTCTGTTTTGCAGAAGTGCTGGAAGCCATGTACTGAACACGTAAAACAGAAGTTTAATGCCAAGTACTTTGAATAATTGGATATTAGTTGTCTCAAATTGGACATTTGACTATAACATTCTTGTTCTGCTGGTCTGCACCTGTAAAATAGTATCCCATTAACACAGCTAGGAAGGGGTGAAGACTTGCTGGCTGTTTAGTGTTTGAGACTCTAGAGAAGAAAAAATATCTGTGAAAAAAAAAAAAAAAGAATAATTCCATGTCCAGCACAGGATCTGAGAAGTGTACTAAACACATCCTTACACCACACGTTTTGAATAATGTGAATTCTAAATGAGCAAAGTCCCTGACTAGGTATTGAGTGACACAGCTGATTATGTCAATGAAGACAATGTCACAAGATGAATTCCAGTTGCAGTAAGTGACAGATGCAGCTTGTGCTTTAGCTTGGGGTGTTTAGTGATTCAGTTCTCCTGAAATGGGTGTTTTATAAATGGTGAAGAGCTAGTGTCCTTGTCAGCTTCTAAGGAAAGATTGTTTCCACTTATGTTTAGACATCTAAATATAAAACTGAAACAGAGCAACCTCATTACTGGCATTTTGTAACTTTTATTATTTGATTTCTGCATCCTTACTGTGACCCTTCTGAGACATTTTGTTTTCCTACAACATATTCTGTATGCAGTTGAACCAGTATCTAGTAACATTCTGAAGTGTATTCTAAAAAGTGAAAGGGATTTCATATTGCTATTATTGTACAGGAAGGTTGAATACCAGCCATTGCTAATATCTATCACGTTAGTCGTTACATATATATATATTCTTTTCTAGCTTCCTATGCTCATCTCTTGATGAAATATAACACTTCTTGTAAATACGATCCTCCATCATTGCTTTTTCTGAATTGCTTACATTTTTAAAAACATTAAGGTCATGTGAGGAGCTATAGTGCAGAAAACAATTCATACCTTGTTTGCTCCTGGCTTTTTCTTTTACTTTCAGGCTAGTTTATGTGTCTGACACTCTACAACTTGTTTATTTTGCAGCTCCATTGCATCTTTCACAGCTGTCTCCGTGGAAACCACACTCTTAATTGCAGATTTTAAGGTTAAGTTGCTTCTGTTAAAAGCTGCATCTGTGAGTGCTCATTACTGTGCCGAGTGGGTAACGAATCTCTCTTTGGTTAACACACTACAGTGTTAACTGTGATGACTACACATCGCCGACCTAGCAGTATTCAACTAGTCACCTTAGCTTTACTATGCTGGCTGCAATATATTCACTTTTTGACTGAAATTAATTGGGAAAACTATAACAAGATGTTACAAAGGTTGCTGCTATGGGAAAAAGAGGCATCTTCCTCACAAAATAAAAAATAAAAAAAATGGTACAATAAATTTATGTTTTAATTTTTAGAGAAGGACTGAGTATTTCTTTCTAATTCCTGCTCTCATATAATTTTAACTCTTTGTGTGTGGGCAAACTAATTTACCTTTGCCAAAACTCAAATGTGGTTTGGGCAAGGACCACTACTAAAATGTAGTATAATTCAGTGATACTGTGCAATTCTGGGGGTATATCCACAGATTTGGACAATGAGAAAAACAGTCTAGTAGGCTGAAATGCAGCCCAGCTCCCAATTTATCTCAGACACTTTGAACTTAAAAAAAAAAAAAAAAAAGGCATGAAAAATGACCCAATACTTAGATAACTGAGGGCTGTGTTGTGGCTCAACCCTGGTGGCCAGTCAGGCCTGACACAGCTACTTGCTCACTCCCCACCAGTAGGATGGGGGAGAGAAACAGAAAGGTAAAAGTACAAGAAATTGTGGGTTGAGATAAAGACAGTTTAATAACTACAGAATAAGAAGCAAAGCAAAATCAGGAATTCATTCACTACTTCCCATCAGCAGGCCACATCAGTTCAGCCACTTCCAGGGAAACAGGGCTCGCCACATGTAACAGTTACTTGGACATCCTCCCCTTCCTCCTTGTTTCACCCAGCTTTTATTGCTGAGCATGATGCTATACGGTATGGGATATCTCTTTGGTCAGATGTAGTCAGCTGTCCTGGCTATGTCCCTTTGCAGCTTCTTGTGCACCCCCAGCCTCCTTGCTGGGTTTGCGGAGTGAAAAACAGAGAAGACTTTGAAGTTGTGCAAGTGCTGCTCAGCAATAGCTAAAGCATTGGCATGTTATCAACACTGTTTTGGTCACAAATTCAAAACATAGAACCATACGAGCTACTATGAATAAAATTAACCCTATTTCAGCCAAAACCATGTGTGGAACATGGATCCCAGAGGAGAGGGGCTAACTGAAAACTCTGGACATGAGTGTTTGTTCTTGCCTGTAGGTATCAGGGATCACTCCCTTGCAATGTATGGTTACTGCTATCTTGTAATTCAGATGCATCAGGCTAAGAAAAATTACCTGTTTAGTGCATTATACTAAAAAAAAAAAAGGAAAAAAAAGGGAAAATAATAAAACAAATATTACTGCATCATGTTCTACTCATTGCAGAAGATGCCTGACTTTTGTATAGACAGATATATGCATCATAAAAGTATGTATTGTTTATTTAAAGTATATATTAATTTATTTATTTAAACAAAGCCATTATCATACACAAACCCACAAAATCCAAGGTGGTTTTCATTCAAGCAACTTACATGGACACTGTTGTTAGATTATATTTCCTTAAAGAAATTCAGTGGTTCAAAAAAGATCTAGCTCAAGTGGGAGATGATTAAATTCAATACTAAATTCAGTCTATAAAGTGGCATTTGCAAAACTCCTACAACTCTCTTAAGAACACTAGAGTGTCTATAACAGAAAACAACAAAGGGCTCATTTGGTCCAACAACCTGGAGTCTAACATCCAACAAACAATTGGGAAGAGCACAAGTAAGGCAAGGAAGAAGTGACACATTTTCTGGTCTCACTTTACTTTTCCAAGCATCAGCAGCCTGGGGCTTCTTGTGCTGGAAGTTTCATTTAGGCCACTGTCTTTAACAGCTACAAAAGAACCTTTACTTCCTGAGATTTTTTAGTACTTTTTCAGAATTATCAACTTCCTATGAAAATAAAATTTTCATTTTACTTACACAGTGTTGTAGTGGGTTTACGTGGCAAGGTTTTGGTAGCAGGGGGTCATAGGGGTGGCTTCTGTGAGAAGGATCTAGAAGCTGCCCCATGTTAGGTAAGGGCCCCACTGTCGACCAGAGCTGAGCCAATAAGATGTTGTTTTGTGCCTCTGTGAGAGCATATTTAAGATAGGGGAAAAAACAAACAAACAAACAAACAACAAACACGCTGTGCCACACACAGCAGCTGGGAGAGTGAGAAGAGTGAGAAACAGCCTTGCAGGCACCAAGGTCAGTGAAGAAGAAAGGGGAGAGGTGCTCCAGGCGCCGGAGCAGAAGTCCCCTGCGGCCTGTGGTGAGGACCATGGTGAAGCAGGTTGTCCCCCTGCAGCCCATGGAGTACCACGGTGGAGCAGGGTTCCACGCTGCAGCCCATGGAGGAGACCATGCTGGAGCAGGTGGACCTGCACCGACGGAGGCTGCGGCCTGTGGAGGACCCCTGCCGGAGCAGATTCTGGGCCAGACCTGTAGCCCGTGGAGAGGAGCCCACGCAGGAGCAGGTGACCTGGCAGGAGCTGCAGCCTGTGGAAGACCCAGGTTGGAGCAGTTTGCTCCTGAGGGATGGACCCCGTGGTACGGACCCATATCTGGAGCAGTTCTTGAAGAGCTGCTGCCTGTGGACAGCCCACGCCGGATCAGTTCAGCAAGGACTGCATCCCGTGGGAGGGACCCCACAGCACAGGGGACGAGAGTGACCGAGAAGGAGCGGCAGCGAAGAAGCACTATAGACTGACCATAACCCCCATTCCCCCAATCCCCTGCGCCGCTCGGGGGGAGGAGGTGGAAGAGGGTGGATGGGGGGGAAGGTGCTTTTGGCTTCTTTCATTTGTTTCTCACTTCTCTAGCTTGTTAGTAATAGGCAACAAATCTTGCTGTCTCCCTATGCTGAGTCTGTTTTGCCCGTCATGATAATTACTGTGCGATCTCCTTGTCCTTATCTCAAACCTTGAGCCCTTTACATCATATTTTCTCCCTGTTCCTCTTTGAGGAGGGGGAGTGAGAGAGTGGTTGTGGTGAAGCTTGGCTGCCCACCTGAGTAAAACCACCACAAGTGTGAAAAAACAAAACAAACAAACAAACAAAAAATGTTGATCATTATGAAGCTACTGCCTGTTCATCAGCCATTAAAGGCTGGACGTGGTGCTTAGGGACATGGTTTAGTGGGTGATATTGGTGGTAGGGGGACGGTAGGGGAATGGTTGGACCAGATGATCTTGGAGGTCTTTTCCAACCTTAATGATGCTATGATTCTATGGTCTCCTGAATGCTCTTTATTTTGTGAGTTATGGAAAATAGTGAATAAAAGTTCCCTACTCACCAATTCTATCTCATTTATGATTTTATACCTTTTTTTTTTTTTTTTTTTGGACTAGTTTCACTGTGTTTCTTTCCTTAATCAGCCTTTTTGGACATACACGGGTTACACTTTTTGTGGGTGACATTTTTCCCGTGTTCTTTTAGAGGTATATTTATAAAACTTAACTTTAAGAATCAGCACAGAAATAGATAACTTTAGAGAGTTACCTGTTAACTTCAGATCTGAGCTACCTCTCTCAAGACAGCTGTTTGCTTGAAACAGCATAACATAACAATCCATAACAATCACAAGAACTCAGAGGATCAGTTTCCCATCCTAACCTATTTCTAACCCTTATCAGAGGTCTGGCATTGTTTCTGTATCCAGATCCTCAAACATGCTCTCAGGCTTGCAACTTTCTTTCTATCACTTTCTTCTGAGAGTCAGTAACACAGCTGAAGATTACAGCTCCCACAGAATTTGCGGTTTCAGAGTTTTCCCAGAGTCTTGTAGGTATCCTGGGTATCCAGTTTACTTCTTGAGGACTTGCGCCTGTTAAAGAAAAAGATAACTGTTTCACAGAAAGGAACTTCTTAAAACAAAAATAGTCATCTATACTCCTGACATCATCAAAGGAAAGCGAAGATGCTTGGGTTTCTTCTGAACCCATGTCCATCATCACTAATAAGCACTTTTAGCAGACAGATCAAAGACTTCCAAGAGGCAGGGATGGAGACTGCATTCCCTCAAATCTACACAATGGAACCCCTTTGATAAGTTTGGTCATAGCTGGTCAGGCAAGGAGAAATACATGCTGTCAGTATTGCTTAAGAACAGTAACCTGACTGACAGCATGACTACTGCAGGAGGCACTAGACATAAGACTAATTATTCACAAGCATGGTAGCTTGAAAGGATATAATACAACCCTTAATAAAGATGTCTTTCAAACTCTAAAGCTGTTTGTTCTGCAAATTGTGTGCTTTCTGGTTCCTGTGAAATATCTTGTCTTCATCATCCTCCTATTTCTTATCAGCCTGGACTCAAAACTATTATGTACTTGGACTTCTTCCAGTGTATGCCATTCCCCCAAAATATTATTTCAAACAATTTAATTAATACCACAGATTATTATACACATACTAATCAATCAAGTTAGAGAACCCAAAGGGCATCACATAGATTCTAGAGGGGAGCTGGGGCTGAGTGGTTTGCGTCACATAAGACCAGTCTATTCTGGAAGGAGATAGCTCTGAAGAATATGAACAAGAGCCAGTCTGTGCCTCAAGGTACAGGATTGGCCTTGTCCGTATTTTGTTTAGTAGTATAGACATAGTCTGCGCGGTCTGGGTTAGGGAGCATACATATAAGTGCATTTAACGAGGAACAATGTTTCCTAAAGTATTAGACAACAATATCTTCAAATGACATTCTTTAACAATTGCATTATTCTATGACCTCGCACATCATGAGAGAATATTACATTTTAGGGTGAATTTTTCAAGCACCAGAATGAAAGTAATAGTTAAAGAACAACAACAGCAAACCAAGAATCAAAAACAAAAACAAAAACAAAAAACACGAAATGCCTAAACATTCTTCTTGACATCTAAATGTTTATAGTCTCTGTACAGCCTTAAACTGTTGATGACAAGAGATGTCCAAAACCAAAATTACAGAAAGAGCATGGTACTGTAAAAAACATAGCAACTGCAGAAATATTCCCTAAAGATTAGTTTAAATAATGATGCATTCATGCTGCATAAGCAAATATAGTTGTCAAATATTTATGAATAGAGTAAATGAGAATCCATCTAGAATCTTTGTTAGAAACAAAGCAGCACCAGGAAGACTTCCATGTAGCTCTCTGATTACATCAGTCTGTGAACCTACTGACATTCTGGATCAAACCAGGAGTCTATCATAATGCAGAGAACTACTGCCTCTAATTTCTTTATCAGGTCAATAAATAGCATAACCAAATTACCATGTTTTTGTACATATGATCCTATTTAGTGGAAAGGAAATTTTTTCTTTATGTACATAAATGTATTAAACTATTGTATTGGTGTTGACTATAGATTCTTATTTTTAAAGAAGAGTGATTGATAAGATTGAACAATCATTATTACTTTAAATTATAATTCTAATGTTGTCTGCTTAATGTTCACTGAATGTTCCCACTGAATGCAGATTATGGACACAATTTTTCAAAGGTAACTGTTATGCAAGCTTAGAGGCATTTATTTAGGAAAACCTGTGGCATTTACATTTCTGCACAACAAATTTTCAGAAGATAATCCACAGCCACAAAATTATTCTTAAACTTCCACGTTCCTGTCCTCAAATTTTACAGTCTGCAATACCATCTGTCAGAACAAAAGGCTCTGTGGTGAAAGAAGGTGAAAACATTAGATATGGATGTAAGATTTGGGTCAGAAGTCTGAAAAGAAAGACCAAAAGGCAGAACCTATTCCTGTTAGAGCCTATGTTGAAAGAATGTTCTTCAGTCTCTGACAGGATATACTCTGAAAACTGTAGACAGGCTGATGCTGTAATATATGCATATATACAGCTACCTGGAATCTTGGTTTAAAAACAAAATTGTGGTTTTGGACATTAAATATATTTGTTCACAGACCATTTCTATTTGTAGTAAAATGCAAAATGAAATAAGGGTTCGTTTAATCCCATGTGGAATACTAGGCCACTTATGGTGCCATATAAGATAGTATATATATTTTTTTTTATTTATTTTTATTTTTTTTTCTGGACCCCCCTGTAGGAATCTATGAAGTACATATTTAGCTAAATTCTGTACCTGGTTCTAATCTATAATTGTTTTAATACACAATAAAGGGACTACAAAAGGGAGGAAATAATCACTATTTCATAGTTGCTGTTTCTCTTTGTGGCCGAAGAGCAAAACACAAGAGGAAGATGGAAGGAAAGAAGAAGAAGAAAAAAAAAAAACTAGTTAAAACATCTGAAAGGCTGAGAAAAAGTTGCTGGAGGTTTTTCATAGCTTTTGCCTACAGAAAGAAATTTGATGCTAATGAGGAAGGCAGACAGCAGTTGTCAATTTCCTAAGCACTGGAACCTCCTCCTTGGGTGCTAGATGTTCCCCTCTAGCACAATTGTAGCTGCACAACTAAAGAGGACCTTCTTCATAATTAATACAAATAACATATTTGCAAAATATTCCACTTTCTATTTCTTTTTCTTTCTTTCTCTCTCTCTCTTTTTTTTTTTTTTATATATTTTTGGATGAAATAACTTATTACATGGAAAAGTCTGTTATTCTGGAGCATCTTTTTCATCCTAATGTTAGCACATCTTCTTGAATGTTTATTAAAGTTTCAAGAAGTAGTCATGCAGATTAGCCTAAATATCTTATTTTGCCTTAGCACCAGATTTCTGTTAGAACAGAACAAATCATTACATTCATTCATCATCATTTGGCTGTGAGGTTCCAGGATGCCAAAAGCAGTAAACACTTGTGGAATCTACAATAATTGAGAGCAACAGTAAATTACATTTTAAGTGCTCATCAAGGTGAGAACAAGGCACTTCATGACTCTTCGTACATCCTTGTTAGGAATTTTGCCAAGCTAGAAGAATGCACAGGTTCATAGAAGTTGCTAACTTTAACCTTCCTATGAGTGTGTTTGTGCTGTACAAACTCAAGAGATTTTTTTTTAGATACCTAACCCAGTTTAAAAGAAATATATATATAATAATATTTAATTGCTTTGGATGGAGTACTAGAACTTTTAATACATGCTGCCGCTCTACTCCAATTGGATCATTTAAAATGCAGTGGATACCTGCTTTGTTTCCTTTAGAGTTCAGACAGGACGAGATGTATTTAGCTGTGGTTTGCCACAAGAAGAGTTCCCTCTAAGGCATAACATCAATGTCTTAGCATTGAATATTGCCAATAAAGCAGCTGTTGCTTAGTTTGTCAACATATGCATAAGCTATATAGCTAGTAGAAACACCATCATAGAAGAACTGGCTGCTTTAGAAGGTTCGTTTTTTTCGCAGTTTTGCCCTTATGCAAAGAAATTCAATTGGGTGAAGAAGTTTGCCTTTAGCACTAACAAGGCACATTACCAAGGTACAATTTTTGGATTATACTTTAACTGGAACACCATTACGTGGTCCTGCTAAATTCAGTTACCATTCTAGTTATAAAATATACTTGATCTCCTCATGTCATAGTCAAGATTCAAACTTATCCACACTAAATTAAATTGTGTGTTGCTCCTTTGTGCATTCTACTTCAAATTTTGCAAATATTCCACTATGCCTAAAATTAGGTAATTTTGGCCAATGAAGTCCTAAAGAGTCAAAGATGTATCTTATCCGTCCATTTGTATGTTAACCAAGATAGGAAGGGTTTGATCCCTCATGCCTACTCTCCATTTTCTTCTTTAGTGTCTGTGGAATATAAAAAATATAGGGAGGGAAGGGAGATATCCTGTTCCTAAAAATTCCTGTTCTTATAGAAGGAAGTTTTTTTTGTTTGTTTTATTTTATTTTATTTTATTTTATTTTATTTTATTTTATTTTATTTTATTTTATTTTATTTTATTTTGTTTTATTTTTTATCTTTATTATTTTTGTCTTCTGATTGCTCATCTGTCTGTGTATTGTACTGCAGGTGGCTCCAAAGCAGTACAGGCAGATGGTAATAATTACTCAAAGACTTTCTTTATATATGAGGCATCCAGGAAAAGCGTATACATTAAGAATACAATGATTCGTAAAAACGTGTATGGAACCCTGTGTTACACTGAATAAAAATTGCATTTCTAAGCTGTACAGGTCCTTGTTGAGTGTGGTCATATATTATCAGGTGACTTAGATAAATCTTCAGAAAGCATAATAGACACAGAGATCCACTTTGAGATACTCTGAGTGGAAATTGCTTCCCCTTTCATTTTCTCAGCAAAGGAGACAAACGGCTTTAGAAAAAAATTTTGAAAGGTTTTGTCCTATACAGATAAAAATCCAAGGCCTCCCACATATCTTATTTCTTCTCTTGTCGGTTGGCATGGTTTGGTAAATTATTAAGTTGGCTGAGTGTTAAAGCTACTTAAACCAGGAATATCAGGCAGAAATGTTACCAAAATATATATATATTTGGATGGTAAATCTAGTTTTCTCTCTCCCAGTTCTCCCATCATTCTCCCTGTTGTCTTAAACAAAAAACTTATGGAGATCACTTCAGGAGAAAATATACTGTTAGAGAAATGTAACAATAAGACAATGCTATAGAACATTTGAGATAGTGTTGGATACTTATGTTTATATAGTTAAATCCACAGGTTTCTAAACTTCAGCTGCATTCAGTGAGACCTATTAGTATAAACTGTAGAGTCTAACTTAGCAAACACATACTTAGTGTCCTGGAAAACACAGATAAGTGGGAACAAGTTCAGATGCGGTAACCATTTTCTTGATCTATTGATTAAGTCATTGAGAGTGATGACCTGATATAAACCAAAACCAGTCATGTTTAGTCATTTCAGGTTTAGAATAAATGTTTATGTCTTACTTTTTTATGAGTTTTGTCTTGGGGAGGAATTGGAAAGATCAGTTTCTGTTATCAATTATTCTCTCTTTATTGACAATGAGATTCTAATACTGCTGTGCCCAGTTTATAGGTATTATTTTATGAAAATATAACCTGTGACAAAGAAAAAATGTTATAAAGATGCAGAAGAGCAGAAATAAACTCGGTTGTTTATTTGTTGTGTTGGGAGACAAACTGTTAGGAATTTTTGCAAACATTTTTCACAGAGGTGTAGGAGAGGAAATGCAGATCCAAATGCTGTCAACATTTCTGTCAGGATGATTCTAATAGGATGTTATCAGATAGTGAATTTGGTGACAAGGTAGTGGAAGGTATGTTACCCTTTTGAGCCTTTTGATGCATTTCATAAGGATCTTAAGAGTATTGTGTCCCAGTGGGGGTATCAGGAACCACATAAGCTCTCTACTGGGGCTGGAGGTGCAGTGCATTCCAGGGCTCATTCCACTACCCTTACTAAATGCAAATCTTGGGATGTCCACCAGGCTGTAACTATTGCCTGCCTATGTAATATCTCTGTAGCCTCAAGTCCCAGCTCTAGCTCAGTTTTGCTGGACTTACTTTACTAACACTTTAACTTCTGCCAGTTTCTCTTTGTAATGCATATGGAATTTCATAGAACCATAGAACCATGTTGGTTGGAAAGGACCTCAAGTAGTTATCTAGTCTGTACTACTATCCATGTCACTTAAGATGTTGATCCAGCAGGGACTCCTAGAATACTCTACTTACCAGTCACCAGCTGGACGTTTAGCCATTGATCACTTGTGGCTGAGTCTTGTTAACGTTCAACCCACATAGCTAACCCACTCAACTGTTTTTCCAGCACATACTTGCTCAGCTTCCTCAGCTATGGGAAAACGCTAAAAGCCTCACTGAAGTAAAGAATGTTTGTTTTTTTGCAATTTTTTTTTTTTAACTTTTTAATCATTTTTTTTCCAGGCAACATGATAGGCAGCAGCCTCACTAACACACCAACACCAATCAAGTCATTCAGAATCTGTTAATAAAACTTAACAACCCCATGATATGGAGTACATCTATAACATTTTGTTCTAACAATGAGAATCCCTTCACCGCCCCAAACTTTGTTGGTACACACAGAGGTCAGTTTTGTCTTTCAACCTTTTCAATATTGTCCATGATCAGGCTGTCTTTTGTCTCCATCATCTTGTTCTCATTTTCCCTGACATTCAGTTTGCAAGTAGAATAACTATAGAATCCCTACCTGTATGCTTTTATGTCTTTCACTAGTTACCTCCAGATGGAGTTTTGCTTTCCTTATTTTGTCCATAGTTGCCTAAGCAATTCCTCCATACTTCGCTTTTGTTGCCATGTTTTTGTTGTTGTTGTTTTTTTTCCCCAGCCCTTCTGGATTCCTTTTGTTTACTTAAGTTTACTCAAGAGCTGTTTGCTTAGTCAAAAAGGTCTTTTGCCAAAATTACCAGTGTTCCTGCAAAGCAGAATGTTTCATTCCTAAGCTCTCCTTAAATTCTCTTTAAAAATCATCTTGTTCTCCTTGACTCCCTTCTCCTTTGTGGCAGCTTCCCAAAGACAGCCTACTAAGCAACACCCTGAATAAGATGAAATATACACTTCCAAAACCCCAGAACTGGTTCATGCCTTTCCATTTCTCCTCCAGATCCTTAATTTAATAATTTTAGACACATTGCAACCCAAGCTGCCCTCTGTGACTGCCACCAAATTCTATATTTATGAGCAGCAGGAGTAGAGTACTACCCCTGGGCCAACCCTCCAGCATTTGCATTTGGAGACTGTTACCAGGGTAGTCTAGTAAATTCTTGGACATCCTGCCTACTCCTGTATTGCCCTCCTAGAAGATTTCTAGCTTGTTGAAAAACCCCATAAAGGCAAGAACTTTTGAACAGGACACCTTTGCTAGATGTAATGAGGGAGAAAGTCTCATTTACTACACCCTCTTGTGAGTTTTCCCCCATCCCCAGTGTTCGTTCCCACTCTGGTTTTGAAAAAAACCTCTTAACAGGCATATCTCCATTTTCAAGCTGGAGTTCTGCATAAAGAAGATCCTTATTCAGAATATCATGTCTGTTCTTCCCAAACAGCTAGCATCCACCTGCAACTGTCTTCCAACCAAAAGTGCTGTGATCTTCAGAGCAGTGTAGCCAAAGTCAGGGTCCTGGATTTCAGAGTTTTTAGGCTATGGTGGGTTTTTTGGTTTTGTTCTCAATGATGATTTTTTTTTTTTTAATTTTGTAATTATGAGAAATCAAGAGGAGGGAGTTGTCCACATCAGTTTTGTTCACATCAGTTTTGTTTATGTCAGTTGGGAAAGGATGAACTAGACTTCTCTTTGGATTGACTGGGAGTAATTTGAAGTGTGGAACTGTGTGTGTTTTTTTCTTTCTTTGTAAAGCGTGTTGTTTTACTCTTTTTTTATTATTAAATAATAATAATAATAAAGATACTGACAACTCTTCTTCTTTGAGATAAGTGATTTATGTACATGCTTTACATATACAGGGGATTATAGCCAAAGTATTCAAGACCAAGCGTGTTTTTGCCTTGATAGTGCCAGTAGAACAGTTTTAGTGAAAGTCTGTGTTCTTTGTAGCCAAAAGCTTTGACTTTTGAAGATGCCCTAAGACATAAGGTCAGAGAGTAAAATAATCTGATTTCAGATTGTAGCATTTGTCTGTTTGCACATGATAGGAATACATGGTCAATGGGAGACTAAAATTTTACAAAGCTTTTATTCTATTGTTACTGTCTATCTCTTACCAGAGATCCTAGACACACATTTAATGCCCAAATGAAAGGAATTTTTTTACTTACCAAATACTTCTGGCACAAGTCAGTGTGTGCTTAATAGCAATTCTAGGAAAATAAGTGCCTGCTTTGTAATATTCTGTAACCATTTTTCATACATGTAGCAAATACATAAACATTAGTTATAATGAAAGTTTCTGCATGAACAGAATTAGCTTATTATTATTATAATAATATTATTATTATCATCATCATTATCATTATCATTATCAGATAATTATAATTGTGTATTTGAGTTTTCTTTGTTGTTGTGTTTGTTTGTTTTTTCCTTTTAACAATGGTAGTGGTACAATCACAGCATTGGTGGAAAGAACTTCAACTTTTCTCGGAGAATATGAAATCTTTCACAGAATCACAGAATCGTCTAGGTTGGAAGAGACCTCCAAGATCACCTAGTACAACCTCTGACCTAACACTAACAAGTCCTCCACTAAACCATATCATTAAGCTCTACATCTAAACGTCTCTTAAAGACCTCCAGGGATGGTGACTCAACCACTTCCCTGGGCAGCCCATTCCAATGCCTAACAACCCTTTCAGTAAAGAAGTTTCTCCTAATATCCAACCTAAACCTCCCCTGGTGCAACTTTAGCCCATTCCCCCTCATCCTGTCACTAGGCACGTGGGAGAATAGACCAACCCCCACCTCGCTACAGCCTCCTTTAAGGTACCTGTAGAGAGCGATAAGGTCGCCCCTGAGCCTCCTCTTCTCCAGGCTAAACAACCCCAGCTCCCTCAGCCGCTCCTCATAAGACTTGTTCTCCAGACCCCTCACCAGCTTCGTTGCCCTTCTCTGGACTTTCTCAAGCACCTCCATAACCTTCTTGTAGCGAGGGGCCCAAAAGTGAACACAGTACTCGAGGTGCGGCCTCACCAGAGCCGAGTACAGGGGGACAATCACCTCCCTAGACCTGCTGGCCACACTGCTTCTTATACAAGCCAGGATGCTGTTGGCCTTCTTGGCCACCTGAGCACACTGCTGGCTCATATTCAGCCAACTATCAACCAGTACTCCCAGGTCCTTCTCGGCCAGGCAGCTTTCCAACCACTCATCTCCCAGCCTGTAGCGCTGCTTGAGGTTGTTGTGCCCCAGATGCAGGACCCGGCACTTGGTCTTGTTGAACTTCATACAGTTGGCCTCAGCCCATTGGTCCAGCCTATCCAGATCCTCCTGCAGAGCCTTCCTACCCTCGAGCAGATCGACACATGCACCTAACTTGGTGTCATCTGCAAACTTACTGAGGGTGCACTCAATCCCCTCATCCAGATCATTGATAAAGATATTAAAGAGGACTGGCCCTAGTACTGAGCCCTGGGGCTCCTTGGATAATATAATAATCCAAATTGAAGTCTGGTGCAAAAATCCCCATGAGCAAATATAATTTATCTAAAAGAATTGCCATTGAGCCATTAACAATCAATGCCATGCTTTTTAACTCCGATCCAAAAACAAGAAGCTCTGGGCAAGACAAGGTCTCCACTCTTCTTCAAACAAGATGGCAATAGACATCTGGCTTTGGATGACCCCACCTGGGACACCAGTTTTAATTTCTGCCACCTCTGGCAGTCTTGTAATAGATGTTCAGGACCACAAAATGCTAGAGATGACAGAACATTTGGTAGTGGTCCATGTAAATTTTATACAAAATTTTCAATTCATCATATTATAAGACGGGGGAAAATAAGAACAGAGCTCATGCCATGAGCTCTGAAAAGGCAGGGAACTTATCAGGTGAAATAATTTAAATTAATATTGATTAGTTTAATGTTGGCTTAGAAGGATAGTATCACCTGGTAAACAGTCCAGTTTACTTAGTAGATCTAACTGTGTTTTCCTTGGAGACACCTCAAGAATTGACAAGAGTGAGCTCCACTTAGTTGATTTGATCTGGCAAAAGTAGATACTGTAAAAAATAGATTTTGTGTACACTGAAAATGCAAGTGTTTTCTAAGCTATGAAGCTCTTGTGGTCATTTATAGTTTATAAAGTTTACTGTCTACCATCAAAGAAATTACGGTGCCTTAAAACTAAGTAATCCTGTATTTTACCTACCATGGGAATGGTAGGGAAGTTGTAAGATTATAAATTGTAAGAATAATTTGCAAATAAAAGTGAATTAATAATCTGGAAAAATAAAAAAGTTTTCTGTTATAAGGAAGTGCTGATAATAATCTGGTGCTTATATTTGGTTAAAATAAGGGCTTTTTATATACCTATCTAGATTTTACGAGTATTTCCTCAATCTGCAAATAAAAGCAGAAAACAATTACAAGGGAAAAAAAAAGTCTAGATGCCATTTCAATATTTGTAATTAAATGAACTGTCCAAAATCATATTACAGATGAACATGAAAATGGAAAACTTTCAATTAAATAACTGTGCAGTAAAATGGATTTTTTTTTTTTTTTCAGTGAATAAGTCTACAAAAGCATTTGGATCAGAATGTAATTTAGCTGAGCCTTTGGCTCAGTTTTAAATCTTTCACTTTCCTGTGATTCTTTTTTTGTGTGTGTGATGTCAGACTTTCAAAATTTTAATTTCTGCATTCCATTAAAAGCCACCTTTTTCATGATGCTGTTTTCCTTACTTGCTTAGAAACACAGAAGGGAGTATATTCACTGTTATTATTTGAAAGAACTTAAAATCCGTGACTTCTATGGGGACTTCACTGTCACACCTATTCATGTTCTATTGTGAATGTCAGGTGCTACTTTTGGTACATAGCACAAAATAGAAATCAAGCATTATCAAACAGCTTTTATACAGCTTTTTTGGTGCAACAAGAATATAAATGATTTTGAATATTGTACATGGAGAGGTCAAATTATCTTAAATCAAGATCAGTAGTTTCAGTGATACACTGTCTATTTATCTAAAATTCTATTAAGAATATTCTTTCTGCCAGAAAATTTGACTTTGAAAATTCCATAGTTTAAGCAACTATCTGACTCATATAACAAGACTGAATTACACCAGGTGGTATTCACTGATATATTTGATAATGTAATAAAGATGCCAACCCTGACAAAATGTGTTCATTTGAAAATAAGGCAAAATGACATTTTACTGGAAAGCTGGCTAATGAAAAATATTGCTTATGGATTGAGGAGACCCATCAAGTAGATTTATAGCAGACAACATTTGTCAGATCTCAAGTATTTTAAAAAGGTTTGAAGGCTTATGCAATAGGCAGTGTGACTATTGTCTCTTCAGTACAATGAACACAATAAAAAGAAGAGTAAGTTCTGACATTCAGACTTGCATGGTAAAGGGCTTTCTGTGTAGTAAAACTCTTAAGCTGGGTATGCTGCTTCTTGAGCTTTTACAGGCACAGTCATGTCTGGACCACCACCTGGATGTTTTGCTAGCTCCACAATTCAAAGAGATACTGCTTGGGGGATTAAATGCTGTGAGTCGGATTCAGTGAATCCAAATCCCGGCAGAAGTTTGGCAGTGGACTGAGTCAGTTCTGAGGATGCCAGCATTAATGGCTGAGGGCCAAATACTAATCTCGGATGCATGGCACGTGTCTCCTCCTATCTTGATTAAGCCAGGTCTCTGACTTGAACACACAAAGCATAACAGAAGATTTTCTAAGACATATGCTAATTACAGTGCTATACAACGTAGTTGAAAATCTGGTCTTTTTTTTTTTTTTTAATTTTATTATTATTTGATGAAGAAAATTAAAAAAAAAAAAAAGGAGGAGGGGAAGATGAAAATGAAAGTAAGTTTTGTTAATAGCAGTCACACTGTTTTACCCCTGTCTGCTTCCTAATCTCATATTCTCCTCTTTCCAAAGGATTCAGTCTGTACCTCCCCAAAAACACCATGAAATCAAACTAGCAGGAGAATTAGCACAGGAAAATTATTTTCCTTTGTGGGACATGACAGGATTCTGAAAACTCGCAAGTATTTACTCTTTAAGCTAATTTTGCAGTGTTGTAAAACAACATGCAAACTGCAGGGTAGAGAGAAATAAGAGAGTCAGCATAGCAAAACTCGATTAGAAAGTTTGATTTGATTATCTGTTCCTTATTTGCATCACACTGCTGTTTCACTTGGAGGTACCTGACTGGAATATTTTCACTGCAATCTGAGCGTGAAAACTGAAGCTATCGGCAGAATACCAGACTGCAGGAAACACAGCTTTTTATGCTGGAACATTCTAGCACGCTGATTGCTGCTTTGAAAATCATACTGCAAAGGTTTTCTCTTTATTTAGATGGAAAATGTCCAGAAAAAATTGTGGTTGAGCTTGAAGATGAGAAATGGGAGATTGAGGGGCAGAAAGGTACCGTACAAATGGTTTGCTGCAGTATCTTAATGTACTGGTCTTGAACTAGACGAACTTGACAGATTAAGGAGAGTGAGAATCAGTCAGTTCCTGATGACTCCAAAAGTCACAACAAAAGAGACGATGGTTGTGTATTTATTATCTAAGAGCTACACAGAAGACCGTCTTGTACAATAATATTTAAAAAGGCTCAGCTAGAGAGGTTAGCTTGAATAACAAGGAACAAAAACACCTGACCTTTTCTTAGAGGAAAGGCCATTAGTGGAATGATTGATTTTGTGCTTAACTTTTTACTTCTTTTCTTTTTTGCTTTCTAATTCTCTACGTCACTTGAAACACCCCAATTTATTTTTAGCCATGGTATACTTAAACAAAATTGGGGAGGGGTAATTGTGAGGCTAATTAAAAAGTCCCTTAGTATTGAATTTCACTTTCAGTGAGCTACTTTTAGCCTTCACATTCTAGCAGGATAGATGTCAGAAATTATACTGCTTTTGATTATTTTTTAAATAAAAAGATGAAGAAAAATTTTTAAATTATAATCCCTATTTCACTGACACATTCCCATCAAACAGAAATTAAAAATTGCAAGGAGAAGACATTGTCCTGCATCTGAAGTGTTGTAACAAATAAGCTTCTCTCTTACATGCTGGAATCATATATAAAGTAGATGAGATTGGTAGGGCCAGAAATCTTAATTTATTTATTGTATAAGTGTAATGCCAGCCACCTCCTGTTTTCATTATACCAGTCTACTGCCAGCCATTTCCTGTTTTCATTAGACTATTGTAATGCTAGGCTCCTACTGTTCTCGTTAGTGCAGGACTGTGTAATGGCAACCACCTCATGTTTTCATTATAACAAAACTGTATGGTGCCAGCTGCCACTTATTTTACTTTACAGAATAGCATTTAAATGTAGTCCATACTCTTTCCAAAAGAATATACACAGAGATGCCAAGGATCTTCTATTTCTATGTTTTTCAAAAAAAAAAAAAATGTTGGGAAACACCCTTACTGACTATTTTGTTACTAGAAGAATGACAGAGGAGTTACACAATATACAGAGAAGCTGGGGAAAGTGTTAAACTGTTGTGGAGAACAGTTAAATTCTAGCAACTGTATTTCTGATCCAACCTGAGTTTACCGGAGATAAAAAGTTTGTTGTAGTAGTTCAAGGTCTGGATATGATGTCTAGGAAAATCCAAGTTAAATTCCCAGCTCCAGCATGTATTACCTGTGTGGATTGCGTAACGTATAAGTTTTCAGTCTGATTACTCCAGCTGTGAGTGGTCTGGAGATAATAAGATTTTCTCTGTCCAAAACATTGGATTTTGTTTGTTTGTTTTTGATTATTTTTTGTCATAAACTGCTTTAAATAGGAATCATTTCAATACCTATTTGTAGTGATTTATAAGTACATGTTATTCCTTCTTCGTTGTCTTAAGTATGATTGCAATGATATTAAGTAGTACTAAGAACAACCTGATGATACAAAGATTTTCCATTGCAAGAAGATCTTAAAAGCATAGCCTCACTGAAAGCTGTAAGAATTATGTTACTAAAGTGCAGTTAAGTTGTGTTTACATTGCAAATGCATGTAGCTATTTTTATTTATTTATTTTGTATTAGATATCATAACAACATATAGATAATTCTAAAAGGAATAAAAGTATGAGATGTGAAAATATTTTTGATTTACTAAAAAGTTGTAGTTTAAATGCTTAGGTTTTAGCTGATATTGAACATTAGAGATGCCAAAAAGTAGTGCAGTGTCACTGCTCTGTAAAGACTATGTAACATCTATGTAGATGTTCTGTAATATCATTGCAGTTAAATATGTGGTTTATGTAAGGGGGTTGTGACCTCAGGTCTATAATGTATGAATGAGTAGTGTTTTAGTCATGAGACAGAACCAACACATCTACTGGCACACACACACATCTGCTGCCTCTGTTCAGAAGCCTTGGGAGCTTGAAGTGCTTGCCGTCAGGATCTGAAAAAGCACCACAGCAAAAGCCCTTGCTCTGTACCTGACTAAAATTATCAGTTCTGCACAGTGACTTTGGTTTTACTTATTCATGTGATTCCAGCTTGTCATGTTTTATCTGTTGTATGTTTTAATGATTTATAGCATCACTGTAGTTTGTGAGGAGAGGGAGAAAGCTCTGTGGACAGGTACCATGAAAATAAAATTTCACTGTTAAAAATACCATTCCCTATATTCACTTCTTTGGAAGAAAACAGCTCTTCGAAAGTACTTTTTTTCCCATTTCTCCAGTCTTGATGGAAAAGTTGTGGTTTCATGAGAAGAAAAGTATTCTTTGTCATTCTCAGATTGCTGTATTATTAACATCACTGAATAGAGTAACTGACAGATGTGTATAAGTTTTGTTAAGATGATTAAATGCTCTGGAAATCATAACCTGTCAGTGTTCCCTGGGAAACAAAGACCTTTCCATCTGTTAGGGGACTCTGTAAATGAAAGTAATGAGTCACCTCTAAAATGACAGCTGTCACCCATAGGATTTGAGCTTTGAAAGAAGTGCAAAAAATATAAAGAAATATGTATAAACTGTTGATCAAAAAAAAAAAATCTTAATCTGTTATTATTTTGATCACCTCACTGTGGGCAGGGTGTAATAACTTGTAATTTGTCTGTGATCTTTAGTGTCTGAATTAGGTCCAAGTCAATAGGAAGACAGTTAGGTTTAATGATGTTGCAGTTTGATAAGGCACTATATGTCTGCATATATCTTTGCACATTCTCTGTCACAGTCTTCACAATGAATAAAATTTTATGAGGATGGTGGCGTATGATAGCAGCACATTTGAAAGTTACTTCTGAGCTGTGAAAGCCCAATAAAACAGAAACTAGGGAATAGAGCTGATGGAGAGCAGGATTTTTATTTTTGTGCACTTTGGTTTACCCACAAAAACAGTAGACCTGTATACTCTATGTCCTCATTATTTGTTTTAATAAAAGTAACTGACTTTTCACTCTTTTTCTTGTACCTTTTTTTCTCTTTTCTGACATATTATATGAAGTAAGGCAGGTGGATTCATACCATTTTCTGTGAAATAAAATGCAAATTTTGTTATGCAAATGGACCATTAAGAACTGAATTAGATTGAGCAAAGCTGGTAAATCAGCAATTATACTGTGTGTGTTTTTGTTGTTGTTGTTTGTTTGTTTGCTTGTTTGTTAATACAGCAAAATTCCATCTCAAAAGCTCAGATAAAATCCAACAAGTCTGCAACACATGTTTTGGATGGTAATGTGATTCACCACTAGAAGAGAAATCCTAGGGCTGATGTGCTTTACTGAATCTGGTATACATTTAACCATCACTTTGACGTAATCTTTAAAGCTAAGGAAGCTGAGCAAAGTGCTTTGAGTCAACTGGCAACACGGTATATTAATTACTGCTCATAATAACTTCCATTTTTACATAGTTGTTGAGTATTTGTTCATGTTAAGCCAAATAAAGTCCTCGGTCTTTATTGATGATCATGATTAATATTTACGTTGCAATTAAAAATGAGTATGCTTTTAGCTTCATCAGCGTTGAAGATTTTCTGGATTATTTATAACATGAAACAAAAACAATAATTAAAGAAATTCACAAACTGAGCAAACGTGGTTCTTCAAATAAAATTTTAACTGAATTTTATCTGGCTGCAAAAATCCATTCTGTGCTATCCAACTCATGAAATGAGTAAGGATTGGTCTTTCTCCAGACCACCCTCAAAGGTTTGGAAATGTGGACTAGCATTTTCTAGTATGCCTTACAAGCACTCGGGATGAAGGAAATAAAGAAAGTGAATGAGGAGAGCTGGCATGCACTTTCAGGATGCTATGGGATTTGAGATTTGGCTGCAGCACCTGATGGCTCCTCACTAGTGAATGTTGTCATTGCCCATAGAAGCTTGAATTTCTTCTAGGCAGCAGGTGATACAAACAAAACCTTAGTCTGGAGTAATTACGGGTTAGCAGTAGACCGGTCTCATTTTTACATTCTTGATCCCACATTAAGCATGGCAAACCTCCAGGAAGGCTTTTTGAAGACGAGCCCTCAATTCAAACATCCTAAAATGGTTCCTACTTCTCCCACTGTTGCAATAATATAGGGGGTCCCCTCCATTTTCCCTGGATTGATAAGATCTAGTAGGTACTCTAAGTCTGCTCAAACCATCTTGTTCTCTTTCCTTTTTTTTTTTTTCTTGATTTCTGCCTGCAACCACCACATTTGAAGTTCCACTGGTTTTAAGTTTTAGCAGTGCAGATATAGATATTATTAATAATTGTTGGAGAACATTTACTAGCATGCTTATTTTTTTTTAGCTCAGTTTCTAGATCTTCCATTGCTATTTCCTGTTTTAGTCCACTGGAAATGGTGTGTTTAGAAAAGAATGGTGGTATATTTATAGTCATCAGCAGTGTTACTCAATTGAACAACTGTGGAAGAAAACTGTCCATGAACAAGGCTATATTTGCCATCTTTCCTGTTTTTTTTTTTTGTTGTTGTTTGTTTGTTTTTGTTTTTGTTTTTTTGTTTTTTTTTTGTCTTCTGGACAGTATTTAAGAAGACTGTTACCTTTTCAAAAGTTAGGTGTTTTCTTTTTAGCGGAGTGCTTTGTCTTACTTTTGACATGTACAAAAACACTGTCAACTAAACAAATGTACTTCCTGCTCACATTACATCCCTAAATAAGTCAACTAATCAGATTCTGCTGCGGTAGCATTGGTGCACTGAGTGGCAGAGTTGGTGTATACTGGGAAGCTGCTTCACTTACACTGTAGTGTAGTTGTGCAAAATTTATTATGGAAGCATAATTACCAGCCTTTAGAATCTCTTCCAGAAGAAAATAGCATAAAAGAAGTCCAGAGTCTGTCTGAACAGGGTGTTTATTCTGGAGCCTTCCACTACTGCAGACTTTGCACTGAGGCAAAACCTCAATGCTTTTAAGAAGCTTATGTTGTGGTCAAAGATAAAGGTTTATTAACAGTTGCTAATCTCCCTTCTAAATCTCTTATAATATAATGGTACTGTAACATTATTAAAATAGCTTCACATTTATTATTTTCTGCTATATTTACTAAATTCACTTGATGTTATACAAATGTTATTAAATGTATAGCAATGGCTTGCATTCATTTTGTTTTCCACGTAGAGTGAGACATAAGGTGAATGATCATAAGATGATCATTCCTATAGCCAATATTGATTTAAGCATAGAAAGCCAATGGGTATTGAGAATAAATACAATTTGTCATATGGTTTAAGACAGCTCCTAAAAATGTATCGATAACGAAATACATAGTTATGATCCATATTATAGTTAGAAGATATTGAATACATTAGTTATCTGGAATATACATATCAGCTGTTTAACTTCCTCATATTTTCAGTTAAAAAATACTAAAACAAAATAATTTTCACTAAAGATGAAATAGCTATACATTTAGTTATTACTAAAACAATGATTTAAATTTGACTAGTTTACTAGTAATATTCCTCTTAACAGGATCTCCCATTGAACTCACAATAGTGAATGGAGAATTTATCCATAGAAAGAAAAGTGTTTTAACTGGAAAATAAAAATATGGCTTTTATATATTTTAGCAAATATAATATGATCAAATTTTAAAACAAGTAGAATTCTAAGAAATAAATGGAATTCTTATCTACAGAATATCAATATTTTTAAAATTGTATGGTAAGATATGAATTCTCTATACAAGATAAATTTGCAATGTAAAATATTTAAATGGATATAAAAAAGATGAGGAAGTGTGCCTAATAAAAGAGATACTTGCAAAATCCTTATAGCATGTAACATTGTAGAAGATGTTTGTTGTAAAAGGGTTAAAAACAGATGCATAGAATATTTTGCTAAAGACAATAATAACAGAAGAAGATAAATGTCATTTTCTGATGGTCAGACAGGTATGCTGTTTCCACTTTAATGTTGATGCCAGCTCAATAATCTCTATTTTATCACTTTCAAATCAAACCACTGAAAAGAGTTCTGCATGTGATTGCCCTTGAAATGATGAAAAATTTACAGCTAATACAAAATGTAATTGCAAATTTGTTAAGGAATATTTCTTTTTGCGAACATATTGCAAATATATTTTTGAACTGCATGAGCAATCAACTGATTTCTAGAGGCAGTTTAAATGCTGTCTTTGGAAAAAGTTGGGGATGACAGACTTGCTGATCCCCTAGTTCTCTGACAGCAGTTCAGTAGGTGCACTTTAATAAGAATTCCATGGACTTAACAGTCAAGGCACTAAACACAAAATATTTTAAGAGATGGAATTTTAATTATTCAATTTCTCAGCAGGTCAAAATCTAAACCTTTTGTCCAATTGTCTATGTTTCAAGCTATGTCTACATTCTTGCTTCTTACCAAGATAAATGGCAGAAAGTTTATAGACATTTTGAATTCTGGTACAAATAAAATATCTCTAACCCAAAGGACCTAAGGGAAGGATCCCTATGTCAGAACTCTATTTTCATTTTAAAGAATAACAAAGGGCCTACAATTTGAACAGTATATATTTAGGGGAAAAGGTACATATACAATAATAATTAAAAAGGAATCAGTCTCCAAATCACAGAAAAACATTTCTCCAAAACTTGAACTAATGGCTTTTGTGAGCCAGGCATTATTGGGAACCATCAGTAATAAATAAACCAAGATACTGTGCTCTCTTCCCTGAATCATAACATATGCATTATGGAATACACATCTCAGAAAATTTTAAAGTGGCTCATTAATTCCCTGATCCATTTCTGCATGCACTACTGATACTAAGGTGACCTTTCACAAATAAAGTTATACATAAAGCAGAGAGCCATCCCTTGTATCTACTGGAGAAATACAATTTTTAGGGAAACATTACCAACTGAAAAAATAAGCTTTCAGTTGCTTTTATGTCTTAGACTCAATAAGGGATAAAGACAAGGCATTTATCCTATGAGTGAAAACCCTGAAGCAGTTATGTGTGGTTGGCTTAAGGGAGATCTAAGAATCTCTATTTGACAATCTGGCCACTTTCCAAATGAGAAATCAATGACTCTGTATTCTGGGTAAAGAAAAGCCAGGATGGTTTATGACTTGTTCTACATATACTGTGGATCCAGCCAAGCTCTGAATTACACACAGTTGAAGACAGCAAGACAGCAACATCCCATGTCCAATGAGGCCTTCAGCAGCATAAGGTACATTCTGGCAGGACTCTGCACAGACAGTGGCTTGCTATATTTTGGAATTCAGCCTGTAGAAAGACAAATATATGTAGCAGGAAAAAGAGAAGGAAACAATAGGGGTTTTATGTACCTAGAATAGCCAGCTAATTAGATGCAGGCTGGTTTTGTTTCTGGCAAAGAGGCTTGCAGAAAACATGCAGTGGGTAAAAGTTAATTCTGCCTGCAGGACTAACCTATATCTTCATAATACCTGTAGTATTCTGAACAATCTAAAAATCTTATTTAGCTGTCAAAAGCAATGCCTATTTACTTAGTTATTAGTAAATAAATAAATAAACCAGTATAGAGGTTTTACATTATTTGCTACGTTATTGTTACATCACACAGAAGCAAGGAGAAAGGGCCACATACTCAGAGGAATTCATGATGCTCAAACAGAAGTTATCTTTTTTTTTTTTTTTTTGCTTTTCTCTTTGCCTTTTTTTCTCTCTCTCTCTCTTTTTTTTTTTTTTTAAAAAAAAGGTTTAATTAAGATATTAAATTATAACAACCTCAGTCAGCAGGACATAGGACGCATTCATATTTTCTCAGCTTTTGTCATGTTTACAGCAACATGAATGAAATTATTTACTCTGGCTCTTAAGAAAGACACACACACACACAAATAAAAAAAAATTGAAGAAAAAAAAAAAGCCTTACATTCTTTAGATTATTTTCCCCACTTGTATACTCAGGCAGTGTTTTGATCTTTCATGTTGGGCTGACAGCCTTTGAGAACTTTTACCCTCATTTATAATACTTTTGGTGAACTCACACCAGTGTACTGAACCAAACTATCCTTTATTCAGCTCCATATATCTGTGAGCAAATAACAGCCTGTAGGGATTCAGCACATCAGCTGCTTAAAAGATAAACCTACCCAGCTTGATGAAAACTGTTCACCACCTTCCTGTTGAGAGAAAACGGTTACACATTTCTAATAAATGAAGCAGGAACTGTCATTTTTTTGGCAAACTGATAACTAGCTGTAACAGCCGCAATGCCACAAGTTGCTTTTCCAAAGTAATTACCATCAGGCTCCCTGTGGCATGCAGTGTTTAACACATTTCTTCTGTGTTAATGAATGCAAAAGCAGGCAACACCACTATTAGTAATTGCTTTTTATTCATAGTCCTCATTTTCCAGATAGGTCACATTAAACACAGCCATTGAACAATAGCGTTTGAGATAATTCATACAATGTATGCTGCTTTTGTTTGTTTGTTTGTGTGGGATTTTTTGTTTGTTTGTTTGTTTGTTTCTTGTGTGTTTGTGTATCTTTCACCAGTCATTGGTGCAACTTTGAGCCATATGGGGAGACATGGACTGATAAATGTGAATGCCAACTTGTAGCACAACTGGGCCAGAGAAGTCAAAACCTTAATCAGGTTTCATTCAATTACACCTCAAATCAACAAATCTTGATAGCCAAAACTCCCATTTGAATTAATGCAATACTAATCATTGCCTCATGTCAAAAGAAAGTAATTAAACAATAATAGGTGGGTGTATAATACACTAGGCTTCCGACTTCTTCTTGACCTTAGCAATTTCCCTTCCATTAAGCAACAAACAGCTTAAAAGTTTGTTTGGCTGATGTACGTTGCTCCATTGTGAGCAATATTTAACTTCTGGGAGTAGCTTGGACTGCGAAGCCTATCCCCTCAGGTGGCAAATCATAGTTTAGAAGAATCTCTTTCCTGATGTTCCTGCTAGGAAAAAAGAGGGGAAAAAATAAGGTCTTATTTTGAGTCCTGATTTGATTGGCCAATCTTTTAAGGAACTCTCAGTTGCTGGCTTTCATTAATTAAAAAAAAAAAATAAAGAAAAAAAAAAAAAAAAAAAAAAGAAGAAAGAAAAGATACAAAATGTCTTATGCTCTATTCACAGTGTACAGTACAATTTTATTAGTTACTTTACTTGCTTTCTCTAAGCTCAGCCATTCTCTCTATAGTCATGTGACAGACATTTTATTTCAGTTTTATAAGACATGTACATAAGAATGAGAGAAGTAACTCAAACTCCATCTTCCATTGCTGTCTCTTCCTCCAGTGGTGATAGATAGATACCAAAGAGAAAAAAACCATACATTTTAATTCTTTGTGTGTGGTATTTCCTTCACACATAATCACGTTAATTTTAACTGAACCAGCAAAACTCACAATGTATAAGCTTCACTGTTTTTTTGGTACATTATGAATCCTAAATTATGAAACAGATTTTTAAACCTCGGGTATGCTAACTGGAAGCAATATGCCAAAGATCTACAACACAAGGCAGTTGTCAGCCAAATTAAATAAAAGCAAGATTTTCTAAACTCTTCCGTAAAGCTGTGAGTCATGAATTCTGAATTACCTCAGAGTGGTAAATAAATAATCACTACTAAATACAGATAATGTGTTAAACAGCTAAAGCTAGTAAATCACTATTGACAGAGAGCCTTAAGGTAAATTTTTCTTACATTGACACAGCCCTTTCTCAGAATATTGTGGGTTTATGTCTTCAGACATATACAATGAATTGTACAATTGGTTACTCAGTGTTAAAATCATTTATAAAATACACAAATCTCTATCACTTGACTGCATTTACATACTGGCTTAGATTTTGCTGAATAATGGATCTCACTGGCAGAGCTAAAGACTTGGTGCACAGACACTGAAGTGATGAGCACCACAGAAATACGTATAAAAGACTGATCAAATGATAAGAAATCCTCTCCACTATGGAATTTCAAGCTATCAAGCTATCAAGCAAAATCAATCTTGGGTCTCCTGGCCAAAAAGAAAAAAATATATATAACACAGACAACACCACATTTTAGTTACATAAATTGTCCAAAACATGGAGAGTAGCTTGATAAAACATGTACAAGATCCTTTGTTTACATGTAATTGTAGACTTCTTCTAACAGCAGGAGCTAAGAGCAAACTTTCAGAATGTGTGTTTCCAACAACCAAAGACAATTCATTGTAGGACTGGCTAATTAAAATCACCCTTTAACAGCAATGCCAACATGAAAATGTGTTGCTGTTCTTCCTTGAATTGATGAAAAGTATGGCTTTGTGAGATTCGAGATTGCCAACCTAAATAACCTCTTTGTGTTTGTATAGTAGAGCTTAAATTTAATATAACCCAGACACTATATTTAAAAAATGTACCATAGCGATATGTCCAAGAATATCTGAGGCATATAAGGGACAGATCCTGAGCTAAACATTTTTTCTTTTTCTTTTTCGTGTTCTGTCTGTTATTTTATTTTGAACGTGGGTTGTTTTTTTTCAACTTCCATCTGAAGGTAATTTTGAATTTTTCAAATGCAATAAAATTACCCTTAGAAAAAAATAATTGAAAAGTTGAAACTCTTTCCAAGTTATTCTGCAAATATTTTTCATAAAAAATGAAAACAAAACTAAAAACATCCCCCCCAGAATAAACCATGTATAACTAGAACTGCAGTAATCAATTGCACACTCTAAAAAATGAGAGAAAATACTGTTCATGACTTAACATGTTTTGGCATTGACCTTGTTTTGCAGCTCTCTCAACTTATTAGCAAAACTTTGAAAAGGGTGTCATCTCTTAAGAAGTCAATCAAATATCCTACATTAAACAGACTGTCTGCATGTGTTTGGGAAAGCAAAACAAAACAAAACAAAAAAACAAGGAGGTTACAGGTGTGGGTTTGAGTGTAATTTTTGTTATTAAACATGGATTTGCAATAGAAGCTTCTACAAGGACTTGCACATAACCATGACTGATGGATGTGTTTGTAGGCCATTCAGTTAGCTCCATCAGCTCACTCAAACACATTTTGAACAGATTATGTACTGCAGTACTTCGTAGACCATACATTAAACAAGAGACTTTGCTCTGAGGCACTGCTTCCCACAATCCATGGGGAAAAGGAAGCAGGAAAAAACAAAACTCATAGAGTTCGACAGCTACCGAGGCAACACTTGCCATTTACAATATAAGCCCAAATATTTTTGCAACACAACTATATATTAATTTAATAAAATACACAATATAGCTCTTATACACTCAACAATTTGGCTCATATGCACTGAATCTGCAATAAATCAATAAAAATATGTCATTTGATGTAAACACACTGAATCTTCTTACATTTGCACATTTAAATGATCATGTGATTTGTGTGGATGTCTAAGACATTTTCACTTTCCTGAGCTATTTTAGTGTCCACAAATGAATATAGAAATGTTAATAATGTTAATTTCTTTTGCGTAGTACCCTGGAAGGTAACTATTTTCTTTTTCAAAATTTATTCCCCCCACCCCCCCTTTTTTTTAAACTTATCACTAACTATTTATAGTTTGTTGGACACTAAAATGCTAAATAGATATTAAAATCTTTTTTTTTTCTTTTTTATCAAGTGAATTATCTTATGTGTGTGCAGGACAAGATGGACTATATCATTTTACATTTAACCTTAATGTGATATGAAGTGTTTTACTGATGATCAGGATATGTTTTGTTGAGTAATGATTTGGAATGGTGGGTTTTTATTTGTTTGTTTTCTTGTTCCTTTTTTTTTTTTTCTCTCATATTTGTGGCAGATAACTTTGTACATAAATGTTTACCACAAATGAATGTTAATGTTTGGTGTCACTTGGACTACTACAAGAACTCTTTTTAGGACTTTCAGTAGAAGCCTGCGGTGACTGCTGGAAATTCACCACAGATCAGAAATATTCAACCCTGTTTTTCTCGGGGTTTATACGTAAACAGTAAAGTCAGCATCAGCTATTGAGGACAGTCTCAAAGTATCAGATGTATTTCCATTCCACCTTTCTCACACCTTCCTATCAGACTGTCAAAATGGCACCATCTTTCCTTCATTCATATAGTTCTTAGTGTACTTGACTCTGTCCTAATGAAAGTTTGGTCAAAATGAAACCAGTGTTATCTGTCAAAAAGAAAGATCAGTGAAAAGAACATACTTGTGGGCACTTCAGATGTTCACTAAAAGCCTTAAAGCAGCATTGGTCTTCCTTCATTCTTGTAAACCTGTTACAACCAGGGGATTTTATGATTTCTTTTTTTTTGTTTGTTTTGTTTTTAATCAGCAGAAGAGGAACGTAACTGCCAGCCTGTCCTTATTTTCCCCCTCACTTTCTGACGGCCACAGGGTCGCTTCCCCGACAGTCCTGCAAAAGCTTGTCTATTTCTCTGACAACTTCCTCGGCATCCACCGACTCCCTGCCTAGATCCCGGGCTGAACGGTCTAACTGCTCCAGAACAGAGTCCATCTCACTCGAGTCTCGGCTCACTCGGGAATGCACATCTGCAAATGCCCTAGCCATCTGATCTGATGCAATGAAGGGAGTGTCTTTTGACTGTTTACTAGGCGATAGATACTGACTGTCAGTTGACAAGTATTGGCTGTTTGGTTCAGCCAAGGCTCCTGATTTCACTTCACAACCATCCAGAGGTCCTTTTGTTGAGGTGCAAGGCTCAATGCATGTCTTGGTTGGGCTGCTCGATGCTGAGGGAACCTCCTGAAGCAGAGGACTCAGGGCACGTTTGGCTTTTAAGTAAGGTTTAACATTGGCAATGAGAATAGTGTGCTCTCTCTTGTCTTTCCCAAATGTACAAAAAGTCTTTTTCCCAGTGGGATTCACAGTTTCGTAAGTCTCAGTCTCAACATTAGCTTCAACTGTGGGTACAAAGAGATTTGTGCGATAATCTGCATTCTCAGCCTGGCTGGCTGCAGGGAACTGTGGCATCCAACACCTGTCAGAATGACCAAGCACTCTGCATTCATCTGTGCAGTTAACACATTCTTCTTGCTCTGCAAAACAAAAAAAGAAAGAGAAAAACTCTAGTTATAAGTGGTTTTCTTTACATTAAAGGAGAGTCTATGATCAACTTGCGATGGATTTACTTGACATCTGGTTTCTTAATTATGGAGAAAAAGAAAAGCTATAAGTAAAATATTTCAGAAGGATTGCATAGACTGTCTAGTTGAGACAATAGATTTATTTAATGCTATTCTCTAGGTATTAAAGCATTCACACAGCCCAATGGAAGCAAAAAGGGGTCATTAGAGAATCATTCTCGGTGGAACTGAGCTTCATCTGTAAACTAATCTGCTGTAGAAATCTGTTAGGCTTTGTTCTGTAAAACTCATCCTAGAAAATAGTGAACAGTACTTAAGGAACTCAAAAGGCATTATCAGGATTAATTTTTCAAATCAAATAACTGAGCAATGACTGCCTTTCTGGAAATACAAACACTTCATAAAAATCAGCAAGCTGGCTTTTCATTTTTGTCACCTCCATTTCTTTTGTAATTGTTATGTTGTGTGACAGTCATGAAATAAAAAGGTTTTGTTAAAGAGCCTACTTTTCCTGCTGAGAACAGAGAACTAAAATTTTCCATCAGTATGCATTAAATATAAGCTTGCCAAAAAGTGCATATTGCAATTTTATTAGGCATGAGTATGGATCATGTAATCAGCTTTCCCATTTTTTGTTTTGGTGCAATAACTGAAAATGTATTTCCTCATACAGTTTGGAAGAATGACAAACCATGACATGCTATTTGAACTGATAATGTTATCAGGATTTCTATTGTCTTATTTCTTTCAAAAAATATATAGTTAAATAATATATATATATAGTTCACTACAGTCTTAGAACATAAATTTTAATAGTTCCTGTCCTAGAGTTCAAAGACATAAAGAAAAAATTCTGTTTTAAAAAACTTAGTTTGTCTGTTATTTTGCACTAAGAGGATATGTTTGGGTCATCCTTCACCATTCTGAAATTCTTTACACAACTCTATCCTAATTTCAGGAAGCAGGAGAATTCCAGAAATGCTCTTTAAATGATTTTTATTTTTATTTTTTCAGGAATGCAGAACTGTGATGTGAGTTACCTTCTCTTCCTTTAATTTCACAGTACTCTTCAGTCAATACTGACAAAATTAATCCTTTTACCATCTTTAGGTTTTGATCAGAATTTTGACTCTGATTTTTAACTATTAAGTATTTTCAGCCACAGAAATGGACAAATGGGTTTCAAATTTGATTTGAGGAATTCAGTATGTACAAAATGCCTGAAGTTTCAGCTGGACAACAAAACAAAACAAAACAAAACAAAAACAAAAACCTGTAATTGTGTATTCATATGTAAGGATGAATCACACGCGCACACAAATGTACAATAGCTCTTAAAAAAAACTGAGCAAACTTGTTGACCTGAAAATAGGGTAAATTTTAAATTAAAAAATAAATTCCTTGTAATCTTATGATGTCTGTAAATAACCACCAGATTCATGGACAGCTGCACTGCAAAAACCTAACACAGAAGAAACACTTCTTCTGTGAGTCCAATAGACATGAATATAATGTGACTTAAATTTAATCAAAATTGTGTTATGTCACAATGATCAGTTAAATCAGAAAGAGATAATTTACTCAGATTTTTTAGTTATTAATGATGAAGTCCTATGAAAGAGTGTTATTCTGTATATATGCTCCCTTCCTTGAAAAGTTTAAAATCTAATAAATAAATAAATAAATAAATCAAGTGAGAATGATGAGGAGGACACAGAGTGATTTTTGAAGAAGAAAATGTTAAGACACAGGCTTAAAAAATAAAAATTCTAGGGGACCTCCAAGGAAAAGTAAACCATATTCTGGTTCTAATGTAGAATACAAATTAGAGTAATCATAATGAAAAGCAAGAGTAAAATACATCCCCAACTTTGAGACTACAGCACACTGACAGAACTGGGAAAAATTCTGATTTTACTTCACTTGAACAAAATGGAATGGACATATATGCCCACCCATAGGCACAACATATGTGGGAAAACTGTTTAATGAAAAATATAGTCATACATTTAATACATAAAAACAACATATACCTTATTCCAACCATTAGTTCACCACCACTAAGGTTTTCTGTATGTAGTTTTCCAGAGCTTCTACAGCCTCAAAGCTGTAAAGCAACCAAGTGAAACTTCTAAAGAAAGGGGGGGAGGGGGGGAGAATGGAGGGAGGGAGGGAAAGAGGGAGGGAGGGAGGGAGGGAGGGAGGAAGGAAGGAAGGAAAAGAAAGAAAGAGAGAGAGAGAGAGAGAGAGAAAGAAAGAAAGAAAGAAAGAAAGAAAAGAAAGAAAGAGAAAGAAAGAAAGAGAAAGAAAGAAAGAGAAAGAAAGAAAGAGAAAGAAAGAAAGAAAGAAAGAAAGAAAGAAAGAAAGAAAGAAAGAAAGAAAGAAAGAAAGAAAGAAAGAAAGAAAGAAAGAAAGAAAGAAAGAAAGAAAGAAAGAAAGAAAGAAGAAAAAGAAGAAAGAAGGAAGGAAGGAAGGAAGGAAGGAAGGAAAGAAGGAAAGAAGAAAGAAGGAAAGAAAGAAGGAAAGAAAGAAGGAAAGAAAGAAGGAAAGAAAGAAAGAAAGAAAGAAAGAAAGAAAGAAAGAAAGAAAGAAAGAAAGAAAGAAAGAAAGAAAGAAAGAAAGAAAGAAAAAGAAAGAAAGAAAAAGAAAGAAAGAAAAAGAAATGGAAATAAACAAAAAAGTGTTCCAAGGCCAAGGCAAACCAAACCCTTTCTATAGCAATTTGGGAATTTTAGATTTTGCAAATGCTTTCTCTAAGTTGATTTTGCTATTTTTTCTTTTCCTCCTAATCCTACAGAGTGGATTTGTGGTAAACTTAGCCACTGGCTTAAGAAGTGTAACTATCTAGTAATGAGAAATAATAGTTGCTTCATTCAGGATTTTCTCTAACATATATCTAAAATTACTTTCTTCTTATATGGTATGCATGACAATGCTAAATAAAAGTCTGCAGGCATTTTTGAAGGTTCCCTTAAGCAAGTAATTTATTTGCCAACAATTTTTATTTTTTATTTTTTGCAAACTTAACTATCATTTATACCATTTTTTGCATATAATTTGGTCTCTTTTTAGCAAAAGACAAAAATTAAAAAAAAAAAAAAAGGAAAATAGCTCTCCCATATTTAATATGTTGAAAGGTCACAGTTTACTAGAAGAGCATCAGAAGATCTGAAGAAGGGAAGCTTTTTCAGTCTTTCAGGTACTAGCTTTATGTCATAGTGTCTGAAAATTAACTTACATAACTTCCTATCTGCATTTAATATATATATATATATGTATAAAATACACAGCTGGATAATTTATGTAATAGGATATTCTATTTTAAACCTTTCTCTTAATCTAAAAATTGACTGTACATTATTAACAAAATACTTCCCTGAACTGATTCATTTGTTGAAATGAATAAACTTAAGATGAAAGGTAAAGATCAGAGAATTTCTCAGCCAGTGGAAATATTTTAACTATGCTAGGTACTCAGTACTGTGCCAAAAACTATGCTTTGAGATTTTCAAAATTGATTAGGTTAATTTTGTCACCAAGTTGTGTTCTAAGATTTGAATTTGTTAACTCATTTGCCTACACATACACTGGGTATGAGGATAACTTATACAGTACTTGCATTATTCATTCACACCAATAAAATACAAACTTTGCTGGAAAGCTCTTTAAGTAAAAGAGATATATACCATACAGCATATATATCATATATATTGGCTGTAATATCTTCCTTCCCCTTCCCATTTCCTGCATTTGCTAAAGCAGTTTTTATACTTGCATTCATACTCACAGTATTGACTAACTTTCCATTTCTGCTCCCCGGGCATCTTAGCAGTGAGTGAATTAAATATGAAGCCAAAAAAGAAGGCAGTTTTGTGAAGAAACAAATCCTGAATGACCTTGAAGTGAAAACCACCTGTATTGCATGAGTTTTGGTATTCTAGTTTTGAAAATCTGTCTTTTCACTTCACTCTTTTGTGTCACATCACGGGAAATGGATTTCAAGTATTGATTATCATGCATAATAAGTTGCTCATCTCACCATTAGCCTGTAATTTTGCCTGTTACAGCTAGCAGGCAGTGAAGAAAATCGAACAGGCCCTGTTGTACTAGCAGCAAAAACTATAAACATGAAGTGAACTATCACCAAGGACCAAATTAGTATTTATGAGAAAATAGAATCAATTTAAAGGTATATATATACATATATATATGTAAAATAGGTCAAACACTGTTCTATACAGCAAGATGTGCTGGTAGAGTGATGTGCACCATCGGTCTTTATCTCCATACTTGTTTCCCTCTTGTTGAAAATAAACCCTTAACAGTGCAAGTGTGTACAATAAACAGAAGCAGCCTAGAGGTTTTCCAGATTCTCTGGAGCTTTAAGGCTAAACAGTCAGAAGTGTTTTATGCACTTCAGGGAGAACACACACAAAAATAGAACTGCTAAATTGTCAGCCATACAAATAAAAAGAAAGAAGCTAACTGGAAACAACAGACATCTACACAGCAAAATTTAGTGGACAGAAATTTAAGACGGTTTAGGAAGAAAGTTATGTTGAAAAAATATGAATTGCAGTGCAAGATGTGTATTTTGGTGTAACCTTAGACATACCTTGCATATTTTATTCTAAATTACCAGAGAAGCTGGCATTTAACAGCTGTGTTCTGTAGCAAGTTTAAAGCAAAAGATGCTTTTATTGCACTGCTTTTAATTTCCTACCCTTTCCTCACAAATACTATGATTACACTTAAAAGCAGGTACTTGAGTTCACGATAAATACATTTCACTATAAAGTTAATTAATTAATCAATGCTTTCGATATCTGTCTCCCTTCAATAGCTAAAACTGTGATATCACAGCTTAATTCCTTAATTATACACAATTTTAATCATGGTAACAAAAAGGATTTTTTTTCTAAAAAAAAAAAAAAGGAAAAGAAAAGAAAAAGCAGTGACTCAGTGTAAACAGAGTTCATAAATTCATTGTTTTCCAGTTTAATTGGACCGCAATTATTTAAATTACACATACACACATGAAGCTACAAAGAGAATTGAAAGTAAACAATACATGTACAACATCACCATTTAAATACTTCTAAGAAATATTTAATGTGCTATGTTTTTAACATAAAGAACACTGTAATTTGTATGAAAGTACTCTATATAATGTAATAGTAAATGTCCATGTTTGTGTATAGTGAAAATCAGATTTTAAATATATGTATATGTGTATACATCCCGTACATGTAAGCTTGAACATATACACACACATGCATATATATATATATAATCATATTCCTCCCTAAACTGGTAAATGTTTTTATCAAATTGTGTTAGAAGTGAAGCAAAGTAGACAGAATTTGACAATTTATAAAATTTGACTTGTTAAATGGTTGTTTAAGTGCATTCTTTTCTAAGAACTTGTTACAAAATGTAAAAAAAATGTAGTTCTATATTAACATCTGCTCATCAAAGGAGGATAAATAAAAATATGACCAAATAAATGCACAAATAATACTGAATATTTTCAAATGACAGTAGCCTTTGTTGTATTTGACTGTCCCAGGAAATGCTACTTAATCTTCTTGTCTTACCCATTTACTCTTTTTTTCTCTACCAGCAGTTGACACCTAGTTTCTACTATCACATGAACACCTCCTCCTAATAGACTTTCATTTTTTTTCCCCTTCTATAAATATGGAAGCTAAAAAATAAGCAAGGATGGTTCACTGGAACGTCTCGAGGACTAACGGCTCCAAATGAAAAATACAGGAGAGGACTGATAGCAAAAAGTGCATCTTCTTTTTGAAGCATGCAGTTTCACACTGATGATGCTATTCACCTTCACTCTTGCAATGTTCTATCCTTCATTACTTTACAGAATAAGCAGTAATTCAGGTATTTCTGGCCCTTGTTTCACATTACAAAGAAAAGGATTAACCTTTGAATGTACGCATGGAGTTCACACTGATTCCCTATGAGACAGACTTATTTTACCCTTAATTTTGTGAATTTGTGTTCATTACTAAAAACATTTCCATTTAGAATTCAATCAGTAATGAACCAAGGTATAAAATTATCTGTAGTGCATATTCCTCTGGTCTGATGACAAGCATACTATGGGTGTGCATTGTGGGGGGGTGGGGGGTGGGGGTGGGGGGGAGAGGTAGTATATGCTTTACACTGATAAAGTACAATTTATATCTTTTAATACCATGAAATAGATATGGAAGGTCTGTATTTTCTGTAAACATGTGTAAACAAATGGACAATAAATTATATCTGATGTCCAAAGGAGAATATAAATAACTCTGGTTTCATAATTTCAGTAATTCCTGCAATATACCTGAAAACCTTTTGATTTGAGACAGACAACTGCCTTTACAAAAGAACTGAAAGGACTATAAGTAGGTATTTATTACAGGATGGAAATAAATGGGCTTCTTTGACATGGCCTAAAGACTAGGGCTATATGACACTTTTGATGAGAACAACCACCTATTTCTGTGGTTAGATTCCTGTTTAATTACAATTGATTTTGACATAAATGAGCAGAGGTAAACAAATACTTCTATGCACATGCTTACTGTTATTAAGCAGAACTGTCTCCGATCTGAGTATTTTTATTGGCTTGTCTGTTTAAAAGTTCCTTTCAGTTAGGCAAAGCAATTATGTAGCTCAGATTAGCAAAATGACTGGCAGTAAAATAAGAACGGGCTGCCACTTTGTAAACCCCTTGGATCATGCAGTCCTTTCCTGATATTATAACTAAAACATTTATGCCTGTAATCCTTATAATTTTCCTCTGTTTGTTGTTGTTGTTTATGTTGTCATTGTGTTTTGTTTTGTTTTGTTTGCTTGCTTGCTTGTTTTTTGAACAGAGGATAAATAAATTATATTTCTAATATTGGCATAGCATAAAACACTTTAAAAACAATAAAAAACAAGTGGGTTTATGGATTTAATTCTAGCTCAGAGTTGTCCCAGACCATAAATATTAGAGAAATATTGCAGGATTACAATAAGCACTACAGAATATTTAACATTTTCTTTTATGGAAATGTGCTTTAAATTCATATTTACAATTTAATGACAATCATATATTTTTACTTAAAGACAGCATAACAGCAAGAAAATATTTCTGTTACCTGAAAATTTTCCATCCTCACAGCGGGCTGGTCCACAGATCCCAACAATGGGTCTTTGGCCTCTGCCTTGCTGTTCTGGAGGCAAATCAAACCTGTGAGTCACAGACAGGGATAGGCTCTGCTTCCAAAATTCCCAATAATGTCAAAACTTCCAAAGCAGAAAAACAGCTTTTATCTGTGTTCTGGGCATAGCTCATGGCCCTTGACACTTCTTGCTATCGTTCTCAAAAGTGACTGTACAAACACGGTCATTTATAGTTGATAGTGAAGTGAAAGCATATTCCAGCCCCATGCACTGAGATGGCAAATGCAAGGGACACTTCTCCCCAACAAACTCCAACAGACCTAATGGGAGAGGAGCTGCCTTAGAAATTGACACATTTTCTATTGCACCTTGACAAAAGTACATAGAAGAAAGGAGAGGAGATGCTTCTGGGTGCTTCATTATCTGCTTTCCTATCAGTCTGGGGCAGCAGTGAAAAAAACAGTGCCCATCTGAGTAATAATTTCTTCCCATTAGAGGAGAAAAAGGAGAGGCTAAGAAACCTTTGGAAACCCAGTTTTTTTTTTTTTTTTTTTTTTCCAAAGTTTGCCTGTAAGTCAGACTGGCACCTACTCTAATTTGCAGTAAAATTACCATATGATAGCCATGAAAAGATATTTTGGCCTCTTCTCCATCCCACCATAAAAAACTCTTCCTAGCCCAGCACTGCAGGCAGGAATGTACAAGGGCTAGCTATGCCAGCTCTGCACTTAGCTGAGAAGCTACAGGGAGACTTTAGTGACCTGACAAATTCACAGTTTTAAACAGTAAATCTTTGTTGTAGAGCCCAAAAGCTGTTTCCTGGAAAAGAAGGGAAAGAAAACTGCAGGGATTAACATAAGAGAATAAGTTTGAGGATCTGTTAGGAATAATATTTTTAGTATAACACATTTTCTTATTCTTGATCAAGGCAGTTCCACAGATTTTATACTGGAATTTTTTCAGTGCTGACACATAAACTGGAATAACTCATATCTTAAACCTAGCTGAATTTGTGCAATCCTTAGCAGAATTTGCATGACATTCATAAATAAATAAATAAATAAAATTTTACTAACTTTTTTGTGAGCTAGTCATAATTGCAATATCAATAATTTCCATATCTAATTTGTAATATTTAGTAAATGCTAAACACTGTATATTGTACCGCAGCAATGTTTAGGAATCCAATCATTAAGCAGCCCCATTATGCTGTGTCCTATACAAATAATAATAGACTGTACAGTTAGAGACAAGTGATTATGACAAACAAAAGCAATGAATGGGAAGGAAAGACAACATTAATGAAAATATAATCATGCTGTTGACATTTCCTGAAAATACCAATATAAAAACTCTATAATTTAAAGAGGCTATCCCCATCTGTCACACCATCAAGCCACCAATGATTAGCTATATATTATACTACTGAACCTTCTCCACCAGTTGCCAATTATCTCAATATACAGATCTTTAATTAGAAGGCACTAAGCTTTTTGCTTTGTAAGCTTGTCTCAAATTTGGATATGACAACTTGTTTACAGACATTGACTGATGAGGGTGCCACTGTGTGGAGAAACAGGCTTCTGAAGAAATCTATTTCTATATCCTCCAATAGCTCTATTTACATCCTGACTGTAGGTAGGTTCTCTTGAATGGAAGTGTATCAGGTTCTGTGTAGGAGGAGGATTTTGTCCAATACAGAATCAACACATTAAAGCTTTTCAGATAATCTGTTTTCCTTTGCAAAATTTCACACACAAACAACAACAACAACAAAATTTAACAGCACCACAGATGTTGAACCATTCAAAATCTGGCTACTTTGGTGAAAAAGAATACAGCTTTCCCCACATCCCTGCCAGCATGCCTGGATTTACATTTAAAATCTCCTTTACAAGACATAATAAGACCATGTCTGTTTTATACTGATAGATAGAAAAACCCACTGGGTATCATTCTCTGCTTCAAAAGGTTGATGTGTAAGGGTCATACACTTGGGCTTCATGGGAGGTGAAATGCATCTGACAGAACAGGAGGAAGAACACTTTCCTTGATGCTTCTCCTTAAGGAAATCTCATTTGGACATACAGACACAGAAATGTCTTCCTAGAAAAAGAACTGGTTTATCGGTTTCATACGGAGTCTCCCTTATGGCATGATAAGTAGCATATTCATTATTGTTTGATTAGATGGTGCCCTAGACTATTGTTTAGCAGATTGCTGGTGTTGTGTTTTATTACCACCTTCAAAAGAGATTTCCAGAATGGGATTAACCTTATGCCAATTTATAAAGCACCCGCACTCTTTTAGGAATTTTAGTTTCATAATGCTATCTTACTTAGTTTCTGCCTGAATGGTGCTCTAATTAGATCAATCAGAAAGAATAATGAATGATGCCTTTTTGAAATCTGACTCTCTAAATAAAACTAGTTTGGCAAAGAGGATTGTACATATAAACAGACTAAATAACATATTTTCAGGGTCTCCGTGAACTGTAAATGAATCTCTGAAAGACACTGAAGATGATTTCAGAGTATTTGTGTCTTGATTTCCACAGATCCTTCATCAAAAACCCTAATCTATATCATGTTCTTATCTTTCCAGGAGCAAGAAGACTATATATATAAACAACACTAACACAGAAAATCTCTCTTGCTAGTTACTTTTATTTGCAGTAACTGAGCTGCTCAACGGACTGTCATATTTTTATTTGTCACCTTTTCATGTGTTATAGCTTAATCTGTTGTGCTGATGTCAGAGGACTCTGATGTGACCAAACATACCGTTAAGAAAGAATTGATAATTTGGGGTCTATGTCCAAGGATGTTGTCATTATGTGTTCATTGTCTTCACTAATATGTTTACTTTTTTAAGCCTGTTAATTGTTAGAAGCTCTTTTTCTGGTCTCTAGAAATCCCTCATCTGAGTGATGTTCCTATAAGAAATGTGTTTTAGTTTTAGAAATATATTTAAAGGCAAGGTACAAAAAATGCCACCAAGTAAAATGCAGTCAGGGTCTTAGCTTTGCCCTCAGATTACTTGTCTGAATATCCTTCAAAGAAAATTCAACAGCAAGGCATTAGATGAGTTAAATATTGTTCTGGCAAAACAAGTAGAAGCTGTACCTGATACCTTTAAAACTGCTGAAGGATTCAGAATATGTCAGTCAGTGTCTATCTGCAGACTTCCTTTAAGGAAATCCGTACTCTGTAGAGATTATGAAGATGCTACACCCCTAGAAATGGGGCAGATGTGCTATAAAATGTTGCCAAACCCACAGTAGAGATGGAAACATGATCAACATTTATTTATTTTATTTTATTTTATTATTTTATTTTATTTTATTATTTATTTTACTTTATTTTATTTTATTTATTTATTTTATTTTATTTTAAATTTTTATTTTATTTTATTTATTTTATTTTATTTTATTTTATTTTATTTTATTTTATTTTATTTTATTTTATTTTATTTTATTTTATTTTATTTTATTTTATTTTATTTATTTTTTATAGAAAACCCAGAGGCTGGTTTTGAAAAGCCATGAGGTAGATATCGGGGTCCATTTTTCTCCTCTTTCCATTATCTGTGATACTAAGATTTCAGGCCAAGAATATCTGTAGTAGTCTCTTGTCTTTTCTTTCCAAGACAACAAAAAGGCTAAGAGGTGGGGCACCCATTAAAGTAAAGTCATGGTGGAAAGCATATAAAAAACTGTAAATGAAGTAAATATTATAGTGATGGATTCCAGTAATTGGAAAGGTTTCTTTACAATGACCTTGCACAAATTCTGTAAGTAGTTAAGGTATGAAAAAATTGTCTTATGTGAAGAAAAAAATCAACCTTTTTTTCTTTTTCTTTAGTTCATCTGTTACATCACACACATGGTGCATATCCTGCTTCTTAGGTATCTAAGAAGCAGTTTAGCAGAGCTCTAAACTTATTTGTAAGCTCTCAAGTGACTCTGCAGTTGCAGCTGAAGATGGATACAAGGCAGCTAATTTGCTACCACCAAGGGAAAATGTTATAACATAAAAACATTACCTCCCTTAGCTTCAAAACTGTTGAGTGCCTAGGGAGCTCGACTATTTGTAGAGTTGATACTATGCATATGCTTCCTCTGTAACTGTTACATGCGTACATCTGGCATCTGTCTCTGTGTTAAACAGTCTTAATTGTCCCTAGTATTAGTATGTAGAAAACCTCTAACCTAGATGATTAATGTGAAAGAAATAAATGAAAGGATATTTGTGTTTTGTAGAACTATTTTTGCATTACTGACAATATATGCAAAGAGCTCTGCACTATGGCTATCAACAAAATATTTTAGCTCTGCCTTCTGAATATTTTACATAGAAATTGTGCTCTTTTCTTAGAATGACATTTGGCACTTTGTACAGCCTCTTAAACATATAGGGTTGTTTCCTCTATAAATGTTTTAGCTGGTATTCCTTTTTCTATTTATTCTCTCTCTCTCTTTTTAAAAACTTTCCTGATTGTTGCTCCTCATTCTTTTAGTCACACATCATGTCTTCAGAGCACCCAGTTATAGCCAGACCAATTCTGAAGATTTTTTTTTTTTTAAGATGATATTAGGAAGACTCTAAATCCTAGTACATTATTCAGCTCACTGTTGCCAGCGAAGTCAAACTCAGGCAAAGCACTTGATTTCAGATTTCAATATATTTTGAAGAGATCAAAGAGCATGGCAAATCCTATTCTTTGGTCAGGCAGACCATGCAGAACAGTAATAATCTAAAAGATGGAGGTAGCTGCATAGGATGAACACTAACCTGAAGACTTTTTGAAGTTATTTTAGCCTTTGCGTCAATGTTCACCTCAGAAACCCCCAGCAAAGTTTTTTTTTTTTCCTTCTAATTGGAAAAACACAGAAATTAATTCTTAAAAAAAAAATAAAAAAGTTTAAAAGAACTGGTAATTTGACATCTGACGTTATCCATGGTAACAAATAAAATATGCTCAAGATAAGTCTTTTACTAGAATTTATTTGTGTTAAGTACAACCACTGAGCATGATCTTTCCTTTTACATAGCTTTTAACTAATATGCCAGTCTAAGTCTGTTTGGGATTCACGGAAAAGATATGCATTCCTACAGCTGCCATTTTTTGAAAGGTCTCATTTACTGGACACAAACAAACATTTCTAACGTGCCATTTTACATGGTGGTCACTTCAATTTTTTATTGTGAATAGCATTGGTCTGCACCTTTTGCACACCCAGAAATTTACCCATAGAGTGGGAGAATTTAACTATGCATTCACCAGAAGACTTGTTTGAACCTGTAGCTCTTACCACATACATTAAATCCTAGTGAATAGGAAGGCAAGACATGGTTTTGTCAGCCCTCCTCTTCAAGCTTTTACTAGAATGCAAGAGGGTAGAAAACTAGATCTTACATCTAATTTAAAATAAAATTCTAGGAGAGTTCCTGTCAATCAAAGGATTAAAAAAAAAAAAAAAAAAGAATATTAGTTTCATCAGATGCCTAACAGCAGCTAAAAGAGAGATAATACGGTCTTTCAAGAAACAGAGAAAAACACATAATCTAATTTCCTGCAATTAAAATTAACTAGAATGTTTATGTTGTCTTTAGAGACAATGGAGAAGGATGGATTCAGAAAGTCATTCAGTATTTGGTGATACACTCCAGATCTAAAATACTTCCCAGACAGGCCTACCTATTTTCAATGAATGCACAGAGTTCATATCCTGAAGATACCTATTTCTATATTAGAGTCATACACACTCATTGGTTTGGCTTTTCTAATTAGCTGGCTGAAGCTTTTCATCACTCAACAAACTGTTGAGAGTCTAATTTCCCCTAATTTAATGTAGGTGAGATTTAAGCATGTAACTCAGCATTTTGAGTCCCCTTTTCCAAAATGTGACATTGTTGGTAAGAAAATTGTCCCTTTGCAAAGAGATATCCTAGTGATTACATGCATTTATAACTTCTGGGATTCCCACTGAATATTTCATTCACTATATAGTCAGATCAAAATTTCTGGTACTTTTCCACTGAGATATTTCCTTTCAAAAGTAAAACAGATTACTTTCTCCTCTTAATATTGTGCTACCATGCTTATGCCAAACTACAACTCTTTTTACACAAGTAAAATTTGCTTCAAAGTGTTCTATCTTGAAAGCCTGAAAGAACACACTGGGATTTGCTGCTCTTCTCTGAGGGAAATTGTGGATGATCCAGTCTGTCCTTGAGGTTACAGCACTGGTTCCAACTTGTCAGAGTCACAGCAGGGAGTGGCTTTGCTGATGTACAGGTGCTGCTAACTTTACAGAAGCAAAATGTTTTACATGGTATGAAGAACCCTTTATTATATTTATTTTATTTTATTTTATTTTATTTTATTTTATTTTATTTTATTTTATTTTATTTTATTTTATTTTGTTTTATTTTATTTTATTTTATTTTATTTTAATTTTATTTTATTTTATATTTTATGTTTCCAGAAACTTAGCAAGAAAAATGCAGAGCAGCTGATCAGCTGTACTTTGTGAGCAGAGCAAGTTAACATAATAGCTATGTCCAAAACATTGTCCTATCTCCTGCTTGAATTCAGAGGCAGAGGAAGATGAGAGCCAAGCTCCTCACTAATTCCTCTGAGCTACCATACCTTGTTTTTGCTGCCCAGGCTCTGTTGGCTCCCAGATCTAGCTGAATCTTAAACACAGCAGAGTACTGGGTAATTTGCAAAAATGCTAAATTTCAGTTTTTACTTCTAGCTGTAGTTCAAACCTACAAATCTTCTGCAAACACTACAAAAGCATACTTTAAAATTTTACTTAACAAGAAAGTTAACAGGGATTTTTGTGAATCAGCCCATACTTTTGTGTCAGATTTTTTCATGCATTTCTGTCCATCATGAGAATATAGAATTGCTATCCCTGGATCTTAGAGCCAGATTTTGGGTTGTCTGAAAAGTAAAGAGTAAAGTAAATCACAGTATGCCACTTCTCTCCTTTCCGAAGACAAAATAGAAAGTATTGGTATAAATCAGCATATCTCAAATTCCCATCAACTGCTGATTCCATTCCTGAAAACAATTCTGAGCTCAACATTCCTATTTTAAAAGTTCAGTAGGACTGAACTCTCCCATTCATTTAGTCTGTGTCTTTCAAACATCAGCCCAAATATTCATTCCTTCTTTAAATAAATTCTCAGTTTAAATTTGGAATGTGCTTTTTGATTTAATGATGGCATTTCTGAGAAAGTCAGGCTGGGATGATAAACAAGGATTTCCAAACTGTCAACAACTTTGTTCATAAAACATCAGTCACAGTCTTCTGAAAAGCTGACATGCCTATTTAGCAGTTTTGTTGTTTTTGTTGTATAAAGATGATGAAAACCAATGACGATAACCCTGTAGAGCATATCTGCATTATCAAATGCTCCTGTGTTATATGAACACAGCTACTTTTAGCCACTATTTTACACTATTTTACTGTTTTACATGATATTCAGATAAACTCAATTGCAGCTGGGTGTTACAAACTGCCTCCAATATTTTGCAGCCACAGTTCATTGCACCTGAATAACTGCAAGGAGTATTTTAAAGCCATATTGGACAGATTAGCTAGGCTGACATTTACAACATATCTTGGGATAGATATTGTCAGTTTTAGAGTGTGGTTTTTTTTTTTTTTTTTTTTGTAGAAAAAATCTAGGGGCATATTAAGGAGAAAATAATAATTGCATGAAAAGTATATAAAACCAGCACAGTCTTTAATGAGTTAATTACTCAGCATAGAAAGAAGCTATTTTGCAAGTCTCTAATTTTCAAGTAAAAATAAAATAAGACAAGAAATTATAAAATAAATCTGAATGTTTATGTAAAATTTCTGTTTCATAGAATTTATTCATTAGAAATAAATTTGTTTTCATTCAAACTCTTTCTTTGAAATAAACATATCTAAAGTAACATTTAATTTTGCTTACTGTGAGAATATGTTTTATAAAGCAATCAGCAAAAGATATCTTTGAATATAATTGCCTATTTAATTTCAAAGAGGAAAATGTGGAATAAAAATACAGAATAAAGCATTTCACACATAGAGAGAGGTTTACATTCCCCATCCCTTTTTATTTTCTACCTTTGGATAGGAAAATGAAGCATTTTCTGTATAATTCCAGTGTCACAGTTAGCCTGCTCCAACTATGATGACAACATGCATCTTTGATGATATGGATGAATGCATCTAAAATTCAAGTCTTCCTTCTAACAAGACTGTAATCCTGTACAGAAGGTCAATGAAAATCTGCCTATTAAGGCCAACTGGTTGTAAGTACTAAGCAGCATTTTCTTATTAGGACTTTTTTCTCTCTGCTTTGCTAGCTGATTTCTACAGGGACATACATCTATTTACCACACTAAATCCTGTTGTTCATCTAACACATACTCTTTGTTCATTTCCTAGAGGTAGACAAACAGAACTGGCATTATTGTTAGCATTCTCTGAAGACACGGTCAATGCAGATGTAGCTAATCCCCTCCTACTTGTTATTCAGCAATCAGTGTCTGCCAATAAGATTTGGGAATCCCAAAAGACAGTGTTTAAAGGGAAGGGTTAAAATCAGCTTGTTTAAAGACATTCTCTGTTCCTGAGATCATTCGTCATATTCATGGAATCTGATCCATGGAGAGAGCTAAGGTTGTCAATTAAATTAAATTAAACTAGATGGACAACCATCTGAGTGAATGAGATCACTGTCATGATCTGAAGTAACTTTATTAATAGCGAGAAGCTATGTTGGTACAGACAGTTCTTTTAATCTGTTCTTGAGGCCCACATATTCCTTGCAAAAGGCTCCATTTGGGAGGTATCACCTCTAGAGCTCAGCTCCCTGAGAAGCGATCATATTAAAAGAAACCTGCTGGGGTACTTGATTTAACATTAAAGTGAATTTATCAGCTACTCCCAACTTTTTGAGAGACTAATTGAATTATCAAAGGCTGCAATGGGGAATGTAAAGCCTTCTGAGAACAGATCTGTAATATAGATAAAATCCTCAACTCATGCCATGTGATTATCTCAAAATGTAGTAATAGGCCAGGGCTAAAATACACCTGAATTTAAGATTTCTTTTGCCTGTCTTAAATGTCTCTCTACCCACCAATATTATGGGAAATTCATCAAGTGTTTTGAACAGGAAAAAGGCAAAAATATTTTAAAACATCTTATTTATTCTCTTTTCTCAACATCTTCAGGTATGCTGTGTGCCCCTTTGGGTAAGTTGCATCAGATTTGCTGTTCAACTCTTTACATTATGTACTTTCATCTTTCACTATTTATTGACATTCAGCAGGAATACACAAATTTCCTCATTTTCAGTGAGATGACACATAATTAAAATCAAACATGAACTCATCATCTTCCTGAATTAGTGCACATAATACTGATACTTGTTTACACAGAAAAACTGCTATTAGTGAAAACATGAAGTTCATCTGTGAAAATTCATGTTTGCCCCAAATTTTAAAAGAGATTTATCTAGTATTTTTATTATTATTATTACTGTTTCTCTTTGATGTGCATATAGTTTTGGAATTGTAAAACAGATCCTCGCAAAAGAGACTGGTACAATGTGTGCAGGTGAGTCTGGCAAAATTACAAAGCAAAAGAGATTTTTTTGTATCCCACTGACTATTTGTCAGAAAAATCATCTTCATATGCATAAATAAACATAGATGTTCACAACGATATGTTTGAATATACATTACAGAAACAAAGCTGGCACTGTACACATATATGAAAAGTACTTAATTATGCTATTAATGTAGTGTAATTATAAAAATAATTTTTAAAAAGCCACATTAAAATTGAAAGTGTGAGAATAAAGCTCACAAGACTTTCATTGACAGAACAAAAGATACAAGGCTGGCTGTGACCCTGTAAGCCTCCTATGCTGCAATCAAGTGTAGTGACAACAATCTGGAAGTGTTCACTGTGTGAAGAGGTGAAAAAAGTTGATTGTGAGAAGTGTGAAGACAATTCTATATCCATAATGTATTCATCCCACAAGGATGCATTCATCTCCAGTGCACAAGGACACCTGTTAACATGCTTTCTCTTAACAAGCAGTTTTACAGATACTTCAGTAAAGCAGGTAAAGGATCAAAAATAGAGGATAATTTAACAACATGCTTTAAAGCAACAGAACGGACATACTATAATCTTACTATATTGTAGAAAGGTGTCATGTCCCATGGACACCATCAGTTATAATTGTGAGTAGCTAATAGTTGTACCAAGAACCATCTGCTTATCTTTCATTTACAGAGCAAAATCTGTAGCATTCTCAAAACATTCTGGTGGTGTTTGCATTTTTGCTTTCTTTTATGGAGAGTGGCATGCAGAATCTGAGGCTCAGTGAAGTAAACCTGCAAGCAGATCAGGAGAAGCTAAGGAGCTACTAGTTTTCTCTAATTTATTCTTCTAAATACAAGTTGTCTGATTAAAGAGTGTGAGAATGGAAAGAAAAAGACAACTCCTCCCTGATTTAAATGCATATATATATTCTTTCAGTATTTTAATCAAATGTCTTTTCAGCCTCTCAAGAACCTCAGAAGTCAGCTGGTTTGTCCCTGATTTTTAGAGCATCATTTCACTTACAGTTCCATCCTCTGACTTTCCATTTGTCACCAAAGGTAATTTAAGCTTCTGCAAAACTTTGAATAGCTTTGCTCATTCACTGGCCTTCTAGCATGTTCCTTCTGCTGATATTCCTGGTCATAACAGTTTTGCCCTCCATGAGCCTTTCCACAGTTTGTGAATCATTTAGATTGGAAAAGACCTTCAAGATCTTCAAGTTAATTGTTAACCTGACTTGTTGAGTCTCATTGCTAAACCATGTCCCATACTGCCACAAACTGGGGATCTTTCACATATTCAAAAAGATTGAGTATCTTGAGGTGTTTTTAAGCAAAATTTTTAAAGAAACAATGTATTAAAGAAACGATGTATTCAGGGGTGATTATACTGTCTGCAAAAAATAAAATAGAATATGATGGTATTTTATAAAAGCCTACATGTGAGATAAAAATAGATTTTATTTTTTTTTTTTCCGTAAGAACCAAGCTGTTCTCATTTTACAGTAAGGTAATTCTATTAAATTTCCAAGGACACACAAATTTTAGATATTCACAGAATTTCACTTTACCACCTGAATGATAACATGGTAACAAAAACACACAGTTCTGTGAGCAATAGAACTAATTAATACTTACTTTCTGCATTTATTATTTGTATTAGTGTTATTGACTAACACGTCTTGGAAGGCACAGTCTGCTTGAAACTTTTTTGGTAACTGAGGCATTGAAAATGGCTTTCTTCAGTCAAGAGTCTCCAGTGTCTAATATTCTGTGACACTGTTTTTTCGCTTATGTTGGGCAATTATATAGTTTATTACAGCTGTCTATAAATGCAAAAATTGTGGAAACTTATTTCTAAGTCCTGTGTCCTTGGATAGACACTGTCTCAAAAGTTACTTGTAATCAGGGAAACAGTCAGACACATTTTGCAATTTCATGGAGTTATTGGAGTTACTATGGTGATATTTCTTTAATAAATAAATAAATAAACAAATAAATGAAAACTTGAAAATACATCTTAAAATGATTTTCAACAACAAGCTATAATTGTAGTTGAAAGGCTGATCTCCTCCCTACATAACACTTATTTTTGTTTGAATATATGCAAAGCACAAAGAGATCATGGACACTACCATATATTACATAGTGGCTAAGTTTTTCAAATATCACTCTCTGGGCTAATCAATGTAAAGTCTCTTAAAATGATTCCTTGTTGAGAAGATAATAAGCCTGAGAAAACCAATATATTAATGTGTCCAAATTGTTTCTGATGCTGAACTAACTCAGACACTTCCACTCCACATGTAGTACTATTTAGTGCTGCTCGTATAGACAGGTATATGTATTTTTACCTGACTAAGGAATGTAAGTGGGACATAGCCCCAGATTCAGATACTTAGGTGCCTCTAAGGAAGGAGGTTCATATGTCAGACAGGTGTCTAAGTTCCCATTATAGTAAATGGAGATCTACTTAAAAGAGAACGCAATGCTCACCCTAATCTAGATACCTACATTTGAGTTGAATCCCATTGCTAATTAGCTGTATGAATAAATTCCACTCTGAATGTCTAAATATAGATGTAGGTTACCATCTTTAAATAGAAATATATGACAATGTTTGTTTCTCTACCCTAAATACAAAATTATTTGTATTCTATAACTCTAGTGGTAATGTATTTTGCAGAGAATTTTGGCAGAGATTCTGAGCACAGCTACAGAACTGACATCTAATTGGATTCATTTTATTTCTGTGTTAGGAAAGGCCTATTTTGATTAATCAGTCTTACTATAAAAATGTGCTATTTCATTCACAGCGGTTTTCAAGAAAGCTGTTTTGAAATTTCTTGGAAGACATGCTCCAGCTTGTCATGCCCAGCTGTGTTACATCACATGATTAATGAAACCCATATCTTCCTACACCAGTCAAGAAAGAACTAATTTAACTTGTTCATATTCCTACCTCTTCCATAAGGGAAAAGGAACACATGTACAGATTTCCTAGTGATACTTGCAAAAAAATGAGCATGTTATCTTTCGTACTCTTGTACTTTGAGCGAAGGTTGAGAAAGGTGAAGTTTTAAGAGATTATACGACAAAATTAGTCATAAGAGGCCAACATACTTCTATCAGATCATATCAGATCAATATATAAAAATAGGGTGGGGAAGGGGAAGGTAAAAATTTCAGGCAATACTTCTAAACTGTTTCTCTAAATAAGAATTGCAAGTTTAGACATCATTCTGCAGCATGCACTGTTTTATAAATATTCAGCCTATAATAATTTAGATATTTATTTGGATACAATTTTAATGGACATTCAAGATCATTTCAAACACAGAAGGGAAATTTATTAATATAAACTTTCAGATCAGAATTTCACTATGGAGAAAAATGTCAAGGTAAAACAAACTTTAAACCTAGCAAACTTAAGCATACCATACTTTACATGAGTAGGAAAAAAACAAAACAAAACAAAAAAACTCTTTTATAATGCAATATTTGTGAATAGGTCTTTCTGAAAAATTCAAAAGCACGAACAAAAAAATGTAAGTACCCACATGAAACACAGAGTAAGAGGGAAGACCCTGTGTATATATGTATTGCTTAAGGGTAAAATCCTATTAAAAACAAACGAAAACCTGCTAATTATCAAAAATTCCCAGTTCACCTCTTAAAACAGTTTCTATTCCTCTATAAGTTTTACTTGTTCTAAATTGTTGTATTTAAGCTCAGCTATGGTTTGATTGTTTTTTTTGTTTGTTTGTTTGTTTTTTTTTTAATGGTATCAACCAAAACTGAAAGAAGGTGTATGTAACAGAAAAGTTTTATCTCCAGTAAGCCTTAAACCAGAATTCATTTTAAAAGATGTCCAAAAACCAGGACTCTAGTTAAGCATTAACATAAGTTTTCCACACATCCCTGCAACTGACCCAACAGGAGATGACCAGGAATGAAAATAGTAGTACTTTTTATCCTATGCATGCCTGTAAGAGGTCTGATTGTAGATATATGTAGTGATGAACAGGAGAATTATCCACATGAAAAGTATGTTAACTTGAATGAAATTTAAACTGCTGCCAAGTGTGTGAAAAATGGTATATTCTTATAATTATTATTTTTTTTATTCTTAATTCTTTTGTTTCAAGTCTTGTTCTTCTGTTTATCGGTTCATTTTTCACTTCTTTTGTTCCACCTTGAAAACTTGTAGCACACTGCCCTTTTGATTTTTGACATATAGTTTTATGAAGCATCATAACTTTACTTTTCATTGAATAAAAATATCCAGAACTAAAAATAAGCCAGAGAATCAATATCCAAAACTGAAAAATATATATAAAAAAATCTGAATGGTTATCATCTCTGGCTATTTTTCTTTTCATATTATGTTCAATTCTGTTTTATTGATTTATTTATTTTACTATTATGGATTTAATAAACTCATAATTGTACAGTGACTACAATTATATGACATCAAGTGAGATGTGGAGTCAGTCACATGCAATCACAGAGAAAAAAATTACAAATAAGGTTTCAAGCTTGATACATGTTAGTGAGATATAGGAGTTCTCACAATATGGACAGGCGGACTTGAAATGAAAATGTTTTTTCATTCTTAGCTGGTATCTGTGTTTTGCAGTAGGGCAGGTAGTAACAAGACAAAGTATTTCAGGCTCTTTAGCAAAAACTGCCTTTTCAATAAATTTACACGAGGCAGTAATGAGCTATAACGTGTGCTGCTTAATCTGCTCGGAAAAAAAAAAAAAAAAAAAAAGTGGGAAGAAATTCTTTTGCCCAGATCTCAGGTATTAAGTCTGTATATCTTTTATGTTGACAGTTCAGCTTCAGGCTATAAAATAGAAGAACCTGTTCTACATCTACTGTTTAAAACAAGAGCAGAAAAACTAAACCTCCATCAATCTACTGTCTTCATTTTATGGCTTATCTGTGGCAAAAATGAATCATAAGAAAGATTTGTTCTGATTCCACAGAACAATCCATCAACTTGCTGGTATCCACAAACCATGCTTTCCTACAGAAATTGGTAGTAATGGCACAGTTGCAGTATCAAGCATACTATAACATTGAGCTACTGCTATTTGCTTGCAATTACAGTGAAAATCTGTAATAAGAATGTATCTAGAAAATGTACATGCACACACTACATACCCGCAGTCATACAAGTTGACATGGTCATTTTTTACAATACCTCTTCTAAATGGTGTACTCTCTATTAGAAGCTATACCAGAGAACTAGAATAAGACAGTGACTTAGTTTGATATTTTTTTTTTCAGATAAAATTTGTCATATTCAAATTTTATTTGAATATAAGATGCTTAAAAATCTATAGTTTCTTCATCAGTTTACTTGTAAGCTTTTCAAGAAACAAGTCTATCGAGTTGTGAGCTGTTACTTTTTAAGCTGTGACTTTTCAAAAAAACAAATCCTACATAGCTTTATAATATTACATTTAAAATTTGAATCACAATAGAAAAAAAAAATAGCAGAAAATATTTCTTCACCTGAAGACAGTTCAGCAGACCGAAGCCCATTTTTGATGGTATGTAGGGTGAGGACAACAACAACAAAAAGCAAATTTGAGAATGCTTGAAAAATAATTTTTTTCATTAGCAAGCAGAAAATTAAAACACAGGGGAAAGGATTCATTTTACTTCTGAATCCTTCTCCCAGAATGGTCTCCGCTTTTATCTTAACCTTGTGAAAAAAGATCTCTGAAAAAGTGCAGCAGCAATGCCATTCAAGTGCTCAGTTTCTTTAGTTAAGGGTCACTGGTCAAACCCACAGGGCCTATTCAACTTGCATTGAAACAAATAATCTACACAGGGTAAAAAGGGGTGTACAGTAGGGTAGTAATGAAAAGGATTTAATGTATTAAATTATTATTTATTAAATTATTTAATGTATTTGAATGTAATGTACTCTGCATGTAATTTGCAGCCATCTTTTTCAGATACCTCTATCTAGTCCACAATTTCATAATGTATTCAATCTCAGTGTAGAAAAGAACAACTAAGTAGAGAAAAAGGAAAAACAAAAAAAAGGGGGTGAGGGGCATTCTTAAAAAAAAATAGTTCAGTTTGCTTTAAATCATGATGCAAGAAATGGAAAAAGGGATGGAAAAACAATGATGTTTAATTTAGTGGCATTTATTCTATAAAGATGGTGGAAAAATAATGCATCTGCTATGGATTATTTAGATATTATTTTTTAAGTATGAAAAAAGACTAATTGCATAAGCAATCAAAAAACTTCCCATGGAAAGAGATTATAGGGTTTCTGACCTGATATCATATTCATTTAATCTACTTTATGAAACTGCTTGAGGAAACATTCTGCTGCTTTCTGAAAGAGTGACTTGGGGATTATTGGAGCTGTATAATTGTTTAACTGATCAGACTGAAAAAGAAACACTTTGTTTTGCTTTAATCTTGCAGAAATGGGCTATGAATTTGAGAAATAGATTGCTGTCTTGCCAACAACAACAACAAAAAAAAAGTCTAGCTGAGAGCAACCATAGCTACTTTTTAAAAAATACATATTTTGAACAGTCTCATTTTCTTATTTTCAATCTTTATTCAACATCTGTTCTTTCCCCTTCCTCTCTAACACTAATTATGCAGAAATCCAGCATAAAACAGGTTGAGCAGTTAATAACAGGCAGTTTAAATTTTTTTTCACACTGATGCCCTGCAGTTGTTTCTTTTTTTTCTTTTTCTTCTTTTTTTTTCCCTTTGGCTTCTCATTCAATTTGTATATATTTCTTTACTGAAGTATGTTTTTACAACATATGGAAACACCGAAAAATAAGTCTGGGAAATGCGTATGTTCATATTGTTCTTATTGTGATATCTAGCGCATATAAAGGGAGAGAGCAAAATTCAGAGTTTGTCCATTTAAAGCAGAAGGAATTCTCTCACCATGCCCACTCCAGGAAGACTTCCAGATCTGTTTAAGACATTATGTATAAAGGTTGACAGTCTCTCAGTATTTATCTATGTATTTGTTTTCTTATCTCAAAAATAGGTTCACTTTGCTTTTCTAATTTTGACATAAATTCAGTATACCTCCCAAAAGTAATCATGGTTTCATGATAAATCCTCATTTTTTAATACTTCATTTCAGTAAGTAGCACTTGACATTTAGCCTAAAAGAGATGGAAAATGTTATACTGACAGATGTTCAAAAGGTCCACTAAAATATAGCAGTTCCTCAATACTGAAAAAGGTACAAGATGTTGTTTTTCCCTGAATTTCCAAATAATTCACTGATTAAGATAAGGGTCCTAATTCTGGAAACATTATTTAAAGTTGGAATTAAATGAGAAAGAACTAGTAAAATTGTAGTAAATCTTCAATTCACACACACACACACACACACAAGAGGAAGAGAAAAATTACAAAAGCCAATACTATGCAGAAATAGAATGGATTTCATTTTGTGTGAAACATTTAAACAAACAAAATGTGGAAAATAAATGTGAAAGTACAGCCTACCATAATTAGAGAATTCTGTCTTCAGGTTTGCATAAATACCTGAACTGAAATTATTCAGTGAATGTTGAATTAGTTTATAAAAGATGGGATCCAAACATGTTTATAAAGTTGAACATTTTCCCCATGGGTTTAGCAATAGATAACTCCTCATATTTGTGCTCTGTGGATTGAATTATTTTGTTTGGTTTTATATTTTCAGTTTTATTTTTATATTCTTGGTATTTGAGGCCACTATTGTATATTTTCCATATTTTCTGTCAGACTTGCTTAAATAATGATGATTTTTAATATTTTTACAGTCTGCCTGCTGCATGACATTTTTTTTACATTTATGTGAAGTTTTGCTCGCATATTTATTATTTTACAATTGGAATAGATACTGCTCTTTATTAATAAGATGGCTGATGGCTCCTGCTGGAGGAAAAATATTATCTGTTTTCTGTTTTCTCCCAAAAGGTGACTAATAGTTAAAATTTACCATGGAGGACGCACATAAATTCCCAGCACATATATGAAATATTTGTTCTTTAAGAGGGTCACAAAGCTGCAGATCCTGAACTTCAGGCTTTAAGGAAAAGAGAAATTAAGCCATTTAAGTAGTATAGTAGATTTGACACAGATGAATAAAAGAATGCTTTTTAACTAAATATGAATTAAAAAAAAAAGATTAATATATTTTCTTTAGGCAAAATTACATGTAGGATAGTTACAGATTATCAGATTATTTCATTCCTTTGTCCTTCTAAAAGATGTCTGTTTTACTCCCCAAATAGAAGGTTAAAAAACATCATTTTCAAATGAAAAACAAAAAAAACAAAACACTTCCAATCTCAAATCCCTCTTTGTGTTAATATATATGTATGAATACTAAAAAAAAAAAAAAGGAAAAAAAAAAGGATTTGATTTTTTTAAACAGGGCCTAATGCTAGAACCTGCTTTAATAGTGAAAGATTACATGGACATCTTTTTCAATGTTCCTAGTAAAGTTAGCTATAAATATGTGTATACATAACAGGAGAAAGTCTTTTGTAATGCAAAATTTTACTTTGTGGGAAATAAATAGATAAATAAATCCATGAAGGATTTCTTCAGCATATGCTTGAAAGGACTCTGTAGTTACACTTTTAAGTTACTGAAGTTGCAGAAAACTCTTTTTGTTCCACACCAATTTTAACTGCTCCCAGCAAAGGAATCAAAGTAGAAGAGACAGTTTAGGAGCAGAGAGGAAATGCTAAAGAATGTTAAAAGTAACTGAAAGACATCCTGCATCTTGTATATACTGAAATTACCTTGGAAGACTGCTTAGAACTACCTGTCATGTAGTGCATTGCTACTTACTGTGCAGTCAAGTGTACCTAGAAAACAGGGATTCTTGGAACTGATCCAGACAGACTGCAATTTAGATATTTATTAGATTTACTAAAGATTTATTAGATTTATTATGTTATCGGTGTGTAATAATAATAAATGCATCAGCATCTTCAATGAAAGTACAAAGACCTGTTTTATAAGAGATTGATACAACTATACTATCATTTATGGTAAAGTCTTTCTGCACGTTATCAACAAAATTGCAATACTGTATTTTTACACAGCAAATTACATCTTCCTCAGGTAGCGTCAATAACCTCTTCCAAGTAGCACATAATTTTCTTCATTTTCAGCAGTTACTGATGGGAGTTCTACTAAATGGATTTCTATAGTGACTAGCTAATACGATTAGTTAATCTACAGTTTTATGATATTGGGACCTCTACCCACTACACTGAACTGAAAAAGATACACAGTTATATCTTCTTAAAATGATTATATAAAAGCAGAATTATGTCTTTGAAAAAGGAGGAACAATACACTATGCTTCTATTGACAGTGGATGTCCACTTATTAAAGGTGATCTTTGCATGCAAGTTGCAGTAGTTCTGGGGAACTAATTTTTTTGCAAAACCATCTCTTTTTAAATTTTAAGTATAAATGTAGATAAAATTTATTTCTTATTAGAAGAAAAATCCTGCCTATAAATGTTTTCTTTTTTTTTTTCCTATATTTCATCAAAACCAGAGATTTTGTAATTGCTGTTGAGTTATATTTAGTATGCAGTAATAAAGAAGACACAATTACTATATATACCGAACACCACTTCAGGATTATACCAAGACATGCTAGCTGTTGGAAAGTAATATCTTCATAGCTTTGAAGTAGCCCTTACCTTCTTACATGGATGCTTTCATCATAGTTAATCTTGCCCTGACCTTTGTTCTTACATATAATGTTTGAGGATACTAGTCTGCAAATGCCTTGGTTTGACCATACTTATTTTGGTAGTGATCAAATACTTCTCAGCTCTCAGAAAGAAAAACAAATTATCGTGATTTCAGAGAGATAAAATTAATATCTATATATATCCCAGCTGTCTAAGAAATTCCATAGGCCACATCAAAAAAAAAAAAAAAGTGGTTAGTCACAAGATGAAGATGCAACAAATCTTTGTAACTTTATCTGAGCCTCAGCCACTGATAGTCTATCCTTCAGAAAATCTTACTTTTCATCAGATATAGAGACTCCCTTGTTTTTTTGACTAAGACCAAGAAATCCTTTTGATTTATTTCCATCAACGTTTACCAAGTATGTCATATCTCACCCCAAATCGCCATTAAAAACAATAAACTCTATAATCAATCTAATGCCTACAGTATACAGCTGAACTGTAAACTTTTGTTTTATTAAAAGCAGTTCATATTCAATTGCTTTCTAAGTTGTTGGATATACTTCCGCAATAATACTTCCACAATCATACTTCTGCACCAGCTATGTGTTTATCAGAAATCCCCAAATTCAGTATAACTATTCACCAGAGATGTGGTGCATATCCTGAGAAACTGATGATCTAAGAAATCTGAATGATACCCTTTGCAGTTTAGAAGATAGAGTGATAACTGGAAGTTGTCTGGTACTGATCCTGACTAGAATTGATGCTGACTAGTGTGTTGGTCAAAGAAGTCATATTTCCTTTCTTTGCAAAAACAGTATTCCAGTAAATGCTGAGACACACCAACTATAGCAAACTGACGTTAGCTATCCAATTGTCTAAATCCTAAGCAAGCTCAGGAAGATGTTAGTTAACTAAAAAAATCTAAGCAAGTTTAATATTCTTGAAAATTCAGTCTGGACTCGGGTCATGGCATAGATTTGACAGCACATTGATGACGGATCTAAAGAGGAAGACAAGACATTCATTATTCTTATACTCCTGTATTTCTGCATTATTTAATATTGTCAACCATGAGGTCTGTCTAGTTTATTTGATCTAGGGAGAATGTGCTATACCTTTTTGACAGAAATGAGCAATAGCAGAACCTCCATGTGTATCCAGCATGGCAAAAACCTGCACTTCTGGTGAACTGCATAATGATCAGTATACTTTCAGGTCCTAGATATATGTATCATGATCAGGTTACATATGATATATATTATGTTACATAATTCACATGATATGGACTGAAAAGCCAACACCTCATGTGTAGCAGATAGTTTGACCTCTATATTTCAGAAAAATGATGCTACCTTCATCAGGAAGGTACTCATGAAGGAATTCATCTCATGAAGGAATATTAACTAGTTCAGCAGAAATTCAACAGAGTAAATGGTGCCGAAAGTATTGTAAAGCTCTCACAGTTATACCGTAGTCTCCTGTGGATAAAATTGTACCACTATAAAGAATAAGGTAATATGTGTTCGGGGAAGGGTACATTACTTAAATAAGTAAATTAGGAAGTTACCCTTACTATGATCCCCACCTACTTAGTGGAAAAAGAGAGGGTTATTTAGGTCAAGTTCTTGATATAGTGGCTAAAATTCTTTTGGAACAAACTCTCACTCTATTTTGGCTATCAAATAAATGAGGAGGAGTAGTAACTACACCATGTATCTTAGCATCTCTATTCTAAAGTTCTCACAAAAAAAGCATTTTATAAATAATATTTTCCTCTTTTGCTAGCTGGCTACAAAACTGTCTCAGCCAGGCAGAAAGTGATCTGCTCTTGCTCAGTTATTATTCCATTTTTCAGATTAAATGCCACAAATCTGAATATGGTGTTTCATAGTACATCCAGAATTAAGAATTTTAGCTAGAATTGGAGCCCTCTGGGACATAGGATACCAAAAATGCATGAATTTAAAGTTGAGGCACTAAGGTGTTTTCTCCTTCTGGAAAGAAAATGAGAGATCTTAAGTCAAGAGCTTATCACACCACTGGGAGGTACTCAGAGACTACTGTGATGAGTGTCAACAGAATGAATAGGAATATCTAATAGATAATGAAAATGTGGGAGAAGGATGTCTTTCAGAAAACTACCTGCTCTTTTCATGATAACTTGGCGGTATATGTGCAAGATGTGCATATATATTTATAATATATATTTTTTTCCTACTACACAGTGATGATAGCAATCTCCTCTTTTGCTATACTCCTGTTTGACAAGACTGATTTCTTCAGAAAGAGATACATGCCTTTCACTTCCAAATTGAAAATAGGTCTGAAAGGCCTGGATGCCTTTAAGTTACTAAGTTTTGCCTGAATAAACAAGAATTCTAATCACAAGCATGAGATAACTAATTTGAACAAAACTAGTAATAAACCATCCTGCTATGTGGTAGTGCACTGGAATGAGTGCAGCATAAAAATTAATATATAAAAGAAAAAGAGGGAGGTGGACCACACAGTGCAGTTGTTGTGGCACTTTATTTTCCTGTTGTAATATTTTTTTCTTTATTTTTTTTTCAAAACAAATGTAAGAAATTTAAGTTAAAATATATGTATATATGTTTAGGGTAGGAAGGATTTGGGGCCATTAACCGTGACAGAGCTTTCTTTGCCCTAAGCAAGCAATCTTTGTGCTTTCATAGCATGAACCACCAATGTTCATTAAGACTGAAATGAAAATACAACAGTATTTCACTCTTGAACTAATATTCATGCTTTGTTAAATGTATCCACTTAGTCACTGACATAGGCTCCTTTTCATGATGCATCTTAAGAGAAAATACAATTATTCAAATGTGAAAACTCAAAATATCTTTTTCTTGCTCAGATGTTCCAGTAATTTAGGGTGATCATGTAATCACCTTCAAATTGTTGCCCTAAAATGTAGAGAACTGACAATAAGTTGCAAACTTCTACTACTGGAAAAAAAAAAAAAGAGAAAATTGCATAGCTTTAAACAAGGACAAAACAGTATACAAAATTCTTACTAGAAATGGAAAATAAGATTAGAAGCATTGCTTCTGATCAGAGACAGTCAAACCAATAGAATGGTGTTAGACAGCAAAAAAGAATAAGAATGGGAACAGTGTGTAAAGGAAAGCAATGAAATGATTAAAAAGACATGCCTTATGCAAAATAGGGAAAAGGTGATCAAAAGCTGAAAAGCTAATTATAAGATCAGAGAAATAAGCAACATATAATTAAGCGGTAATAATGAGAAAAATCAAATACAAGGGTGAAAACAGTATGTAACTAGCAGGAATGATCTGAAATACTAAATAAGAAAGATAAAAAAGGAGTTTGTGCAAGAAAAAATAAGCAATACTGAAGTATATGAAATGGAGGTAATGACAAAAGTAAAATGCTGGGGAAGAAATGTAATGTAGTGACTGGATCAAAGGAGTGTGGTAGAAGTCACACAAGTGTTACTAAGAATGATTAATAGTAATAATAATGATGAAGAAGATGATTAAATTGATTTGTTTTAAAAAGAAAAATCAGGAACTAAGAACAGTTATAATGGAAAAGAAATGAAATTCACACACACACACATACGCACACATACACAAAGAACAATTTAAGCCACTTGGAAATGCCAGTAATATCTGTTCAATCTGACTAAATGTATACTTCCTAATGCATATTTTAGTGCCCATCAACAGTATATAAAGTATTACACAGAAATGCATGCATAATAATAATACAAGCCTAAACCATTCAGCTGTATCACAAATAATAATTATCTGGGACACTAAAAGATCATGGCAAAAGCTAATCTAATAAGTCTTCCATTATCCTTTAATACTTTAAAACTGTGCCGTGAGCTAAACAGTTGTCAAAATTGAGTTCTGTTTACACCGAGCTGAGTAACAGTGAAATAAACAGAGATCACTGCTGAGCTCTAATTACAAAAACAAATTGTTCTCTCTGTAATCGAGCTGAAAAGGTTAGTCTCCTTCCCCTCCTGCCCCCATCAGACTTTATGCTTATTGGAGGCACAAAGGCAGATGAAAGATCATATGTCATTTGTTGAGCAGATAGGAATTGTAAGAGAGGGGACATAACAGAAAGAACCCACCAGATAACAATGATTAGCTGCTGCCTTGCAGGGATGCGGTCACGGAGAGCATGGTGACTACTTTATACCAGATATTGTATTTCATTTTAACTCAGTTAACGGCATACTCCCTTCTCTCCAAAGCAGGGTGCCTAAAGTGTGGTCTACCAGATAAATGCAATCCACAGCTATCCTTCTTCAGAAGGGAGATACAGACAGGAGACGTTTTACAGACAGGCATAGGGAGGTTAATCTCTGCTCAAACCTGAAAACCATATGTACTACTATTCCCCATATCATATATGTAAAATTTGTGATTGTATACATTCCATCTTATGCAAATTCTATATACCATAAATATTTGTGGATAATTGACAACATACATATTCAGGAACTAAACTATTAATAAGCCTGCATCAGAAGACTGTGTCCAAATTTCATACTGTGAAGTACTGCCCATGTGGATGCCCAGCATAAGAGGAAGTAGAATAGCTCACTGTTTATCATATCTTCTAAGTTTTTATTCATTCCTAATGGGGAAAGATTGTGAGCTCTTCATTTTGAAACAATAAAGGCTTACAATGATAGGCACTTTGATGTCTAGCTCACCACTTCCCAGCCCTCTTGCCAATGTTTTTCTCCAATCACAATCACAAATTAACTGGTGTCTGGCGCCAATATAGATGTTCATGCCTAAATATAAAATGTTGAGTGCATATTAACAGCCATGGTTGCCTGTATCATCACTTCTCTACAGACATGCAACTAAAAAATAAAGAAATAAAGAAAGAACTAAATATAACACAGCTCCTCAGCAGGTACCACTGTGGTGAGAATAACCCATCACAGTTAGACTGTAAAAATTTGTTTTACACAAGCCAGTCTCTGCTTGTTCACTATCAGAGACAATACATTTTGCATCATCACTTACGTTGTTTTCCTCATCTAGCATGATAGTTACAATCTCTATTTCTCAGCTCTGTGCCCCAGGGACTAAAACTATCAAAGTACAAGGAAGGAAAATACACTAATAAAAATGCGGTACCAACCCATCTCATGAACAGAATCAAAGTCACCTTTGATTTCCAACATGCTCACAGCCCTATCCAAGACAGCTGCTAAATTACTACTTTAAAACACTGAAAGACAGTATGAGAAAAACTCTTATTTTATGAATAACTGTTACCTAACACAAACAGCCTAGCTTGGATAAGAATACTAATTCATTAAAACTAGCACACAGTTTTGCATCTAGAACTCAAATCAAAGAAAGGACTACTGAGAAATTTTATTACAGTGGCAAAGCATACTGTTACTTTGAATAGTGAATAACAAACACAAAAACAAAAACTGAAAAAGGCAATTAAATCTACTTAATTCCCTCTTCCTACAAAACTACATCAGATCTAAAAATTTAAGGCTCATTTAAAGCAAATGGAGTGGGTCATTAACAGCTTGTTGAAGATGTCAATCAATTGAAGATGTGGGAAGAATTTAAACACATGTAAGTACTGGCAGTCCTCATGTCTGATTTTTTTCTTCTTGTTTTACTAAGGAAAAAATTTCAGTCTTGCACCCGTATTGGAACTAGATGCTTGCTCACAATGTAGATTTCCATTTATAATTCTTTCATAAGATATCTCCTCTAATACCATAGATGTTAAGAAACCTCATGTTCTGGGAGTGGAATACCTACTTTCTTTATCCAGAGAAATTGAATAGAAATGATTTTAAAGCTTGCTATTAACACCTTAGAATTTCTAACACATTTGACTAGATGCATTGTATCTGCACTTATAATACATTTTGTAAAATCTGACTATAGGTGTTGCAATCTTGTTTTATTCAACAATATTTAAAATTCTTTTCAATATTTTGTCGTAGTACAAGTCTGAACTTTCTATTAAGGAATAAATTCAAGGTAGCCATTCATAGTTTACAAGAAAAAGAAGTCATTCTGTTATATCTTCCATATAAATGTCCATTTTAAGTTAGGAGAGCATAAAGCCATTACTTTAAACAAGAATAAAAATTGAACAGAAATCTGTACCATATGCTCATCTCAGAATGATGAAAGTACAATTTGTTTGGGTAGTTTCTATCAAAAAAAATCTGTAATATAAACATAAAACATTAAACACGGAATAATAGAGAAACTTTTATGCTCTTGTCTCTAAATATTATTTATAGTTAAATCTTATCTGTAAATATTATTTATAGCTAAAATGTCTCCTTAATTGCTCAGTTTAAGCATTTGACATCTCATATGATACTCAGTGATAGTTTCCATCTTGCTATAATTCTGGTTTGGTAATTTGAAAATATAACCTACTGCTTACACCTTAAGACCTACCTTTTTTGCATATTCAGAATGGACATTCATTCATGGGGTATGCAAACCAAGTAGCTTACATTTAAAAGACATAATAAAATAGGACAAAATTGCAGGAACAGCTATTCTAATTGTTTGAGCCTATCATCCAACATCTTACCTACATCTATCAGGGACTTCTGTTCAAAGGATGTGATTTTTGCAAAGATCTTTCCTTTTTTTTTTTTTTTTTCTTTTCTCTTATGTTCAGTTACAGCATCTGTGAAAATGTACATTAAAAAATCTGTACCAAGATGTTATAAACTGCATCAGGCTACAAAACTGTTCACTTCTTCATTAGCAAAATTGTAAAAAGAAATAAAAATACATATTTATTTCCTCTAAGCAATATGAATTTTTGACCTTTCAGCCTAGGAAGTGTTGTTAGAAAACACCTAGTTCTGACAGAAGCAATATTTTCCTTTCTCTGGGACATGGTTCCCCAATACGTAAAGCTAAAGTAGCTTAGTACATGCATCAGTAGTGTATGGAAACTGCTCTCAATGCATTTCCACCCTGTACCTTTGTGGTATAACTTTAATGTTATGGTGAGTTGGTTCAAGTGGCTAAAAGAGAAAAAACACCCATGCCAGGAAAAAAACCAAACAAATTAACTAGCAAACAAACAAACAAACAAACAAACAAACATTTTGACATTCAAGAGAACATGACAGACCATGTGCTCATCAGGAGCTAACACTTGCTAAGGACAGTCCCACCCTTAGAAAGCTTTTGTTTGTTTCAAGTGCATTAATTCCATCCCAAGTACTGGCCTTCCTAGGCATCAACTGCTTCCACTGCCAAAGAAACCTGGGTACACAAGAGATTTCTAGGACGTGAATTCTTCATGATGAGAGCATGAATCTGCCCATACAACTTAAGACCACAAGTTACTTACTAGCCACATGCATGAGTGAGACTGTAAATCTATACCTAATGGGTCATCCACAAAATGAAGGATCCTAGCTTTATATCTACTTCTTCTACATCATCACACAGATGTCATTAAATCTAAAGGACAAAAAATAGCTAATTCATAGAATCACAGAATGGTTTGAGTTAAAAGGGACTTTAAAGTTCCAACCCGCTACCATGGGCAGGGACACTTTCCACCATATCAGGTTGCTGAAGGTCCCATCTCTTCTTCTAGGGAGAGGGCATTCACAACCTCTCTGAGCAACCTGTACCAGTAATTAGCCACTCTCATAGGAAAGAATTCCTTCCTCATATCTAATATAAATCTACTATATTATATTATTTTAAAGCTGTTACTCCTTGTCCTATCATTACACACCCTGGTAAAGTGTTTGTCTCATTCAGTGTTAGCCAGAGAATGAAAGAAGTGATGATGGCAGGAAAAAAAAAAGAAATCTGAATATCTAAATACTACGAATGGCCTCTGTTTTCATAAATCATACACTTACTGTTTACCTAGGTAGCACAAAATCTATAGAACAGAATTAGAGTAGAGTAGAGTAGAGTAGAGTAGAGTAGAGTAGAGTAGAGTAGAGTAGAATAGAATAGAATAGAATAGAATAGAATAGAATAGAATAGAATAGAATAGAATAGAATAGAATAGAATAGAATAGAATAGAATAGAATAGAATAGAATAGAATAGAATAGAATAGAATAGAATAGAATAGAATAGAATATTTCAGTTGGAAGGAAATTTCAAAGGTCCTATAGTTCTACATTACATCTCATTAAAAATACAGAGAAAGGAACAGGAATTCCTTATTTTTACCTTTGAAGATATTATTGTTTGTTGTTGTTGTTGTTTGTTTTTTAAGTTGGATTTGACAGCAACTATCAGTGTGACAATCTCTTCCTGTTGTCATTAGCATTATGTGGAAATCAGAGTGGAGGAAGCATGTATAATTGGCACAGAACAAGACAACTAGCTGTTTAAAAGGAAAAGCTACTACAACAGATCATATCAACAGCTCATATTTTCCACTGGTTCTCAATTAATTTTCAATGCCAGTTCAAGAACCTGGTCATAATATTGAAGGCTTTTATTGAGCAGGATGCATCACAGAATAATTCTCTGCTCACTGCACAGTGAGACAGCTGTGTCCCTCTAGGCCACTTTTGTGAGTGTAAACCTCTCAAGACTAGAAGTAAAATGTTCTCGTTTGATGACTGCCATTTGATGGAAAAGACACATCACCAGAAATAAACAATGGCTCCAGTCAGATTCTCCTACACTGAGGAAGTAATCAAAGCCAAGAAAAATAATGAAAGTTAACAAAAATGGAAGCTAAACAGCAGTAAATAAAAACTGCCTTGTCTATAAGCTAGGGGTTGGAAATCAGATCCTGTCATTAATTCCTCCATGGTTACATCAAACTTTACAGTGTGATGTAGATCTACTAGGATGTACACCTTGCCTATGGCTCCATATCCACATATCCAATTCTCGTTCTTCTAATGGAAACTCAGGTGAAATGAAGACAAAAACATGAATTCAGTAGAGTCATAGGGACCCATTCTGGATTTTGTCCCAATAACCAGCTGAGCACAAGCAGGTCTCACGGTCTGAACGCAAAGCTATGGTACACTGCACTGTCAGGTCTCACAGGATGGATATATCCAAATGATTTGGATTGCTAGTTCTCACAGATTGTGATAAGAGACATCTGGAAATGTGATTAAGGGGTAGGTAAGATCTGAATCCAATGGAATTTAGCATACCATACTTACCAAAATGAATGTGCTGTATATTTCTTTGTCTTTTCACTAAAAATATGACTTTAATATTTTTGACATCCTCATGCGTTTTACAAGGAAACAGGAGTCTTTTTTTTTCTTTTTTCTTTTTTTTTTTTCCTTTCATATGTTGCTACTGTCAATTTTTATTTATTATTCACTGAAATTCACTCACCTTGCACACTATTCTTACAAAATAGCTGGAAAAGCTATTTTTCCTGTATAGGAAAAGTGGCGGGGTATGCTTGAAGAGTTACACATCTAGCAGTCACCACTGAGAAAAAAAAAGCATATAATGCTAATTCTCAGCATGCATCAGGGTGGAATTGAAGCTCAGCTGAACAAATTTGCAGGTATCCTTGTCTAACTTTGAGTTTTTCAGCCTGACAGTGCAGTGTACCATAGCTTTATATTCAGACCTTTTCTGTTCTTTTGGGTAAGGAGAACCTGAATACAGGGCTCATGGCTTTGCTTGTGATTCTGTGAGTTTGTGATTCTATAAATTTCAGTTTTTACTTTAACAACTTTTTAGAACAGAAATTGATAGAAGTTTGCTTTTCCTAAGGTTCCACATGAAGAATTTAAAATAAATATATATTGAAATTGAAGGTAAAATCTCTCAGATTAGCTGAGACTGCCATCCTTCTCTAAGAAGTTGTGAATCTGTGGAGCTCAAATGTTGATTCCTTCTTTACAGATTCTTTGGTCAGATCTGAGTAAGCAAATTAGAAGTGTCATAGCATTAAAGTTGCATAGCATGAATACCTTGAGTACTGTGTTCATCTCTGGGGCCCCCAGGACAAGAAGGACATGGAAGTATTAGGACAAGTCCAGAGGAGGTCCATGAAGATGATTGAGGGGCTGGAGCACCTATCCTATGAAGACAGGCTGAGGGAGTTGAGGTTTTTCAGCCTGAGAAGAGAAAGCTTCAGGGAGACCTTATAGCAGCCTTCCAGTACATGAAGGGGTCCTACAGGAAAGCTGGGGAGGGACTATTTGTCAGGGAGTGTAGGGTCTATACCATTTAACTACTGTACCTATAGCATCTGTATGGCTGGAATCTGTCTACCCGGCATACCTTTGGTCTAAACCAGTTATTCTGACAAGCATTTTTAAGCAAGATTCAGAAGTTAGCATAGACAAAAATCAGAGATTTGTGGTAACTCTGACAAGTGGAATTTTCTTCTTGGATATTACTTTTCACCTTAATGAAAATTCTGAGTGAAAAACACAGTAATTACAAAGGAACATGACTTTTCTGCATTTCAGGGTAAAAGAGACTGAAAGTGTTTATGTGACCAGATCATAACGGTTGGTTTTGGGGACTTAGAACCATTGTAGTCAGAGACTCCATAGTCTCTTTCTACAAAGGTAAGCTTTGAGGGACCTGAGCAACCGTGAATATGGATGCATTGACAACATGCTTCTTTTGTATCTTCTGATTCTCCCTGTATCAGATACAGCTGTGAAGCTGCAGAAAACTCCAAAAAGCTGTGGCAGCCCAGTTAGGACCCATGGTGAGAATGGATCCCACAGCAGAGATTTTTAAAGCAGGGCATCTGGTGGAGAAACAACCTTAACATATTGCTTTGATGAAACATCTCTAAGGTACACCACTGAACATCAGAGCGTGTAAGTTCATACGTATCTGATTGCAAAGGAAAGTAAGCATGTCTGATGCAAGCAAGGGAGGAAACACTCTGGCAAATTAATCCTTATCAATTACATGGGTGAATTTAAAGAAGATTTAATGTGGATGTTCTTATTCTTTTATTCTTATTTTTATTCCTATTCAGAAATAAAATGCTCCTGATTCAGTTTAGTCTAGTTGACTTTCGAATTGATTTAAGCTTAGTCAAATTGGCTGTATTTTAAACACAAATGAAGATATCTATACAGAGATTTAGAGTGATTTAACTAATCCACATGTAATGCTAATTTGGACAAATTTTCACAGCTGCGCCAATGTAGAAAAAGACAAAAACATTAAGACATGCACTAGAATGGGAAAAACAGTGACAACATTAAACAGTGAAAATAATAAACTGATGTTTATATTCCTGAGTGGAATTCTGCAACAATAACTCATGAAAGAGCTCTAAAAATATCTTTCCAAGAGTAAGGAAAATCAAAATGACAACAGTGCAAGGAACAGGCCTAAAATAAGCATTCAATATGTTGTGTAACAAAGTAACAATTCAAATGTCAGAAAAATGTTGTCTTTGATATGCATCATAATAATGCATATATAAAGCAAAATGGATGTTGCTACTATGTGTATTTGTTATTGTTATTTAACAAAACACCCATTAAGTGTGAGAATAAAAATCTGAAGGAACAGAAAATACAAAATAGTGGCAAAGACTGAAGGCTAGCAATATGATGTAATTTGATGTCATTTGTTTGTTGTTTTTGTGTGTTTGTTTGTTTTCCAGAAGAAAAAAAGCAAGTAAAATATTTTTACTTGAACCTTATAACTCAGTATGACAACGAAGTCTCTTTCATTAAAAAAAAAAATAAATAAAAAATATGAAGAGACGGACTTGAGTCAATTGAATCATAAGTGAAAGGTAAAATTCAACATGAAAATGAGACAGATATGGATCTCTATAATTGACTTGGTATACATGTGGTTTTCCTTTTGCCATCTTTCTGTCATAGACACAGACTTATATACATTTTTGGGGTTGAAAATTGATTTAGATAAGTGGACGGTAGTTAGTGACCAAGGAAATGTTTATAATGGATGGAATGTATTCAAGAGGGATAGGAATTAAGTAAGCCAGCACAGTAAAAATAAAATAAAATGCTGACAACCTTTAAAAGTGTTGTGAAAGAGGTTTTTTTGTTATAATTTTTTGTTTGTTTGTTTCTTTCTTTCTTTCTTTTCTTAAAAACAAGTCACATGCACAGAAAAACACGCAATCTTAGGTGATTTGTCATCTACAGTAAACTCCCAATTTATACTCAAAAAGGAAGAAAGGTTAGAATAAACGTTTACCATATTTGGGCAAAAAATAACAAAGAACTCCAACAAATAAAATCCTAATTGAACAGGACACATAAAGGTTTGTAACCAGACCAAATATTTACTTGATTCTATACAAATTTTAGTTTTTGTTGTTGTTGTTGTTGTTTTGTTTGTTTGTTTAAAAAAAAAAAAAAGAATTGCAGCAGCTGGTTCTAAGTGAGGAATCTGATGTAACAGATATTTCACAGAGGAAGTGGAAAGAAAATACCCAGCGGAACCCAAAGTAATTATAGTGCCAAGATACAAATTACATAGGAATGATGAAGTATATTGCACTTAAAGCAGCTAGTCAAAGAGTTCACGAGAGGATAAACATTGCTTGTGTGATTTAGTTTTTAGCATTCAACAGGCTGGGCTGAAAATATAATTGTCTACATGCTACACTGTAATGCTGGCCATAAAGCACTCAAATTCAATGTCATTGTAGAAAAGATAAAGGCAAGAAATTGACTACAGTAACATTTAACTTCAAAAACGGGAATTACCTGAACATGACAAAGCTTTTTAAAAGGAAGTTGAAAAGGACAACTAAAAGACTAAATGCTAGCAGATAGCATAACAGACTGCTTAGAGATACTATATTAGGAGTTCAGAGTAACTGTATACCACTTATCAAAAACACTAAATGGATAGAAAAATAACCAGCATGTGAGACAGCAGCATAATGGAGGCTATTAAAAGTAAAAAAATACCCTTTAAAAAAGCGGGAATCATGTGCAAATTAGGAAGAGAAAAATGCATAAAGTCAAACTAATAAAATGTTACAATATTTTAGGGAAGGATGGAAAAGACTCTGAAGACAATTTATTCATGACATAACAAGTAATATATAGAAGTTTTATCCCCCCTCCTCCCCCCCCAAAAAAAAAAAAAGATAAAGGAAAGCATGCCAGAGAATTATTTAATCGGTGCGGCTGACATATATCAGCATATATGAAAGTAACATTGAAAGAAAGGTCACAAGCAACACCACCCTTCCAAAAAAAAAAAAAAAAAAGGTTTATTTTTTGACTTTAGACTGCAGGTAGTTTAGAAAGATTCCCAAAATGCAGTTATTATGGAATAGAAATGAGTCATAAAAACTGCCTGCAACTGAAAGATTAATACTCTAAGTTTTAGAGAAAATGGGTAAAATGACTCCCAACAAATGAGAAGACCAGATGGAACCCAAATATGAAATTGGAGTATTGTAACACTACCACTTAAATTAACTTTGGTGCCAAACAAATGAAACATGGCAAATGTGAGTAGTAAAATCTGAGAGTGGTTGTGAAGAGCTGCAAATAGCTGTCATGGTATCATATAACTGTAATAAAATGACACATGAGACTCAGTGTCAACACATGCAGGTAATGTACATGACGAAAAACAGTAGCAACTGTCTATATGCAAACTATGAACTCTAACACAGATTTTAGTATTATTCTGGACTGTTAAATGAAGATGTCAGGTCATGCAGAGATCAGTTAGGATAGGAGGCAATCTTGGAAAAGGAGTAGAGATTTAAACACAAAACATTGTTCTGTTTAAATGCGCAGCTGCTGTGTTTAGACTCCTATATGCGTTTCTGCTCATTCCACATTAAAAAGAATATAATAAAACCAAAAGGATAAAAAAGGGTAGCAAAGATGATCAAAGTTATGAAAAGGCTTTCATAAAATAAGGTTTTAAATAAGTTTAATGATTTTAAATAAGGTAAGATTTTTCTTTTAGCTTGGAGAAAACACAACAAAGTAAATATATGAAAAAATTTGTAATTTGTGATTGTCACTAAGAAACCTAATGGAAACAACTATTTACTATTTCTCCTAATGCAAGAGAACTGCCAAAAATTATCAGATGGAAGCTTCAGTCAACGAAATTGTGTTTGTACACACACCTAAGTAACTTGTGAGTGACATTGGTAGTAGGGTGACTGTTGGACCAGATGATCTTGAAGGTCTTTTCCATCCTTAATGATTCTATGAGATTATTACACAAGCCATTATGGATGTGAAGGGTCCACAGTGCAATTTTTTTCTTCCAAATTCTTGGAAGAAAAATCCATCCAAGTATGATGCAATTGTTTTAATTTTTTTTTTTTATTTTCATTGATTCTCTTCTATAGAACTTTAAATACAGAGAAGTGTAGTCAACCTAAAGTCTTTGTTTAATTGCTGGAGAATGATAGGAAATTCCACAAGGTGACTTAGATGTTACATCTAGGTGGATGACTGAGTTACCTACAGCTGTTATAAATGAAGTATATAAACATATACAACTGCCCTAGGCTGGATGATGAGTATTAATTTGTTAGCTGACAGAAACTGCCACATCTCAAGCCTTACTAGACAGTTATATTCATATGTTTTTAAATTCCTGCAGATGTATATCTTATGTATTAAAGAAAATGTTTAAATCAGTCAGGTATTTGCTGAATCAGTGCTTACACTGCATCTTCCTAGCAATTTTTATTACTCTTGCTTTCATGTCCATTACTCTGAATGTCAGAGAGCTATTTTTTAAGTACTAGATTAGTTCAGTTTAATAAAATATATTGAAATATTTGTACACCCCCAAAAATTAAATGAATTCTTTATTAAGATTTTTTTTCATAAAATCAAATATATATGTACCTAACTGCATGACTAGTCCAGACGAAATGCATTTTATGGGAGTAGAATTTCACAGTGGATTCCACTATACTGATATGAAACAAAAGACAGGTGGGATCAGGATTATGAAAAGTCACAGAAAGCATACGTGATTTTTATATATATCATGGAAGAAAAAATCAAATAACCAATGGAAAATTTAGCCCCCCTTTCAGTACTTTTTTAGTATGATCATTATTATTACAAAATTAGTGTTCTAAGCTGAATTTCTGTTTCAAAACCTCATCTGTTTTATTCCTGAAAACATAATACTTAACTATACTTATATAATATTTAATTCTCACATTTATTAAGATGAAGCTTTCTGATGATTTTCTATGAAATGAAGATTAAAAAAAAAGAAAAAAAAACTTAAGTCAACTTTCAAATTTGCCAAAAATGCAGTTCAATCTTTATCTGTGTGAGCCTTGTAAGAAAGAACAATATGTTCACTATTAGTAACGTTGATAATGAAGAGCATCTTGTCAGAATCTATGTTGTGAAGTATTACTGGCAAAGCTGTGTCATCTGGAAGTGTGGGGGGGGGAAAAAAAAAAAGACAATCCCAGTTCACACAGCTATTTGGCAGAAAGCGCTGTCGTGTATGTAGGCATATCACTATATATTTAGCTTAGCTTATCTCTTTTGGGGACAGGGTGTAGAAAGGTTAGTAGAAGTCCTTTTTGTGCCAACATGTACTACATCTCCAGTAGATGGCTTTGGCAGTGGAGTTGAGATAAGAGTGGCAAGTGTTCTCCTGCAGATAAACTTCACCTTGCCACCAATAATGGCACACACTACAGTGGCTGTGATACAACAGGATAGACCCCAATTATCTTAAGTAAATCTTTACTTAGATCAAATAAGATTGCTACTGTATGTTTATGAAATGCCAGTTGATGCTTAAATATATTTGCCAGGGATTAACAGCTATTCCAGAATCCGTTGCTCTTTAATGAACATGCAAGAACTGCCTCAGACATAAGAAGAAGTTAAGTTTAATAAGATCACGAATTACTTCAATTCGCCAAGTGATAAAAATTTACTGAAGATTAACACTATGTAAGATACAGATAACTAATATAGAGGTTAATCCTTAAATTAATATGTTTTTATTCATCCTTTGGTATTTAATTAACATAAATTATAATAGCTCAGGAAGTCAGATAAATTTATTTTAAGTACAGGTCTGTGTAAACAAAGACCATCCTTTTCCTTTTCTGCAAGTCATTTCAGTAAAGTATTTTGGCACATAGGGATTTTTAGAAGCCAAAGTACAGGTTGATCTCAGAGTCTAACTTTAAATCTCTAACATGCTAGACTTTATTGCTTCTGGCACCAGCAATTTGGCCATAAGAATTCAAGAGGAAAAAAAATAGATGAATATTTAACTAAAGCGTCAAAAGCTATGAACCTTACACAGTCATTCTTTTGTGACTTTTTGTCACAGTTTTGTGAGTGAAGAAACTGCTCCCAGCTACACATATATGGAAGAGAGAACAACAGCTGTCCAAACAGAAATCATATTTCTCTTATGAAAGAGATTCAACACCTCCACATCATAAAAAAAAAAAAAAAGAAAAAAAGGGGTGTGTCTAGAACCATTAACACCTGCAGCACAAATAAGAGACATAGACATAGACACCAAAAAGGTTGGGATAAGCAATGGCCAGTGTGTAAAAAGCTGTTTCCTGAATAAACACTAACTGCAATTCATCTTTCATAACTTTAGACATCAGCAAATATTGAACTATATCTGAGTTAGTCACCTTTCACTGACAGTGGAAAGAAATGAACATTTTGAAGGCATGGTTCATGTAAAATAGGTCAAATGAATCATGCTCTAAAAGTGCCTATTTCTCGCTTCGTTAATTCTAAAGAGCTTGTCAACTAATTATATATATATATAATCAAGGTATCTCAGATGTAGGTAAGACAGCAGGTGAAATGATAAGATTCCTAAGAACTTGTGGTCTGTTCTCTCCTTCAAAAGTGTTGAAAATGTAGAGGTTAGTGATGTTAAGCTTTTTTTTTTTTTTTTTTAAATACCTTGAGATCCAGGTTTTACACTTGCTTTGTACTTATGGAGGACTAAATATCTAGGAGAAACTCTGAGTCTTAGTTTTTGGAAAGGTAAAATTCACTGTAAATAAAGATAACAAACTAGCATTCCCTGAATTTAGTTAAGATTATAAAGTGTAATTTTTGTTGTCTTGAACTTAAACAATTTTCTACTTTTGTTATATTTACCAGAGTAATCTGTTCCCAAATCATGACAGCAAACTGAACTTTAGTGAAAGCACTAAATTCATAAATAAAATATCCATATTTTGAGAAAGTATTTTATTTTTGTTCAGCTACAAATGACATCATTCAGCAAAAGAATGCTGATACCTGACATTGGATGGGAAAGAAAAAAATGTAATGTTTAGTTGATTTGTAAGACTAAATAAATGTTATACTGTGTTTGTCCAAAATACGCAAGGTGGTACAACCCTACTGACTTTGATGAACCTCCACTATGCAGCAGCAAGTACCTGTCTAATATGGAATACATTATTCCAGTTTAGTATTATTTAGTTGCAGTTAATCTTCAGGAAAAATAAAAATGTTGATCACTTTTTGCAGAGAATTAGTAAATTCAACAAAAGCACATTATCTCCAAGAGTTGAGTAGTTCCCCGTTTCTTCATAAATCTGTTTTGATTACTTTTTTTTTTCCTCATTACATTATCTTCCCACACCTTAAGCTTCTAAGCTATTTTTTTTCTTCTTCCTGTAAATCTTTCTGTCTATCCATACTTGTGCATGTCACAAAAATGAATCAAGTTTACAATGAAGAAAGCAGCTGTACAGTACTCATCTTTCAAGCATGCTAGTAGAAATACAAGAATCTTTTTATAATAAACAATAAGCCATCTATTGTTGTCATGTATATGTGAAAAGACTAAGAAATTTATTAAATTTACAATAGTCTGAAGTTCTACTGTCTTAAAGAATTTAAAGAAATGTTTAGGCTTTAAGTAGTAAAGATATATATATATATATATTTAAGCTTTAAATAGTAGAGCTTATTTTGTCTTGTTTAACCTCTCTAAGTAACTCCTGAAATCACTTTCAAATATTAATGAATTAGCAATGGGTTAGCATTTCTAAAGCTCCCAGAGAAGATGGGTTCCAAATTCTTATTGATTATCTAACCAGTTTTTGAAAGACTACTATTGTTTCAAAATTCTATCAATGTAAACACATCTGCCGTTCTCCAGATACTGAGGAAAAAATGTGAATGTGCACAAAATAAAATCAAATAAAATAAAACATAAAAATACAAATGAAGGAATAAAAATGAAATATTATTAATAAAGAATGGATATATAAATATTTGAATGCAATACAAATATGGATATTATCAATAATTCCATACAAATAAAAGGTATCTGTAGGTGAAGTTCACCATTTTTATAACTATATATCAATAACATGCCTTAAATATCTCATGGGATTTTATTTCCACAATAAAAGCATGAAGACATTCAATTTCAAGATATTTATTTCAGAATTTCCCACTACTTAAACGCTGTTCTTACCCTGAAATACCCATATAATGAGAGCTGAAATAGTTTTACCGGATTCTTCGTAGTTCCTGATACTTCTATTCAAATACATTATTATTATTTTAGGGTTTGGAAGGTGTAATAAATGTTAAATATAAGTGCCCTGAATTAATATAATACTGCTTGCTTTAGAGACAGTTGGAAGCTGTAATATATTTTACCATACATGATGATGTGTATTTTCCAGTGTAATTCCATCCAAATAAAAGTTTTGAGAATATCCTTATTTGTTTACTATAAGCCTGAATGCCAAAGGGGAGAAAAAAAATCCAATTATATGATAATCCCAGTGATTAAGGGATATGCAGCATCAACTTTACATGATCTTTATTATTTTAAATTTTATGGTCATATTCATTAGTGTGCTTTATGGTATTCTGGAGAAGCAAAAAGCAGTCACAGTATACTGACAAGCTAAGCTGGGTTTATAGTTGTCCTGAAAGCAGTGTGGTCTCGAGTGGCTGAAGCTTACAGTATAGTTCTTTCTCCATCCCTCTTTGCTCTACCAGCTTCCCCATTCCTATGCACCCTGGGTAACCACCTGGTATTACTTGGTTGTAACACTTTGACTTGAGAAAAGAAAGTATTACCTGACCTAACCCAGGGTCATGTTCAACTTGGCGTATTTTGTGACTTGGAAACAAATTTAACAAATATTTTAAACAAGTTCTTTTAATGTGTTTTGTTGTTTTTGGTTTATTATTATTGTTATTATTATTTGCTTTTGAGCAAATACCAAGCATACAAAAGATATCAGACTGAAAATTTGACAGGAATTGATTTCATAAATTATTTTGCAGTTTTTGTTGTGGAAAAATTATTAGTCCTTATTAAGAGTGTCCACCCAAAAATGACACATTTTTAGGATGCAATTGGCTACACTAAATGTAAAAAAAATATTCTCTATTGTAAGTACAATATTCCTATAAAAGAGGAATGTGAATTACTATAAAAGAGGATTGTGAAGCTGGTACTTTCTGAAATTATTATGAAGGTGCAGTATTAATTTTATATACCTCAGGGGGAATTAAAAAACAACAACAACAACAAAACTATTACCTCTAAGGAAATAACCTATTATACAGAGGAATATAAAGAATATATAGAGGAAATATATAGAAGAAATAACCTCTATTACCTATACGGAAAGGCAAATTAAGATAATGTACACACCTACATTATCTTCGTGTGAACTTTGTTTGCAACAGCAATCTCATAGACAAGTGATAGACTGCTCAAATCAAACTACGTAACCTTGTACCTCTACTATCTGTTCAGATAGTAGAAAAGAAATCACATGCTAAAACTAATAACAGCGCATCAAGTTTGGGATTATTCATATTCATCTGTGCACACAGACCAAGTGGACACTTCCCTTGGCCGTGCAGATTTCAGACTAATTACATAAATCTTTTGACAATATTGAAACAGACACAATTCCACTTGTCTTTCTGTTGTTCTTGGTCTTTACTTGGGGCTTTTAAGGTTTGGACTGTGTAACTAACTAGAGATCGATCATGTCCCATGGGCAACTGAAATTACACTTAATTTAAGAACTGCATTTATTTGTTCAAACAAAGATTGGTTCACATAATAAAATTCTGTATGTTCAGATGGTAAAGTTTAAGCCAAAACTTAAAAAAAGTTGATAGAATACCCTATAAAAATCAAAATTGTACATCCTGATAATATTTAAGTAGATACTACAATTACATTACAATATATATGTTTATATAAATATATTAAATATATCTGTATACACATGCATATGTGCATTATATGTGCAGTACTATACATTAGGAACTATATATTTAAAAGCTTTGGTTTTTGAAATACCTATAGTATATTTTGGATTGTTTGCTTTTGCTTCAGAAATGTACTTTCTCAGAACAAGATTTCTGATGAAATTAATTAAAATAATTTGCAAATTAATGAAATTAATTTATAATTTGCAAATTAATGAATATATATATATATAATATATATATAATATATATATAATGAATATAATGAATAATTTGCAAATTAATGAAATTAATGAAATTAATTTGCAAAGTGATCTCATATTTGCAGTCTTAAAAAAGCCCAAACTTTTAAAGCTTTCAATTTTCTATATGTTTAAGATACAGGTTTAGTTTAAAAAAAAATCAGGATCATCAGTTAATAATATCTTTTTTGTGCACATATGTACATATATTAAAAACACATATTACATATACACCAGAGGAACTATTAAAAGATGAAGGATTTTTTGACATTTACTCACATGTCTAGCCTTATTGATTTATTTGAGACAATTTGTGTATATAAAACTAGAAAAAAATATGGTCCTAAATTAAAAAAAAAAAGTACGTCTTAAGTAATTTTTTTTTTCTGTGTCGCATTATGACTTGGTTATACTGGGCATATGCTCCTCTCCATTTCATGCTGCAAAGGGGAGCAGATGGAATTAAATACAGCTTGGCATGCAGTACAGGGGCAGCCGTGGAACAGTACTTTTTAGTACCACACAGGCAATACCAGCTACATATACATTAGAGATGAAACACAAAAAAGGGCATGTCACCTTCAGGAAGGGGTAGTAGTCAGGGAACATCTGTTATACATGCACTGTTCCCTGTAGAAAGAACTGAAACATGATGAAATATGCATCAAAAGTTCCCTATGCACTGAGGTACATTAAGTCCCTTTCAAACCATATGAAGCCCACTTGGGGAAGGGAGGTTATTTGAGTGCGGCAGCTGGAATAGAAGAAAGCAGCAGCAGGGAATGGAAACCAGCTGTTATGCCATTCTGGATATAAGGATGGGCAGTAGGCACACAGAGGCTGACACAATGCATGTGTATATCACTGATGTAAAGAGAGTAGACAAAGTTTCACTGAGCAGTAATAAGCTAATCATGTTGCAGCTCTGTGTCTGAGCAAAGTCCTCGTTAAATGCTAAGTGCTATTACAGTATATCAGGGATTCTTGTTGTGAAGCACTGCACAGTCCACATTCCCTGCAATTCTCTCATGTGGTGATCTCTTCCCATAAAAGAAGATGTTCACAGACAAAAGGGTATAGAACAGGTCAGTGTAGATGTTCCCTTTCAGTACACTTTACTCAGGACTAGACAGTGCATCTCACCCTTGCATTTAATTATGGCATCATATAAAGCAGGGCTAAAGTGGATCCTCTGGCCCTCAGTAGGTTGAAATAAATCTGGGTTATCACTAAAAAATTTAACATGTTTTAGAAACCACTATGCAGAGGGATTCTTTAACTTATATGGATAGCCAGCTTCAGTGCATAAATATATTTATAGCAAAGTTTTCCCTCATATTTAACCTAAACAGTTCTCCCAGCAAACTACAAATTAGTTAATTAATTAATTAAATAAAATTACCACCCTATTTATGACAACTTTTTATACACATTAAGAGTTTTATTATGTTTATATTCAGTCTTTGTTCATTTAAACAAATAAAAACTCTAAACAAAAAACAGTTCTTCCAGACTTCACCCATGGGCCATGTTTTGTAAACCACTGTTTTATGCTGTTATTCTAACCCCTCTATTTATTTTGAATTTGTCCAGATCTTCCTTAAAAATGTCCCCACAAACTGAGTACAAAGGCTGTGTCTCTAAATAGCATGTGCTGGAACTCTGGACTAAATTAAGTTATACCATTTCTCTCCCTCTGGAAACCTGGACATAGCAGAAAAGTAGTATGTACACAACAAAAAAGGCCAGCAAAAGGACAGACTGGATTGTTGTATATAGAAATTACAAGATATTCTTTACTCCAGAAAAACAAAATTCAATTAATGTTATTCTAACTGAAGTATCACTAAATGGAATAATTAATTCCTGTTTTTTATTTAAGATGCTTCTGTTGATATGTTTTCCTCAGCTGGACCTAAAACTGTTGATAACTAAAATCCAAATTCAGGCTTCCAACTAATAGGCATTAGCTTTGGAGTAACTCCATCTGCAGAATATTCCTTCAATTTGGTAACAAGAATGTTGCTGGAATGTGAAACGAGATTGTGTGAAAACCTGAGTAATATCATTTTTTTATCATATCTGTATTTTTGTTGACTCTTTAACAGGAGATATGATCATACAATGGTGATATAAAATTAGAAAGAGAGGACAGGATATATATAATTTACTTTTTATATAACTGAATAAATAAACGCACATATATATTTAAACTAGAATTAATTAATTAGCTTAATTAAAAGAAAACAGACTAAGAAGTAAAAATGGACTCCCTAGTCCAGTTAAAATAGTTTGTGTGATATTGTCTATTATATACATTAATATATGCCCTAAAATTTTCATTAACAAAAGTAAGCATATCCAGTTACATTCCAAGGAAATGCATAAAACATGAAACAATGAAAACTATCAATTTTTTGATTTCCGTGTTTCAAAAGCTGTTGATCTTTCTATGCCCCTACTTTCCTATCAATTTATAAAAAGAATCTGAAAATAAAAAATGTTAGCTCAAGATAATGATTTTGACATAGAAGGGCTTCATTTTACTGAGAATGAAAAATCCTTCACTTGCTCTTCTAGTGGGAATAAAGCGAAAAGATAATTTATGGATTCTAAGACTTCCAAGAACAAACTGCAGTACAATAAGTGAGCTCAGCCACAGGAAAGGCAGTGTCAAAATAGAGAGTACAGAAAGGAAGTGATGAGATTTAAACTAGTGACAGGGGAGGAACATTCTGTTTTGTTGCCTTAAAAGTAAAGCATGAAGAAATAAGCACCATCAGTTACAGCACCCCAATGTTAAAATTTACACCTACATCTCAGACATGAGACTCATGGTAACAGACTTTTGATCTTGAAGTGCATGATATGCATTAATTTGCAAATAAGCTCATCAAAGAAATCTCTTCTGAAATGTATTAACGATTCAGTTGGTACAGTTTCAGCCTTTTAACATGTTAGTAATAATATATCTAAATTGATTTGTTTGTGAAGTTTCCAGTGAAATCAAGATTCAGGGCAAAAATACAGACCACTGAATTAATCTGTAATTATAAAAATAAGTAGAAACAATAGGGGGACAATAAACTTACTTGGAAAATGTAGCATGACACATCAAATGGTGCAAAGATCATGATGTGCTGAACTATTATAGTCCTTTTTTTGTGTGTGTCTCAGTGATATGTTTTGTGTGTGTACAGATGCAGAAAGTTCTTTCTGTATGTATTGAAAGTCAGTTATAGAAATTTCTGCCCTAATCTATGGCTAAGTACATTAATTAAATGTGGTGTATGCTCTTCAGAAAACTTCACTGCTACTACACGATAATAATCTGCAAGATGATGAAACACACGTCTGATTAAAAACCTGGTTTGGCAGAACTCAACTCCAGTTGAAAAGCAGGATAATAGGCAATAACAGGCGGAAATAATAGGCTAAGATACCCTGATGCAAAGTGTATTCACTGTCACTTCAGCTGCCAGAATGTTTGCACTGCTTTTCTGTTTTGTAACAATGAAGGCAGCTAAGTAGTCAAGGTATTAAGCTAATCCATCCCTTCTCCATTAGGTTGCCACTTCACATCCTTTTCTGATTTCTGCTAGGACAAGCACCCGCTCCATCAGACTTCTCTTTCCTCACCTGGATAGCCTTGCTTGAACTCAAGAGCTGCTCATATGAGGAGAACCCACCATGGAGAGAAGCTATGCATGGGAACACTCTCATTTCTAATGAGGAAGCGTCAAACAAACTGGGCTCTGCTTCTAAACACATCTGGCTATCACTCAAACCAATGTCACAAAGTGCCACTCATGAACCTAGACTCAATATCAAAATAACTGACAGGTAAAAAGTGAAAGTAAATTCTCTGGTAGAGTAGTAGGTGTAAAAATAAAACTTAAGAAGATATCCAACATGAGAGCAACAGAGGGGAAAAATAATAATAATAATAAAAGAACTTTAATACTATGAGTAAATACATTTGTAGATAAAAGACTTCGTCTTTATTTTTCCCAAATCCATCATATAATTTGCTCAAGAGATAATGCAGCAACAGATATGTCACAGGTACTGGGTATTAACATGAGAAAGGTTATGACAGGCATCTATATAGCAAACGCAACCAAACCATATTCCTCAGTCGAGTTCAGTTACTTAGATTCAAAGGGGAAATTGTATTCTGGTCACTCAAAAAATGGCATTACAGAACATTTGCATAGCCTTGCTCAGCCTATCTAAGCAAGTATTGCAAAGACTTAGGTCAGCTTTAAATTACTATTAGAGATTAAGGCACTAATAATATCTGAAACTTTCCTGAGTACTCCTCTAACTAAAAAAGTGAAAAATATTAATTTAAAATTTAGATACCAATGCAAAGACTTCACAAGAAGGATGAGACCATAATAATGTTGTTAATTTTCTTAAATTCAGAAGTACTGTTTACTTGACCAATGTTATCATAGCAGAAAAGTAGGAAAGTGCTGACAGTTTAAATGTCATAATGATTTAATTTTTTTTCAATGCACTGGAGGGGTCATCTAGCTAAAGTAAATATTGCCTTATTCTTCATAAAAGTCTATAATTCTACAAAATTTTTCAGTCAAATTAAAAATCCCACTATTAGAATGAGGCACAAATCAAATATCTACAGTGTGTTGATGATAAACTTGGTCAAGAAAACAGTTGCAAAGAAGTCTTCCTCCATAATAACCTACAGAATAGATAAGTTAGTCTTTGGCCTGTCTTAATCTTCACCCAAGATCACACATGTGCTTGCATAAAGCAGGGAAGCTGAACAAACAAGTGAGAGAAATTACACAGAAAAGAACAAATGAATGGGGAAAAACATCATTTTGTGTGGGCTCCACCTAACTGTTTCCAGACTTACAGCTCTAGAAACAGGTATTACTAAGTCGTATTAAATAAAAGGTGAGACTCTCAATACAAATAAGTTGCTATTGTAGTTTGCCTGGAAAACACTTAATCAGATGAAAGTGAAGAAAGGATATTGTGTTCAAGCCCTGACATAAAACCGCAAGGTAGTGTCTTACCTGAGATTATTAGGGGTAACTGAGTTGGAAGGGGTAATAGTCCTGGACATAAAGACTCCTAGGTGACATCAGAACAAGTGGTGCAGTCTGACAGCTATTCATGTTCTAAGTACAGAGAGAATGTGATAAGAGATATTCTGTCCAGAAGAAAAAACACTACTGTGAGGAAGTAATGCTGAACAAAATATCTCACAGGTTGTGTCAGCTCTGGGGGCACTCCCAGCCTCAGTCAGTTTCTCAGCATAGTCTTTCACTAGCTCTGAGAACTTGGTAAAGAAATATTTCTCTAGTCTTCTTTTCCATTACCTCATTAAGTTGATGTACTCATAAAAGAACTCATCATCCCCAATGGCACAGAAAGAATTGGTGATTATGTTAGACAGCAGAAATTTGATTGTTGAACTTTCTGCACTTATCAGTCTAGACTAATTCTCATTTAGTTAAACAGAATGAATGTTAGTTATCCTAAGACTAAAGAATTATAACAAGAAAATCAATGAATATTTCAGAAAAAAAAAAATTACTAAAAAATCTGGTAATTTCTATTCCACTGCAGATAATGCAGGATACCAGATTTCAGAGACCTTTTTTTTTTTTTTAGAAATTGATAATATAAATGCACAAGTTACTCGCATTTTGTTCCATGAACAGGTTCAGTGGACAAACTCGAGTTGACAGTATTCACAAATATTCTAAAACTGATTAGACTGTTGCATGCAGGGCTGCATCAATTGTAATGCTTGTAATGCATGTGTTGTTTTGTTGTGACAACAGAAAAAGAAAAGAAAATTATATTTTTGAGTGATATTTAATCTCTCACTCTTTTTTTTTTTTCCCTGAAGATTCACTCCAGCCCTTTTATCCTATTCACATATGTCTTAGATTAAAAGCGTACTGTTCTACAGAGAAACCCGATAAGCAACACAGGTTCTAGAGGAGTCTCTGACTCCAACGTTGAAGCTTTCTTTCAGTCTTTCTCCATGGAGATGTCTCCGGTTTTCCTTTATTCTCGTGACTGTGCTACTGTTAAATAGGTAACAGCACATGCAGAAATACCCCCTCTACGGGATGCAGGTGTGAACGGCAAGCAATTGTTCTGAAAGCAGGATGTGATGCACAGTGATAAAGCAAAAAACAAAAACCAAAGCTGCTGAATTCAAATATATGTTAAAGAAGGAAAACAGAAGGGGAAGAAAAAAGAGAGAGATAAAAAAGGTAAAAGAGGTAAAAGAGAAAAAAGGTAAGGAAAAAAATACTGACAAAAATCTAACAAAGACAATGATTTATAACTGTAATGATTTACCTGCAAGAAACCTCCACATCTCTATAGTTTTATAACAGTAAAATTATCATTATCAGATAAACATATTCAGGATTTACCAAGAAAAGTATAAAATGCACATTTTTTTCTGCTGTACTGCATCCCTGTAGATATCACTTTATAATTTTCAGCTTTGGATATCTTTTCAAGGAATACAGATTATTGCTGCTATACACAAACGACAGCAAAGAAAAATATTATTCTGTTAGTTAATCATCAGATGTGAATAATATATAATACATCAGGTGGAACAGGAATTTTTATATAACAGACGTTCAAAACTAATAATTCTTGTAAGATTTATAAGTAGGGTGATCTCAAACTGTCTGAATCAGTGATGGGTTTTAAATTCTCAGAAAGAAAACAGAAATAAAGAAAAAAAGAGGTAAACAAGACAGACTTGTCCAAAACTATTCTACTGAAAAAGTAACAGACACAACAAGGTGCTTAGTAAGACAGCTGAATCAGCATAAGTAAGCTGATCAGAAACAGATATTTTTATGTGGAACATTGCTTGGAATTTACAGGGGGGAAAAGATACATAATTGAAATAACTAAAAGGAGGCATACTTATTTCAACACAAGACTAACTGTCGCAATAACATTTAAAGGGTTGTCCTCCCCACACACACACACCTCCCCACCTCCACCCCTTTCTTTCCATTAAGGCCAAGTGACGAGCTTCCAGAAGCATTTCATAATGATAGCTAATTGGTGATCTTTCTCATTTGTGTTAATGTTTATTATCACCATTAGACAAAACTTGCTATTTAGAAATATTTTCCTTGAAATCAAATATTTTAATAGCAAAGTTTTTGAGGCTTTACACTGATTTCACTATTTTAATGAAAATCATAAAATGAGTTTGCCACCCATTGCATACCAAAATCAGATGTCATTTATACAAATTATTTTTTCATATACTGTCTTATTTCTCCATTACTCTGATTTTCAAGCTGCCTAAGCTAGATTTGTTCAAACTTGTAGTTAAAATACTAGTACTTGTAAGACTCCTATTACTGCCCTGGGTGGAACTGGAATCATGACAATAGTGACAACTACATACAGAAGATTTACATCTTCTCAAACTCAAGCTTAACTCACTTGTTAAATTAGGAATCTGAAATCTAGATCCTGAGTTGATTGTTAAGACTGTTTATTTTTTAAAAATGTCACAGTTCTAACAGAAGTTAAACTATTTTAGATATCTTTAAATTACAATAATAGAGACTGAAACTTTGCTACAAAACAGTGAATTCCCGTCCCTCAGCACAACCCAGAAAGATGACAGAACCACCACTTCTGATACTGCTTCAGGTGCTACTATATAAAATTGTTTCTAGCAAGCTGTCCATCTCCTTTTCCTAGAAAACATTTTTTCTCTAAAGAAAATGCTATCTTTTTTCTACCCACAAAAATTATTTCTCACCCTCCATCAACATGGCAAATGGATAGGATAGGATAGGATAGGATAGGATAGGATAGGATAGGATAGGACAGGACAGGACAGGACAGGACAGGATAGGATAATGACTAGAAAAAGCAATTTTGTTCATTATCTTTCAAAAGAGAGAAGTTACATTGGACTAAAAGCCCTAATCATACTATGCTCAATGACAAGCAATCATTGACTTCATTGAAAAAAACACATTGCACCACATTTGTTACTGTAATGATCTGTAACCCCATAAGGTTCTCACTGCATGTTCAGTTTTTATAAAATGCCAATGACTTCATTACCTGACACTTGAGATGGAAGAGTTCATACAAGCAAACAAATGGATGTCATTAGCATTTTTAATTATATTTGGGAAAAAGAAAAAAAAAAAAAAGGAAATAAAAAGTTAGTTTATCTCTCCATCCATGCTCATACTTTTTCTCAGTACAAAAAATCACATAAACACCTGCTGCTGCAACTCAGTGGCTGACAGTACTTAACATTCATAGTTCACTATATGTTTAATGAGAATGTGAGAAATTAATATAAGCCACCGCTATGAGATGTTTCTCGATAAATGGGACCGGTTATATAGATATAATGATAAGTGCAAACCTCTATATAACTCTTTGTGTTATAATGAAAATAAATAATAGGAGTGGTTGGCTTAATATGCTGACTAGTGCTCTTATATTTTGAGCAGTATTAGGCTTTATGCTGTTGGACAAACTGCAGTAAAAATTGAACTCTAGCTATACAGTACTTTTCTAAAAAAAAAAAAAGAAAAAAAAGAACTTTTTTATAATTTATAGTAAATTATTTTCCTAATTAAACTTTTTGGATTTTAGAACTTCATGCTTTCATTGCTGTACTTTATTACTTTATAGATAGATATTCAGGGAGATACAAAACTGAGAAATTTAGATACACATTCAAACAGCTGCTTAAACTACCAAAAAAAAAAAAGTCTAGTATTGTATCTTTATACAGATTAATGTCCAATTATAAGCAGAGAGTTGTTGTGGCAAAAGGTCGGGAAAAAATAATCTTTCTGGCATTTATTACCTGGAAAATAAGGTCATATGTGAGGTCAACCCTCTAGTACATACAGAATAAATTATACTGCAGTATTCTAAATACACAGCAAAAATTACATTGCAATCTCAACATAACCAAAAAAAAAAAAAAATTTGAACATATATTCCTGATGATTGTACAACAGATCAGACTAGGCTAGTGACAAAAAATCTAGTTCCAACTAATCAGCAATTAATAAAAAGCTTATAATGTATTTCTGCTTAATTATAAATGTAGCTTCTCATTAAGGCTGACTTATTTAGTCATCTGTAACTGTCTTTAACACTGAATCATCTTCCACACAAGCTAAACTAAAGCACATATATAAAACATTTCAAAATAATTCAGTGGTGCACTTCCTTATTGCTTATAGGTTATGAAGGAAATTGCACAAACAGACACTGCTGGAGTGGTCAGATTGTCTGATTCTTAAAAAAAAAAAAAAGTCTTTGTTTTGAAATAGAAGACCTTATAGTTAGATAATACATTTCTCTAAGGAAACTTTAATTGGGCACTGTTTGAAGAAATAAATATGCTTATTTGTCAGAATGGTTTGCAGAGATCATTGTCATTGTCCTAAAATACGTTATTTTAGCTGTTTCACAGACACTCATCTTTGACACCTTCCTAGAAAATGAATGAAATTATACTAAAAATCATATTAGTTTAGTATTTGACAGTTCTCATGCTACTATTAATTGCGAAATCAACATTACAAATAGGAAAATTACATTCATGAAATGAAACACCTTCTGATCCATTTTTACTGTTGTCTGATATCCCAAGTCTCTTTCCTTTTCCTCTTCTCCAAACTACATGTGGAATGTAAATGACTCGTTCTTTTATCTGTTGCAGTCATGTCTAGTTTGAGTTTTCAAATCACGCTTTGGCTGAAGAACAGTACATAATATATCACAGGAAATGCCAATGGAGATAAAGTATATTCTAATCATTTTAGAAAAGTACCTTTTTTTTTTTTTAATCTGCTTTGGATTTACAAAAAAAAAAAAAAAGAGGATACTTGTGGTTTCATTTCAAGTTCATTCTGAAAGATATTGAATGTCTTTGCTCTGGGCTATCTACAAGATTTACTGTTTTCTCTGATAGTATTATCAGAGGGCTATTTCACCCTGATACACTGCAATAGCAATGCTAATAGGTTTATAATGATGGCTTAAACTTTACGCTCTGTAAGCATTGGAGACTTCACTCACCTTGTTCAAGTGGTTGGCTTTTAGTTGAAGTAGTTTTCATCTTGAGTGCCTCCCTAACAGACATGTCACAGCAGGAGCCTTTGTTAGTGTCTTGGTCACTGTCAGCCTGATCACTGTCCCCATGCCCGCTGTCCCTCAAGCTGGCTCTTTCTGGATCCTTGAACGTGGAGCTACTGAAATACATATTTAAAAAGAGAGAGAGAAAGAGAGAGAGAGAGTTGTATTTACTTGTTCTAAGTTGAATTGTACTCTCTGGCAAAGCAATTTTGACAAGAATGCAAATGGGGAAGCCGAGAAAGTTATTTAATAGGCCTTACCTTTGAACAAACTGCTGCCTGCTGCCCATGTAATTGGGCTCTGCGGGAAAATTGTCTGTCTGCGAAAGAGAAGGAAAAAAATACGTATAGTTGTACACTGGACAAATCTCCTGCAGAGCAACAAGATTTCCTAGAGGAGAAATGATTAATAATTCAAAAATTCCCTTAATCTTCAGATTTGTACATTTTAATTAAATTGGAAAATGCTGGCATGTAATTATGTGCTCAGAACAATTAAATGATTCCGGTCCACAAATTACCTGCTAAAGTAAACAATGAAGCTCCAAAAAGTGGCATTCTCTGTTAGCAACCTGACAGATGACACTGTTTATGTTTTTTCATTAGTTAGATATTAAGACTGATGGTTATTGAAAATGAGAGAAAAAAATTACTTTTGCATATTACAAAAGTGAATTATTCAGTAATACTAATTTTTAAGCACAATTACATCATCTACAGGGATTCTGAAGCCCTTACTACTGTAATGTAATTTAATATATTGCTATAAAATTTGTGAATTACCATAAATAAATAAATAAATAAATAAAAATCAAGACTGTTTGTGGGTATTTGGCTGTTTGTTGTTGTTTTTAATTTTACTGGAAAAGCGCAAGTATGAAAATATTTGGATTTTCTCTCTTTAACTGTCATCAGTATTAATAGCTACATCTGAATAATGAGAACCACACATGCAAACAAGAACATTAAATGATTGTTGTAGACAAGTGGTTTTAAAAAAGAAGATACTTTCATTAACTCTGTCATAAGTATATTTTTAGCAGCATGAGCTAAGTAACTGTAGAAGCAGAAGTATTTACAGCATCCAGACCGACATGGAGTCCTGCCAAAGGGAACTGAATTCCCCTTGTATCATCAGCTGAAGTTCTTTGGGAGAGAGACTGAATCTTTCACAAAACCCCATATACTGTAGATTCACACACGTCACTTCATCTTGCAGCTGACCTAATGACAGAGCTTCTATTGTTTTCTGCATCACTTCATATCACACCACTATGCTTCGCAGCGGCTATGAGTTTTGCAACAGCATCTCATGTATCAGCATCAGTTACACAGACAGTGCTCAATTAATGGAGCAGAAGGTCCAAGGTAAGGTTTAAAGTTGCACAACAAGTATTTATACAAATTACTGGTCTCCCTGATATTTTTTGTTCCCTACCACTTCCCATTTAATTTTTTTAGCTTCGCTCTGTGTTTTTGTTTGTTTAGGGTTTTTTTTTGTGAGTTGTTTTTTGTTTTGTTTTGTAGGCATGTAATAATCAGAAATATTTGCTACTGTTTGTATGGTTGGAACACCGGAGTTCAGAAAAGATGCATGAAGTTACATCTGAAACATAACAGTCATGGTTGCAACAGTAAATAGTAAATGCCACTCTCAAGGCGTATGTGAAATAGATGTGTTTGTGTACTATGGGTACCACTGTGTACCATGGGTACCTTGTGTGAATTATATCCAAAAAATAAATTTTGGATTTATGAAGTGTATCTACACTGTACATTCTTCTTATTGCTAGTTAAATCTTTTGCTTCAAAAATTAGGATTATAACACAGATTGTGTTCACATTTTGAGGCAATTTCTAATTTAAGCTGCAGAGTACATTATATATATTTTGTATGTCATTATAAAAATAACTAGAAGTTTTAGCAGCAAATTTTTTTTGATATAAACTGTATGAAAGAATCAGATTGTTACTCTACTGTTTTCAAAATATAGCATAAAACACTGATATTTATAATTCTAAATGACTTTATCATATCAAAATTGCACGCTATTTGAAAATCTGTGTCCAACTAGATACGTCTTCTTTAGCAGATTTAAAGGGTGAGCTTATAAAACTTCTTAAATACTGTGCAAGAAGAGCAAACAATATTCTACATTACAGAAGGAGAATTCTGAAAATATGGGATACCAAATCCAGTGTAATGCCACTGCTTTTCCAAGTCAGCTTTTCAGAAGTATTCATATTTTCAGCTACAGCTATTCAAACTTTTGGAAATCTAACCACTTCAGTTAGGGAGCTTTAAACTTAGGAAAAGAAAAAATCCTGGTTTTAAAAGATGTAATTAGAACAAAAATTTGCCTTAACTTTTAACATGCTTAAAGTTATAAACACAAATATCGAAAGAAAAAAAAAAGGAAGAAATAAAAAATAGAGGCACAGCATTCTTATATTTAATCTCTTAAATATAATACAACAGATGTCAGAAGCAGCCTTAATTCTGCCTTTTATTCTTTTCCCGTTTCAAGTTGAAAGCTAGTATCTCTTGTGAGCAGCAAATCCAGATCATATATATATGATATATATATATAACGTTACAGCATACAGAGAGCCTGATACTTCTTGACCCAAATAAATGTATACAATTGCAGAATTCGTATTTATTTTCTAGGTCTAATATTTCAACTGTAGATGTCCAGGAGAACTGACCTCATACTTTTACTGATGCAAGAAATCTGCTTCCTCTTAAACACAGTTGCTACTAGAATCAACACCCATTATTCATGCCATCGTCAGGCAAAATGTATGTTATAAAATGCCTTTTCATCAAATCTCTACTATCTGTTTAGGAAACACAAAACGGACTTTTGCCCTGCAATTAATTATAACAGCTCCTTAAACGTGGTGCTAAGGACTTCTCTATAATCTGGACCATAGTCAGAACTGAGCTTACTTTTTGCTTCTACTTTGTCATAGCAATAAAAGCATATCACACACCCTGAACTAGTCAAAATATAAATTTTAAAATAGAAGTTACCACAAAATCTTAGCTACATGCCTAACAGTGGAAATTGCTTCTGAGAAATTTTGTACTTATGGTAATTGTTACTGACCTTTAATTCAATTATAATTTGACCAATTTCCTTCATATTGTATTTTGCATCTAAACAGTTGGTTGCCATCTTACAGTAAGTTCATTGTTGCAAAAGGACAGCTATAAATAGTTGATAACTATACATATACAGTTGCACAGCTCTGAGTTGTATTCTTTTCCTTCTATTCTAAAAGCATTAGGCCTTCTCCTATGAATTATGGAAATATCATGCTTGTGATGACTTGTAAACGGACAGTCCAAGATCTAGGCAGCAGAAAGAGCATTGTTTCACATGTGATAATGTCAATATAGAACAAACGGGATAACAAGCAAACATTTAATTTTAAGGCTAGGCAATTTAGAAGGATCTGATTCACAATGGATTACAGAGAGATGTGAATGTCTAACTCCCTTAAACTTTTATTTATTTATTTTATTCTCAGTAGAAGGTAGAGGTCATATACACAAAATTGTTACACTTTAACATTTATCAGAAAAAAGTCCTGATAAGATCCATAAACCTTAAATAATCTCACAGGGGAGAGAAAAAAAAAAGAGAGAGAGAGAAAGAAAGAGAGAGAAAGAGAGAGAAAAAGAGAGAGAGAGAGAAAGAGAGAGAAAAAGAGAGAGAGAGAGAAAGAGAGAAAAAGAGAAAGAAAGAGAGAAAGAAAGAGAGAGAAAGAAAGAGAGAAAAAGAGAGAGAGAAAGAGATAAAAAGAGAAAGAAAGAGAGAAACTGAGAAAGAAAGAAAATAAAAGAAAGGAAAGAAAGGAAAGAAAGGGAAGGAAGGAAAGAAGGAAGGAAGGAAGGAAGGAAGGAGGGAAGGAAGGAGGGAAGGAAGGAAGGAAGAAAAAGAAAGAAAGAAAGAAAGAAAGAAAGAAAGAAAGAAAGAAAGAAAGAAAGAAAGAAAGAAAGAAAGAAAGAAAGAAAGAAAGAAAGAAAGAAAGAAAGAAAGAAAGAAAAAGAAAGAAAGAAAGAAAGAAAGAAAGAAAGAAAGAAAGAAAGAAAGAAAGAAAGAAAGAAAGAGAAAAAAAGGAAGAAAGGAAGGAAGGAAGAGAATGAAAGAAAGAAAGAAAAAGAAAGAAAGAAAGAAAGGAAGAAAGGAAGGAAGGAAGGAAGGAAGGAAGGAAGGAAGGAAGGAAGAAAAAGAAAGAAAGAAAGAAAAGAAAAGAAAAGAAAAGAAAAGAAAAGAAAAGAAAAGAAAAGAAAAGAAAAGAAAAGAAAAGAAAAGAAAAGAAAAGAAAAGAAAAGAAAAGAAAAGAAAAGAAAAGAAAAGAAAAGAAAAGAAAAGAAAAGAAAAGAAAAGAAAAGAAAAGAAAAGAAAAGAAAAGAAAAGAAAAGAAAAGAAAAGAAAAGAAAAGAAAAGAAAAGAAAAGAAAAGAAAAGAAAAGAAAAGAAAAGAAAAGAAAGAAAAGCTTCATAACTAAAAGCAGTTTGAACCAGCCTGGTTCACACAGTGAATTATGAATTACTGGGAATATTTTTAACAATGGGCTACATTAATCTCTCTTTCTTTGTTTTCTTTTAGAAATCAATGTTCACAACATTAATGAAAAATTTTGATATTTTTGTAGATAAAGCCATGGCGGTTCTGCATGTGTTTATGTGTATTATATAAATATATTTCAAAAAGAATATTAGGATTAAATTACAGGCTCATACTATTCAAGTGGTGGAGCACTTTGCAGGACTTCCGCTTTCAAAAAATCCTATAAAAAGAAAGCTGTCTATTAAAAACCGGATGTTTCTAGCTCTCTTCCTTTTTTTAATCAAAACCTTCTTTATACCATCATTCTGAAAATTTTAGAGCAAGCATTGGTCTATTTCACACTGTTTAAATAAAGTTAGAGAACAATAAAATAAAAAGTTTTCAATTCAACAGATCTTTCTTCTAAAAACAAATTGTTCTTAAAATCTACATGACTGCAACAAAAAAAGTGAAGAAAAGTGTGTGAGAGAGAGAGAGAAATGCAATATTTAAGTATTCTTGACAAATAATGCCTGGAAATAATTGTCATATTAGGGAAAGGTGTATTTGAAAATGTAAAAAAGAAGGACTAAAACATTAATTAGATTTATGAATATTAGGCTACTAGAATATTCATAATTTTTTCTCAGAATTACAAGAACAAATATCACATTTTCAGAAATGATTCAACACAATTCTATTTCATGTAGGTGTTCATACCTGAAACTATAATGAAGCAAAATGTCTTTGCTGACTCTAACTTCTTATTAATTAAACATTAAATACAAAAATGAAATGAAATATCGTCCTCTTTATCAGACTATCATTTAATATCTAAGTCATGCACTTTCTGTTTCTTTTCTTAAGAAGCTTAATTCCAAGCACTCACCCTTCTCCCCAAGAAAAGAAATTCCTATATAGCGGCAATCACTTTTCAAGACAAAAGAATTGTATTCTGCCAAACCAAGTTTTGAAAGATCTGAAAATTGTCTTGATTTTGTTAGGAACAGTTTGTGTTCTACATAATACAATTTTCACAAAAGGCACCTCAGTCTTCCACTGAGTGTATTTGCTTAGCTACAAGAAGTAGCTTTTGATTTCATTGGACTTCTTTCATTAATAAAAGATATTAGCCCAACAACAAAATATAAATTAAAATACAATTAAAATATAATTAAAATAATATAAAATGTAGAAAAATAAATAAACATAAAATTTTAATAAACTATTCTACCTATCTGAAGGGCAAAATTAAGTAGGCTGTCTTAACAAATCTTGTCGTAATATCTACTCTCCACTCTCAATCTTTTGAAAATATTTTTGAGGTATAATTTATATGACATACATATTTGAGAAGTTTCACACTTGATGCAAAAAAGTGTATTTTGGCGCTACAAGAACTACAATGTGTTTATGTGAATTTCTGACATACATAACGTTCTTGAAAAGCACAGGACAAGAAAAACAGATGCATAAGGCCACATCATTCACAGGGATGCTGTACATTTTACTGAAGGATGCTGGTGACTTGTGTTTTCTTTTTCTCTTGAGTGAGAAAAGCAAAACTGTGAGGAAGAGTTCCTGAGCTATTCAGTTGAATGCATGGTGTGGATTCTGAAAAGCCACACTCAGGGGACAGAAACTACCATTCTTTCCTGTAAGTAGAGGAATAATATACCAAATATCTATCCAAATATACCACATTTGTTGCATGTATATATATATTATTGATTTATTATTTAAGAATTCCTATTAATATGTTATATACCTTTCAGTTATATTTGTAGTACTGTCTCACTAAAAGCAATTATTTTAAAATTTTTACAAGTTTACTCTGTGATGCACAAGGCACAAAAGAAGATGGAATACCATACTGACACAGGGGCCAGTCAAACTTTCTCTCACTTCATTGATGGTTGCACCAAACCTGAAGTCTGAAGAAGCTAAAAAGGTCACTGCAGAGAGACATATATTTTTGGGCCCTGGTGAAAAAAAAGAGACCTGAAAGACGATCAAGACCAAACCAGGATCAGATTTTCTTATATGTGTATATATTAAATTAAAAACTTAAACCTTTCAGGAAAAGTTTACCTCTTCATCAGAGGGAAAATCAGCTTAACAAAAGCCTTAAGCTCCTGTACCAGCTTATAGGATATGTATTTATGGGGAGACCTCTAAGAAAGGTGTGACTTTCTTCTCTAAGAAAGGTGTGACTAGGAAAAAAGTGTGGAAATTGACCCCAAAATTCCTTCTACTGAAAAGAGAATCAAGAAGATTTTCCAGGCTGAACTTATTTGCTGTTGGTTTCATAATGCTTTTAGGTTTCTGAGTCTCTTTTTATTTTGCAGAACAGAAACAAGAAATGTATGCCTCTAATGAATTTAACACAATCTGGGAAGAGAATGTGCAGAGCTGTCAAATGGGACTAGGAAAATCTAATTGTAATATGAACTCTTACAATGAACTATTTTTTTGGAGAAGGTGCAAGATCAGAACGTAGGAAGAGGTGCAAAATATCACACCACATAAAGAGCTCTAGCTGAAAGTACAATAGCTCTGCTTCTGCTACCACAGCATCAATAAATAAACATAATGAAATTCATGACACATTATTGCATTGCTCTGTATTGCCTCTATTCATTTAAAAATGATGAACACATTTAAAATAATTCACAACTTGTCAAACGCCTGTGAGCAGTGCAGTTAGACTAGTGCTATAAGAAACATTTGTGAAGATCTTATGAGAGCTTGATACAACCTATATCAAAGTAAAAATGGAAGTATGGGAAAACAGAACAGTAACTACTTCCCCTGAATCTACTAGTACAGTTGCATCCAATATATTTACACTGTTCACCAATGATATGTACTTACTGAAGCTGCGCTGTCAATAAAAAACACATTAAGAACCTTTTGAAAGAGCTTCCTTGTCAATTAGACTGCAGATACATTCTATTGCTCCATTTTTTCTGTCATTTTAGTATACTGGAACATATTAACAGTACTGGCTTGTCAATAAGGCAAATCCAAATCCTATTAATGGAGTTATACTGCCAATGTAATCGGCTTCCTATTTATCGAGCTCCCCAGTATCAGGGAAAGCTGTGAAATGGGATTATAAGGTTAGGTTACATACATCTGTCTCTATAGTATATAAATATTTGAGGAGTTTTGTGCAACTGTGTGAAGAAAAACGTGTAACCACTTTTTTCCCTTTAATAGTTTACCATCACTGAGGAAATATTAAATAATCCTCATTTATCACATTATTTTTCCTGTTTGCTGAAAGTAACACTGTTATATCATAAGATAGTCTGCTTTTGTGCCACACACATAGAAATGCCAGGAGATGTCTGCACGTGAGATAGTATCTGTGCCAGAAAATTAAAAAGATAAGACACATTTATTTAGCTCTTGCATTGTGATGTATAATCTTGATATAATGAAGATTCTAAGTATAATTTTAGCGTAACAGAGACCCCTGTAAATAATTAATGAGGTAGTAATTCACGCACATATATATAAACATATATATATTCTACTTATATATATATAGTATATATATATTCTACATATATTCTATGTATATAAGTAGAATATATATATACTTATATATATGTGCGTGAATTACTACCTCATATTAATTATTTTAATATATATTATATATTATAATATATATATATATACTATATATATATAAGTAGAAGTTCAGCAAGCCTTCTATTTAATAGAAGCCTTAATGAAGTTGAACATTAGTCACTTTTAACCCATTCAATATTAAATAACTATTCTGACTGGATTTGTAGAATATACAACAGACCATTAAACCTAATTATATTTTTTCTAAAGTTTCTTAAAAAAAAAAAAAAAGTAATTGCATAAAAACATACTGCGTATTCTCTTATTAAATTAACTCTGTAGGTCTAACTTGAAAATATGGATTTTAAAAAAAACATGGTCCAAAATGACAGTTAAAGGTCAATGAATCAAGTTGCCAATTATATTTTCTGGTAGCAGATGGGTGCAATGAAACCTAATGATTGAATTTGAAACGCTTTAATGCACCTTTTATCTATGGCTCCCACCATATTGAGTCTACCTTAGTATTCCTAACAGATATTATGTTTACTGCATAACAAATTCAACTACAGTTAGCTAACTAGAATGAAATCTGCACTCATCAGAATATCCAGTTTACTCTAAAAATATCATACCATGAAATCAAAATAACATTTGGGAGAATATCTTTGATATCATTACTTTTGTGTGTTGCCTTTTTTTCTTTTTTTTTTCATTCCAAACCACATGTTAACTATGAAATCTGTAAGTTAACAAATTAAAATTAGATGGAGACTTAAAAAAAAAGCAAAAAGCAAAAAACAAAAAAACAAAAAACCACCAACCTACTGCCTTGAAATTTAAGGAGATGATCAAAGTATTTGTTATCATTTCAAAAATACTTTTTCTCTCATGTTTTTTTTTTTTTTCTGTGTAAAAGCAACCTTGCCTTTTCTGCCTTTCTTTCATAAACACAAATTCTACTACGCACTAGTAAGCTCTTGGCATTTTATTTTTAATTTTGACACATATCTGAAAGATCTTACTCAGCAGGAATACCCAATGAAGCCAGTAAGAGTTGTAGAATTTGTCCTCTTTTTAAACTGCTGTTTTCCTGTTTCTGAGAGCAGCGTATCAGAAATGCTTTCTGAACAGATAAAAGCTTCATAAAAACTGCAATAATATAAGGTGAAGAGGAGATCAAATTATGGCCTTTTAACACTGACAAACTGTTTTGTACTCATAATATTTAGTAAGGGGTAACACAGACACCAGATATTTTAAATCTGTTAAGTTTGTGTTAACATCTATCCACTACATTTACCTTCTTCTGTCCTACCCATACTCTTACTAATGGCAACAATAAAACTCCCACTAGCCATGACCTGAGGTCCACTGAAATCAATGGACGTTTTCAAATTGGTTTCAGTAGTCCTTGGATCAGTCTGCTTCAATTATGGGATAAGTGAGTCTTTACATAGTGTGCTACATTCCCACAGATTCATATGTTGTATGCTGTAGAAACTGCAAAGGAGCAGGAGAAAGATTATGATAGTGATAGAAAATGAGAAGATATTTTCAAATGTAATGTTCCTTTATCCCAGCATATGGTCCTCTCCATGGACAACATTTAAACAGAATTGTAATGTCAATGACAGGGAAGGGTGATTCACTAGGCAACAAACACTGCACACAGCAGAAGAGTCCAGTTCTGTGCTTCTTCACTACAGTGTGGAAAAACAAACAAACAAACAAAAAACACTAAAGATAAAGCAGAAACTGATTCTGAAACCATACTGCCTATACAGAAAATGTATTTAGAGGGGGACACTGAAGCTTTCTTCCAAGGTGATGGACAGAAGAACAGAGTACATCTAGATCACCTCTTTTCCTTTCAAGCTGCAACCTTATCCCCTTTCTTTTCCTAAAAGCCTTCCCCAGCAAAGCAATGATTCCCTTAAATTCTTTAGGAAGTAAGAAGTAAAACATAGGTGCTAAAGCTTACAATATCTCCTTATGTCTAATTTCACATTTAGGCATATTTTGTTAAAAATCACCAACAAGGTATTCTATAAAAGACTTTCTGACAGTATGCAAAGCCCTGCTCTCACACAAATATCTTAGCATAATTATTTCCTCTTAGCATTAGAAAAAGACACACCACTAAATATACTGCCAAAATAATGGCTGAATTTATGACAAAATAGTAGATCATCAAACTTTACAGATTCACATGCCTGTGTAAGGAGATTTTCAAGTGTGAAATGGTGATGAGTTGATTTATTATTTGTGACATAAGATAAATAATTTAGGCTTGCACAAATTTAGCTAGAGGTTCTGTCCCTAAATATATTTTAAAGCCATAACAGTCATTTGCCTATGATGAGGTACCTCATAAAATGAAAATTTGATTGAATACGCTATTAATACAATAGCAATGGACAAGTAGGTTTGGACAGAAAAGTTTGGGGTTTTTTTGGATATAGGGCTTCATAAAACCACCCATATCTCTGTCACTTTAATGTTAACATACTGCAATGACTTCAAACAGATTATAATTTAATAACATATTAAGTTAATTCAGATGACAGAACAAGCAAAGTTAGTTACCTTTCTTGATATGATCATTTTACCTAGAACACTGCACCCACTTATCTTGGTAATCTGTAAACTCATATGTATTTTAGGGGGTGACTTTAACATGTAAATTCTTAACAACCTGGGGAAAAATAATTTCTGGATTATGCCTCTCATTAAAGCTTGTCATACTGAGACTATGAAATCAGATTTTGATGTTAAAATAAAGAAGATCCTTACAACAAAGGCTTCTCTGAAAAGATTGCAGGATTAGAAAAAGTCCTCTTTCTGTGTTAGGACAATGTCTAGGACACTGCTGCAAGTTTCACCAGGAATAGAGACTGAACATGAATACTAATATTTGACTGAGGGTATAGTTGGAATACAGTGATTAAATTATGGGTTTGCCTCTATATTTAATCAGCAGGATGTTCAGACAGCACTTGAACACTTTTTTTTTTTTCTTTTCCAAGAATAGAATGTGTGCAATGGAAGCTGAATGATCGTAGAATCATAGAATCACAGAATATCCCGAGTTGGAAGGGACCCGTAAGGATCATCAAGTCCAACTCCTGGCACCACACAGGTCTGCCCAAAAGTTTAGACCATGTGACTAAAGTGCACAGTCCAATCTCTTCTTAAATTCACACAAGCTTGGTGCAGTTACTACTTCACTGGGGAGCCTGTTCCAGTGTGCAACCACCCTCTCAGTGAAGAACCTCTTCCTGATGTCTAGCTTAAACTTCCCGTGCCTCAGCTTGACACCGTTCCCACGGGTCCTGTCACTGGTCATAACGGAGAATAGGTCACCTGCCTCTCCACTCCCCCTCGCGAGGAAGTTGTAGACTGCGATGAGGTCCCCCCTCAGCCTCCTCTTCTCCAGGCTGAACAGGCCCAGTGACCTCAGCCGCTCCTCATATGTCTTCCCCTCTAGGCCCTTCACCATCTTCGTCGCCCTCCTACACTACACAATGATGTATACCTTTTTTCGTCTTCTTTTTTTTTTTTTTCTTAAATTTGAATTTTCAAAGAAGACTTTATGCAACCTTATATAAACAATGTCCACATCACAAAAGTACCAAACCAGTATGCAGAAGTGTGTGTGGGGAGGAATCCTCTTTCAAAATGGGAAAAGAAATTGGAAATATTGCAGGTATAGTGCATGAAATTCCAAACAAGAACTCATGCAAAGGGGAAAAAAACTAACTTAAGGTTGTTCCCACTGCTCTTCCTGAACAGACAAACCAATTATGCGTAGAACAGACTAATGCTGCTCCCTGCAGGTGGATCAAGAGCCCACATGAAGCCATATCAACTTCCAATTTCACTGGAACTCAACACAAAGCTCTTGTCCACACAGAATGGTCTCTAGGAGTAGAACCTGTGAATGTAAATCTACACGTATAACCTCAAAAGGGTTTTATTGTTCTTTTTTTCTTTTCTTTTCTTTTCTTTTCTTTTCTTTTCTTTTCTTTTCTTTTCTTTTCTTTTTCTTTTCTTTTCTTTTCTTTTCTTTTCTTTTCTTTTCTTTTCTTTCAGGGAGAGAATTTCATTAGGAGATGGATTAATTTATTTCCATGGAAAGTTATTCATTTACAGAATTAAAGGACATTGTAACTCATTGATGCTTATTTCTAAATAAACAGGCTACTGTACCATTGTGATTAAAACAAAAAGCATACAATACTAAGGCCTATGATATGGGCTTCAGTTCACATGCAATTTCATTAACTTCAACATGAGTTCCTAAGAATGAGTAAACTGGGTTTGTTGGTAGTTGTCGTTTAAATCTTCTCAGGCATGAAGTAATAAAATACAATCTGTCCTTCAAAAATACACTAAGATCAAGAGCAAAATCAATCCTCTTTCATGAAAAAAAGTTAGGATCTTATTCCTAGGAACTTTTGTATCAAACTTCAGCAGAGAGTTTCCAAGAGTTTAAAGCCTTATTTCTAAAGATTAATAATAGGATTGCTGCTTTAACTTAACCATAGCATAATGAACATCAACAATATAATGATGAGCCAAGCTACCAACAATTTTTAGAATGTACAAGGAATAGACAGATACTGGCAAGAATTAAACTGCCATTTTCACATATCTACCCAAAGGAGGAATTGTAATTGAAAAAAAAATAAAAAAATTACTTTTAGACTGCTGAGACTCATGCCAATTTTTTTTTTTTTTTTTTTTTTTAATAAAATAGCCACAAGTAGTAACAAATTGGGTTTTGAGATTGGGAACTGGGCACGTATTCTAACCCAAATTACTATGTAATTGTCTTTATTATAAAATACTATAGAAAATGTATGGCTCAAAATTTAAATCAGAACAAAACCTTTTTAAATAATCTCTTCTCCTCCTCCAGCTCTTCAACACGCAAACTTATTTCTTCAGTGACTGCTATCAGCAAGACCAGTATAACTGCAAGCAATTTATCTTTATCTAAAGATCTTTGCCAATATTAGCCAAAATACCCAAGGTTTATATTTGTTTAATAGAAGCAGTTTTCTTTTTCTTTATTTTCATCCAAGTAAAATAGACTAAGAAGTGGGTCAAAATCCGGAAATCTAGCTACTCGCTCCTAAGGTTCCTTTCCGTAGAAGGCTCCTAAGGCTCCTAAGCGTAGAAGGGGATGAAGAAAAGAAGCTCAATGTGTGTTCTGTGCATATATTTTTAAATAAAGTTTAATTAAAGTTTTCTTCAAAAATCTAGTAGTCTGTTTGAAACAATGAACACATGAATACTTAAAATGAACTTCACAACTGAAGGAATCATTATTTCATTGTGATCACATTTTTGTGATAATGGGATGCATACTATTGGGGAAGATCAAACACATGGTGGCCGATGAATACGTTAATAAAACAAATTCATCAAGTTATTCTGTCCCTTGCAATATTGTATTCTGTTAGGCCTGATAAAAAGTTACAGGTGGTTTAAACAGACAGAATACATTTACAAACTTAGACAAAATAAAGACTATGCACTGAGGGAAATAACACAAAACCTTTTGTTTTCCTCTTTTTCACCCCATGACTACAAAGCTGACTGATAAAATTCTTGCCTCAAAACTACAAGATCCAAATTATCGTTTGGTTTTTAATACCTTAGCAAAGTGAATAAGTGAGGGTTATGCTCACATTTTACATGACTTGTACCTACTTTTCATCCCTACTTTTCATCATTTCTCTCAATCCTGAAGTCTGATAGGGGGATACACAGTTTTAAGCAAGATGTATAACTTCTACCATGAAGTGGAAAATGAGGTCCTTCCTTACTTATATGCTTGCCTCAGGAAAAAATGACAACAGAATTTATCTCTGAACTTGATGTTTTCTAGGGTGCAGCAAAAGGTGCAGACTGACAGAAGCTTCCAAAACACAGATCATATACAATGTAAATAAAGAAATAAATAAAATAATTTAAATGTGCGTTGGTTGTTGACAATACTTTTTAGCCAGCGAGATAGTTATTTACAATCTATGCTGTTCTAACATCTATGTACCTACACATAGGCATTCACACATGCAGTTATATTATCTGTCATACACTGTAGAAATTCAAATAGTTTCCAACGCTTCCTGGACCCATTTTTAAAAGGCATTTAAATTCATTAAAGGCACTCTAAATTCCACTATATTCTTATTGTCATTTGATCCACTGAAATGATGAAGAGATCAGAAAAGAACACACTGGGTACTTTACAGCTGTGGCTGGATAATCTTGCTCATGATCATCAAAGCAGGATTGTTTTCATGATCTTCAAATCTGCATATCAAATTACGCAAGTCTATGTGAAAGAGCAAAAATATCAAATATTCAGACATGAGGACTATCTCAGTAGAGTACTAGAGAATGCAGTTTGAGGCTAAGTGCTACGAACAGCTTTTGCAGCTTTGCAATGTTTTTTAAAGCAAAGCAGAGAAGCAACAGGGAGCAGTTCAGCTAACAGATTCTGAGCTGAATTCTGCATATGCTTACACATATCAGTAACTCCAATCCTGTAAGCCATCTATTTAACTCTGTGCCTCTATTGACCGAAATTAAAATATTCACTGAATATTTTCTAAGGATCATGCCTTGGAAGACATAATACTAATGCGATTTAAAAGAAAGTTGGTGTCCATAGGCCTTAAAATTAATCATCTGCTGGTTAAGGACATTGTCCTGCTCTTCCTAGATTTGTGGAAAGAACAGACTCTACCTCAATATCAGGCAAAAATATCAGAACAAAGTCCAAGTGCTGAGTCTAAGGTGCTTTATTAAAACAATGCTTTTGGGTTTCTGTCACCTTTAAAATTTTACAAATTCCAAATATTTTCATATTTTCAGTAAGTATTCATAAAATTTGTTTAGCTCACATTGGTTTAACTTCCAAAAAAAAAAAGGAAAAAAAGCTGAATTGTAGCTAAACAAACTTAACCATAAGTGGTTGCTTAGCAATCAGCAATGAATGAGAGAGAAATATAGTAAGTAAAGATACTGACTGACATGTTCTGTGTTTGAATCATGGTATTCATTAAGAAGAAGAGAATAACACCAACAGAAGTTTAAAACAAAACTCTATTAATAAAAGAATACATATAACTGTCATTAGGAACAAATTATGCATTTAAAAGCTACAAATTGTTATTCACATGTCTGTTCTCTGCAAGAAAATCCTTTAGCTATTATTAAAAATACATTAAAATCCTTCAAAAATTTGATGAAGCCATTATTTACCTTTTGTTTTTAATTCAATTGTCAAGTGTGCTTCCAATGATTTTAAACACAGTATATATCTACAAAGCAAGCAAGAGTTTACAGCTTTGAAGACTTTGAATTGATTTTTAATGCACCAGCTTTCAAACACTACAAAGGCTGCTCTCCGCTGATAAAGACAGTAAACAAGAAATTGTCCTTTAAATGTTCCCTTTAATGTTTTTCTTTAATTAAAAGTCAATCAAGAAAAAAAAAAAAAGCATTGCAACATTAAAAAAGTAAATAAAATTAAGACATTAAAATTTTTTAAGTTTTTTTGACACATGATGGATTCAAGCTAGAATGAAAACTTTGTTGTTGTTTACTTGTGCTAGTTTAGGCTTTCTCTGCACTGTAAACATTGTTAATCAAGAAATAAAAACAGGAACATGGGTTATCTCTGAACATAGCTATTTTTATTATGCAGAAATGTTAAAAATAAGATAAAATAAGAGTAAATGTTTTTAAAGTACTAAAGAAAAAATATTTTTAATACCTTTAGATAATTTTAATACATTCCTTTCCTGTAATCAGACCAAAGCCTATTTATGTAGATTAGTTACATCTAGAGTCTCATTTATCCAACCTGTATTTATCCTTTGATCACAAAGCTTGTTAACTTAAATGGTCTTTTATTGTTATGATTCGTTTTCCCATAATTATGCAGTTTAACTGCCTGATTTTTTTTGAATAAATATATGCAAACGCGCCAATCATATTCAGCAGTGTTATGCTAGATGCTCAATGAACTGTAAGAGCCATTTCAATACAATAAAACTGCCTGGAAGTGTTCCAGGGCAAGGACTGCAAATACCAGTAATCATAGTGTCACTAGAACTAGTACAGGCAAATATAAGCGTGTCACACATATATCAATAGACAGTCTGAAACACTGCCTGAAACTAATTTCACATGTCTATCACTGCAAGAACTTACAATGCATCGATCAGAGGTACCACCCACACAACTGAAAGTATGCATTTGTATCTTGTAACAAGAGTTTTGCTTTTCCCTTTTAGAGTCCTCCTTTGGCATGCCATGGAGACTGCAGCATGCAGTCACCCAGGGGCAAACAGGATGTGATTAGAAACTCTTCTCTTAAGGGCAAAAGTATTTTCTGAACCAGAGGAACTCTGGTCTGATGCATATATGACAGCCGGTAGAAACATCCACAGCTAATATGAAATACTGTTCACTTGAAGTATTTACTTGTCTAGATTGCCTATAGAATACAGAATTGAAAATAGATCAGCATGGGATTGTCTTCGGGGCTGAAAGAGGAATTGGCTCCTCACCACATGAAAATAAGATACAAACTGATCTTTATGCCGTGCTTCTATACAAGCAACATTAATAATTGGCTGAAGCAATTCAGCTTTATCTTGGTATGTAGATGGACTGCTTTTCTGAGGACGCACCACCAGATAGGAAAATAATAATAATAATAATAATAATTATTTCAAGCAAGTAAGAGATGAACTGATTTGATGCTGATTTGATGAACTGATGAACTGATTTGATTTGTACAGGTAACACCACTAACTAGTTGAAGCAATTCAGTAAAGAAAGATATACTTCTCCTGTGACCTTAATAAGCAGGAATTGTATCAGAAGCCTTTGGGACTTAGCTAGAAAATATATGACTGATCAAGGAGGTTATTTAAAGCACTGCCTAATATTCTAATTAATGGAGACATTCATATGAATTTGCTTGTTCTTGAATGTAGTACTTAATACTGAGAATTTTATCTAAAATGCTTAATAATTTATCTATTTTTTTCTCATGGGATTTACAGTAATTAATCCAGAATCTTCTTCTGCAGGGAAGAAAAAAAAAAAAGACTACAGTAGAACAAAAAACAAAGGATGCACTAAAAAGACCATGACAAATACATTACAAGGGCTTAGAACACACCCTGGCTATGATTTATGGCAGGCAGTATATTACTCCATTTCATCTAATCATATCAGGAAAAGCTGCAACAAATAGTTAATCTCCTTGCTGCTTCCTTAAAAACCTAACAAATGAAACTCTTAAACTCAATGAACTTTTCGCACAAAATGATTTTGCCACTCTCTTCTGCGCACCTTTTTTATTTTTCTTTCTTTTTATTTTTTATTTTTCCCTATTTAAGTAACAACCTGCAGTGCCCTGATAGTTTTTACTTTTTTCCTAGATTCTCAAACCCTTTAGCATTAATTTCACCACTTCTCTTCTTACAGTTGAAGTAGAGATACAATTGAAAGCTTAAAGCTCTCAGACTATCTGCTGCAAAAATTTGTCCCAACTGCTCTACTCTGACCTTTTGACATCAACGGATTGCTTCGATACTTTTAAAGATAAAAACGGAGCTGTGTTTCTGCTCCGGTCAACAAATCATTGTTTAAGTTCTTTTCACAGAAAATTCTCACCTGTTGGAAAATACTAGTACTAGTAGCAAAATGTCTTTCCTTTATATGTGCTGAGAATCCTCAATCTTGAAGAGGTATCTCAAGACCTCTGCCATGCATCCTACATGTTTTCTTCAGTAAGAAAACAAGCCAAATACATACACTTTTTATACGTATAATAAGTGTCTTCTATAGCAAAACCTAAAACAAATTTGGCAAGGCATGTTAATTTTTATAGAAACAATGAAGGAAAGAGAGAAAAAGCAAAATCTTTAAAAATATAAATGCAATTATTAGCATATATGTTATTGTTTCCTGAGGAGGAAGATAAAAAATGAAGAAAAAAATGCTGAAAAAAAATATTTTTCATTTGAAAACAAAATCCCAGCTGGGATACATGGTTATGTATTGTGACTCGGGACGTATTCTTATTTGATGATATTTTTACCTTCTTAGAAAAGTAAGTTCGTACCTATGCCTTCTTAATAGCCAGTGATATCTGGCAACATTTTTACAGGTACCTAATGATAATTTACCACATAACAATATTTGCAGAATGTTAAGAATAATCTGTATTCTGCACACTTCTAAAAGTTTGTGAAAACATATGAAAATATATGTTCAGCAACATGTTCCATGGAGTGTGATTTCTCCTTTCAGCTGCACATCTGATTATGTTACAGTTTACATCATAGTTATGAAATCTTCTAAATTCCAGTCTCCTCAATTAATGTTTGTAAAGAAGCTGTAAGAAAACAAAAAAGCTAAAGTCTAAAAATAACAGGCCTAATCATACTATTCTTAGCTGCACTCTGTAAGAATCTTAGTCACAATTTACTCTTGAACCACTGAAACAATTGATGTAGTCAAAATTATGTTATTGACTGATATCTGAGTAAAACCAGCCTTTTTCACCAGTGTGTGTAAGGTTAACATAAACCTGACCAAATCTACTGTTAAAAGATAACTGATCAAAGAATCATTCGTACAAATTACTGGTAATCACAAATGTATGTAAATTTCCCCCGTTAAGGTCAGGCAGTAAGCGTGAGAACCAAGATGAGGAAAGCTCAGGCAACTTTAAGATCCATTGAGAAGTGTGATCTAGTAAATGTTGCATGACTTGCCTCATCTTTTTTATTTTAATTTCACTAACTTTCTTCTACTCTTATAATTTATAAAACAGCAAATTCTATGGAGACATTATTATTCTTAATTTATTGGTGATTGAGAATTTTTATTCTGGCAGCATCAATTTCTTTCTTACATCAGTGTTCTACTTCAGCCTCCTAAGTTGCCTTTATCTATATTATTTTTATTGTTTAATATTATAGCATTTCATCTTGGAAAGTTCTTTAGATCTCACATGGATTTATATATCAATGATCCTTTTGAAAATAATATTACTATAAACAATACTGGCAAGGAGATTAAGACCAAAACCAGAGCAGCAGTAACATAAAACAGGAACCCAGTCCTGCTTCCTCTGCCTATTTCGGCAGCTGGGGTGGATGCAAGGATGAGCTCTAGGTTGTCAGATCTGGTCCCAGGGTGTATGTACATTGTGCTATCAGGGTATCTTGAGGAGGAATGAGATAATGCTTCAGCAAAACATAAAAAAGGTTCTGTCCTGCAATTTTTATCCAGTCAACCCCAATATACTTCGATGAATAAGTAAACCTAACACTACAGAACTACAAAACACAAAATCATACTAATTGCAGACTGTATTTACATAATGCAAGCATTCATAGGAGTTATTTTGCAAGAAATCTAACCTTGACAGATTGTAAAAACTACCATAATGCATTGTAGTAAGGCAGTTCTGATATTACATTTGATAACAATCCTTAGATATGGCCCTAGAATATGTAGCTGCAAAATCCAAACATGTATACAGTACAGACTTGTCTACCTGCAAATGTGTAAAACTGCCCCCAAATCCCCTTAGTGCAAAATGTAAACCTTATCAGCTAAAATGCAAGAGAATCATACTCCTCATTTGCAGCAGAAGATACAGAAATCAGACTTATTGACTGATTTATGACAAGAATGTAAAATCCTGAGAATGAATGCAACTTCTGTAAGGAAAGTTTTGTGCTTCTTTTTGCAATCCTAAAATTTCTGAGCTGAAGTTTCTCAAAGTAAAGCATGGAACAACATTATATCTAAAGACAGGGCAGCATTAATACAAATTATATTTTTATTTCCCTTGAAGACTGCTTCTTCTTATGTACTACCAAGCACCTGGCAATGAAGCTGCACTGGGATTTGACAGTAATCTGTTGACGCATCATAAACATCAGGTGCCTGAAGTATTAAGAATGATCTGTACTTTATCTTAAAATGCTACAGGACTGCCTGGTACAGCAACTGCAGTGATTCCCAGCTTGAGAATTTCTTGCAGCACAGTCATTCTTTTTTGTTGTTTGTTTAGCAAAAGCTATGACCACTGCCTCCTTTATTCAGTCCCTTCTCATTCCTCATACATATACAAATCTCTCCAAGTTGCACTACAAGTGACATAAAAAATAATTTCTAGGATCATCAACAATCTTTGTATATGTATACAGGTTTCTACACCCCTATCACATCACTTCGAGGAATCTTTTTCCAGAACCTATTTATTCAAAGAACCTATTCATTTCCCTTTATCCATCCATACTTTTATCTGTTGGAAACCTGCAGGAAAAGAAATTGTGACTTGCTCAACCAGGGAAAGATTTTCCCATGCTAATACAAACTGATTAACACAGAACTTTTTGGTAGGAGAGATATGAACATGTGTGTGTAAGTTTATACATTTTTCATATTTATATCTATACATATATATGCTTTACATATACAAATACTTAATGACTGCTCTTCAAAATAAAACAAAATACTGTTTCTCTTAACCAGGCGAGTAGATCAAGTTGATGTACTCACCAGAACAAGATGAATAGAATTTGCCCAGTAGTCTTTAAATTCTAGAGTGAATACATATTGTCTTTCAGCCATGAAGAGACTCCATTTTCTCCTGCTTTTCTCATTTTTTCCCCAAGAAAAAGTAATAGTTTGGGCCCTAATTTATTTAAAGGTTGCACAGAATTTTGATTTTGGTGATAAGAATTGTATTGCACTGGCTTATATTTAAATATTTTTTACTGACTCACCATTTGAAAGCACTGTTTCTAAAGAATGTTTAGAATACGATTGCTGAAGTAAAAAACAAGGAAACATGCTAATGTGTAGCTGTTCTAACTTCCCAGTTAAACACTGTTCTTCAAATCGCAAATGGTCTATTTTCACAGACTCTAAGCATTTGCAGCTCTATTATGCCAATGCCTCTCTTATGCTGGAGGTATTCAGCATCCTTGTCTATTGGTCCAAAATTTTATATGTACCTATATGTGTGCATATATATATATATAACTATTTAATTAATATGGTACTGAATAATTTCGTTGTTCATAAATAACATGTAATAACTGCATATAGCCAAATGCTACAAAGTAGTGAATAAACACAAAGTTTTTAAACCTTGTGACTAATGAACAGAAGTTGCTTAAAGAGGGGCGAGATTACACAGCTCTAACACATATCAAGCAGTTTTTTACTCAAGTGATGGTCCTTTGGCATCAGTCTGAAACCCATAGCCAGTGAGTTTAACCCACAGGTGTACATTGATACAAACTGAGATGTCTGTAGAACAAAATACTATTCATCAGAAATTGGGGAATCATAATACTTATTAATGTTAATAGCCATTATTGCAAAGAAAAACAAAACAAAAAACAAAACAAAACAAAACAAAACATTAGGCACTCCCAATAAGAGTGAGAAAATTTGGATCTTACTAAGAAAGAAATTATTTATTTGATTTTAAATATTTATAAACTCAATTGAATGTACTAAGTAATAATAGAACACTTAGTGTATATATATATATAAAAATCCATAGTGTATAAGTAAATATATTTATATTTATATATATATATATAAACATAAAGTTTTAATAACGGCTTCCTGCTACAGAAATCTGCCATTAAACTCTTGCCGAGAAAATGAGAGTGAAGGAAAGCAGATCCACTGTATAAATTATATAGTGTAGGATTATCACAACTCAGTAATATATCTGGAAAAACTAAAGTGAATATTCACTACAAAACATTTAGCTTTCCTTTACTGAGGTAACAACACCTTTTTGCTTTTTTGAATTGATTAATGAAAGGAGTTGATAAAGCAGCTGTTTGGATTCTGCACCTTCCCCCTTCCTTCCCCCCCACTGGCTATACCTTTGATTCTAACTGTGCAATTTGCGCTTCCAGACGCAGGTTTTCTGGAGTGATTAAGGATGTATTAGACCCAGAGAGAGGGCTTATCCTTTACTGTTTCTGTGTAAGTTTGCAGTTTGAATTTTACATGACACAGAAATAAAGGACCAGACAGAAAGTACTGTATACATTCTAAATGTACATTCTACTGTCTAAATGCAAATCTTATATAATATTTACTCTGGAGATGGTGAATACAAAATGTATTTTAGTAATACAAAATCATAGTGAAGAGGATCAGATATTCCCATCTAGCTACTTTGAGTCTGGGACTTTCCTGAATAGAAAACTGCTTGGTTTCATATGGTGTTTTGTTAATATAACTACAAAGTATAGCATTAAAAACTATGTTTGAATCACTACAGAAAAAATGTTTCCTAATCTGTTATCTGCACCATCTAAACATCCCAAACACTCTGTGTAGATATTCGAGGAAAGCAAGAGCAAAATATTAGATATACCAGTATGTGCTGTGTGAAGTTACAGTAAACATTTCCCACACTTCCTGTGTTGAAAACACTTACAGAAACCACAACACACCTTATTAAGGGAGGAAATTCCTCTTATAGCTTTATATAGGTCTCACGGAAAAAAAAAAAAAAAGTCATGACTGATATACAGTGAACACTGTAAAAAAGGAGTCATATTTTCCATAGGGATTTTACACTACAATTGAATCTTTACTACTCAGTAGCATCAATACATGAATTAATTGCTTTATATAGACATTACATAGTTGTAGGAAGGTAAAATTTTCTGTCTTTTAGTAACTATTACACTTGTCAGTAGGTTAAAAAATATATTATTCTTTTTTTTTTTTTAGCATTCTCACCACTCCATTTTACATTGAAAAAAAAAAAGTTGACATAACTTAAACAAATATGTCATTGAAAGTTATTTGTCTTGTAAAGCTTGAATTATAAATCAAATTATATCTGGTTGTGCCCTAACCTAAACTTTTTCCTGAAGTGTCACTTTTTGTTAAAATCAATTCCAGATTTTAAGTATTGTTCTGCTTACCTAATTGATAATAACACAACTTCATGATAGGCATAAAAAGAAATTGTTTCTGTGACACAACTCAATAGCGGGTTGAGGATTAGTTCACAGTGACCTTGTACAGACAGATTTTTTATTATTATTTTTTTTTCTGTTAAAAATATTCAATTCACAGTTACCAGAATTTTGGTTACTTGACAATTACTGATGGCCACCTCTATTTAGTTTAAAATGTTAGATGCAGCTGGCAACTAGAACATTTGATGTCCACAGACTGTAGGGTAGGATAACTCAAAGGTATAATGAATTTTCTTTCAAAACATCAAGTGTCTACAGTGCAACTTCTTTCCCAGTAGCCGCATACACAAAATGAGCCTGTGTCACTTCTGATACACTCAGCTCATTCCCCTATGACTCAGAACAGCATATTAGGAGAACCACAGGACAAAACAGATATGACATTTCAAATATATTTAATAGTCATTATCCAGAGCCTGCTTTCAATCCAAATGTTAAAAATCACTTTGGAACATATCTGTAGTATTTGAACATTAAGCTGCATTAATCATGAAGTAATATTTTAAATTAAATCAACTGGAGCCAAATTCTGCCCTCACCTTCACTCTGTGAGTTCACTGTTCTGGAATGTATCTTCCGAGTTTGGATTTTAAACTATCTGCTAGAAATTAAGTCACTTGATTAGCATCCTATATCCAATGGTCCAAATTCTGCCATTTCTCAGAGTCACAAAAGTCAGTAGAGGACAGTGTGGATATAACTGACAGCAGAATGCAGCCCAGCTGTAATTTCTAAATGAACTTTGGTAAAAGACAGAGCACATAAGTCTTTCACTATAAAGCAATAATCAATATTGACTCAGGCTACTGGAAATCTGACTAGTTGTTTTGCTGTTTTATGACAGGATATGAGTTTTGTTAACATTTGGGGGTAGAAAGGAGTTGCCACGTACAATTTTTCTACTTGACTAAGCAAAAATTGGAGGTTGTTTATGGGGAGAGGAGGAGGCAATGGGGCCCCAATGATACTGTTCTGTGTCAAAAATAAATATTTATGTATATATATTCTAAAGAAGGAAATTAAAAAAATTAAAAACATACATCTGGAAAAGATAGCTCATATTTACATACAGGATTGGAGGGCTATAATACACTGTTGCAATAGATGTCCTCAGTGTGTAGAGTTTCTCCCATGGCATGTTACTACAGATGATATGACTGCTTCAGAAACGTCCTCCCCCCTCTACACCCCAAACCAAAGCAATGTGAAACCTGCGGAAGCGCCCACCTCTGTCTGATGATCTTCTGGGAAAATAACCCAAAGTTCCCCAAGATTAAGCGCCTACCTGCACTCTTACATGCACCTCTTTTACACTGCTCCATTTGTTTCAGTGAGCACTTACTTTTGAACCACACAGGAAATGCCAGTGTGACAGCAGAACCAGACACATCAAATGTGATCTGTTTCAACTTTTATTAAGTCCACCTCTCCTTAATGACTTGGGTTGATCTCCTCAGTGGTGCCTTACAGCAGATTTCACTGCAGACAAAATGGAAAGTTAAACCAGCGTCTAAAGTGAGGTCCAGGGTATTCTAAAAGTCTCCTACCTGAATTATGGACATCCGGCTCGGGGGAGCCTCGCTGGCGTTAGTCCCTTGCCCTGTGAAGCTGGTATGGCAGCCCACATGTCCCTGGGGTACAGTCAGGTTGTTGGAGGCGGGCTTCAGGTACATCACCTCAGACCTGGGAGAGCTGAGGGGCAGGCGGGTCTGGTAGTCAAAGTACATGGGTGAGGTGGCCAGGGATGGGCTGCTCACCACGTTCATGACATTGAGGGGGCCCCGGCTGTCCTCGCCCTCACTGGGCACCAGCATAATGTCATTCTTGCTGATCTTCTTCTTCTTGCCCTTGCCCCCTCCACTGCCACTGCCTCCTCCTCCCCCACCACTGCCTCCCCCTCCTCCCAGCTGAGGGTGGCTATACTCAGCAATGCGACAATTATAGGTGCGGATCTCCTTGTTCTCTCGCTTGCACTTCACAGCAATAGTGATCATGGCAGCCAGCAAGATGATGGAGACAGTGCTCAGGGTCACGATCAGGGGCAGAGACAAGTCCCAGTGTGGTCGCCGGTGCTGCTCGCCATTCACTTGTGGCTCACCAGCCTCGGGCAGGGGCCCCGCCAAGGCCCTGACAATGAGCTTGGCCACAGCAGAGAGGCTGGGCTTGCCATGGTCACTGACTTTTACCACAAGTTCAGCCACAGGGCTGAGCTCCTCCCAGTAGGGGTGCAAGGTGCGTATCTCACCACTAGTGGGGTCCATCTCAAAGAGGTGCTCCTCGTTGCCTTCCACAATCTCGTATGTGAGGCGCCCGCTCTCCCCAAAGTCACTATCCAGGGCACGGACAGTGCCCACCGGGTAGCCCACCCCAGCGTTGCGTGGCACCTGCAGCTCAGCAGTGTCATTGATGAGGGCAGGCAGGACAATGAGGGGTGCATTATCGTTGACATCGAGCACGGTGACACGTACTGTGGCATTGCTCTCACGGTGGGGTGAACCCGAGTCCTTGGCCAGCACGCGAAACTCAAAGTGCTTTGTCTGCTCATAGTTGAAACTTCTCAGGGCATAGATAGCACCATTTGTTGGGTTGACAGAGACATAGGTGTAGATGGAGACGTCGCCTACGTGCCCAGGCAGAATGGAGTAAGAAACTGTCCCATTTTGCCCCAGATCCGGGTCCTGAGCCAATACAGAGCCCAGGTATTCCCCAGGGATATTGTTCTCAGGCACCTGCAACACATAGAGGTTCTTGCTGAAGCGGGGTGGGTTGTCATTCTCATCGAGGATCCGGACAGAGAACGACTTGGTGGAGTTGAGTGGGGGGCTGCCCCCATCCCGTGCCACGATGGTGACATTGTATTCATCTTGTGCCTCACGGTCCAGGGGACGGTCAGTGACCACAGTGTAGAAGTTGTCATAGTTCTCCTCCAGGGTGAAAGGGACGGCTCCAGGCCCACCACCACCGCCCAGCACCCGGCACTGGAGCTGCCCATTCTTGCCAGAGTCACGGTCGGTGACCCGCACCAGGGCAATGACAGTGCCCGGTGGGGCAGCCTCACTCAGTGCTCCCTGGCGAACGGACACAAAGCCAATGGTGGGCGCGTTGTCGTTGCGATCAATGAGGCGGACGGTGACTTTGCAGTGAGCAGGGATAGGGTTGGGTCCCAGGTCCCGAGCCTGGACGTCGATCTCTATAAGGCCACTCTCCTCATAGTCCAGGTTGCCCTTGACACGGATGAGGCCACTCTGCGGGTCAATGCTAAAGAGGTCGCGGACACGCTCAGGCGCGTAGCCACTGAAGGAGTAGAGCACCTCCCCGTTGGTGCCCTCATCGGCATCAGTGGCATTGAGGTCAATGACAGCCGTGCCCAGCGGTGCGTTCTCTGGCAGTTCCACCACATAGGAGGCTGCCTCAAAGACAGGGCTGTTGTCGTTGGAGTCAATGAGGCGCACATTGATCTGCACCGTGCCTGAGCGTGGTGGGTCGCCGCCATCCAGTGCCGTCAGCACCAGGGTGTGGTGACTCTGCTCCTCACGGTCTAATGGCTTCTGGATGACCAGCTCTGGAAATTTTGTGCCATCACCACGTGACTTCACATCAAGGGAGAAGAGGCCGTAATCATCACGGGTGAGCAGGTAGGTGCGCAGCCCGTTGTCCCCAGCGTCTGGGTCGTGGGCGCTGGTAAGGGGGAAGCGGGTGCCCGGCGCGGCATTTTCCGAAATGTCCATGTCCACCTGGTCGGATGGGAATGCCGGTGCGTTGTCATTCAGGTCCTGGATCTCCACCTTGATCATGCAGATCTCCTGGTCGTTGGCGAACACCTCGAGGGACAGCTGGCACTTGGCGCTGCGCCGGCACAGCGCCTCGCGGTCAATGCGCTGCTTGGTGTAGAGCAGCCCGCTCTCTCCGTCCACGTCGAGGAGGTGCGGGGCTGAGTTCTCCAGCACCCTGAAGGTGGACTTGGCGCCGCGACCACCGCCGGGGCCGCCGCGCTCCGCGGGCAGCATCCCGCCGCCCGCCGCCAGCCGCGCATCGCGGCCGATGTTCCCGATGACCGTGCCCGCTCCCTGCTCCTCCGGCACCGAGTAATTCAGGTTCTTCAGCGACAGGGCGGGAGCCCAGCACAGGAAGAAGCAACAAATGGAAAGGTACATCCCCGAGCAGGGGTGGGGGTGGCAGCAACTGCAGCGGCGACCAAGGTTGTCCCCGTCTTCTCTGCCTCCTGCGCGGGGATTGCTCTTCCTCCTCCAGCACCGTTCCTTTTTTTTTTTTTTTTTTTTTTCCTCTCCTCCTCTCTCCCCACCCCTATATTTTAAGTTCCTGAACCTGTTGCTCTAAAACATCTGCAGAGACACAGGATGAGAGGCAGCAAATGGACCATGTAGCTCAGAGGGAGGGAGCGAGCGAGCGGGGGGGCCGCGGGGGAGGGGGGAGCAGCCTCGGCAGCCTTTCAGCAAGCGCTTGCCGTGCTTGCAGTCCCCTCGCAGTTACTTCGGCTGTCCAACTTCGGCAGGGGGAGGATTTCAAAAATCAGAAAATTGGCAAAAAGATCTTCTCCTCCGGGCAGGCGAAGTGTTCCAGATCCTTGAATCTCCGCAGATGTACAAAGGATAATAAAAATAACAATCATAAAAAATCGGCGGCGGTGGTTGTTTTTCTAAAAACGATCAAAAAGATTTTTTTTAAGACGTGTATTTATATATACATGGGGAAAGGGGTGGTGGCCACAGGTCTGTAAGCAAAGGGAGTAAAGCTTATTTGCTACTCATCACTTGCGATGCGATTGATGAAGTGGAGGGATGAGAGAGAGACAGAAGGGAAAAGAAGTCTCAGCTTGTTGTTGAAGCCCTCTTCGTGTGCAGTGAGAGGCAGTGAAATGTCTGATTGCACCGCGGGGTTGTTGGTTTTCAGGGAGTGTTTTGCTGCATTTAGAGATCTAATCTTGCATTGCTTGCGGCGGAGAGCTGCATCTCGCTGCCATCGGTATTTCCCCCTCTCTGTCTCGTACACCCTCACTCTTTCCTTCCCGAATCAGAAGGCAAGGAAATGAGAATTGGAGGGTAGAGGGGAAAACAAAACAAAACAAAAGACACAACAAACTAGTGTCAGGATTTGTAGTTTCCTTTCTCTCCCTCTACTACCAGCCTCCCACTCAACCGTTTGGGATGGAAAAAAATTAAGAAACCCACCAGCTGATCATCATCCTTAGCAGTAAACATATATCTTTTAAGAGAAATCACAGGCTGTGCTCAATCAGATGCACACTTGGGTTTCTTTAAGATAGGCCAGTAGCCGCCGCCACCACCACATCCTTTCTCTGTGTATCTATGCGTGTTTGCATATGCTTGTCTGAGGAGCTGCACTTTTCTAGATGCAGTTTAATTCCAGTTTGCTTTTCTCTCCAGTCGAGAGGAAATCAACAGGCAACCCATGGCTGCACGGCTAGACTTAAAAAAAAAAAAAAAAAAAAAGCGAGCGAGAGAGAAAGGAAAAGACTAAGGGGGTGGGGGGAGAGAGAGAAAGAAAAGCCACCACACACACACTCTCTTAGTCTCTCGCTAAAAGGGAAACAGTCTCTGTATTCACAAGGCTGCGCTGTCAAGTGCCTCTCTTTTCTTTCTATTCAGCATCTCCTTCCAATGACACTGCCGCCTAGTCCTCTTCATTTAAGGGAGGGGAGAGGAAGAGAAAAAACAATCTGGATGATGAATAAAGTGGCAGATCTTTTAATCGACTAATTCGCTTATCTTAAAGCCTATGCAGATCTGTGGCTGGTGTGATGCATTTTTTGCAGCCCTTTCAAGCTTTAGCAGTCTCTCCGGGCATCTTGGTGTAGTGGGGAGAACAGCGGCAATGCCAGATGCATTCACCCTGTCTGATTCACCTTTCCCAGTAATATGCTGTATAAGTAAATATTGGGGAAGGGTAAATTTTCAGATTCTTTTTACAACCAGAAATAAGTGAATGGCAGATCCAGAAATGCAGGTGTTTGAATCTGCTGGATGAGTCAGATCCAGCGGAACAAATCACATTCACTATCGCCTCATGTTCCTCCCTTCACAGACATTAGTTGCAGCTTCTTCCTAACGCTTCTGACTCACTCTATAGACAGAAAAAGATAATCAGATTTATGTTTTGGAGGGGAAAAAAAAGGAATGAGAGAAGGGGGTGTCGGATCCAGCTACACTTTTACTATACCTCTTTCTCCTGGAGACTGAGGATCAGGAAAACAAGGCTGTTATCCACTCACTGGCACAGAGGCGCGTCTGTCTCCTGCTTTGCTGAGTGTTTTTAACCACCTTTCCTCAGTGTTATGTGTGAAATAATCAGAGATCTTTCAGATTAAAAGAGCAAAAAATAAAAACAAAAAACAACCCATAAGTTCCCAATGCATAGCTCAAAGATCTAGTTCCGAGTCTCAGTCCTGCACTGCTTTTTTTCTCCTTTATTTGAGTCCGGACCCCAAAGTACACAGTTAATTCTGCAACCTGTGGTGGAGAGGCTCTCAAAACCCCAAGGAAACACCCGATCTCTTCTCCGCCTCATTGACGGGTGGCCCCTCTCAAACAGACGGTCTCCAGCCCCAGCCAGACAGCACGCAAAAGCCACGCCGATCCCTGGTAAGCCAGATCCATTTCACCAGCCGCCCGCGGAGCAAGTGGAGATTCAGCGAAAATTCAACAGTTGGAGCCGCTCTCTCTTTTTCTTTTTTTTTTTTTTTCCTCCTCTCTCCGCCTCGCCTCCCTCACTGCAGCACTGGCGGTGCCGCCGCGCCTCGCCGCGCTCTCCCAGCGCCGCTCGCCGACTGCCTCTATGCGCCGCACGCCGCGGCTTAAACATTGATACTGATCCACGCGCAGCCAATCGCCGGCCAAGCCGGCGGACCGCCCCGGCGCCGCTCGGCCAATGGGAGGGCTGCGAAATGGTGGGAGGAGGGGGGGGGGGGCGGGGGCGGGGCGGTGGCGGCGGGCGGCGGGTGCCATTGATGAGATCGCGGCGCTGCCGGGCGCGCGGCGTGCGCGGGGGTCGGGGGGGATGAGGGGGCACCCCCAATGCACACCCCCATCCACAACCACCCTTCTCCCCCCCCGCGTCCCTCCCTTCACTCCCCCTTTCACCACCCTCTTTCACCCCCGGCCGCGGTTTTCCTCCCTTTTTCTTTTTCTTTTTCTTTCATTTTCATTTTTATTTATTTTTAGTTTTCTTATTTTTATTCCTTATTTTTTATTTTTATTTTTGAAAATATCTCATTTTTTATTTCTATTTTTTTTCTTTATTCTATTTTTTATTTTCTTTTATTATTTATTTTTTTTATTTATTTTTAAGACGTATTAACAACTCCTACGTGATGACGGGTGGGGAAAAAAAAAAACAGAGGAGACGCGAGTTTTTTTGGGGTGTGTGTGTGTGTGTATCGGGTGTGACACCCCCGCCGCGCTCCTCCTTCAAATCGCTCCGAGGGAGGTGAGCGGGGAGGACTCCCCCGTCCCCCCCCACCCTCTCCCCTTCTCGGGGACCTGCACAGCCCCGGGCTGCGGGGAGGGGAGGGCGGGTGGATGGGGAGCCCCCTCCCCGCATGCCCCCGCCCCGGTTCTTGCAGGAGCCGCCCCGAGTGGGTCTCATCCTTCCTATCCCCGCGGGGAACACGGGGGACCCCCCCGGGGAAGGGGGGGGCGGTCACGGCGGCAGCCCCCGGTGCGGGGTTCGCGGCCGCGGCGCCCGCCTCCGCCCATGGCACGGCGCTGGGGGGGCTCTGGGGCGCGGGGGGAGGCCGGAGGCTGAGAGCTCGGATTGCCGGAGTGCCGAAGGGAAGCTGCCATTTGCGAGCTGTGAGTGACGAGCGTGTAAGTAGCATGAATCATTTAAGGTTTAAGGAAGAAAAATGAGAAGAAAAAAACAAGGGGGGGGGGGGGGGGGAGGGAGAGACCAACTCTGGAGCAATTATAAGACGCTCCTCGCAATTATTTTAGGAGCGGCTTTTAAAAGATTTGGTTAAGGAAGCTGCTTTTCTGCCTTGCTCAATAGGAAAACCAGCCCTATCTGAGTTATGTCCATAAACATCATTCGCATTGGAGAAAGTCTTACTAATGTATAAATCCCAATAAGTGTTCTTTCTAGACCCATCTCCCATCCTGAAGACCTCCTTGCAGCTTTGAAACGGATAGTTTGCCATGCAGAACGAGTCTGCTAGTAACCATTGTAAAACTAATGCTGTGTTAAAATGCCATGTATAAATAAACTATACATACATTAGTGGCAGCGTAAAATCACTACTCTCAGACGTGCCAACTTTCTGCGTGACAGCGACAGACGAAATAAAGGATATGTTTACAAAATGGGCTTCGCTTTCTGAATGCAGGCTTCAGATTGGCTGATGAAAATCGGTGTATTCGTCCAAGTCACTTATTTGGAAAAGTCACCTATAAAAAGCAGCACTATTTTTAAAATGTGACAAACACCAGAGTTAGCCCCTGAGCTACCAGGAGACCTCGTATCACCGCAATTTGAGTGCTATGCTTTCTTTTCCTTATTCCGTAGCCTATGCCAAGCCCGCAGGGTGTCTCAGGATGTCCAGGTATCTTCTATGCAAGTTCTGCTAACTGGGGAAAGAAGTGGTCATTGCAATTATGTCATGGCTCCCTCTAGCGTGCTAGCAAGACTGCTGCATTTGGGGTATGTACCGTGCACGCGTGTGCCTACCTATGTACGTGCACGATAACTAGTTTTAGGAGGGAGCAGGTGGAGCACCAGCAGGATAAAACAATTTCAGCATTACAGTGACATATACTGTGTAATACGCTTCTGGCAGTGTATCTCTTGGTCTGCTTATGTTAAAAAGATAATTAAAAAGAAAAAAAAAAAGATGTATTTGACTTTTTGGGCGAGGAGGCCAGCGTCTCCATCACTTTTTTCGATAGCCTAGTGACTGCCTTTCTCTTTTATGTGACTCAGCATTACACAGTAAATACTCTGACTCCACAATGAAGTCAATACATTTGAGGGCACTCTGCAGTTTGTAAAACAAGTACTCGGGACTCTGAATTAAAAGGGAAAACTATATAACCCTTTATCCAAGTAACTGGAGTCTGTGCTTGTAAATTCTGCCTTTTTTTTCATCAAACACCTTGCAGCTTACAACATCCCAATGATGCCAACAACATGCATAGAATACTTAGAGGGAAAATAAATTCTGAATCACAACACTAGATCCTCAAACCTATGACTGACTATCAGGTGATGATCGTAAGTGAAGGTCTTGTCCCTTGACCCTACAATTCACTGTGTGTTTTAGTCCTAACTTCATCAGACCTATTTTTTAATACTCATTTTCAGGCATGATTATTAGCGATTTCAACTGATTTCTTGGATATCACATCAGCTTGACATCTTTAAAAATTGTGGCACTTAATCCCAATAGAGACCTAGGTGCCTAACTGGAAAAACTCAGGTAAAAAAACTATTCCTGCATATGAATATGTGCCTCAGCCAGGCTGATGTTTGTTACATCAGACAGTTTATAGCAACAAAATGGCATTTATTGATTTTAATCCACCTGTGCAAGTAATGAATATTTTATTTGTTCGATGATTTTACAGCATATCTAAAATGCTTTTTCTGTCAAATTTGTAGCACACACTACCACACACTACCTATTTGATAGCTTAGAGTAGCATCATAATTTTCTACACTATACTATGGAAATTCTATGCTCTATTCTATTCTATGCTCTATTTTTCACGTAGAAAAAACGGAAATAAGATGTGTGAAGTTAATGCCAATGAGGGCCAATGATCCCTATATGCTGTGCCATGTCATTGTATATTAAATATGGATTGAAAAAAAGAAACAAAATATGAACTGAATTTTAAAATACTTATTAACAGTTTTGTGAGAAAGCTGTAGTGTGGAGAAGCTAATACATGGACAAACTATAAATCTTAAATAATCCTTCTATATGTGTATTCCTATTACACTATCAGGCCAATCAAGGAAAATATATTAAATGCACTATGCTGGAGAAACTCAGCAAAGGATCAAAGTCCAATATAACAGCCCCAACAGTAATCTTTATATGGAGGAATCAAATAATGCTTTGGAAATCTATTTTTAACACTTGAAATGTTTGTTTATTGAAAGCTGTAGTCTCACATCAACCTAAATAACAGGACTTATCTCAAAACAAAGCTTTTAAAAAAAACTGATAAAACATGAACATAATGCAATGTTATTCTTTTTCTTTTTTTGGGGGGGGTGGGGGAGAATGTTCGTTATAAAATCTAGTAGTTTATTATTCTATTCTCAGCAAGAACAGGTAAACCTTTATCCCCACTCCCATCCCCCACCCCCACCCCCCAAGAAAAAAAAAAAAAGGATATAAACAAGAATTATCCTCAATCAAAAGTTTTCAAATAAAAATCTTTAGTCTCAGCATGAAGGGTACTTAGCAAAAAAGTCTCAGAACAAACATCCCTAAACAAATAAAAGAAAATGGGAAGGCAAGGAAAAGATCAATATAGTTAAATGTCAAGGTTCAATATTTAAGTTATTTGAGCCTAAAATGTATCATTGGGAAAGCCCAAATCCAATCATCTTGAAAACAATAGAAAGAAGTAAAATTAGAAAAGCGGAGGAAGGAATTTGAGGAACAAATAATCCATCTATCAGAGAATGAAAATGCTAAAAAAACAAACATATGCTTTATCAAAATGGGGGAGCCATAAGACAAAATTTGTGGACCTATTAGTTGGTCAGCTATAAATGAGACAGTATTGCAGAGAAATTAAATTTCTGTACTGTAGTACTCATAGCAAATGAAGATATTTCCCCGTCATCTTTCTTTTTAGTAACGAAGATGAGATGTGGGTGTGTATTGAGGTGTCAAGAAAGAGATTCTCAAAGAGCAGAAAGTATCTAACTAAATGGTAGTCATCAGGAGTTCTTGCAGAATCTAAAAATGAAGTAAATCAACTGTTAAAAATATGCTGTCATTAAAATCAGTTACTATGTGTGAGGATTAAAAGTTACAAAATCTGTTTATCTTCAAAAAAGACTAAAAGGGTGATCAAGGAGTTACAGTGTGGCAAGCTTTACTTTTAGTACTAGGAAAATTAGTTGAAATGACAATAAAAAATAGAAATCGTATGGCATCTAGAGAAATGTAAGAGAACTACTGTCCAGAAACTCAATGAAATCGATAGAAACCTTTCCACTGATTTGATTCATCCCATCATGACAAAGTAGCAGAACTTACATAGATTAAAAGGACATTTCTTCCATTTATTAGTATTGTTTCAAAGTACCAACAGAACAATAGATTAGATGACTTTTGTGGCTCTGCATGGAAGTAGTTTTATGTCAATTTAAACAGCAAGACGTGGAAGAGAGAATAGTTACTGAGAAGGGGAATAAGAACTGACAGTGCAGTAGGTAACGGCAAGAGAAGTGTTTGGGCAGATGATATTAGTGGACTAATGGAGGGCAGAAGCCAAGAAGTGACAGAAATTCAAAAAGGATGCTGAAGTGGAGCATTGGGCTATTAGAAACACTTCAGGGAAAGGGAAGCGGCAAGAAGGGGATAAGCCTGAGATTGTCACTGAAACATTTAAGACCTACTTCTTCCATCTTGCTGGGACATATTACATTTACAGTTATACCTGTGTTATTCCAGGAAGAAAAAAAAAATGGAGAGAGAGACAGATTCATAAAGCTTAGAGAAAGGGTGACTTGTTAGGCCACGGATAAGTGGCTTAGGACTTGGATTCTCATGTCTCTTTTCAGACATTTTGTCTAATTTAGCACAGAATACAGAAACAACAATTTATTTAGCTTTATTCTGAAGTGAAATCTGATCTTTGAAGCTTAAAACCCTTGTAGGAGTGCTGGTAGTGCTCACTTTATGGAAAAGGTAGAAGCAAATCCAGCTCTAAGATCTGGCTAACTGACATACATTGTGCAGATGAAACAAATCATTTGTCACAGCCAAAGCGAATAGCTAGCAGTTAACTGGAGTTACCTAACTATACTAATACAAAATTTGAAGGAAGGAAGACACATGACATTTTGCTTGGAATATTGTTTCTCTGCATACCAACTTTCGAAGACATACCTTGAATGGAAAGAAAGAACGCACAGAGAATAACATCAGGATGAACAGACATGATATTGAAACCTCTATTATCATATAGAATTAGGCATTGATACAGTGTGACCACGGTCCTTTGCGACCCCACTGAAACTCAGGCATGGAGCATACACACTACCCCATATACTTCAAAGTTATACTTCAAAGTTACGTGCAGTAAGCTTAAGTATCGAAAGAATCTGTTTCTCCTCTCTTCATTATAAAAACAACAACAATGACAAAAATCCCCGAACTAACAAGATTACTGACCAAATGGAGTGTGAGGAAGCCGCTGGGTATTTCTCATGTTTCTTACACAGGAATGTCCCTAGAGACATTAATAATAAGGGTAATAATTTGGAATTCACTGAAATCTCAACATAGTGTGTCACTGCACCTCCTTTTAGGAAGAAAATAACTGCACCTTCTATGTTATGATATTATTGAGAGCAGGCTGATATTGTTGCTGAGTCAAGCTGAATCTCTGGCTAGCTCTGCAGAACCAATAACTTTCTTAACTGAAACGTCACAGGCTTCCCACATTTCACACTTTCAAGCTTCAGGAGATTTGGGTCACTTCTTCAAAACAATTTCCCAGATTTTAATCATCAGGGTACTGCTCCTTATGGAAAGGTAAGTTTTTATTTTTCACTTTTTTTTTTTTTTTTAAAGTGTTTCAGTATTACAGTTGCTTCAGAGCCAATAGTTACTGGCAGTAGCCAAGAAGTTATGGTAAAGTTTTTCTTCTCAAAGCACTGCTTAGGATTCGAATGCTGTTGCATCAGTCAGACAGGTCAGCAGTTGGTTTGTAAAGACAAAAGACCAATGTCTTTGTGGAAATTCAGAGACAGTGCTGCCACCTCCAAGTTGTGTCAGGAAGAAGAGAATTGGGGAAGACTCCAAAATAATTCCAATTTAAAATGCTATGTAGTGATTCACCCCTGCTGGTATTCTTACCCTTACCACCTAGCTGGAATGAAACTTCACTGAAACTTCTGGTTTTCTAGTACAGTGCTTAGTTTCCTGAAGAGAATAGGCATGAACGATAAGTACAAAGCCATCTGTGTGTATAAATTTGAAGTTCCTACTGGAAAAAGAATAAAAAAATTAACCCAGCTTTTTGATTGTCAGTTATATCCATACTTTTGTTGTTTTAGTTTTTCTAAGTTAGCATTTTGCACCCACCAACAAAATTGCAATCTCTCCCTAGGGTTTATGAAATTTCTTATACAGTGCACACTAAAGATTCTACAAGCTAAATTTGCCTGTTATGCAACCCTTTTGTTTCCAAAGTATTCCCTTATTCAGTTATGCAGTTAGTAGCTCTACTTTAAACATGACTGATTGCAACACTGTAAACAGTTCTGTTGTTAAATCTCACAGAGAAACTGAATCCCATTTACTCTCTCCTTGTAGCAATTTCATAAGATTAGGGGAAAAAAAATAAAAGAAAAAAGGAAAAAAAAAAAAAAGTAATGAAACTGCTTCTTCTATTCACCACCCCAAAAGTCCAGGGATACATCTAGGGATAAGTAATGATAAAAGAAATCTACTGAGTCAAATGTCGTGTTTGTATGGTTACTTTTAAAAAAGAGTAACATCTTTAGACTTTCTGTAGGTGAAAACCTTTCTTTCCTAGTTTACACATCTATTTGAAGTTAACCATTCAGTTGTGTTCCTGCTAACCCTTTTCATTTGTGTACTCCTGTGTGAGCTCCAACATAAACAAGGCTCATAAACAGCAGACTATAGATGAGCTTTCAAAATGTTGTGTGGCATTTTACCCACATATCTGTCAAGTAAAAGGTTAGAATCTTCACATTTTAAAGAAAAACATACCAATTAGCAGCAATGCAAGGCTGTCTAGAGCATGAGGTTTTCAAAGCTTGACATGTCTGTAAATGCAGCGCAATCCATTTATTTGTATGAAGCTCTCTTTCATTTTCTGATGGAGAGAGGGATCCAATGAGGGCCAAACCTCCAATAAACGTGCAAGCGCTCACAGGCGTTACAAGATCAGTTTCTTTGCCTGATGTGTCCAGGACAGCTACAACTGGATAACGGAGTAGCATATGATTGCTTCGTATTTTTCGACTACCAAATTGAGACCTCAATACTGGTTTCAGTGGCGTAATTACCAAATAAGATTGTCAAACACTCTTTTCCCCAATGTGCAGGAAAATAAGACTGGAGGGTTTGCTTCCTGGCATGGGCTAGTGGAACTGCAGGTCATGGCAAAAGCTGGAGAGTGATGACAGCAGCCTACGCAGGGCCACCCATCCCCATCCTGATGGGGCATTGGCAGCCAGCACTTGAGGACATGCAGGGCTTTGGCTTCATCCCCTCAACACATCGGCCGTCTGAGATGAGCTGACCTGACAGTTGGCTGGTGGCACAGAGTAGTAGGAGTTTGTGCCCCCCTTAGAGGCAGGGGCAAGCAAGAGAGGAAATTAGATTTCTAAAAGTCATAATTCCCTTCTCTGATTGTTCCTGGGATGGTGCTGCTATGCATCCCCCTTTCTGCAGGCAAAAGGTTGTCTTGCAGTCTTGTCATAAGTGATTAGTCAGAATCCAGTACTAAAAAAACACCAGAACTAAATGTAATAACCAAGGTGCAAAATTAACCTTTAAAAAATCCTTTAACATACTGCAAAAACAAAAACAGATCCTAAAATTAAAACATGAAATACTGTATCCTTGAGACTGAAAAAAAAATAAAAACAGTGAATTTATCCGTCTTTATGAAAGATATTAAAGAGGTTTGGCTTTTCAAAATAACAAAGTGCCCACGTCCTGGAAATCAGGACCTTTAAGGCATCTTATCAATGAATACCTAAAATCACTTGTCACTATGGAAATTTTAAAATAATAGCACATACTGTTGGAATGATGATATAAAAAATAGAGAAAGGCAGGCAGAAAGAAAGAGGAAAAAGGAAGGAGGAAGGAAGGATGAAAGGAAGGAAGAAAAGCAGAAAAAAAATCCATGCAAATACAAATCCTAGTTAGTATTTCTATTGCATGGTTCTATCTGTAGTTTTTAGTTTTATACAGGAAAGTGTATTCATGGCTGCTGCCCTGAAGAATTTATAGTGTCAATAAATTAACATAAAAGAATTGCTACAATTTTCTGTTTATTATAGTATCTTAAATTTTTAGCAGGTTTAACAGCTTTACATACATCTAGAGATAACATCTGAATTGCAAATAAAATACTACAAAATGTATGTTGCAGACCGTTTTAATTTAATGTGCACAATCATTAAGTATTTAAATGGCTAACTTCTGGCATTTGCCTGTTCCACTAGCTGTGTCCACTGTAGTGTAAAGGGGAGGATACTGTATTAAGATGAGTAATATTTTATATTAAGATTTGGTTTACACTACAGATGTTTAATTTGTATCTAATGAGTCAGTTACATTAATAAAACAGGATAGTTATTTTAGATATATTTATTCAGATGTAGAAACTGTGTAACTGATTTATATATATATATATATATTTTACTTCCTTATGTCTTAATAACTAGTTCCTGTTTAACATGCAGTAACTAGATTAATTGCTTTTTGGAGGATTGTTGGTTAGAATTTTACCGAAGAAGTAAAATTTAATTCTCAATTAACTACTTAATTTGCATATCAAATCAAGGGCATGAAAAGACCTCTGGGGTGCTAAGATATGCCATTTTGTTACGGTGAAGGGTGACCTGGCACTGGCTATATCCTCGTGTCTGCAGTGATGAGGCTGTGCACCCTCATTGCAGGGGAAGCTCAGCTGACACAGTGCTGCAGTGCATCTCCTCCCTGATGCGGGCTCCTGGCTGGTGGGTGAGAGTATGAAGGCTGTCTTGGGGTGTATCAGTCAATATCCCCATCTCACCCTTATCTGAAGGTGCTTAATGATTCAAGGTATTGAAAAGCCCAAGTCCTTTATGAAGACTGTGGTTGACACTTTTTTTTTTTTTTTTCACCCCAGTAAAACAGTTTGCTATAAATATAGTTTATCTGGAGAAGGACCTGACATCTAAAGTGGAGAAACCCATGTGACAGTGTACTCTGCAGCACACACACACCACCACCAGCTTAAGTAGAGAAGTCTAAGAGAGTCTAAGTCTAGAGAGGTCTAAGAAGATAACCATCAATGGCAATCATAATGGCTGTGTCTGGTCACTATGGCTGTATCCTGGATTTGCGGGAGACAGAAGACAAATAGCCAAGGGCTAATCTGAGCAATGCATATCCCACACACACTAACCACACTGCTGTCCAAATTTAGAAGAAAGTCCATATCAAGCCAAATTTGGAAGAAACTAATATGTGTGCAAATGTGGCCATAAGTCAATCATCTTACCCCATAAATAGGGCCCTCTGAGCTCTCTGGACATGACAGTGGGCTACAAACCAGGATCTCCCCTTGGGCAGGGATTCTTCCCAGGGTTACTTCTGCAGACTGAGAGGGCCCTTATCACTACAGATAGTCGCTAAGTGGATTGGGAACATAACGGAATGCTAATGTGTTAGAACGGTGCTTTGTGATCACACTTTATAATCTTAGTTTAGTATAAAGGATTCATATAATCCATATAATCCTTTAGAAATAAAACATTGACATCTCTGTGACTAGGAGCAGATTAAGCCACACCTAGGCTCCTTACCTCATCCATTCAAGTTCAGAAAGCAAGGGGGTCTGCTCTGAATCTTGTGACTCAATGGGAGGGTTTCCTTGATATAATATCACCTGACCCAGTTCCTTATGTAGTCTCTATATAGCACATAATGTATTTCATGTAGTGTCTTTGAGTAATATATAGCATCTTTTACATAGTGTGTAAATAAGCGTATCTCCCAAGTATAATCAGGTGTACCATGCCATCATCAAATCCTTGTTAAGTTGCATAAGCTTTGTTATCAGTATTGCTGCTTCTCTCTTCCAAGTGAAGTGCATATCATTTTTCCACCTGCACAACCCGATACAGTGGAATTAAATCCCACAAGAAACAATGGCCATTTTACACCTCAGCAGGTTTCTGCTTTAGATGGAAGGCTCTCCTCTTTACTATGCTTGTTTTAATGCAAATACACAGCAAAATGTATTCGTAGGTAACTTTAATTTATTCAGACAAAACAGTAACCTAATTCCAACACATTTTTTCTTTGAGGCAGTGATGGGAGAACAAATTTAGACTAGATTAATTTGTACTTCTTGCTACACTAATATTAGATACTCTAATGCTACAGTGGTGAATGTCCATCAAAAACCTGTATAACAGAGAAGAGAAGGCCACATATGACCAGAAGAAAGATAAAATCACTTCTAATAGGTGGTGTCAGGGACCTAAGCTGTATGAAATATATTAGGTCACCAAAATTTCTGAGTTCAGATATTATTGAGCTCTTATTACTATACATAATCATATACAAAACTGCTGAAGAAGTACATTTTAAATTGCTTTGCTATTTTCTTCCCTAAGAGAAAGAGGCATTCCTGATCATTGTCTTTATTATTAAAGGCAGTAATCGTGTTAGCACAGCGTTCACTTCTTTTGCAGACATAAATTGTCACTCTGGCATTACAGGTGTGATCCTGATTCTGCTTTCATGCAGAATTTTACCAAGTTTGGTAATTTATCACCAATAATTTTACAAACACTTGTGCTTTCCTACTAAAGGATCATCAAAGTACAGCCAGATTTAAACCTTCATGTACCTGATCATCTTGTGATCATTAGTCCCATATGATGCAAAAATCAAAGAAGTCCTCAAACAACTGAAATTATATGGAGACAAGTTTAGTTAATTCATGAACTTTGAATCACAGGTTCTTCCTTAGAACTTCCACTCCTTCTGTTTCCGTTTCCGTTTCCATTTCCATTTCTGTTTCAGTTTCCATTTCCCTCTCCCTCTCCTTCTCCCTCTCCCTTCCTCCCTCTCTCTCCCTTTTCCCCTCCCTCTCCCTCTCTCTCTCTCCTAACCAATGGGTGAGGAGAATTCTAAATTTTATCATGTGACTATTCTTAAATTATTCATATAGAAAGCTCTTTCATTTACAGATTTTATGGAAAAAGTTCACAAACAGGGGGCATTATCTTTTGTCCCGTAGTAAACAGCAACAGTCTCAAACAGCAACTGGCTACAGTACTCTGTGAATTAGGCCCAAATATCTGAAAAGCCACTTATTCTACAGTAAATGCATAAAATAAAAGTTATATAATAATAATAAAAAAATATAGAGAAGATTCACAGGAGGATTTTGAAAGACCACAGAGAGACCAAATTGTTTACACTGTCTAGCTCAACGAGTTTAAAATAAGAAACAACACCAATTTACAGCTGGCAGGCCTAAACAATACTTATACAAAACCTCTACTAAGAAAGTTTATTTGCAGATTAATACTTCATCTCTTTATTCTGTTTGGTGGAAGTATTCTTTTTAAGTGTTATTATTTAGTGTACAAGATGTGGATGGTCTCCAATATATACATTTTCTTTCCAGTCAATGGACCAAAAAGAAAAACAACAATATTTAATGTTCACACCCGATCACATAACAGGAAAAAAAGATGATTAATAATCAGTCAGTCAAATACTAATACTTTGGGGGACTTGCTAGTATGTATGACTGGCATACATTTAAAATTAATTAAATCACTTCATAGTCATCTATAGTATAACTTAGGCCTAACTCTTATCCTACTGAACAATGGGTTTAGCATGTCCTTTCTGATATTAAGCATATCTAGACACTTTAAAAGATAAAAATGATAAAAACATGTTCTTCCCTTTTGTGGGGTAAATACCTGGTGACAAGGCTACCAATAATGCAACTAACTTTTTTAATATGTCAGGACAATTATTTGGAATATTGACCTGCAGAATAAAAAATATTGATACTTTGTCAGCCTTTCTAAATGCCACAGGACTGAAAATTACACAGGGACAAAAATGGAATGTTAAATGGAAAAGTGCTGTGTTCCACAACATGGAAAATGAGACCCATGAGCTAAAACCAGTTATGACTATTGGCAGATCCTAATCTTTAAGACACAAGGACAAATATCTTAAAAACATAAATAAGTAAGAAAAAAAAAGAAAAGAAAAAAAAGTAAAAATGACAGAATCGCTTTACATGATTGCTTCTGCCCATGCAACACTTCATAAAAGCATAAAATAATTCATTTTCAATTATATGATGTTTATTTGCAGTCAAGTAAACAACTTTGAGTAATTTGCAGTGAATAAATGTGTTCAATTCATTAGAAAGGAAAGTCTAGGAGGCAGATAAGCGAGGACTTAAATTTGGGGAATTGTCTTCATCCTTCTGAAATCAGATAGAACATTGCCATTGATTGTCATGGAAGTAAGAGTACACCTTGTGATACTGAAAATACTTATTTTAGCTTAATGTAGGCAAGCAGAACAATGATTTAGTTTGCAATGAATGCATCAAAAGGTCTCTTCCGCGTCAGATGGAGTAAAATATCCCAGTAAAAGCTAGTGTAACTTATTTAAAATTGTGTGTAAATATATGAGGCTGCAACACTGAAATATTACTCTAATTTAGTTCAGAGATATGCTACAAAAGAAAGAGTAGTCTGTTGAGTGGATTATGAATTTTCTTTGAAACACTTTCAATCAAAATATTTAGACTTATTATCAACACTGACTCACTAGCACCACAGAGTGGAGAGTGGAGTCTCTGATACGTTTTTAGTAGGATCAATACAATCACAACTGACATTAACAGGTGTCATCAATTTTAAAGGTAAAAAGGTTTTAATTGTAGATGTCAATTTTTCCAGCACTGTTGCTGTATTTCCAAGAAAGAATAAGCAAACTTTTATCAACGTTTTTAGAATAGACAGATGATGAGTTGGTATATGTTATATAGTCTACATCTCCAGATGTTTGGAGTGAATGTCACAAATAACATGAATGCATGCTTGAATTTAGGCAGCCAATGATCAACGTAACATGCTGAGCTCTCAAAGAGATTAATTTCTATATCCCTTTATGATGACACATCTTTATCTCTTTTGCTGTTTCAATTACCTTGATAAATTGGGGAGGGGGTTCCTGGTTTCCCATAATAGCATGAAATACAGATTTTTTTAAGGGATTTTTTTCTCACTTATCTACATGTTACAGTTTAAGAAGCATACTGCTAATTAATCAAGTTAATTGTACATCAAGAGGCAAACCTTATGTGGCCAGGCATTGGTTTTGTTTGTTTGGTTTTGTACTTTTTTTTCCTCCTGTTTAGTTCTTTTCATATCTAAGCTCAAACAAATAAATCACATGCACCCCATTTTCTTAAGAAAGAGGAATTGCTTATTTGTTGCTGCAAGTTTCTTCTGTTTCTCACTACTTCTGTCAATAAAACTGAAAGCAGTTGTCCTTAGATGCTTCTGATATTATAATGTCATCAGTGGTAAAGATTCACAGACATTAATTGAACTGAAAATGGATATAGAATCCAGTTGCTTTATAGCTGAGTTATGGGAAAGATTTATATGATAAAGAAGCTGAAATGCTCCTTGCCTAAGGGAACTCCTACAAATATGCTTTAGTCCATGATAAAGTCCAAGCTGTGATTTAAATATGTATTATCTGGCTGTGGTCAATCTTTGAAAGAGAGGAAAGGCAATCTGGTCAGGGAATCAAATTTGTCAATTATACCTGACTCACACATAATAAGACTATTCCTTTCCCTTTGCATGAGTATAAATCTGGAAGAAACATTTGGAGACATTTCTGTTATTTACTTAATCCAAATATATTTGTATGCTACTTCGTGAGGTTATATTTTACTTTGTATGTTTATTTACAGTGTAGTGCGAGATAACAAATGAGGTTCTGTAATTATAATTTCTTCAGAGTCATTGGTATATGTGCTACTTCACAAATGCCTGGAATTTTCAAAACAAGACTCTGTCCCCAGAGCACTTACAGCCAAATTTGCATGGTATGTAAAACAAACTGGATAGAAAGGAAAGAAATTGCAACATGGCAAAATGATTGCTGAGCAGTGTGTTTGGCATGCATCTAGGATCTTCAGGTTTGTTTCTCTGTAACTTACCCAACTCACAACACTAAAGAACAAAACTACACAGTGCGATGTGTGAATGGGGAGGTGTTTAGTAATGAATCCTTTGATGGGACCTGAATGAAGAAAGTGAGGTTGGCTGGCATGATAGAGCAGAGAGGATATTTTAGGCACTGAAAAAAGTTTTGGGAAATAAAAAGTAGGAAGTCATGCATGAGCTAAGGATGCACACAGTAGGCAGGACTGAGCCAGGAAAGAGAGAGAAATTCATTCGTAGGGTAAGGCAGCCTCTTGCAAAACCTTGAAATTGCAGAGGACAAATTTGACCTTGTAGTGTAATGAGACAGAAAACCACCTGAGAGACTGAGACATGAGATGACACAATCAGAGTGGTGAACAAGAAAGATAACCTTGGCCACAGTGTTTGGAGTGGACTGGAAGAGGGAGATTTGAGGCAAGAATGTTCCGGTTGCTAAGAGGTCACAGCAGATGAGTGATACTGAAAGCATGAAGCAGGGAGGAAAAAAGAGATGAATAGCTGAAGATACTGTAGATGGGAAAAAAAGATATTATTTGGCCAGCTGAGTCCAAATTAGGACATTTGAAAGTTGCGGAATATGTGAAAAAATGTATTGAAGATTTCCGCTGTGTTTATTTACTATTCTATCAGCATGCTGCAGCTGACTTGCTGTAGTAAAAGTCACAAAAGCTATCTAGATCATCTTTATCTTTATCTGTCTGTACACATTCACATTTATTAACAGCTATTTTTATATTTTGACAGTAGAGCAGCAATATGGAAAGCAAGTGACACAGGTTTAGTTTGCTGTCTCTAACACTGATTGGCCCTGTGATCTTGAATGGGTTTGCTGTGTTACAATTTTCCGTCTGTAAAACAGAGAAGGCAGTTATTTTCTTTCTTTGTTTGTATTACAGATGAAAAAGGATAGATACTGTTCAGTGAACTTGGAATTGTCTTTAGAGTTCAGTTAGAAGACGCACCCAGGACATCCCACATGGACCCCTTCACAACAACCACTGTGATGTGATGGGCATACCATTTCCAGGTACTAGGGTGAGTCTGGATTTGTCTGGGGTTTCTAGAAAGGTAGAAATGATTGCACCCAAGTAGGTTATTTTTGACTGGAGGAGACGCTCAACTACACCTGAAAACATCATAACCAAAAAATATTTGCAGACACACTTCACCTACCAGTTGGCTTGTGGGATTATGTGTGTCTTTGAAAGATTCTTCAAAAGACAGTGGTGCTATTCTTCCCAGAAGTACTTCATTCAACATGCCAAAGGGCTTTTTAAAATATTGGTAAAGCAAGACATAAAGAATACAAAATACCTGCTGGGAATTTTAGCTGGAGATAGCAATATATTTGTAGTAACACAACTCCAGTTCAGAAAAACTGTAAACAGCGAATGATCATGCCTGAAACAAAGGAAAAAAATCTAGAGTTGGTTAGCCATAGGCCTAGGAAGCAAGAGCACCTCAAGTGCCTCCTTTCAGTAAGGTACCGTTGCCTTAAAATTTTGCATCCACTGAAGTTAACAGCTATTTTGCAACTGACTTCAGTGAGACCAAGTTTTCTTTGCCTAGCCAGCAGTCTGGTTTGTACTGGTGGTCCTGAAGATCTCAAAAGGAAAAGGAAGAGGAATAAGCTCCTTCACCATAATGCTGAAGAATGTTATAGTTGCTAGTTTTTCCCCAGATGGAATTCTGAATTAGCCAGAATTCCTGTCGAGGTCATCTTTGTGGCTTATTCCTCCTGTATTTCTTCTTGCAAGCTTGGGGTATAGAAACTCATTTGCAATGGCTGCTGTGCAGATTAGTCAATATTTAGGGGAAAAAAAATGAGATGAATAGTTTTACATATTAACGGCACACTAAAAGTACAGACCAGTAAATCACGTTTTGTATTTACTAAAGGAAAGCATGTTTTTGAAAGACAATGGAATAAATTTCTTAACACAAAACTCCCAGAAAGGATAAATTCACAAAGAAATCATCACAGTGTAATACAGGAATATATAATTCAGGAAAAAAAAATTGAATATAAAAATCAATTTTAAGATATACTTTTTAACTTTCTAATAAAATTGTTGCCATTTGCTCCTGAGACAATTAGCAGGTGTCAGTTAGAAGACACAATAGATTATGTACCCAATTACTTTCTCTTTTCAGACAACAGTTTGCAATCACAGGAACATGTGTGGAGGTTTAATCAAAGATTAGAACTTTAATTAAATGGGGCCGTATGTGACTAGTCATTTGACATTAATTACTGTTTTAGTTGGATTCCTTTTGATTTGCAAAAGGCCCTGAGCACTGCAAAAATTATGTCACATCATAAAAACTGCGGATTATTAAAACAAAAAGTTTTTTTCATCAGCTCATTGCTCTCCTGTACAAGAAACAACATTTCAAAAGTGAAACTTAGAGAAGGAGGCCAGTGAGTTTTAAAAGCAAAATAGCAGATGGTACTTCAACTGACTCCCCTTAGAAGGGACAGTCTGAAAGTACTTAATTGTAATGATTGATAAGGTCTTCTGTCAATGCTCAGCAAAACTTTCAAGGGGCTAAACAGCTGGCATGAGATTCATTTGGAGTTTTAACTAGTTGACTACCCTTTGGGGTGTCTTAAAGCTAACTAGCATCACTGATATTAATGTGGGACATCAATCAAAATGAAATGCTGTAGCAGAAACTGATCCAAGACTTCAAGTAATATTTTAATTTGTCGGCCTACAGAGAGAAGGATAAATGTTAACAGTGTCCTTGTGTGATAGCTTTAAATTCAAGTCCAATGGTGCCATCAGTGTTTGCAAGTCATTCTTTTATGAGTTTTACTTTTCCATAGACTCCACTTATTCAGAGTAAAGTGGGAACAGTGACAATGAAAATCCTTATCTGAATAGCCTGCAGAAAGGAGAAAAAAGAGAGGAAGAGAGAGAGAGAGGGGGAGAGAAAGATGTAAAGGAAGCAGGAATAATTCTTAGCTCATGTAAAGATTAAGGGTGAACTTCATACAAACACACACTCAGAGTCATTGTGCCTTTTGTGGTGAACTTTTAAGGGATTTGAGCTGGGGGGATACATCTGTCTGAAGGTGAATTAAAAAGGCAAAATCTGTCCATAACTTCCAGTGCTACTGTACAGACTCTGCACATGGAGTTTAGATACAAGTGTCTGCAGCTCGTTTTTTAGCTTATCACAGTGGTGCTCCGTGACAAGCTGTTGGGTCTGTCTACCACAGAGTTTGTTCTTGGGGATCACAGAATGCCTGACAGTCAAGGTGGGCGATGATTACCTAATGGAGAAAGTCTGTGAATGTTTGAATTAGTGGTAGTCAGGGTGCCAGCAATGCTAAGTACAAATCTGGACCCTGTATGCCCTGTTTTACTACAGACCAATCATACTAGTAATCCTAAATTTGGCAAAGCAACTAAAAATCTGTTCTGCAACCCAAAAGAACAAAGTGCACAGTACTAAGTGTCTTCTGTAGACAGACGTATTGACATGGTAGAAAGAAATAATATTACTTAATATTACTCTAATAATATTTAAGTAATATTTAATAATATTACTTCAATACTTTGGTCCATATATCATATGGTATTAGGTATCATATATATTCTATGATATCCTCATACTTGGAATTAGCTAATCTTCCCAAATTGATACCTAGTTTACATAGAAGTCAGCTTCATGCTGTCAGCACTGGAAGTTAATCTGAAGTTTAAATAACAGCTAAAGAAAGTAAAGATACTTGACGGAAAACTGAAGTCCAGTTTAATACTGGACCAAATCTCAACTGACCTGGGTTCATTTGTGACAGTCTTCCTATATAACTGTGGAAAAAAAATGTCATTTAATTTCTTTGTAGTTCAATTTCTTATCTATAGAAAGATGGCAATACCTTTCTACTTCACTTAGTAATACCTTGAAACTAAAAGGTATTGGCTATTGGTATTGGTGCAGTGACTAGGACAAACAGATGCTTCTAAATACTGCTGTTATTACTAGCATAAATTGTATTTATGCCTATTTTTCTAGTTTAGCCTCCAGCCTGTTATAGTCTGAAAATCACTATGGAAACTGTGATAGTAAATGTGGTATTTAGCAACCAGTCTTCATACCTTGTCTAGGTCTTTTTAGGAAAAGATCTAAGTCACAGCGCATTTCCTATCAGATTGCAGCCTTTCCTGAAATGGTCAGAAGTGTTCACTCCATTCAGATAAAACATTTCCATTTAAAGTGGAAAAAGTATCAATTGTGTATGAGGACAAGCATCATAGCAAACTTTAATTCCAAAATGAATGGAAAAAAAAAAGATATGGTTTATTATTGTTTTTCAAGAAAAAAAAATAAACATTGAGAAGAAACAAAATTATTGTAGTATTTTGTATTCACTGCATTAGTCATTTCCCAGAGAAAGCCTATCAGTTAAAATGATGAATTTTAACCTTTACCAATTCTTCCAGAGAACATTCAATTTATATTCTTCAGGCACTTTGCTACTTGTTCACCATACTGATGCAAAATTATTGTTTTTGTAATATTTATAAGTTATAGTTACAAGTTTTCAAGGACATATTTCACATTTCTTTCAAATCTAAACTTTCTAGTATAAGTTAAGATTAAAATGGAACAAAAAGATAACATATAGTACAGTTATATGAATTAATACATTAATATTTAAATACGGCATTATGTTGAATACAAGTCTGGTGGTCAATAGAAAATACAAAGGTCACATTATCACAGAGTACAGAAAGCTTTAAGAGATGAATACCAATGGATAAACAATTCTGCCTAGAATCTTTTTTTCATTACTCCTATGAGATCCAATAATGCCCATTTAAAATCAGTAGCTTCAAACTCCCTTTATAAAACCAGCCTGGTAAAGATTGTTGGCAGTACTAAATTTAAACAATCAAACAAATACACAGATAAACAGTTTGAATATAGGTTCAATTTTCAGTTTTTCTTAATTTGTGTCTCAAACAATTTTTGTAACAATGATATCAATGATTCTTTAAGCACTCTAGGCTGCTGGGCATCATTCTTTAGAGAAAAGCAGTTGTACAAATGAATATTGCAGCCCCTGACTATTCCTGCAGTGTTGCAGAATTAGATGCTATCTTTGTTCTGCAGTGCAGAGGTGTGTTGGACTGATAGACCTGGGATAGAAAACTGCCAGTGTGCTGAACAAGGAAATAGCAAATACTCTTGTGCTATGAAGAAATGGGATGACCGAGAATATTTGTTTGCTTGCTGTAAGATCATTTTCTTAGAGTAAGGAACACACCTGTAAGTACTTCAGAGAATTTCATTCATTCAGTCAGTCATTTTAAATTGTTGTTCAAAATTACATTTATATTAATTCAAAATGAGTGGGCCTTGTGGATTTCCTCCATAGGGAGTTTGGACCTTTTCTAGAGAGTATCTGAGCAGGCACAAGGGTGAGAGAAAAGGAATAGGAAGCAGTGATGCATACAGCACTTAATAACGATCCTGCAGGTCCTGGGTAGGCTAAAAGCCTTGTTAAAGGCTTTGGGGGTGACAGAAGCAAGGCAACAAGGTCCATACTAACTGCAGAGGACTGTACCGTTTTCTGCAGATAGGAAGCTGCCATTTTGGATGAAAAGTGTAGAAGTAAAGACCTGCCTTTAAGATCATGGGGGAGCTGGGCTGTGGGAAAACTGTTTATAAATTCTTTACTTATTTTTCTTTCCTTATCTTTTTTTTTTTCTTTCTTTATATTTTCTTTATATATATATACATATATATACATGTAAATATGTATATATATATGTAATACATATATATATGTAATATATATATGTAGTTGAAAGACTATATAATAGTCTTTTTTGTTTGTTTGTTTGTTTGCTTGTTTGTTTTTGGTTTAAACAAAACCAGCTATTGTAGTTGAAAGACTATTAAAGCCTGGCTTTTCTGTGTTTCCATTCCCCTTCAGAGTGGTCACTCCAAGGAAAAAATCAAGACAGGTCCACCTGGCTTTGGCTGATGTGGGGACTTGTCAACAGCTCTTGTAGATATTCCAGTACAGCTGAAATACTCAGAATATTTGTCAGGCTTGCTACTGAGTACACTGAGTAATGTCTATTTTATGAATTTTGAATCTAATGATCAAGATACCAACCAATTTAATGCTGTCAGAAGTTCGATGTTAATATGCATGGCCTCTGGCAATAGCTTAGTTATAGTGAGGATTTTACCAGTGGAAATGTTAGTCACCTCCTAAGTGATATCAGAGATTTGCAAAGGTCACTGGTACAAAACTTTTGGATGTAGACACCTAATGCAGTAGTTGTAGCCTAAGGACCATCTCCAAATGAAAGCATATGTGTCAGCACAGGTTATTTGCTGATCCCATGAACTGACTTCATTGTGCTGAATTAGGCATCTAAGAATAGAATATACAAATGCTGGAGTGCTGAGTAGAGTGATTTTAAGACCAGTCAGCTACAAATGCCAAAAAATTGTGTGTAAATATCCTTCCCCTTCCAATTCTAAGATGCAGTTAGCTGCCTGGATGAGGCTGCCTTTCACACAGTAGCATGGTTAGTGGTTAGGGCAATTGCCATAGAAGCTGGAGACTTGGAATTAAACCTATTTTTCCTATTTCAAAAGATACTGCACTCAGTAGGAAGAAGCCGTATTTGTATTCTGGTCTATATTCTTGCCATCACCACATGTTTTTTTATCTAATGGCAGTTTAATGTAAAATAGGTAAAGAAGTGCGTGCTCAGTTACCCCTACTATTGAGTACTTCAAGCACTGTTCTGTATTGTTCTGCAGCTGTTGTATATGAATGCAGAGTTCCTGCTCGGCACCCACCTTTTGAATTCACTCCAAGTTTTTCTGAAGCAAAAGTTTGATTTAAGTATGTGCTCATTTTTTTCCCATAAAGTTGGTCTATATTAAGTTTGAGAATCTGATGTAGAATGAGCAGCAGTTGGTTTGACTATCAATCACTTAAATACAAATATATATATATATATATATATTTCTACATTTCATCATTGTGGAGAGGAAAAAAATATCTGACAAGGACAAAAATGCAGAGATCCTTTTTAAACTTGATGTAGGAAACATCCTATAACTGCAAGTAGATAGCCTATGACTTATTCATCCACATTAGGAATGAACTACAAATAAAATAAAAATTATCCTGCAGAATTAAAAAAATGTTGCAGTTTGACAGAAGGGATGAAACTCTAAGACAGTAACATTGAATGTAGTGATTTTCTACTGCATTTACCTCAGGCAATAGCAAAGTGATATTTAAACAAGCTAGTAATTATATGAAAGGTGTCAAATAAAAAACATTCAAAATTTAAATTTATATAAGACTCTGAAAAGAAAGGTATGTTAGTTCTCTTAACTTATATAAGTAGCTAACACAAATCCAAAGACGACTTTTTCAGGATGTCATAAGAGCTGTGGGTGTAACTGTATCTTTGGTAAAAATGGAGAGTTCGTAGATACAGATTTACCTTGATGTCTTGTTACCTGTCAAATTCAGTACACAGTAAGTGACTTTATCTCTAGGGAGATTTTTCACCCTATGATTTTCTTAGTCTTTGTAATTAGTGCAGGGATGGCTGAAGAATACCTTTTAATCCCTTATATGGTCTACATGGAAGATGGGTGAAGAAAGCTGATCCTGGGGCTGGGGAGGGGGGGGGGGTTGGCATATAGGTGATTTCGGAAGGGGCTTAGGCCTGTTCTAACTGCCTTCACAATGGAATTAAAGACACATGGAAAACTTTACAATATAGATTTGACTAAACAGGAACTTTAAAAACTCCTGGGATTAGCCAGTATTAGAGTAACACTCTAAATCTGGCATTAAGGTTCTTACAGGGGTAAATTAGGTAACAATGAAGAGCCTTACTTCTTTTGTGTCTCTGGGTGCATCAACATTAGAACTGTACTTTGTATTAAGAGCATTCACTTGAAGTGAAACTTCTGATCATCTCCCAAAAGCCATATGTTTTGGTTCACACTGTGGAGTACGCTAGGAACATGTAACTTGGATTCCTTGCAGATGGCGTTACACTGGGAAATGTGCCACAGGAGCATGGCATACCCCCAGTTCAGCTACTAATGGGCATTCAGTCCACAGGATAAGACTGCAGCTTGTCAGAAGCACCCCATTTTATATGCTAATACTTCAGCGGATAGATCTCTGGAATTAATAGTTTAATTCTACAGGTTCACCCGTATTGCACTATTCTGCTTCCTAATGTAGACATAGCCTATAATCACTAAGTCTTCAATTAAACTATTCTCCAGTTATTAGATTTTTGTTCATGTTTTGTTCAAGTGTTGGGCTGCTACTGGTTTTGGATATTTTCTTCTCCTCCGCCCAAAAAAGAAAAGAGCTAGTGTTTTTTTTGTTTTTTAGTTCCTAAATTAGTGGAAAATACAACTGAATAGCTCAGGGACATCCTGGCAGTGACATATCAGAGCTGCCACCTGATTGTACGTATGAAAGTTGTTTTTTTCCCACAAGACAATCTCTATTGTGATTTGTATTATTGTCTGAGAACATCTGAAAATAATTCTGTTAATAAAAACAGCAAGGGCTCATTGCTTAGAGAAAAGGTTTTGAGTTGAAAGGAAAAAAATATTAAGATCCAGGAACATCACAGATGAGAATTTTTCAATATTCTATTAATGACCTAGTTGTAAATGTCATGAACTGTAGAGCACTGTGAGGGGTCACCAGTACAATGAAGATCATAATATCAGAAAAAATGGATTACATAGGTGACTGCAATATAGAAGAACAAAACATATTTGTGTTGAGTACAGTATCATTTTCTTGGAGAGTAATAAGCTGGGAGCTAGATCAGGTAGGAGTGAAAAAAAAAGTAAGAACTAGCTATAATAGTCTATCAGGGAATGACACTCCCTCATGCAGCTTCTCCTTTAAAAGGCAATTACAACCCTGGGATGTATCAAGCAAAATGTAGAAACAGAGAAATAATAATGCCTCCATATAAGGAACTCAAAGTAAGACTAAAATTTTAGTTTGTATTGAAATCTTCCAAACTGCTAAAAGTATTCCTCTATTCAAAGACATGTACTTTTCATAGGGTACCTTTTTCTGAGAATCAGATGATACGGACTCTTGGGAGACCTTTCAGAAATAGCTTTTTGGGTCTGGTTAATTTCTTTCCCTTTAACTCTAAGTCTTTTGCCAGTATTAGATAGCGTCACCTCCAAAGCTCCTGCTGATGCAGAAAAGACAGGAATTCTTTCTGAGTGAAACTAGATGTGTAGAAGGAGGTGACGCCTTACGATAGATTAACTCACAAGCAATAAGGTTAAAGGCACACATGCAAATCCTTCTACAGTGTTGAACTGTAAATATTAGCACACAAATTTAAATTAACTTGAAGACAAATCAATGAGTTTTATTTACTTAAATAATTCAGTTATGCCATCTGAGACAAAAGGTATTTGGAGGGATTGTGGAGATGAAGGTGCTAAATTGAAACTTTTAGGACCATACACTCCCTGTCGTTGGGATAGTGAAAACTTCTGAATTCTACTCCTTTTGACAAAGTATAATTTCCCATGGAAATACCAAAGGCTTTCCTCCATCAGGGTAAGAGAACTAAGATAAATATATGATCAGTAGATTGTTGAAGACAAATAAAAAACACAGACTTGTGTTGGTGCCATGGGGATTACAGGAGAACCAATGGAAGAAATTATCAGTATCCTCCTTTGCTTCCAGTTTATAGCCCAAATAATTTAAAATTGTAATAATAAACAAGCAAACAAACAGATATATGTCGATTACATGTAGGAGACAGCAACCAAAAATGAACATAAATAGTGGTTAGGTCTTACATCATTGTTTGCTTATCCCTTGTTTCTCAGCCCTTACAACAGAAAAAAAACAAACAACAAAAAAAAAAAAACCTGCATGGAATTATGAGTAAACAAAAGGCACAGAGTCAAAAATACTTGATGTGAAAATTAATTATCGAATTAGAGTTCCTGTTTTTCATTTGTAAACAAAAGACTTGGAGTCCAAAAGAGCTAGAGTGGGAATTTCAGCAATGAAGATTCATATGGTAAGAATGACATCTGCCACCTACAAGGCCTTGTCAGCCTTACTGCATTTAGAATACAGCATAATTTAGAGTTCTGTAATAACTTTTTTTTTTTTTTTTTTTTTTCCAACAGGTCTCCAATCTGTCTAGCATCTAGCCAGTATCAAGGGGTTAGGAACTACTGTGATGCATGAGATGAGTCATCTGCTGCTGAGATCTTGGAAGCAAGACTAATCATTAACACGCATATTGTTGGCAGTCTAAACTGTTCCCATATCACAACCCAGAGTTATAGGAGATGGGAACTCTCACCTTGCCTAGCAGAAACGTCACTGCTCTCTGCATTCTCACCACGGCATTGCTCACACAGTGGAATAAATTGTACTTGCTTGTCAGAACAAAGTTTTTAGTTAGGCCGGCAAAAGGTTTCAGTGTCTCAGAGAACTCAGAGAAATACTTTTTCAGAGACTTTTATTATTACTATTATTATTTTATTATTATTTTTTTTAGACATGGGACTTTTCCTTTCGTGAACAGGTCTTCCAGGTCTTCCTCCATGATTTTGGCCAACAAGGTTTACAAAAAAAATGTGCTGCAAAGAGCTATGAGTGGACAAGTACTAAAATTCTGCGTATTCCCACTGCAACGGCTGTTAACCCTAATAGAAATTAGGCAGATGCCTGCCCAATATTATTATTAGATTTTAAGTTTCACACAAATGATAAATCATTGCTATAAAAGTTGGAAATAATTTCCACTGGTAACATCGAGAATACATGATGTATTGCTCCTTTTCCATTTACATCTCTTTCCATCTCTTTTCCTTTGATCTCTTTTCTTTTTCACAGTTTTTGTAGACCCTGTTTTGTTCTTCTTTTCAGAATTAAAACTTCATGAGGTAGTCCAGAGGAGGTCAGATTAAACTTGCATTAGGAATACTGTGAAGAGACATTTTCAATCCAAGCAAGTAAACAATTTCCATCTTTGAAATAATAGGAATGCATATCTGCCAACATTACATTCTGTCGAACATTTAATAGAGTTTAAAAAAAATAATAAAAGAAACATTTAGTTTGGTCCTAAAAAAAGTATATATATCTTTAAGACATTACACATTTTATTTTATTTTGTTCTATTTTTTTTTCTAATACATTATTTCCTAATCATAAGTGTAACATTGTTTTTGGAAGTTACTAATTACACTACTCTGATAACCACATGGGACCTTAATTAAAGATTGTAATCCATTGCAAAATGTACATGTATATAATGAAAAGGCAATTAAAATATGTTGTTAGATAACTTGGTTTTATTACTTAAACTAAACCAATTAGATACATTTTCTTAAAAAAAAAAAAAAAAGTCAGAAAGCATGATATTTCTCTATATTGCAGTTGTTCTCTGCTATCCAGCAGTGAAAACAATAATTATTATCAGTTCTTCATGTTCTTGGAGTTGGCAGTGATATTAGTTTGCATGAAGAATATAGCCATGCAAAAGCACAGTATCACTTTAGAGGAGAGGCTGCCAAAGTCTCTGGTGAGACTTGCCAAAAAAACAGTCACAGTAGGGTGTCTCTACGAGCTCTCTATCTCTGTGCGTACAGGTCTTGCTCTTAAGGATAATCACCTGCCACTGAATGGAGCTATTCACTAAGGCCAAGGGAGTGACTTAAATACAGTCTTAAGCCTTTAAAAACTGCAAAGGTGCCAATGCTCTCACTTTATCAGGAGTCTCTGGATACGAGGTTAACTTGGGCTCAGTGCCATATTAACACTACCACCCAGCCTTGGAACTGAAGTTGCTTTGTAGCTGGCCAGCTGGAATATGGGATAGGTTGACACATGAATCTTTATATCTGCATATACAGCCTTGTTCTCAGTCTTCAAACGTATCTAAACATAAAATTAAAATAAAATAAAATAAAATAAAATAAAATAAAATAAAATAAAATAAAATAAAATAAAATAAAATAAAAAGAAAAAATCTTCCTGGAAATCTGTCCCACTGTTTTTATCATCCTTCTTTTACATTTTACATGAGACAAGGTTAATTGAGCCCAGGAAATGAATATGGTATGGTGAACTCATATATATGTCACTCAGCTGAGAGCAAGTAGCTAGTTTCCATGAAAAAAATCTTGATGTGAAAGAATTCAGATGAAAAGAGTGAGATGCTGATTTTGAGAGCCTACACACCTTGGAGGAATAAGCACCAAAGGGAATGAGTTTGAAAAGTGGTGATAAATTCCACTCCCTGTCTACGCTGGCAGTTAAACCATTCATCCAGTAAGCAGATCTTCAAATCTTGAGGCAATTGATGCTTCCTTCTCCCCAAACAGCAGTGCCTCTCTGACCTCCTAAGAGAGAAGCAGGATTTTGGTGACAAGAGTTATTGATAATTTTTTGCCTTTGCTCTTGAAATTAAGTCATTGTATCCAGAAGAGTCAAGTGACTAAAAAAAAAAAAAAAATAGTTCTCCAACAGTCCTTTGAGTGGGAGAGAAATGGAATTCTAGCTCTAGTTCAGAATAGATACGTTTTTTTTTGTGCCATTTGGTTACAAGGACAATGAAATAGGAATATTCCAATGGGAGTAAAGACCTGGAAAAAAAAAAGAAAAAAAAAAAAAAGCAGATTTTCATCTTTCCTACTAAATTCAGTAACAATTCAGAGAGAGTCACAAGTCTAAGTAAGTGAGAAGAGTCACTTACTCCTGCTTCACATCAGTGCCACCTCAGCAGGCAGGTGGAACATGCCCTTTTCTGTGGCTGTCATTAAGGCTGTGGACAGTGTTAGCCCAGGGCTGGGAATGGGCCTCCAACTCTTATGGAAAAAAAAAAAAAAGTGAAAGAAAAAAAAAAGTATTGTGTGTATTAATCAGATGTGAAAAAAAGTCATTCCCTTTTGATGTTTTTACCACAGCAATATTTTCAGACTTTTCTGGAAAAGTAGATAGCTCATTGACTTACTATCCTCTGATTAAACCAGAATCACATCAGAATTTATCTGGGCAATGGGCATATGTCTTTAGCAGCCAGCTCTAAACAAGCATGGCTACTTTCAGCAATAGCAAACTTTAAGCCATAGAGGAAGGCTGTATAGAGAGGCCTAAATTTTATACATTTATTTTTTGTGAGGTTTAGGCAGTGTTGAAAAGTGATGACCTAGATAACGGTCTGGGCTGTAGGCAAGTTTGGGCTTCTAAATCCAAATTAGACTGACCTTAAGTGATCTCTAAATTCTCTTAGTTTCATATTAGGCCTAAATCTTATCCTGCATCTAGCCCGTAAGTTCTTTCTTGGATCTAGTTTCCAATGTTAGGCCCTCAAAAAAGACTTTTTGTTTCTTTGAGTTTTGAACAGATTTTTTATTTTTTTATTTTTTTTCAAAGAAAGTGTTTCTGTATGGAAAACATCTGTGATGATTTATATATTTCTGTAGTAATCCCCTAATTCATTAGAAGCAGCATCTCTATTCAGATGATTACTATGTAAATGTATGTGCATAAATCTAAGGAAGTTAACTTTTAAAAGGGACAGACACTTTGTTTTTTAGAAGCATTTTTATTTGTAATGTTGTTTCCAGCTGTGATAAATAAAGGTCTGATTTGCAGTAGGAAATGGAGAAATTGAGACCCTGATCTTGTGCTGAATTCGAAGTGTGTAAGAGGTTTGCCAACATTGAAGATCAGGGCCCTAAAACCTGAATTCCAAGGGCTGACTTTTTTATTCTGCAGTGTTCAAATGGACTGCTTAAAAGACCTATAAATGCTTCATCTAGACAGCAGGGCACCATTTCAGGAACTGATTGCCCATTATAGTACTGACAATAAAATAGGAAAATACCCCAAGGGAGAAGGAGCAGGGCCTTATGACTTTCCCATTGAACTCAATGTGAAACTTATAATTTCCTGCCCCCACTTTGCAGGATGCGTCAGTTTCCAGTGGTCCTTGCATTATGCTCCTAAGCCTCTTTCAAAGAAATCTGAAATGAGGGGGTTTATTACAGTGGAAAACCAGACAAAATCATTGCAGAAATATGAGTCCCACTACAATAAAAGTTTCTTTGATATACACAAAATATATATTTTTTTCCTTCATATTGGCCCAGAATTGATCAGCTAGAAATAATACTCATTTTATTTACATGTTCTGTGCTAGATTGTGAAAATGTTCTTGCCATACATGAAAGTGAACATATCTGTTTAAGAGATCTAAAATTTTGTTCCTTTCAAAGATCTTTTAAAATGATCTCTGAAACAATACTGAGGCAGAACATAGCACACTCCTGTACAGATTCACACACTCTCTGTCATCAGAGACAAGAAACTGATATACACCCTCCTCCTCCCCACACTGAATCTCCTCCGTGAAACTTCCAGCTGTCTGCGGTTGCAGAGAGCACCTGTCTGGATAATGTGAAGGGATAAGGGAGTATGTTAAACAAGGGCAGAGGGAACTGGGGAGGGATGCAGGAGACACAAAGCTAATTGAAGCAAAGCATTTTATTAATCTAGAGTGCTGTCTCCAGGCATGCCTGAAATCTAAATAATGATACTGAACTTCAAAGGCTTTATTCTCCATTCCTTGTGCACTCACTACTCCAATTTAAGTCAATGGAACCTCCAAGTGTATAAAAAACAGAATCATGCTGTAAGCTGTAAAAATCAGTTAACAATAAAATCTTATACTGTTTACAAGAAAAAAAAAAAAAATCTTTATCTGGTCAATTCTTTTCTGTCTGTTGGTAGTATGGGTGGCCTGAATGTCAAGGTGTGTGATTCTGACTCTCTGGAGAGCCATATATAATCCTAGATTTCCTTTGAGACTTTATTGTTTTCCAAACAATTTGTTCTGCTGATGTGTTCTGCTGCTGTTGGACATACATAGCACATCAAGTATTTGAGTAGAATTTGGCTACACAGTTGTGTAGCTTCTCAGGTGTGCTTGGGGATTTGGCTTGTGCATTTTAAAACTCTTCTGTTGCATCTTTGCATCTTGAATTATGTTAGTTTAATTATGTGAAAATTAATTACTTGATGGTATCATAGTGTTCTGAACTGTAAGGTATTCTGAACACGATTGTTATTAAATATAATATACACTATTTTTATCTCATGTTTATTTTTCAAAATTCAAAGAACCGGTTTTCTTCTTCCTTAAGGTATTTCACTTACACAAAGGCACATGACCCAGGTCTCCATCTGCCTCTTCAAGGTGTGCTCATAAGGATGTCATTTGCTGAGACAGGGGACACAGCAAAAGATGCTGCTGCACAAAAAGCCCAGTTATTGTTACCTTCAGAACCCAAGATCCCAGCCTTTTCTCATTTCTGCCATTTCCTTCAGCAACAACACCGAAATGGACATCCTAGCACTTAGCTCCCTCTGAACTGTGGAGAAAATGTTCTTATTCACCTTCACATACAATTCCATGTGTTAGGTAGGATATAATCACTGAATATGCTATGGGAGAGACTAAAGTACAAAATGGCTAAGTGTCTTTTTCTATTGCATTTAAATATTAAAATTTACATGGAATTTTCTAGTTAGATTTGAATCTTAAAATTTCCCTGGCAGATTGTTTTCTAAACCTTTCCTTTGGCTTAAAACATTAATAATAATTGGCTGGCTGATATTTTTTAATGAGAAAAGTATTTCATGGAGGTATGGGAGTTCATCCAAATCAATAGAATTTGTAAGAAAACGTCTATTTTAATTAAATTGACTAGATTCCATGATCACAGCATCCAGCAGGAGAAAGTTAGTCTCAAGCTTTATTTGCTTTGTTTTACAACTAAGCCAAATTAAAAGAAAATTGTTTTCTGTTTGAAATAATGCACTGGGCAAATGCACATGGCAAGGTTTCAGTAGCGGGGAAGCTGCAGGTGTGTCCTCTGTGAGAAGAGACCAGAGGCTGCCCCCATGCTGGACAGAAACTCTTTCAACCAGCTCTGACTGACCCATCACAGGACACAGCTGAGCCCACCAGTAACTCTGGTGACACTTCTGTAACAACATACTTAAGAAAAGATAATGAAAGAAATAAAAACGCTGCACAGGAGCTGGGAGAAAGAGGAATAAGCAAATGCGAGAGAACCAGCCCTGCAGACCCCAAGGTCAGTGAAGGAGAGCAGGAGGTGCTCCAGGCACGCAGCACAAGTTCCCCTGCGGCCTGTGGAGAGGCCCCTGGTGGAGCAGGCTGTCCCCCTGCAGCCCATGGGTCCCACACGGAGCAGATCTCCACGCTGCAGCCCGTGGAGGAGCCCCCGGTGGAGCAGGTGGATGTGGCCTGGAGGAGGCTACGGCCCATGGAGAGCCCTCGCAGGAGCAGGCTCCTGGCAGGAACTGTGGCCCATGAAAGGAATCTCACTTTGGGGAAGAGTATGAGGAGGGAGGAACAGCAGAGATGAAATGCTATGAACTGACCACAATTCCACTCCCCATCCAACTACACTGCTTGGGGGATGAGGCAGAAGACTCAGGAGTGAAGCTGAGCCTGGCAAGATGGGAGGGTGGGGTGAAAGTGCTTTTAGTTTTGTTTTTGTTTCTCGCTATCCTATCCTATTTTTAATTGGCAGTACGTTAAACTAATTATCTACAAGTCAAGTTTGTTTTGCCCAAGATGTTAGTTTGTGAGTGATCTCTCTGTACTTCATTCAATCCATGAGCTATTTGTCTTTTTTCTCCCCTTGTTCTGCTGAGGAGGTGCAATGAGAGAGCAGCTTGGTGGGCACCTGGCAGCTACCCAAAGTTAACACACCACAATGAAGCTTAGCATTTTTGTCTCAGGTATTCATATGGGGATTTGTACTGTGAAATTTTCCAGAGAAATTTTCATGAGTGCTAATCAAATGTGAATTTTCTTCTTTTCTTAAAGAAAAAAAAACTTTTAAAAAATGTTGCCACAGAAGATAAAAGCTAAATCAGCTCTTTTTCTGAATGTCTTTTCTTCTGTGTTCTATAACTAAATTGTTAAACAATTACACACGCCATTGCACTTGGGGGAGGTCTTAACTCTGACTAATTTCAGTCTTCTGTTGACTCCTTCAAGTTAGAGGGCAGAGAATCATGTCTCCTAATTTCGATGGACATTCTATATGCCATTTGAAAGACTGTTTTTTTGTTTATTTAAGTTTTTTTTCCCTTTGCTCTCTGTCTTCAGAGATAAAAGAGCAGTCGTTATTTCACCAGTTTGACTCTCCTTAGTGTAAAGCACACTAGAAACATATTGGAAACTACTTCTTTATCAAATGCTCCTCTCTCCAAATGATTTCTCAAGGGAGAAGAGAGAATTACAAAGAGGCTGCTGATGCTACGTTTCTGAAATATTTCTGTAAGCAAAACATCTAAGAATATTACAGCAGTATTTATTAGCTTGAAAGGGAATGTGGAAGGGAAAGACCGCAACAAGGCCCCAAACCGGATGTATTATTTTAGTAATGCAGTTCACATTGGTATGGCTGACGCTTTTCAGGGACAACCTGACCACCATCTGGAAATAATAGTGAATATAAAACAATTTGCGTTCACATAGGTAGGGGTGATGTTCTTCAAGCACAATATGACCCACCATCCTTAATAAATCCTACTAATAAATTCAAAACAATTTGCACAAATAGTCACAGTTGGACTTGATCTTAGAAGGCTTTTCCAAATTAAATGATTCTGATGCCATGATTCTATTCTATAATCCCATGAAGCTAATGAATGCATTTGAGTGGATGAATTTAGACGTATGCTTAAGTCTTTTCTCCAACTTAAGCTTATTAAATAAAAAAGGCACCTTTCCTTTTTCTAAAGGTAATTTCAGCACCACTAATGGACACAATGTTCATCAGGTGGAAGAAAGATGGGAAGGAAGAAGGGAACGAATGATCATTGTCGGATAATCTACACAGAGACAGAAGGAGTACCAGCAGGGGTGAGATGGAGCTAATGCCACACAGAGAAGCAGCCAGTGTGTCCAAAACATCTTGGCAATACTGATGTATTCCCAGGCTTTGGGAGATTACAATACAGAGAGAAGTTCCTTTGAGAGTAAATTGGGGAATGTGTGCTGGGAAAGAGACTCCATCAGGGAAAAGTTGCTTGTGGTAGGAGAAATGCAAGAGCTGAAACTGGTGAACTCAAGAGATGCCATTAAGGTCAGCAGTGGGATATTTTTTTTGAGACAGTGTTGTTCTGGTCTGACAGAGGGTCACAAAGCAACTTGCAAGGCTGCTGAGATACCGTGTTGGAGGTAAAGTGGTGTGACACTTGTTGCCAGGCTGGCAAATTCTTATGACATCTTTCAGGACCAGTGGGAATTTGAAGTGTATTCAATGCTGTAATTGGGTTGAATGATAACACTGAAAAAAAAAAAAAAAAAGCATGTAACACTGTTCCATTCCATTGAAATTTCTCTGGCTTTGCTAATGTTTGCTTAATGTGTACTAGTGCAGTGGATGCATTGTACAGTAACCATTACTTCAATTACGAGACATAATAGAAAGTCTCTAAAAGATTTTTTAATGATATTTTTATGTTAGTATCTAGATATATAAAGAAATAATGCTTTTACAGTTACTTTTTGCACATCAGACTAAATTACAGTAAGAAAATAACTAATTAAAGCAGGCTGATGGTCTGTTGATTTTGTCATGAATTTTTCTATTAATCCTCCTTCCTTCACAGGTTGCTAGTTAGAAACAATGTTCAGTGTGGGGAGAGCAAGAGCTAGAAACAGAGAAGCTAGACAGAAAAAAGGAGGGGGGGTTGTAATTGTTTTCAGTGATATCCCTTAGTCCACATTCACAATTCTTTACATCCCTGCAAAGCTGCTTCTCATTTTTTTTGGGTAGTTGGCGAAGTTCATGCTCTGGCTGTCCAGTATGAAACATACTGACACTGAGGTCGGGGCTGAACCTGTTTGTGATTGTGGTTGTGATCCAGAAGCAGGCTTAGCCAAGAGAAAAAATGACAGTGTAACCCAGTACCAGCCTCGGTAAATTGACACTTATATACTAGTATTCTGCAGTTACTGTCCAATTAGTGCTGAATACACAGATAGAAACACTGCACCTGGAACTGTATAGGAGTTCTCTACCCACAGCTAAACATCATACACACTTGGATACAGAACCCTATTTTGGTTCAAAATATATTGTCCTCTACATTGTATAGAAAAGTGAAGAATGCATCTTTCCAGAAAGTGTAAATACAAATTAAATAAATCTCATTGTATGTTTCCTCTGCTCCAGTTTCTGAACTTATAAACTATTTATTTATTTATTTATTGTGCCGTGTCTTTATTGCTTACTTCTGAGTTACACAAAATTATTGAGATGAAGGGTGCTATAGACAATATTTATTTACGCAACTTCCCAAATCAGGCACCTGAAACAGACGGGCTCTGCCTTTTTTTTTTTTTTTTCCCCCACAAAGAGTTAACACAGTATATTACAAAAAGAGAACTTGAAACCCAGAAGCATCCATGAACAATTTTAATGTCTTAGCTTTTTGAGCAAACCACCAGTTTCCCAGATTTGTTAGATTTATTTGCTGTAGAATCTACATGCTATTACAGATGGAATAACAGGTTACTTAATCTTTTCATAGGACATTGGCAGCTCTTCTTGGAATATACAACTGTAATACCTTGATCTTTTCAGAGACAAATAAAATTGAATAGGCTAACTAATACTTAAGTAGCAAATAATTAAGATCAGTCACGATAGCTGAACATGAGAATTTATGTGATGTTTGAAGTTCTACACAAAAACACTGTGCACTGTCCAATACTATCACTACACAGAAACAACTCATAGAACAAATTATTGGATAAAGAATAGTGTTTCAACTATTTTTTGTGATACAGAATGTAAAGAATTGCCATTAAATTATTAAGTTTTCAGCTTGCTTAAATGTCTTTCACACTTACTGTTAGAGCTGCTGCAAAAAAGCATTCTAGGTAATAACATTTTTCCTGTTATTATAAGGAATTCTAAATTTAAAACAGGTATTGATTATAACTAGTGTTGTACTAATACAAGCCTACTAAAAATATGAGATTCAGTATCTTCTTTGTTAAGGTTTGTCACATCAGTGCTAATTATTTGATTATTTTCCTTGTACATTTTAGCCTTTTTATTTTACCTTACTGTACTGGGTTTATGTGGCAAGGTTTTGGTAGTGGGGGGCTGCAGGGGTGGCCTCTCTGACCAGAATCCGGAAGCTGCCCCATGTTAGGTCACAGCTAGCCCCAGCCAGCTCCAAAAGGGCCTGCTGACTCCAAAAGAACCTGCCGCTGGCCAGCCAGTGAGAGACCGTGGTTGGGCCTCTGGAATAGCAGATTTAAGAAAGGGAAAAAGTACTGTGCAACAGCAGTTGGGAGAGAGAGGATTGAGAATCAGCCCTGCAGACCCCAAGGTCAGTGAAAAAGGAGGGCAGGAGGTGCTCCAGGCATGCCTCAGAAGTTCCCCTGCGGCCTGTGGAGAGTCCCCTGGTGGAGCAGGCTGTCCCCCTGCAGCCCATGGGTCCCACACGGAGCAGATCTCCACGCTGCAGCCCGTGGAGGAGCCCCCGGTGGAGCAGGTGGATGTGGCCTGGAGGAGGCTGCGGCCCATGGAGAGCCCCCGCAGGAGCAGGCCCCGGGCCGGAGCTGCAGCCCGTGGAGAGGAGCCCACGCAGGAGCAGGGGGTCTGGGGGGAGCTGCCGCATGTGGGGGACCCGTGCTGGAGCAGTTTGCTCCTGGGGATGGACCCCATGGTACGGACCCATGTTGGATCAGTTCTTGAAGAGCTGCTGCCTGTGGGAAGGATCAGCTGGGGAAAGACAGCATCCTGTGGGGGAGACCCCACGTGGAGCAGGGGCAGAGAGTGACCATGAAGGAATGGCGGAGACGAAGTGTTAGGGACTGACTGCAGCCCCCATTCCCCCATTCCCCTGCGCCGTTTCAGGGGAGGAGGTCGAAGAGGGTGGATGGGGGGAAGCCTTTAGTTTGTTTTCTGTGCTTCTCACTTCTCTAGCTTGTTAGCAATAGGTAATAAATTTCTCTTATCTCTGTACACTGCGTATGTTTTGCCCATGACACTACTTGCTGAGTGATCTCCCTGTCCTTATCCCAACCTTTGAGCCGTTTCCATCGTATTTTCTCCCCCTTTCCCTTTGAGAAGGGGGAGTGAGAGAGTGGCTGTGGTGGAGCTCAGCTACCCTGCTGGGTAAAACCACCACATTTATAAAACCCCAAACTTGCTGATGATTGTCTGTGGTTTTAAAAAGATGAGCAGAGGCTTATCATTTCACCACGTGTATCATCTCTGTGCATAGGAACTTATCCCCAAAAGATTTTGTAAATGAACCCATATGACTGTTAGATAATTCCAAACAACTGTTTGGAATTTCTGTTAAGTGTTGAACTACCTAATCCGGTTAGTTTTCTGAATGGTTAGCTTTTTTCTTTTTTTTTTTTTTTTTTTTCATATAATGAAGTCTTCCCTACATCCACCAGTTTGAATTAATTTATTTTTTTTTGTCATTGTTTTGTGTCAGCTTTCCACGTTTACTGATTATTTTTTTCTGATTTTACTCTTGCCTTATTTGCCTTAATCTTACCATTACTCATCAGAAAAGACAAGATTTTTGCACGAACATGGCAGTGTTTGTCTGCATTTAAATGTTTAATGTTTCTATTTATCGTGTCTGCTGTAGTTGCAGATGGAAGATAATCTCTGTTAAACTTTCCGTTTTCAATTTGCTAAACTCTCTGATACATGGTGGAGTGTAATTATTCAAGAATAATGGTTGTTAAATGACCATATCTGGGTACGCCATGTTGTGTACCAAATTCTGTGTACTGCTTTACACATTCAAGCTTCTGTTCCAAATGAAGTCACTTTGCAAAAGCACTTGGCATTACTGGCAAATAATAATATACTCTAGATGTTCTTTTACACATTTTCCAATAAAACATAGGTTCAAACTGACCTTGAAAATGACTGCATACTGAGAGATCAATTACTGTGAATGTTATATTTCTTAGTTATTATGTGTTGTATGATATAGGTTTTGCCTGCAGTCCAGTTCATATAAAACAATCTGATTCCTATGGCCACACAAATACGTACTTCCAATTATAATCCTTGTAAATAATCCAGTGCCTGAATTTACTGTAGTGGAAAACTACATAAATAAAATACTAAATGGTGATTCTTTTAACTTACTTTTACATCAGTATTAAGCAGATACTGAGATATTTGTGCAGGCTTCTTTTATTGTTAGTAGAGAGAAACAGGCACTTATCTGTGATTCATATCTTCCTAAAGTAGAAGTCTATAGCTGGTCACATAAATTCCATCTTCTACTGACTATTGATCTCCATCGGATATAAAAAATAAATTGAAAGTGAATGGTTAACATGTAGATGTCTTCCAGACCTCCAGAGTTAGGTGAGATGTCTCCTGACCAGATACTTAAGTGCTGTTGGCATAAATATATTATGTTACTGAATTTTTTATTGCATTTTTTTTTCAGCTATTGCAATACTTTTATTCTGTGTAAAATGTGTATCTATTATACTGTCTACTTGATAAGGCTACATGGCAGAACCATTTGGTGATTCCACTAAAATGGTCATTTTTGTATCTCAATGTTATTAGTTGGGAAAGTATATTAAACTTTTCATGGCTTGCAGTATTTTGGTTAAGACACACTATGAAAAGTAACATTTTTTCAACATCAAATATTTTTGGCAATTCAGTGAATACTAAGAAAATATTAATTTCATATAAAAGTAAATCACTTCTTGAAAGATGGATGCAATAAACCTGCAAGCAAATAAAGATTTAAGAAACATGATGTATTAACAGAAAATTAGTAGAAAAATTATATTTCAGATATAATTTCTTTCCAGTAGAAATTGCAACATTATGAGATCTGTTTATTAATTGTCATCTAGAAAAAAAAAATAAAATCAAATTCAATTTGAAAGCATCAAAACAAAACAAAAAATACAATTTTTTCTGAAGTTACTTGGCATATCACAATATATATACTTTCTCAGTAGCCTGCTGTCATCACTTTCTTTTTTTTTTTTCTTGGAATCACACTTTTTTTTTCTGTGTTTGTTTTATAGCTCTCTTTTTCCTTGTTTCCCAACTTCTCTAAGTTTCACTGAATTGTAGAATCAGAATGAACAAAAAGAATTGCCCTGTTCTATCTCAGGACAGTGTCTGCAGCTGGCATTACAAATGTCAAACTGTAGCTTGGAAAAAAAAAAATGTTTCTGTTTCCTTTATAAATACCAAGTAAGCTCACCAGTGGAACTAAAATGTTTAAAAGGAAAGTGGAATTTTTAACCAACCTTGTTCAATTCCAATGGACTTTTCAGAGCTTTTCTGTTATATTTGTGCCAGTAGTTTAAGCCATAAATCTTGACAGCTGCTGCTATTTAAAAGCAAAGCCTTCAATAGGAAATTATAATCAAATTATGTGAAAGAAGAAAGTGACAATAACTCTACAAAAATATCAAAATTTTAACTGAAGACTGTTTTCTCAAAAGTCCTTTTTCTTTAACAGACTTCCAAATTTCCAAGTGGGAAAAAAAAATTAGGCCTTAGGTGTCTGCTTAACATCAGTGAATTTTATTGTGGGTATTAATTAGAAAAACTTTCTATTGCCAAGAAACGTTCTAATGATCATATATTTTGTTTGGAAAGGAAAACAAAGATAAGATTTTTTAAGCATGTATTTCAGTGCTGCTTGCTAGTTGAAGTACGATTAGGAAATATCTGGTAAATGAGTACTTAAAATAGATGAAATGAAACGTGAAATACACATATTAATGACAGAGAATGGTTTTTACCTTTCTGTTGTTGCAGTGCTTTTTGTCACCAGACTGCTCTGTTTCCCAGCCCAGAACAAAGTAAAGGAACTGGTAAACATGTCAATAGAAAACAGTAACTTAAATTACACTTATGAAACAATACCAATGTTTTCTATTATTACTCAGTAAATTTTTATTTATTTATTTATTTATTTATTTATTTATTTATTGTTGTTGTTACAATTTCGTGACTGATCAGAGAAGAATTTAGCAAAAGTATTAGTCCATATGTAATCTCAGTTAATTTAACGTTAAACAAGGCAGTAATTTTATGGGAATTTTACGTTGACACCAAAAGCAATGTTGTCTCAAAATACAGGATTATACATATTGTATTATATCGATATGTACTCCAAAATTATGAAGAAATTATGGTGATTTATTCAAAGTTTAGTTGTATTTTGATTTTGTCTTCTGTTTTATATTTTACCTTTTGCTATTATAATATCTCTTCAATCTTTAATTTTCAGAATGCCAAAACTGAAAAAAAAATTGTACATGAGCATGGAAATAACACTTGGTGAATCTATATTTATTGTTTCATACTGAAAATATTTTTATTAACAATACTGTTCTAATTCAGAAATGTGCTTTTTTTATAAACTAAACATTACTTACGACCTACAGATAGAAAAAAGGCATGGCATGTTGATGTCGAAAGAGGAGAGGAGAGGAGAGGAGAGGGAGAGGGGAGGGGAGAGGGAGGGGAGGGGAGAGGAGAGGAGAGGAGAGGAGAGGAGAGGAGAGGAGGGAGAGGAGAGGAGAGGAGAGGAGAGGAGAGGAGAGGAGAGGAGAGGAGAGGAGAGGAGAGGAGAGGAGAGGAGAGGAGAGTCATAGGAACCCATTTTTTGTTCCTTAAATGTGTGATTATGCTCAACTTTTACATGATTGTTGAACTTTTTTTTTTTTTTTTTAATATACGTTACAAACTTTTTGAGAATGGAACAATGGAACTGCCTTTATCCCAGCTAAACTTAAGACAGAACATAACCTCTGGATGAATTTAGTTTTAGAAAATTGTCAATGATAATAAATGAGCACAAGCATAACATAAAATGTCTCACATATTAATGGAAAAAAAAAAAAGTTTATATTTCTTACTTTTACCCTGGAGAGGGCCTTTACTTTTAGGACCTTGCCCTTACACTATCATTTACACATCACATTTTACTGAGAGTGCAAGTATTATCACCCTGTAAGGTTACTTGCATTTGCATGCCCATGTTGTATTGTCAAGTGACATTTAGCAGCATTTACTTTTTTGGCTGCCATTTCCTCATCTTGCATAATACATTTTTCTTACATTAGAAGCTGAGGCATAGGAAAATTTTAAAGTTTGAGTGCACCTGTGGGATGACAGCATGATAGACATCTGTGAAATAAATGCAGACTTATGGTGAGCAGGTTCAGCTGCAACCCCCTAAAATGGCATTTTATAATATGGCAGGCTTAAATGGTAGAGTGTTGAACAATCACAGAAAAACATTACATCATGTAAAACTGTAGTACAAGGGGGAAAAATGACAACAGTGTGCAGAACTGCAGCTGATCCTGCTTGCCATATGGTATGTCATTCACAGTAATAACACTTACATTCCCTCAGTAAGTGCCCTTAAATATCAGGGAGTGAATAAGGCAGTACACAGATTGCAAAAGGAGTTTGTAATCATATACGTTGTGAACTTTGTACCTTCAGGAATCATTTTACCCTTCCGTTAACAGAATACCCTTTAAAAATACATCTTAGTACATTCCCAAGGCTCAATACTTTAAAATCCGCTCGTGCAAATGGTTAAAAGCAAGCCCTCCTGAGTAAATATGAAAAAGCACACAAACAACAAAAAAAACCCACACCCAAACTGTGAACAAATAACTGCTATCGTTCTCCCTTCCCCCTTCAGGATACGATGTTTTTCTCACCAATAAAGTTTTCTTACATTTATATATTTTTTTCAGTGTGTGCTGTTCTTTGTGATCCTGATGAAAAAACAGCTAGCTGAAGTTGTTTGGATGAAGGATGTTAACTTGCTTTTTATCACAGATCTATGGTAAACTGCTTAATTGTTCATTATTTCTCACAATGCAAAATCTACAGAGCACTCAATGCAAGTTTCATGCAGCAACTTTGAAATAAACAAAGGAAGTACTTTGTCATATCACGTCCATAATTAAATTGTGGAACTCATTGCCACAAGATGTTGTAGAAGCCAAAACTGTAATTAGATTCTTAAAAGGACTGAGGATAGGCCCATTGCTATATTGAACATAGAAGTCTGGAGCCTTCATCTCAGGAAGTCCCTCAGACTCTAGCTGCTGCAAGAGCATGTTAGAGAAGAGCTGTAGGTCTGTAGGCATACCTGTTCCTCATACACACATCTACTAAAGAAAGGATGCTGGGGCAGATGAATCCTTCAATCTGCTGTTTTATCCAAGTATTTACGTTGGTCTGAGTTCAGACCCAGCACTGAACTATTCAGTGATATCCTGGGTCATTCACTGGATGCTGAAATTTGGAAGAAAAAAAAAAAAAAAGAAAACAAACAAACAAAAAAGAAAACAAAGCCAGTTTACCAAGATTTTTTTTTTTTTAATTTTTATTTTTTTCTGGCAAAATACAAAAGCATGCATAGTATAAGGTAAACCCAAATCATGTTATTTATTCTTCTTAGTATCAGTGAGTTTTTAGAGATGAGCAAGTCACTATCTACTCTGATGTTACTACAGGGGACAAATTTATGTCCCTTATTTATTCCAATTTTGATATTGTTTGCTGATTCTAATGTCTTCATGTATCCTCCAGTTCATTTGTGTGCTGGAACCACCTGTGTTCTTTGGAATCATGATCAGATGACTGGAAGATAAACATGTATATATTTTTACCATTTGTACTTTTACCCTGACAGGAAACTAAGTATATTTTTCCATCAGTCACTCTGTGAGAAATCAACAGTTCTCATAATTTTATGGGTATTGCACCTTGTTACCTAAGCAAAAGTCTTATTGGTATATCTGTAAAATTCTTTAGCACCTTTCTGATATAACTAGTGTGGCAAATAGTTAAAATGTGCATCTGAGAAAAATTCTGCAGTGACAGAGAAATAGGCAACTTGACTATACAGTTTTTTTCCATTTCTAAATTCTACAGAATATCCATTCTCTCAGCATCAGTAAAAGAAGCAGGCATGGGTTGAGATTCAGGATCTGAGACCTTATGAGATCTTAGAAGGTGCAATGTGTTCAGCATGCATACCATCGCTTCTGAGATGGTTCCTGTAGTATGATGTCTAGTGTATTTTCTTTTCAGTTCTTTGGCAGATTTTTCTTTTTTTTTCTTTTTCTTTTCTTTTCTTTTTTTTTTTTTTCCCCCCCTAACTTTACAAAGTAGCAGGGTATACACTCAATAAAATATAAATCTCAGTGTAGGGGATTTGGTAACACTTCCTTGTTATTTTTCCAACAATTTTGACCTTATGCATGAGTCAGGACATTGTTTTTTCTACTGACTGACAGATCCCCCTTTTTTACAAGACTTCAATTACATAGCAAATGAACTAATACTCCTACTAACACTTTTCATGTCCCTGCTCACCATGTGGTTTATGGGAACTTCACTCATTTCAACTTTCTCCCACAGCTTTTGTGACCCTGAGAGTTTTCTCTGATCAGTTTGTAGGATTACATTTTTTTACTAGCTATTTCCTCTGAAACAACAGGTCTCTTCTGCCAACATTCCTGTCATCACTTGTAATGCACAACGTTGGGGGATGCCCTTCTGAGTTTCCCTGTTGCCCTTTTCTGCAGTGTAGTACAGTATCATTTGTTGCTTCTTTCTGTTCTACCTCAGTGATACATTGACTGAGGCAGAGCAACTGACCTGATGGTTTCATCATCTGGGACTGCAGACCTGTCTTTTCAGTCATGGTAGTTGGTATCTGGGGATCAGGGTCAATATCTGCTCTTGGCAGAGTTTTTACATTTCAGGGTACTATCTCTTCCATGTGATTTACTGGTAGTTTCTCAGGAGCTGACAAGAGTGAGCTTCAAGTACATTTTCTTCAGTTGTAACGTCGGAAGAAAATGTTAGTCAGAGCAAGCAGATTATCTAAACAGAGCCTGATGAGTCTGTGTCCAGGCTCATTGATCTTTCTTAATCCATGTTTGCTTAATTCGTTCTAATCCACAACCTTTGCTCCCGCTTTAGCTTTTAGATGCCCCACATTTGGCAGCACATTATGCCTCAGTGGAGTATCAGTGAGCTAGGACTCCAGGATATTATCATCTGTGGCTGTTGTCAAACGGAGGGGACCTGGATGGTGGTAAGATTAACTGGTGTTTCTTTAAGGAAGATTAAAAGAGTAACAGCTGTAGAAGGCTTTTATCTTGTTAAGGTTAGAGTTCTACCCTTATGTAGAGGTGGCAATGATTTCTTGTTTTTTAAAGGTGATCTTCAAAATGATAAAATAAATAGAAATCGAATGGTGGAACACAGCTAACATGTCAGCAATTGTATTCTGGCATCATGAGCGTTTCTGTGACAGCTGTATCATCACAAGAGAGAAATTCATCTTGCGGGTTACGACAAAGAAGTTTGTGAAATACATAGTGAAAGCTGGATGTTTTTGTATACTGAAAGTACTATTTTCCTGAAAAAGTAGAAGACAGATGTATCTATCTATCTATCTATATATGTGTATATAGATGGAGAGATGTATTTCTAGATTGAACCAGTTAATGTTAAGTATTTTTTCTATTGTAAGGTTTCTCCCATATTAGGGCATAACAGTGAAATATTGAGTGACGTTATATAAAAGCATTTCAGTTGACCTTTCACCTTAGAAATGCAGATAATTTTCACTCCAAATTATCACTGTGAATCGGTATATACAGCCTCCTTGAAAACAGAAAGGTTTTCTCTATTTTTGGTTGATAGACATGGTTTCTATACTTTAACGTACCTTTAATGTATATAAATGATATACTCTCCTGCCTGTTTTCATATGCACAGTGTATCATATCCACTGGAGAGACTCCAAGACATGTAATTGTTGTGTACTTTAAAAAGCTATTAACATATGTATTTTTAATCACAGTGAACTTACTTGAAATGAGACTGGAACAACATAAATTGAAATGGAGAATTGGTAGAAACACAGGTAGATCTGGAACAAAGGAACATCAAATGTAGATGAAAACATTGAACAAAGTGGTTCTGAAAAGTTACATGTAATGACTCTGAAAGTCCTGGGGGTAGTTCCACAGCAACTTTTCCAAAGATCAAGATACTTGGATTCCTGTGTTATGTCAGCCTGGAGGATTCCTAACACTGTCTCCCAGAACAGGCTAATGACCAGAAGCCAGATGATGGATTGGAGGGTAAGGGGATGGAGTGGGGAGGTGTCACTTGATATTAAACCTCTTGTGTATTGTATGCTCAAGAATATAAGCATAATGGAGCAAAACCAAAAGTAAAGGTAAAGAAATCTGGATATATATCCTTATTTCTATCATTCTAGGGGCTTTGCGGACAAGCTTGGCTTTTAGCTTCTGTTCTCTGGACTGCTTCAGCATTCAGTCCACTGAGATCTAATGTAAAATTCATACTGTCCCTAAGATCAGGTTTTATTATTACTGTCTCTCTGTCAGGCTTATGCTCTGGCCTTTAAACTGTGGTATCAGATTTCCCCTTGCCCTGTTTCCTTCACTCATGATTCTTGTTTTCTTGGCTACATGTTTGACATATTTCAGCAGCAGACATGGTGGGTTCCCTTTTCCGTTTTGCATCATCCCGTGCTCTGTAACCAGATAGGTATATGCCTAACAGGTAAGCTCTGCACTGCCTAGATAAAAGCGATATGTACTCTCTTCTCCATTTTCTTCTGTTGCTGTTCTCATCTCTTGACTCTGTGTTGTGGTTCATATTTTGTTTCATTTTTACCCTGAAATGTCTGTCATTGCTAAGAATAGCAATTTGTACAATGTTACAACCACTGAGATGCAAAGAGAAGCAAAAGTGAGAGTTGTAGCCCAAATTAATCTGATTTATCTACCTAACTATCTATAGATATCTAAAATGAAGGACTTAATTAAGACTGGAATTGCCTTAGGTTTCTCTGTAGTTGGTACAGCAAAGTACGCTTCTCCAGAGACTATTTCATTCTCTGGTGAGAGTGAAAGAGTCTCCAGGGAGACTCCGCAGTCAACTTAGATTAATAAATCAGGTCTTAAAATTACAAAACTGCAAAAGTTAGGTTGGAAGATTGACAGAAATTTTAATCTAGGTGAGATTAATTCCACACATTAAAAAAAAAAAAAAATCACACTATTTCTTGCTATTTGTGGTATTGGTAGATCTGTATAGAAATGCCTGACTTACATGGGTTTCTTCAAGCTCATTAGTGTTATCTGGGTATCAATGAATTTCTTTCCCCATCTTAGTTTAGGTCTTAGTGTACAGACTGCCAGTTGTGTATAAACGTTTGTTCTCTTCTGACCCAAGCACTTGCCTCCCAAGTTAAATTCAATCATGCTTCAGTGGAGAGTACACTCCAACAAATGTTTTCAGTAGGAATACTGAAATATAGATGAAATATAGAATCTTATATAGATGAGAGGGGTTTTGATCCCCCTGCCCTGAGCTGTCCTCCCTGTCAGGCTTGGGACTTTCCTGCACTCTTCCATGTCCTTGATCACCCTGTCCAGGTATGTGATACATGACTGCATTTTCATGCTAAAATATATATATATATATATATGTGTGTGTGTGTGTGTGTGTGTATAAACCATATAGGGTCCAGAAAGGATATAAAGCTAAGAACTGCTCATCGAAATGCAACTAATGTGTCCAAGAGGGACTATTTCTGAGGTTGTCTGCCAAGTGTTACTCCCTGGCGTGGATGCAGTTAGAAGAGTAGATGTAGTCTGATTTGCTATAAATTGTACCCACAACTTTTCTGCACCAGAAAATGTGGCATGTCATCAGGGTGTTCTCTTACCCTTCTTTTTCTACTTTTTATTTCATAAAGCTTTTTCTTCTTGACATTTTGTTGTAAACTCCTTGAGGTAGGGCTTTTTTTTTTGTTATAGGTTTGTAGAGACCCTTTTCATTCAGCAAGGCCATAAAAATAATGTATTTCTATGTCCTAATTAAATAAGATGTAAACTAATTTATCTAGCCAAAAGAAACATATTTATATGCATAATATGATTTGGGGGTAAAAATGCTTTCCAAAAGACACAGGCATGAAAGTGTTTTTGTTTTGTTTTGTTTTAATCCCAGAAGGAAAAAAAATGCAACAATTCATTGTACACAATCTAATACACAGTTATTTCCTTTAGAAGATCTTTCTGGATACCTACATATACAGAACATGAATACACTTGAAGAGGAAACACAGCTTCTTTATAGTGGATTTCATTTGAGCATACTGGAGACATAACTTAAACTTCTGCATTATAAGAGAGAGTACAAATGAATGTAAATTATGAAATTGGCAACATACCTAAAAATATGAGATACTTCTTCTGCCTGCATTTCCTTTGGAAAGTATTAGCTAATTATATTTAACATGGAATGAGAACATAATTCCCACTGTTTTGACAAGCAACAAATTGCACATTAGCACCTTGTAAATAATATTGTTAAAAACAGTTGTTCTTGCCTTCCGTTTCTTCTTTGTAAGAATAAAATTAATTTGAGGCCCATCATTCACAAGATGTACGTTATAATATCAAAGCAGCAGTTTTAAAACACTGGGAACTGCAAATCCTGTACACCCTCTGCATAGAGGAAGAAATTTGGTGCTGTAATAAGAAGATAAAAGGAGAAAGTATGTAAAGTCTATGATAGCAGCATGATCCCTTATGGTAATCAGATTTTCAGTCGTGATTAATTTGAGTCAGTCATTCTACTAACAATATTATCCTGACTATAATCTAAGCATAATATGGTTTTCATTCAGAAAAGTAAATTACAGATTGTTAAGCATTTTTTGTTGTTGTTGTTAGTTGGCTAATTAAACTGAATTGCTCATCTTTTTTTTTTTTTTTTCCTTAAAAAATAACACAGGGATGAATTTCAGTACTGTGCGTTTAAACACATAATCTTTGATCCCAAAATCCAAATGTGCTTCAGTTTACAGATATTAATTTGTACTGTACAAATGATCTCACAGCAGTCTGACGTGGTATATTACTAGTTGTTTTTTTAATACTGTTTTTAGAGTAAAGCGTTCACATCATTTAACAGAATCTAATAAGAAGATCCTCAGCATCTTACAGAGACCTTTCTAAGTAAAGTGACAGTACTTCCTGGTAGCACAAAGATCTGATCCTTGCAGTAACCTTACTGAAAGACAATAATTCCAATTGAAAATAGGAAGGTTGTTTTTTTTTTTTTCATCAACTGCAAAAGGCTCAGGATTTCATTTACAGGAGTTAACTCATTAACACATAGTGGTAAAAATGTCAGAGATGGATACAGAAAAAGAACAGCTGAAATCATCAGTGACATGTATTCTATAAGCCAGTGAGATGCAAAATGTACCCACACAGAACTTTGACATGTAGGTTTAGTAGCTTTTTAATAACATTTTTAATCTTAATTTCCTCTTTAAAAAGTCACATGTATAACATTGCTTCCTTCAAACATGAGGCCAGAAGAAATGCTGGATAAATTTTGATCCTGAAAGCTAAGAAATCTACTTTCATGGGGATGCTGCAGTGGAAGTCTCTGATAATTACAACTGGTCATTATAATCATACTTCAGAGTCCATGAGCAAATACAAATGAGTCAGGAAGACAAGTGTGACTCACAGCAAGTGAGCACACTGCTACCATATGTGGTATATACTTTATATGCTCTTATGTATAGGCTCTTTAAAAAAACAAAACAAAACAATAGAAAAAAAAAAGAAATAAGCAATATTTATTTTTGTCTTTTTAATCCAGGTCTAAATTCAGATAAATGAAACCAAAATGTGGCCTTCAGAGTTAGTTGTAAATTTTATTTTAAAAATAGGTTAAAATTGCTAAAGATTTAACAAAACCAAATCCACGTTGATCTTAGTAATGCTATACTCAGTACTTTGTATTAATAAAAACTATGCACAGAGACAGAGCACTTCAAATGCATGACTAAAAAAAAGAAGCATGCCTACCTGAAATAAGGTCCTTAGATACAGTGAATACTTTAGGGTATTGCTTTAGGCTCTTTCACTGAAATCAGAGATAAGGTGCTTGGTAACTGAAAGGACTGAGTCAATTATGTTAAAAAACAGTGGAACACTCATAAAGTGCACATAACAGCTGCATGAAATGGCAATATGCTATTATTACAAGGAAAATAAAATGGCTCATTATAAATGAAACACACAGAGGATTGTTATCAGCAGAACAATTGTTATGTATTGAGCAATCAGAAACACCCACTTGGAAATCCTTAACAAAGTGCTTAACATTTTATAAATAGAATTTCCAGGGAATTCAGAGATCAATACAACTGTCTAGCCACCTTCCACCTGTCTGGAACTGCCTTCCAATAAGAGTAACAAAGGGAAACAACTTAAGTATCTTTAAAGTGGAGCTTAATACATTTTTGAATGGGATTATACGATGCAGGAGATGCTTGTTAGAGCAGGGGATAGGAATCAATGACCTGGGCGGCCTTTTGTTATAATATCTTGTGCTCCATAAACCTTCTTTGTTGCTTTGTTTCCAGTAAGCATAGATTCAGCACAGAAGACAAGTTTCAACAAAATACCCTATTGTTTGGAAGCTGTTCTAGCTGATAGCACTACTTCAGGTGCACTTAATCTTAAGGTAATTCTAGTATTAACCGTGTATTAGAGGAGTAGGAATCCAGGCTTCATGAGTCACTATTTATAATCTGCAGCAGATGTGTATAAAATCAATAGCTAATGGGCAGCAGGGTCTTGCAGTGAATTAGGAGCAGTGTGAAAACGTCAGTTGCTCTTTAGTGTGCCTCTACCAGCTGAGATCAGATGAAATTTCAACAGTTCTTCCTCTGTTCATCAAAACTAGATTTTATATATACCTGCAGTAGGAAGGAATGTCAGAAAACTAGCTAACTCTGTGTTTAAATCCCTGTTTATTCAACCAACAAAACCATACGTGTAAGCAAGCATGGAATATCTATATAGAGAAGGAGGAGATCTCAAGATCAAGCACAGAGCCATGTGAATTCTTCGTCTTCTAGCATGAGAATGGAAAAATGATCAGTGTAAATTCTTGGCTGTTTTGCTGCAAGTTTGTCATTATGGTAACGAATGATGCAAGGACACTGTTAGACTTTGCTGTATTTCTTAATGCTTACTATTTATTGTAGTCCCCAGAGGCCCTAATAGGAATGATGAGCTGATGCAACACAGCTGGGAGGCTGATGGGGGCTGCAGTAGGAGGAAATGCCACTTCTGGTCTTACTAAGGAACCCAAGGATTGCTTATTATCTTCTAACTTCCGTAGAGGCTGCATCTGCTGAGAAGGAGAGTACAGCTGTCACGCTTGGTGGGTTCAAGGGCTTTGTGCTGGTGATGCTGGAACTCAGAACTTTGGTCTGTCCATGGCAGGGGAGTCCTTTCCTTGCATGGTACATAACAAATACACCCTCATTATTGAAGTGGAATTCAAAAAAAGATGAGGACTGTAATATGTAGACTGCTGTGAAAACAAAAAGGTATATTTTCTTGTCTAAGCATTTCACTTGTCATTCAGAAGCAGGTCACCTATGTGTAAATGTCACCCTTGTAACATTTCCAAGGTCAGAGAGACTTAGGACAATCTGCTCTGTAAAGGCTGATTGCACAAGTTTAAGCTGCTTGAGGTCTGCTTCAACTTATTTTCCCAAATTTTCTAGAACTCTGGGGGGAGAGGATATTGTGTACTAAAATTGATTCATTCTACTTCCCTTACTTTTCTCATTACCGTTTCTGGATGGCTACCAAAGTGTTCCTTTGCTGTTTGGCAAATATTAAAAGTATTTCATACTGCTCACCAATTATTTTTCTGAAATAATTGATGTACAGATGATATAGGCTAGAGAAACAACTATGGATCAAATGTTTAGCTGTGGTCACTGAAGTTTAGAAAATGGTCTAGCTCCCAGTTTTAGTTAATTGAGACCTCTTTTCTAAGCTCTTGCTCTGTGCTGTGATGTAAGTGTTAGAAGTTAATCCTTTAAGTCCAGCTATTCACCTACTCTCTCCTTATATCAAGGAGCCAGAAGGCATCTTCAAAGATTTATCTCATTCTGTGATAGACATTTAAGATGTTGCAGATAAACTGCTCTCAGGAGGTTCCTTTTTCGTCTCATAGATCTAGGCACAGTAGGTTACTATGTCTGATGTTAAAAGGTGCAGATTAGCTGAAATGAATTGCACTCTGTAAAGAAGAAAAAAAAAGTAGAAATGTAATTTACGTGTTTTGCCCAATAAGGGACTACAAATAAAATGCTGGGATTTAAACAAAAGAGTTGTCTAGATGCTGACATCCACAAGCAGATGGTTGGCATTTTAATGAAAATAAAAAAAGTACCCAGAAATACTGGTGTGTAGTCTGTGCGTGTCTTGTGTCAGCATATAAAAGTAATGAGTCAGTAACTAGAAATGATGTATCTGATAAAATGGTCAATTTAGTATATGAAATGGAGTAACAGAAATCCTGTTACATGTAAAAATTCCTATTTATAGAATTATACACTGCTAAAATGGTGGAATAAATATTATGAGGATGTTGGTTACACATCTGTGGTTGTTACAGTTGTAAACTTAAAAAAAAAAAAACAACAAACAAACCACAATCAAATATCTGGTAGTAGGTGATTTTGATTAGGATTATCTTTCACACAGCTACATGGAATTTACACTTCTACTTAAAATTTACTAATATCATGATCACATTCCTATATGCTGTGTGAATTTCGAACTGATCATGCAAACCCAGAAAATTCTTCTTGAAATCTGCATTCCACCTGGTAAAGTTGTCTGAACAGACTTAATGAAGAGAAGTGTTCAATTTTAGAGATATGCAATAAAATTGGCTACTTCAACTATGTTATACCTGAAAAATGCACTTTAACGCTTTTATCTGATTACCATGAACGATTCAATAAAAAACACCTTAAATGCATAGAAACTGGAGATCATATAGCCTAACCCAGCTGTCATGCAATTTATAAATACAGAAGCAACTACCCACATCTGTTCTACTATTTTCTTTTTTTTCGATTTAAGAGAGAAATTGACCTTACAATCTTCAACGTGACTTCAGGTCATTGTTATTAGTGATGAGAAAATCCTGTGTTCTTCTTTTGACTGAGTCTGGCAAACCTCCCAGATATTTTACAATCACAGTATAGAAGCCCTGAAATGTTGCACAATATTTTATTTTTTCAGGCTTAGACACTTGTAGTAGTCTGCACAGCTGGCAAATAGAAAATCTTTTTGCAGGGAATCTGTGTTCTTTTTTCAGTTAAAATGATTTCCCCTTTGAAGCCCTGTAGTTCTAAAACAACTAGGCTGAAATAAATAAGCTACAAGCTTTTTCTTTTAGGCAAAGAGATTAGTAATTTTCATTTACAGAGTATGGGTAAGGTAACAGTATCATTATTTTGGGGGCTTTGGGAAGAACAAATACTTGTGTGGAAAACTAGAGCTGGATTGAGCCTTATTCTCAAGAAACCGTGGTTCCACAAACACAGTTATATAGAACTTTCTCCTCTCCATGTATAAGGAAAGAGAAAATACAGTGTTTTTCTGCAAAATTTCTATTAACTACAATATTATTCATTAACTGCAATATTATTCATGTTTTTGTTTTTAAGTCTAAGGGTAAATAGTAATAATAATAATAATGAGTTTGAGTATCCCAATGAAACAATTTTATCACAATATAGCATCATCCAAGGGACCTCCACAGGAACTTGTTTGACTTCTTATTTTCTATCTGCAACAATTTGGGACACATACAATAAGTCTTCATATTTAATGTAATAACTAGCAGCCTTTGAGAACTGCAATAAAAAAAATGGTGTATGTGTTTGTATTCAGATGGTATGGGAAGATAGTTATCCTGAGGGATACATTCTTATCTCCACCTTTTGAAGCTGTTCAGTTTTGCATGGTGTTATGACTAAGAGCAAGTTTGGTCTAAAAATCACATCCACCGCCTTCCAGGTAATCATCCGAAATGATGACCATCAGCCTCTGACACATACTTTCTGTAAATTCTTTGCTGACGGACCATGCACGTGCTCCTGGCAGCACTTCCTAGTCAAATACACAGAACTTCAGTTTGAATTCTGTTCCAGCTCTTATTGGTTCTTCCTCCTCCAGTAGCTGTTTAATATAGCAAACATGTAATTTTGGATCTGGGACTAGAATCAAGGTCTCTACATTTTCAGGGAAGTATCATAAATATTAGGTAAGAGAGTCATGCTTAGAAAAATTTTCTCATGTAAAATGACTGCTAAAATAAGGGTGACAAACTTTGTAGGATAAAAGGTGCTCTTTTACTGTGCATTGAAATGGATTGTTGCTCAGTAGGCGATTTTGGTAATTTTGAGAAGAAATATTAAAATAAGTATTGAGTCACTGATAAAGATCAGAAAATTAACAATAGACGGGCAGAAAAGGATGCAGTTTTTTTGTTTGTTGTTTTTTGTTTTGTTTTGTTTTTAAGCAACTCCATTTAAACATATTGTTTTGCGAAAACCTTGCCAATTTCTTTAGATAGCAACTTAAGCTACCTCAGGTGTCTCAGAATTCCTGTATAGGAGTTCCTGTATAGTCCCTATAGAAAGACAGAAGAGGAATAAGACATACTGCACTTATTAAGGAAACCACATTCATTTTCCATAGGCAGTTATTATGGGTCTCATTTTATACAGTCTCCTCAGAGAAAGCCTGGGTAAACAGATAAGGTTTGTAGTGTAGTGTTAAGAACAGCAATCCCAGTGCTGTTAAATTGTAGGGGTGGCAAGATGAAGGTCTATTTGTAGAAAAATATCTGCAAAGAAGCAACACAGCTAGTCATCTGCCATTATAAAATGGGATTACCTCCCATCTAAAATATGTAGATAATGTAAGGAGGCAGAAAAGTTCATAGAGTCATGCAGGAACTTTATCATATGCACTTAGTGGAGGGCTGGGGAAGGAATATCTATTACCCAGTTATTTGACAACAATGTTTTATTATAAGTGTAGTAGTAATATACTATTACAGTGCAGTCAATATGCTGGAGGGAAGGGATGCCATCCAGAGGGACCTGGACAGGTTTGAGAGGTGAGCCCGTGTGAACATCATGAAGTTCAACAAGGCCAAGTGCAAGGTCCTGCACCTGGGCCGGGGTAATCCCAAGCACAAATACAGGCTGGATGGAGAATGCGTTGAGAGCAACCCTGATGAGAAGGACTTGAGGGTGTTGGATGACAAGAAACTTGACATAGAGCCAGCAATGTGTGCTTGCAGCCCAGAAAACCAACTGTATCCTCAGGTGTATCAAAAGAAACATGGCCAGCTGGTCAAGGGAGGTGATTCTCCCCCTCTGCTCTGCTCTCAGGAAGCCCCACTTGGAGTACTGTGTTCAGCTCTGGGGCCATCATCACGCGAAGGACATGGACCTACTGGAGCTAGTCCAGAGGAGGGCCATGAAGATGATCAAAGGGCTGAAGCACCTCTCCTATGAAAAGAGGCTGAGAGAGCTGGGGTTGTTCATCCTGGAGAAGAGAAGGCTTTGGGGAGACCTTATAGTTGCATTCCAGTACCTAAAGGGGTCCTACAGGAAAGCAGGAGAGGGACTCTTTGTCAGGGAGTGTAGTGATAGGACAAGGAGTAACGATTTTAAACTAAAGGAGGGTAGATTTAGATTAGATATTAGGAAGAAATTATTTTCTCAGGGGGTGGTAGGGCACTGGAAGAGGTTGCCCCAAGATGTAGATTTCCCCATGCCTGGAAGTGTTCATGACCAGCTTGGATGGGGCCTTTGAGCAACCTGGTCTGGTGGGAGGTGGCACGGCAGGTGGGTTGGAATTAGATGATTCCTTTAAGGTCCCTTCCAATCCAAACCATTCCGTGATTCTATGATTACAGACTGCCCCTTAAAACTCCAGAATAAGGGTTTATTTTCAAAACGATTAGGTCACTGAATACGCACTACACAATACCTTGATTACTTTTTCCACCATTAATTGTTATTAAATAAATTCTGGTAATAATAGGCAGAGATAAGTTCTGACTAAAGCCTACAAAATACAGGAAATTCAATGTTCAGACTTTTCATTCCAGTGTTTACCTTGGACCTTCGTATCTTGATATTGCAGGGACCAGGGAGCAATGAACAAACATCTTTTACCTTACAAAATATACAAAAAAATACCAAAATAATACAAAAAATACCAAAATAATACCAAATACAAAAAAATACCAAAAAGCTTACAAAATATGTAAGCTTTAAGTCCTATATTACAGCATTGCCATTATCAGTATCAGGCCACAAGCTTCACAGTGAGTTTGCAAGACCTCAGGACTGAGTCTTGTCATGTCTGCTCTGCTTGAACTTGTCTTTTCCAGTCTGCAGCTTTATGTCACATGGTTTAGCTGTCACAGCAATTTCTCTAATTGACTAGATATCTACAGCTAATTTGTTTTATTTTTATTGTCTGTGTATGGTCAAGCCATAGTTTTATACGGATAGTAGAATCAGGCAGTTTTCTGTGCAGTATGCAATATTTATGGTTCTAAGGTAGTGATGTAACATAGAGAAATGCAGTCCTGGTATGACATGAGAGGCCTTGAAATGTAGGAACAATGAGTGTGGCATAGAGATAGTGAGGGGATGATAAGTAATGGGACACCAGAATGGGGACTGGAGACCCCACAACTCACCCATGGTCTATTAAATGAACACAGACCTGGGCAATCTGGTTTTAGGGATAGAAATAATAAGAAATAAATAGTATGTACACATATGCGAAGAGTAGCATATACAGTAAATTTGGAGTTGCAGATCAGCAACTACAGAACAACGGTGTAAAAGCAAAGCAAAAAAAAGGACCCAAAATGAATCCCAGAGTGAAGAAGAAACTATCAACACAAACATATTCCTTCCAATGAAGAACTCCAGGTGCTGACAACTCACCTTAACAATGCCCCCCCTTCCTTCTCCCTCCCAAGAAATAAAACACTGACCCCCAAAAGCAGAGCAAGGGTGATCATAACACCATAAAAAAAAGGCAGAAAGAAAGTGCATGTATAAAATTTTTAACTGCATTATTATTTCTTTTTCTATTACAATTATGTCTGGATTATGGTTAGAATGTTAAGATTTCAGTTACACTAACATAAATTATTGCTTTTATATATATGTAAGATGTGCCTACTTTTTGCCAATAAAGATTCTGAGTGTATGTTGTGGTTTAACCTGGCTGGCAGCTAAACACCACACAGCCATTCGCTCACCCTCCCCCCTCCCTCTCTGGGATGGGGGAGAGAAATGGGAAAGTGAAGCCTGTGAGTTGAGATAAAGACAGTTTATTAAGACAGGAAAATAATAATAACAATAATAATAATAATGATAATAATAGTACTACTACTAATAATGTGTACGAAACAAGTGATGCACCGTGCAATTGCTCACCACCTGCTGACCGATGCCCAGCCTACCCCCGAGCAGCCGGCCCCCCCACCCCATCTAGCCACCCCTATATATTGTTCAGCATGACATCAGATGGTATAGAATACCCCTTTGGCTGGTTTGGGTCAGCTGTCCTGGGTCTGTCCCCTCCCAGCTCTTGCTGCGCCCCTAGCCTGCTCGCTGGCAGGACAGAGCGAGAAGCTGAAAAGTCCTTGGCTTGGTGTAAGGACTGCTTTGCAACAATTAAAACATCAGCATGTTATCAGCACTCTTCTCATCCTAATCCAAAAACATAGCACCCTACCAGCTACTAGGAGGAAAATTAACTCTGACCTAACGGAAACCAGGACAGTGTAGCAGATACTGACTGTAATGAAATAGAAGTAGAGAAATTAACAAATTCTAAGATTCAGAATTGGAGTTGTTCCGCATAGTCTTCATTGCCCTAATAGTGTTTTGTTTTTAATGCTCACGTTCAAAGGTAATGGCTCTAAATAGCCTTAGTTGCTTGCTGGTGGTTGTTGTTGTTGTTTTCTTTTATCATTCTTGCACCAGAAAGCAATGGAAAAAAAAAATAAGGGGAAAGTGTCATAGTATCACTTAATAGTATGTTTCACAGAGTCATAGTTTCAAGGATTTCAGTTGTCTAGCCAGCGAAAAGCTGGTTGCTTGGGCAACACACTGGATTAGAGATTCAGAATTCTTGATTTTGCAACAAATCTTCCATGTAATCTAGGAATAGTCTTAAATCCACTGTCCATCTGTTAACTTTATTTCATCCTACCTTTGCCCCTGGCATTTTTTGTTTGTTTGTTTGTTTTCCTTCAGCTTTCAAGCTGTTTGACATGGTAATTTTATTTATTTATTTATATTTAATGTGTTTGCATCACTTAGAAAGCTCTGGCCTTGTTTAACTTTAGTAAGTATACAGAAGAAGAGTATGGTTGATTATTAAGAGGTGTTCCACCGATACTGCTCAACACCCTATTGAGCAACCTCACTCAGACATTTTATTAGTGACAAAAGTTTTTAAAAGTCAATATTTGAAGGCAACATGTCTATTTTTCTGACATTTCCATTGACAAGACTCTGTTTGTCCTTAAATTCAGGATACACAATTGTTAATTCATTAACAGTGATGTCAGTGAAATGTGATACCAGTTAGAACATAAACATTTAATACTGAGGTATACCAAGCAATAGGTTCTACTCTTAAAAAAAGAAAAAAAAGAAAAAAAAGAAAAAAAAGAAAAAAAAAGGAAAAATAGTGCTTTTGATTTTATGAAAACCTTCCAGAACAATCAAAATAAAATAAAAAGAATCAATATTTTAATAATGCAGGTAGCTCAATAGGATTTTTACAGCAATTGAGACATAATTAATGCCCACTCTTTATTACCAAAAAGGAAAGCAAATATAATATATTCATAGGAACTAGAATGAAGGATACATCATTAAGTGAATGAGACACTTTGATTATCCATGGGTCATTAGTTCAATATGCTCTAATGGCTCCTAAAGAGCTGTTGCACAGTCTGAGAGTACTTACTGACTTAGCTTATAATGCATCCATACAGAAGAAAAAATATCAATATCAGAAAATCATCTTGGTAGGCCTATAGCTGATTTGTAATATTTCTGTCCACTTTGCAATTATTATGTGCATGAAATACCTATGTTTTATTCATCGCACCAACTCTTGGTGATATGACACATTCATTGTCTGAAATTGTTACTCCTTTTCACATTTTCTGAAATCTATATCACATAAAATCCAAGTTGTCAACTTGCTGAAATCATATTGGCTGTTCTCTGCATCTTAGGTGAATTTTAGATGGTCATGTGCAGGAAAACAGAAAATTTCTGTTTACTAACTTAGTGTCCTTTAGAACCCCTTTATGCTTTTCAATGTCTTACAGATTTACAGTTTTGGTGAGAGATTGCTACTACTGCAGTGCATGCCAATTTAATTCTGTAATCTTGTGTATTCTTCACATGAATGTGCAACATTTTATAAATCTGGAGCTACATTCTACTTTTATTAACTTTTCCTTTTTAATCCATTCTGACCTTTCTTCACTTTTATTGTTATTGCTCTATGGTACATACAGGCTTACTAAAAAATATTTGATTGACTTCCTTTCCTTTTTATGTCCTTTCATGTGCTAAAAATTACCAAATAGTGTGTCTCATGCAAACACATACTTGAGTGGGGGAGGTACACATAGCCACGTACCCTCAGGATATTATAAAGATAGCATTAGCATTTTTCCTAAGTAGACAGAAGGCAGCAATTACACACTAATATAAAAATCTTTTCATGGGATCATATGATAATTGAGTTTGGAAGGAACTTCAGGGAATCATTTTCTCCAGCTTCCTGCTCAAAGAAGGGTCAGCTCTGAAATCAGACCAGGTTACTCAAGACTTTGCCTAGTAGGGTTTTAAAGTTCTCAAGAGATAGAAACACAACCTTTCTGGACAACTTATTTCTTCATTTGGCTGTCCTCATCATGAAAAAGCTTTTCCTTACATCTGGTCTGAAAACTCCTCTTGATTCAACTTATGCCCATTCTCTTTTTTACTCTCACCTTTCACAGCTCTGAAGAGCCTGGTTCTGTCCTCTTCATTAACTTCCTCACAGGTAAGGGAGGGCTGCTGCTAACTCTCCCCACATCTGTCTGTTCTTTAGGCTGAACAAGCTGGGATCCCTAAACCTCCTCTCACACATCTGATACTATTAATTACATTTTTTTTAAAATTCATAAATATGTTCAGTAAATCTTACTTTTGAAATCATTAGATTAACATATAACAGCTTTAGGCTTAGATTCAACAAATGATTTATGATCTTACCTGCTGTGATAGTTTTATTACTTAATCTTTGCAGTCAGAAGTTGAAACTATACTTTGTTGGATCAATTTTCCTTGCTTGTTCTTGATTTGCACTTAGTTATTTATCTATCCAAATTATGCTTACTTTCATATTATATGCTATTCATGTGGCTTCTTACCTGGAGTATGTCTCTTTTATTCAAACCAAGTATTGCATTGGCCTCTTATAATATGTGTTGTCACAATCAGCAATATATGATTTGCCCTCAGCATAGTACGCACCCAAAGGATATCTATGAATTCCTTATTATGTCTCTCTTCTCAAAGGTCTGTCAGTTTCTTCCTGTCCTTCTTCAGTAATTCATCAGTTCCTTTTTCCTGTCTCAAAGAAACCACCATTTCTATACTCTTTTATTATTACTGTTTCACCAATTCCACTGTCCCTTACCCCAAGGACTGTTTCCCTCAAATCTATTAATCACAGAATTGTTAGTCCTTCTACTTTCTGTCTGCCCAACCATCACATCAAGTTCTATTTGATTTTCAACCCTAGATCTTCTTATACAACTAGGACAGCTTATCAGAAATCGGCAAGAATAAATGGCCTAGATCAAGCCATCTGCTGTGGTTGTCCACCATCATGGTAATGACATTTTAAGAATTATGCTTCAACTCCTTTCTGTTTCCTGCTGCAGAAAGTGAACTTAGTGCCTCCACTTAAGTGTGTTGATCACCCAGTATAATATTAGCCAGCCAAGAAAGAGGGATTGTCTGCAACAGTATTGCAGAATTGTCACCAGTAGGACCCTACCTTTGCTTTCCACATGACTGAATAGGTGGAGGTACTAGACAAAGGAATCAGGGTAGAAACCTGACCAATACAGATAGACAGTCTGAAGATCCTGCATTATTAAGGGAGGGAAAGAGTAGATTTTCTAATTTTTCCTGGTTTTCTTTTTTTTTTTTTTTTTTTCATTTTCTTCAAAGGATTAAGATTTTTGTGTTTGGGCAATGTATTTTGTATGTCTGAGCTGAACAATCTTTGAAGACACCTTATAGTATCAGCATCACATCCTCCTCCTTTGCCATTACAGCTGCCTTCCTTTTTTTTTTTCTTGCCTGTCTAAACAGTCCAAAATCTAAAGCTTCTCTTTCAGCTTTCACTTGTTTTTAACTTCTCTGTTCTGGCACAGAAAAGGAAATTGTCCACATTTATAGAGCTGCTTTTATTTTTCTAGATATCAACTGAACTGATGCAGTAGTCAGTTGCCTTCCTACTACTAGACACCTGTGTGCTTTCAGGTAGCTGTAACATTTTTCTCTTCCCCAGGCAAAGATATAACAGGTGTCTTATGTGGAATCAAATTCAGTGTATTTCTCATTTACCTAGCTTCCTGACAGGATTTCTCTACACAGAAAGAATAACCAGGTCTATGAATTCATTTCATACCATCTTCTACAGGTATTCAGGAGCAACAGAGAAGGAACATGGGGTGGCAAGAATCCCTGTTATCCCAAACTGGAATACATACATTGCACTAGTAAAAATCCAGTGTTATTAAAATGCTTCTCAGACCAGCATGGACATAGGGTTTACATCAGGGCATAGTAGTGAGGCACTACCCATAACAAAGAATACAAGTTTAATTCACAGATTTTTTTTTCTCTAGTACATTTTTCTTTTCATTTCAAACCGCTAAATTAAAAGTGCATGCTTTTGTCGCTCTGACCTGTGTTTTTGTCCAGGCTTAGTATGGTACAATTGATACTATCCCAGTGTGAACTGCTGTTGGGTCTACTAAAGAGACACAGCATAGTGTGATGATGTTTGTTTCTGCTGAGATTTAATGGCTATTTGACTTGGCAGCTGCCTTCTGAGACATGGTTCTCACAGGGGATCTCTTCATTTCAACAGCCACAGTAGAGGTTTCCTCTCTGGTACCGAGTGTCAAACATCTGCTCTCCTCTTATCTTTCCCTTCCAGTTTTCCCTGTCCTTGGCATAGCTAGCCACAGGCCAGGACTCCCTTTTTTTTTCCCCTCAGAATTGTGACAGCAGCTCCTTCTTGCTCAGGACCACTATAGTCTGTAGCTATTTCAGGCAATGTGGGGAGCTGCCCTTTCCGTCTTTGCCATTTGTGATTGCCCTCCACAACCATCCTTTGAGTGCCTGGAATTATCCTGAAAGTACCAGAAGCACATCAGCTGGTGAAAGGAAGAGTCAGCTCCAGCATCTTTGCAGTACTTAATCTTTCCACTGACATGCTCCTGTGGCTGCATTTCTACTCTGGTTCACTTCTCTATTTCATAACATACTTTATTGCCTTGCTCCAAATCTTCCTTCCTGCCCTACACAATTTATTCAGATGGAACCTGGGACAATTAATTGTGTGTTTAGGTTTTCATTTTTGCAAGTTCAACCTGGAATTTAATGTAAAGAGATGGACAACTTAAAGTATTTTATTTTCTTTAAGATCCTGTCATGCAGGGTCAAATTAAAATTTTGCTTTAGTTGGTCTTTACCTTTGTTGATACTTCTATCTCAACTTCTCTATTTTTGAAAAGGATTTTCATTTAATAAACCTTATCCTCTAATAGCAAGACTCAAATAGGAAATGTGTCTATGTATCTTATGAGGAGAAAAATGGATTCATTTTCATGTGCAGATTTTAGCTTGAGGTTTCTTCAGGAATGATTACAGTTGCTTTCATAGGCCATCCTTCATTGTCTTTTTGCACCATAAATTCATTTTTTAAAAAAAAACAAAAAAACAAAAAAAACTGTGAGGAAATAAAATACTGTATTTTCTAGTCATTTATGAGCTTATTTGGAGACTTGTACAAATATACAAGACTCCATTACCTCCCATTACCAGAATGAACTCTACCCTCTGCTAGGTAGGTTTAGGTCTAGAATTTGGATGGCTGGCAGTGTTCCAACAGACCAATATCTCTGAAGGCTCTCATCTTTGAAGGCTCAGACTTGTAAGCTTTCATTAAGGTGTAATGAACAGACTTTCAGATCTTAAACACTTGGAGTTTTTACTAGAAAATAACTGTATTTGGAGATAAAAAAAATCTGAGTAGGAGGTTTGAGGTACTGATATGTTACTCTGCATGGAAAATCCAGTCATACATTTAGGCATATAAACATTGGATGGAGTGGTGAAAAGCTGAGCAGATGGGGAAATAGGACATATGTGCCTAAGTGGGCTGTGCAGAAGGTGTTTCAGAACTGTGTTATGGGTCAAGAGTTGATTTGAGAATACTGGGGCATCATGCTGGTTTATTGTTTCTTAATGTCAAATTATAGGCTTGATTGATGGATGCAGCAAATATTCTAGTGTTTAACATCTATTTTGCTGACATTTTAGTGTGCAGATTCAGGTAACTTTCCTCAGATCTAGCACGTTGTCTAAACTTTCAATAAGAGATGTCACTAACCTTCCAGAAGAGTTCCAGAAAGGAACCTAAATATTCTCATGGATTCCAATTCAGCTGAATCATTACGAGATACAAATTAACATTTGTGTACAATTTGTAGGAAATAATACAGCCCACACTCTCTTTCTTTTTTTTTTTTTTTTTTTTTTTTTTTTTAATTCTCTTTCTCCCATGTGAAGAAAAAGATGCCAGGTACCTAATGACTGCTTACTTTTGCTTTCTGCTTTTCAAGGGAAAGAGCTGATTGCAAAATACTTAGTCCCATTCAGATGTTTCAAGTAGAGAAATGAAAGCTTAGGAAAATATTATAGTAGAGATTCCTTTGCTAAGTAACCAGACCTGGGGTAGAAATAATACTCAAGTAATTACTGCTGTCTTTCTACAACAGAATTTATATTCAATATTTTATATGTTAAATTGAAATATTTTTCCTAGACCATCTGAAAACAGAGATATTTCTAGATATCATCATGTGCTGGAGAAATATTTAAATGAAATCACAAAGACTAGCCACTTTGATTACAGAAGGGAAACATTTCTCAAGTATTTTGGCTTGTGGAAAGTTAGACTTTGCAGATGCAGATTGATATTAGAATAAATGTCTATTTTTTATTAATGATGAGTAAAAGGATACACTCTGTGGTTGAACTCAATCACAGAATTTCAATGCACATTTCAAACTCAATCTTTCAATCATCTTTTCTATTCTGAAGGCAGCATAACAAAAAGGTGTATTCACTAACACAGTAAAGTTGCTGGAAATACTTTACAGCGTCTTGCACTGTGCTTATCCAGAGACAAGGACTACCTTTGTATTTAACTGGAGTGCTATATAGCATCCTTAGAGGCCAGTGCCTTGAAGTTTTCCCTTTTATCTGCGCAGGAAGACACAGGAATGGTAGTTACAACAAAGTCAGTGGGAACATCTGCCAAGATCTGCTGGAGAAAGAATCTCAACAAAGAGTCAGACAATAGGGAAAAGCCCCTCTCTACTTTTACTGGCCAGATTGCATGTAAAATTCACATAGAGAGACACAGTTTATAAATAACGCAATGGCTGCACATTTACCACAGAAGTTGGTTTGTCTATTGATGTTGGCTCTGTAGCAGTCTCATCCTGACTGTATGCCAAATAGCTCCTGGCAGATGCTCAGCTCAGTGAGCCTACATTCCTTAGCAGCTACAGTTTAGCAAATACTTGTAAGAGACAGAGACAGACTGTAAAGCTTCTGGTTCAGAAAGGATTTTGCTTCAGAGGTAGGAAATGATTATGTAAAGAAAAGAAATGAACAGCTATAGGTTTGAACAAGCAATGGTGGGTTTGTGCAGACCATGCTGATCTTTGGCATAAGGGATGACGAATAAGTCACAAACAGTGATACTAATGCAAGAATACAATCCCAAACTGGATGTTGAAGACCGTCTTTCGCAAGGAGGTGCAAGTTCTACAAAAATATGCAGGTACTCCGAAATCTTAAGTAAAGTGTAGGAATATTTCTTTCCAAAAGTGATATTTACAGAGTCATATAAGATGGAGCCTTGTTTCCGGTTGTTATCTGTGTAACACACAAGTTATAACAAACTGTTAGTGTATGGCATGTGACCTTTTTATACCCAGTCCAGGATTTTATTTCATTTTTTAAAGTTACCAGTTCATGCTTGTCAGTGATGTCCAGGATCTCAGCTAGTGTTTCAGCCAGTTTTTTTCTAGGGTAGACCACTTGACAGACTTAGTCCAGAAGATCATGTTGAGTATTTCATTTGAGGAAACGAAAATATCAAGTCAAGCCACTCAGAAAAGATTTGTGGTCCTCATAACGACCCTGTATGAGGAACCCCAGAAGGCTTAGAAGGAAAGATGTGAGGATGCGACAGAGAAGAAATAATAATAAGAAACACTGATCACAGGGAAACAGTGATAACTGATATCTGGCAACTAAGGGTTAATGCAGAAAATAGCAAGAACACATAAGGAACACAGAACTCAGCCCAAAGTGCAGTTATTGTTTGTTGTATGAATTTAACTTTTGTGGAGTGTTGAAACAAAATACCTAGTGTCCTAAATATGCTGTCCAATGCATATAAGAATAGATTGATCCTCCAAATCAAACAGAGTGACCAGTTTTTTTGCTTCACCATACTCTGGCAGACAGTGGAAAAAATCCCTGTAATAATCTGGTGCTAGCATCCAAGGGCAAAATTGTAACATCCTGTCAATTTTCCATGTGCAGGAATGTGCCGCTCACATGCTGTGGAAGACATTGGTGTTACAGATTTCTAAAATCTGCGTGAACCCAATGAAAAGAAGAAATAGTGATGGGACATCATTAGACAAGAACTGAGGCAGTAAAAGCTAACAATTTTCCCAGTTTGGGCACTTTCTTAGTATAAATACTTGCAAACATAATTTAAACTGGAAATTCCTTCTTGTGCTTCCCCCCCCCCTTTTTTTTTTTAGTCTGTTCCTATTATTCAAGTCTCTTATGATTACAGCTTTCAGAATAACATTATATTCACACCTTTCCTGTTGTGTTTCTATTAATTGATCCAATTGACCCATTCAAGATATATTTTTGCAGCTTTTCACACTCAGACATTAGCCTTCAAGAAAACCTAAGTTACGTCTGTCCTGACAGATTTTTTTTTTTCCCCGTATACTTAACTTTTGTTATTTCTTCTTTTACATGGTTTTAAAATCTCTGTCCAGGTGTAATTGCTCTTGTGAAATGTGGAAGACCTGCCCCTTGCACCTCACACCCACCATGTTTTCTACTGCTGTCAAACTGTGAAAAGAGTGCAGAGTTGTGAAGTGCTATTTGTCTGACTGTGGCCATCCTGTAAGTATAGTGATAAGAGGTATGACCTGTCATAGTTTAGTTACAATGGTAGCACAAAACCTAAATGATGATAATTTAGATGTCAACAATATCAAGACCAAAACATAACAGAAGGAAGAGAAATGATACTAATTATACTTCAAGATTATAGAAGCAGATTGAAAAGCAGTTTGAGAGTCTAATGGTTTGTCCTTAAGACAGGATAAACTAGATTTAAAAGATTCATGGTAGCTATTTCTCTAACTTGTTTTCAGAAACTTCCACTGATAGAAATTCCATAGTATTCCATGATAATCTGTTGCAGTGCTTAAACACCTTTACAGATCAAAAGTTTTTCGTCATGCCTAAACTAAATCTCCCTTTCTACAATTTAGGAGCAATGCTTCCTGTCCTTGCCATAGGGACAAGGAAAACAACCTTTTTAAGTAATATTTCCAACATTTTGTGATTGAATATTTTTTATATCTCAAATTTCTCGAGATTCTTCTTTTCGTATATTAGCTCAGTCCTGATGAGGTAACCAAATGGGATCTTTTGATCAAATTAGAATGGAATTCATCACAGACTGGTTAACCCTAAATTGTCTAAACTTGTCTGTCAGGTCTGTGAAACACACAGTTGAAATGCTGTGTTTAGACATATTCAGAGTCTTGTGATCCCATAAGAGCCACCAGAAATGTAAGTCTTGATTTAGCTGCCCACCCATGCCTATAGTTGTCTGTGGTACCTAATGTGTCTGAAAGATCCAGATGGGACTGACATATATGACACAACACCAGTGAGAAAACTGCTTTCCTGAAATAGCATCTGGAGGTCACTGAATGAAGTCTAACTTAGCCTGGAGAGCTTTTCAGTTGACAATGTGTTTATGTTTACTTTCAGGTGAGTTAAATAGCCCTCTGGGCTACATTGGCAGTATTTATTTTAAGATTCAATTCAGTTACCCACACACAGAGGTTCTAATGGTCTTTTGAGATGCCCTGTTAAACCTGAGACATGCAGATGTGACTGCAAGTTAAGACACAAGGCCAACATGTGACATGATTTTCTGGAGGGCAGGCACAATACCATAGGGTAAATCAGTGCTAGATGCCGGTGGTGTGCAACTAAACCTTAGATCTGCAATGACTGTAATTATCACTTGGACATTGACGTTTAGTTGCCTGCTTTCTGCAGCTAAGTCATTTTTGGAGTTGGATTTAGTTGCCCCCACACAGGCATCTACTGCCTTTCAATATGTTGTACAGTGTGTGTTGGCCTCCAGCCACTATGAAGGAAGAATACTGTCATTTCAAAGCTCCTATATCATTTCAGGCAGTCTCTTCTTACGTCTTGGATACTGTAAAGAGCTTCAACTAGAGTGCTTAGATCTCTGTGTGAACATCCAGTGAATAAGCACAATACCCAGTCTTTTGTTAACTTTGAGATGGTCTTAATCACCTAAAGAAGAAAACCGCTGGACATTTTAGATTTCCATGAGAAATCTATGCAAGTCTTCTAGCAGCAAGACCTTTTCTAATTTTTTTCACTCTGTCCTCATAGCTTACATTTTTAAGACTACTATTTATTCTTGTTGCTGTTTCCTGGTTTCATATGATACATCATCATCTTTTTCTCTTTTTCTGGAGAGAAGGTAAAGGAGGAGAAGTGATAGCTGGATAGCTTGGAGACAGTACTTCAATATTTTTCAGCAGCACTGCTGTCTAACTCGTTGATCTCACAGTTGTAGTTATGGTTATTTATATCTATTTAAAAGTAATATTTTGCTCTTGTCCCATTTTGAATTGCGTTCTGTTTACTTTATGCTATTTTCTCCATTTGTAAATCATTTTGAATTCTAACCCTATGCATCAATATACTCGCATCTGCTCTGAGTTTGGTATCATCTGTAAACTTAATGAACATTGCCTCTCTTCCACTGTCCAGATAATTAATGAAAATATTAAATAGTGCCAGGTTCAGACCAGATGTCTGTGGACCACCACTTGACACAGCTTTTTATTTTGACACTGCATCATGATATCTACATTTTCAGCATAGATCTTCATCTAATTGAATATTCAACTCAAAATATTTTGATCTAGATGAATTTTCACTCATTTTGTGGTGAGAACATGATGTGTCACAATATCACATACATTACTTACATTGCAGTATATGACAACAAATCTTTTTCTCCCTTACTACAGATCGAAGTTTCTTTGGAATGACATAAGTTGTTTTTGACAGATCTGTGTTGATTGTTACTTAGCCTCTTGCTATCTTCTGTATGCTTACCAACAGACAGTCTATCCTAGTCATTTTCTGAGTTTGAATGTATGATGATAGTCCTGTAATACCCTGCCTATTCCTTTTTATAGGTAAGCTTTGTGGTTTTACACTTTTAGTCATGTGGAACTTTATCCGTCCTGCACAAATCTTGGATGAAACCCCACTAACATTTTTATTGCTTCACCGGATTGAGGTCTAAGTACCTCAGGGTAAATTTCACCAGGTTTAGATGACTAATTTACAGTCTAGTAGGATATTACCTTAATTTCTCAAATATTTGAACTTGCTGTGAGGCTTTTTTAGATAAAGTTTTGAGACATTTTTTTTTTTTTTTTAAGACTCCTTTTCCCCAGTCTAAATATTGTCATTGAACAAACAATAAGAAAAGATGGAATCTAAAATAAGCCTGAAAGAAAAATATTTTATTGTCATATTCCTAAACTCTTAAAGACAGCAGTTTATAAACTTGATTAATAGTATTATTAATGTTGGTTAATGGTTGAAAAATATTTGGTTTTAAACATAAAACAAAGCCCCTTTTATATTACAAATGAAGTGTCAGAGGAAATATCTAACATCTTAAAAATATTATCTATAACAGTTTTCTAAAATAACAAGCTTGTAAATAATAAGAAACATTGTATACACAACACTAAAGCATTGTTATGGCTGGGCCTGGCTTACTTTAGTTTTCTATGGAACATAGAGAATGAAAGCAGAAGGAGAAACTCGGACAGGAATGCCAAGCTCTAATAAGATAGTTTTATCAGAACTAAGCTGTCTGGTGCCGTACCAGACTCTCCTAAAAATGAAATACAAATAAACAAACAACTGCAGATAACACTGCATCATCTAAACAGACTGGAGAACAAACTGTTGTATGGCCTGGACAGTCTGTTATACAGACTCGAGACAGATCATAAACAAAAACAAGCTTCTGCAATTTCAAAGGAAAAGCTGAGCCATGATAATATATGCTTCAGAATTTCCATATGCAGAAAACAAGAAATAGCTTATTAACTCTTGCTGCATAAATAGCTCAGGAAGCATCTTGATTAAAAGGAATTCTTGCTGCTAAACTTGGATATTAGTATGGAAAAAAGAAATTCAAATGAACTTTGAATTACATATAAATTCTGGATAACCTGAAAATGCTACCTTTCTGAGTGAACCTTGGGACACTGGTACCACATAAATTATTTCTTTCTCACAGAAGGAATTCAGTTTCAATTCAGAAGCAAATTATGGGATTTGCAAGTTATACTGTCAGAAACAAACTGGTGAAGCCAGACCAAAACTTCTGGGTAACCACCAAAAGACAGTCTGTGTGCACATTATCCAAAGGTGTTGGGATGGACTGCAATAGCTCATTTTCCCTTCTGATTGCTGTAATTCTATACAAGTCCCACTTGCTATAATGTTTAAGAATTTAAGTAGATAAAATAGTTGGTATGTCTCAAGTTTTTCATCCCTAGGGGGAAGAGAGAAGAATTAGATATGCAATACTCTCCTGAATGAAATCTGAAATTTTATTTAGATTGTAAGATCAGCTACTATGAACTTTCAAAAGAATTGAAAATTTCATCCAATCAAAGGTTTCAGTGGATAAGTAACAAAGAATTTCTCTTCCTGTAGCCTAAGTTTCCTTAGAAATCTTTCTACTGTTTGCCTGTTTTTTTTTTTTTTTTAGTTTAACAAGATGAAGGTCTAAACAAAAATGAGAAAATTTTCTGACTGTTTCTCTGTTTATTTCTTTATAATATCTGAGCCATAATATTTGTGGGGGGAAAATAGTGCATTAGAAGTTTTATAATGAGATTCTTAGATCCCATGCTTTTCATTAATTTGTGACAAAACGATGAGAAGGAGATGGAAACCAAAGTTGGGAGAGAGGGAACTAAATGGGAGGTAAAGCTCAACTGATGGAAAATTATGTAAAAATATGTATTTAGACACATTTTTCTTTTGATTTTTTTTTTTGTGTGTAGAAGTATAAAAGTGTTAAATATTTCATGATTTTGCAAAACAGAATTATTCTTTAGCTTGCCTTAGTACTGAGATCATAAAATTCATATAACTAATTTAACATAGTTCTTGTCCTAACTCTTAATGTATGCCAAGAATAAAGTTTTTTGGATAATGAATCATTTGTTGTAGTCCACAAGACACAGCCTTTCACAGAGAAAGAAGCCTAAAATAACTGTGATTTATAGGATACAATGATGATTTTTTTTTATAATTTTGCTAGAATAACATAAAAATCGATTGTGAATCAAGATGATAATTACATGTTATCTGTGCTTACACCATCAGAGAATTTCACTATTATAATTAGAAGGAGTTTAATTTTAAGCACATGCTTAGGTGCTAGGATTTTCTTTTGTTTGTTTATTATTTATTATTTTCCTATGACATTTTTTTGTCCACATATGGAATAAATGAAAAAAAAGTTTAACTGCTTAGCATCAATATGTAAGAAGGTAGCTTTTAATGTAACTGGCATTTAAGTAATTCAGTAATTGTTTATATACCTATCTTACAGACAGTTTCACTCTGTTGGACTTCTGATTGTTATGTTCTTTGATTGATGAAGCTTTTGGTCGGCATAAATCCGGAGTTACTGATCAATGAAGACAAAATAAGCACAATTTTCTGTTGGGATTCAAGATTACCTGCACTAGAAAAATAAGATAAATGTAGCACTTCATGAATTGGAATTATTAACATTTGATTTACTATTTCTTGATACATTTTAGCCTTATATGGTAAATCCATCAATTAACCTTCGCAGGCAATATAATTGTCTTCATTTAATTTATGTAAGTTGTTATTCGTTTTCAAATTGTGTGATGATAAATATACTGGTTTGTTGTTTATCTAACCAACTTGAAATTAATGATTTTGTAAAATGTATGCTACGGTTAAAATATTAACTTCCTTTGTTTAGATTATGTGTTTTATATTTTATTCAGTTTAATGTTCACATACCTTGCAACACTTTCACACTACCAAGGTTTATGTGCTTATACTTGACTGCTGATAAAGTGTGGAATTGCAATCTGCTATTGTAACACTCTGAAATGAAAGAGAAATTTGTGCTATACTTTTATCGCTGTTTTAAGTTGCTTCCAGAAAATCTGATTGAAAGTATAGAGAAAGCAGCCATGAAGAGGAAAGTACAAGCAATCTTCCATTCTCCATATTATGTCCTGACACATAGTAGATCAGCGTCTTTTTGTGCAACAGACAGTCTGGGATAATGAATATCAATTTCATGCATGTTACACACAGGCAAGTCTTATTGCTCACCTTTTTTCCTACAGTTTTCTTAAAAATCAGACTGGATTATGAAGTCTACTTTAGTTGCCACATTCTTAGTATGAACTAAAAAGACATTTTGCCCAAACCTTTCCTGGCAAGAGTTTAAATTTAGTCATATATTCCTTTGAAAATGTGAACAATTGCTTTTAGGGAAAAGGAATTCAGTTGTACAGGCTGGAAAGCAGCCACTCTGCACTCCTACCAGGTCTCTGACTTGAATGATAAGGCGACCAGGGCTTCCCAGCCTGCCACAGAGACACTTACCAAGCAATTTAGATGCAGCATTACTTTCTGAGTTACACATTAAAAGTAGATAGATTTTTATTTTCTCCATGTATTCTAACTGTAGAGAAATCTGAGAAGCAATTCAGGTGTCTGGTGTCTTTTTAGAGGCTCTAAAGTATATAAAACACCCACAGAGGACTAGAAGGTGTGATACATGACCTAACTGTGATTCCTGTCTTTTAGAGAGGCATCAGGAGTCCAGAATAAGTATTTTAGGACATAACATCAAGCTAGCATAGCATCAAGCACCTTTTTGTAGACTCCTCTATCTCATCCATTTAGAATTTTAGATTGTTTTCACTCTTATGTCAAAGTCTTTCTCTCATAAAAAGCAAATTTATATTTTGACAGATTTGTGAGTTTTTGCATTCCCTGTGTCTGGCTGCATCAATTTGTGATGTTATATTTAGCTGGTGTAGAGATGATCATAATGTTACATTTGGTCACACTGTGATCCTACTGCGATCAGAAGTCACACAAAATATAGGTGGAGTTACCTTAATGCCTGGGCAGCAACTACCTATTTTCATGTAAATTTATCTACTGCCAAATAATCTGTGTGTGTATATGGAAGAAGCAGAACTGTCCCCCAAGGAGAAAATAGAAAATGTTTTGTAGGTATGAGTCTTATTTCAGTAGTAGAACAGATCCTCCCACAGAAACATTTCCATCCCAGGGTGCCCAGTATATGGCATGTAAGCCTGAGTTGAAGCTGGTTGGGGCTAAGCTTTCTCCCCATGGTTTTAAATAGATCCATATTTATGGGGCTACTAAGAAAAAGTGTTATACTTTGCACATATATTCTGTTCCTCACATTTCTCTTTTCAAAGGAAAAGTCCTAGTTTGGCTCACTGTTTTCCACACATTTTGTATAGGTGACACAGAATATTTACAAGCGTAGTAACTACTGACTTTGCAAAGCAATGCCTTTTGTACAGTCACCAAAACGACTGTTCCACTTTCACTTTCTTTACAGACAATTAAATTACCTCTAGAGACTTAATTTAAGCTTTTCTCCACTGATAATTTTACCCATTCCTTTGTAAACCCATTGCCACTGAAGTGCAATATAATAAATGTATGTTTCTTTACAAATGTTTAGATGCAACATGTGGTTGAAATTCTATTTTTAATAGCAACAATTATCTGACAACATCATCTTCTGAGCAGAGAAGGCCCTTTAAGTGAGTATCCCAGAGGAGTGGGACTCCGAAGAGCTAATCTCTGTGCACATTTCTACCATTGGCCTGTCAGGTTATTTTGCAAATCATTTCACCACCGTGTGCTTTGTCTTCTCTCCTTGTAAAAGGAGGGAGATGCACGTTTTGTCAAAAGCTTTGATAAAGTGCTAGCTTTTGTTATTCTACAGTGCAGTAGCATATCAAGACCAGTGTTAAATGCATCAGAGAATGGTACCAAGCATTTTCTGAATGATTATATGTGTACGGTCTGTGATACTGGATTTTACAAAAATGTAAAAAATAGGTAGCACTCTTTTTCTCTTCTACCCTAAAGGTGGTAAAAACAGCTTATTTCACAGCAGTGAGAGAAAAAAGCAATTTGTTGTTGGCAGTGGCAGTTTTCCCTAGGAGAAAACAAACAAACAAACAAAAAATCTAATAACAAGGATAGTTATAAATTTGACAACTTGAAAGAGTACCTCAATTGAAAGGACAAATTAACTAGATTTCTGGAATCTAACTTACCACATAATTTAATCAAAGAAAAATTGTGTATAAATCCCACTTTCAGTATCAGTTTAGTTTCTAAATATTTGTACACATTATCAACATGGCATTTTTTATGCTAGTATTGCTGTCACTATATTTATAAGAAATCCCGGGGAACCAAGGTTTTACAGTTTGTGTAAGGTACAAAATGTGCATAGGCAGGAAATCTTTCTTGTTATATGTGGCTTCTCCATAGCTACTTTGCATTTTACTGTTTTTACAGATTTTATGTAAAAGACTAAATTTAAGAAATAAAAGTCAAAAAAACTGAAATTAAAACAATTCCTCTTTTAACAATTTTAAACAAGTGCATTTTTTTCAAGGAAAAATAATCTACACTGTCATTTTCACTAATGTGTTTAACAACCTCACCTATAACTAAATTTAGATGTCTCTACTCAGACTGATTATTCTAGATCACAGTCACTGTGCAAAGGAGTGATTGTAATACTGCCTTCACCTACTGTTTTAGCAGAAACTTCCTCCATAGAACATGTAACCAGCTGCATTAAATTATAGTTCATACAGGATACAAATAATTCGTTCCTGGCTGCAGCATGTTATCAGAGTATACCCTACAACAAGAGATCTGATTAGCCTTATCGTTATCTTAGCTACCATAGTTACAAATGTTATTACTGGGTATAAAATTATCCATCTTTTTTTTAAGACATAGTTGAAATATATTCTCTCATGATTTTCTGCAGTTCTGACTCTATTTGCTGAGAGTATTTGGTATAAAGGCATCTTTTATAGTTTGCTGGATATTTATCTTTGTTATTTTATGATTTTATGCTTTTTTAATATAATGTGGGACAGAACAGATGACAGTAACTATTTTATTTTATTATTTTTTTTTATCCTATGTACTATATTGTATCAATTATCTTATTCAGTTCCCTTTCAGCATTTCTCCTTTACTGACTAAATAATTCAATCTTTTTTACTACATGTAAATTCTGCCTTACATATCTTTCTGGCTCTAGCTGGCCCTATTCCACGTCCAAATGTGTCTGAATGCCTTTATGTGGAAGCCAGTTCAACATAAAAAAGCATAATGATTTCTGAGTGGCTGTTCCAGGCCATTCGGTCAGTGGTGTGTGAACTCAAGTATCTCTAAGTAAACTAGAAACTGTTAGGTCATAATAGCTGTGCAACAACAACAACAACAACAACAACAAACAACAACAACAACAACAACAATAAAATAATAATAATAATAATAATAATAATAATAATAATAATAATAACAACACTAATTATATATCTACTCCTTTCAGTAAAGCTACTTGGGACTTTTATAATTTTGCATTTATTTTTTTTTTCCTGTAATGTATCTGACAAAGTTGTCAACATCTGGTGGCTCTGCAAATAACAAATTTAAAAGAGACATGAAGACTCCTAAAGCCTCCTTTATTTGCTGCTTTTTGGAGAGGAGGGTAATTCAGATCATCTTGTAGGTTATCAGCAGTACATCTTAAATCAAAATCCAGAGAAAGCCTCCAAAAAAAAAAAATCTGTTGTTTTGGGGTAGATTAAATCAGTTTTATCCTGTGTCTGTTGCTGTCTGAATTGTGCAGGTTCCTCTAGGCTTTATTAGCCTATACATAACTAGAACCCTGCCTCTTCACACACCGAGGCCTGGAAAGTTGTCATCTTTCTGATGAGGAAACCAGCCCCAGAAGTAAGGCCTGGAGTCTGTCCCACCTACAGATGTAGGCATGCACTGTAGACATGTGCAAGGAAGCTTGTGATATAGTTTCTTAAAAGTAAACTGAATAAATTATTAAACATTCTTAGGATTTATTTAAGCTGATCTATTAAGCTGATCTAGATATCTACCTTAGAATGACATGAATTAGGCTTCAAAAGTTCCTATTTCTTCCAACAGGCTGTATAAAAGGGAGCTTTTGAATGTTAATTCAGATGTAGATGCCTGCCTTTGACTAAATGAATCCTATGTGTTAGAGACAGTGTGGCTCACTAGAATTCTTTGCCATGCACGCTAGCAGTGTGCATCTCAGGTAGCATAAGGAGACTATGTCCAGTCAAATTAACTCTAGCCTATGTGATCTTCTGATCGAGGGATCCAATTTGAAAGAACTCCCAAACATGCCTACAATCCACCAAAATATTTGGGCTTCCCACAGAAATCTAGCATAAGTCATTTCTTTAAAAGCAAGGATAACAACTGTGGTGGTTGCTCCCACCTCTCATCTAATGGATTATGTTTTCTTCAGCCAGAATGGCTGTCAAACTGCATCTTCCAGCCACTTGGAAGGTCTCTGCAGTACCAAAATACAGGTTTTAATAGAAGGTGCTGGAAGCAGAACTAAGTAAAAGTGGTGAAATAGTGTTATTGTGCAAAATGCAAAGACATCTTAAAAGATTCATTTTTGCTAGATAGGAAAAGTAAAAAATAATAATAATAATAACAATAATCATGAGAAATCAAACCCTTAAAAATGTCTCCTACAGAAAGAAGTCTGGGCTTTGTTCTCAACTACCGAGAAAATTAAGGTATTTTACATGTATTTATTTTTAAATGTAATAAAGCAACTTCAACCTCCAGAAAACAAGAGTGCCATTTTCTAATCAGGCCCTCAGAGTAAGCCACCAGGTTACTCTTATGCTCCTTCACTGCGTGGCATATAGGTACCTAACTTTGGAAGAGACTTCTGGGCTTTAAATTCTGAAAGTCATTTGTAGAAAGAGGTGGGATCTCAGACCCTGCCATTGTCCTGGCCCTAAGTATTTCCTTTTGGTCAACAGCTAGCTCAGAAAGCAGATTTGGGGATTGCCCTTCTAATATTTCTTGTAATGTTGTTTAACATGATAGGCAAAGAAGATGATTTCCAAGTACCTTAAAAATACATATTACAATTGAAAAGTCTGGTCCTAAAATGGCAGTTTACCATGAGAAAAAAATTATTAGACATTTGCTCTCCAAAATAGTTGCACAAGTGGTATGACTTGATACATTTCTGAACAATGTTCCAAAAGGAAATAAAAATACTGTAAAGAAAGAAGGATTTTGCTTTCCTGTTAAATACTGAATCTAGAAAAGTCTCATATAGACATTCAATGATTTCAACTAATTTGCTTAGACCTTTTAGGAAAAAAAAAAAAAAAAAAAGGAAAGAAAGAAAAAATAAAAAAGAAAACAGAAAAAAGAAAGAAAAAAGAATGAAAAAAGAAAGAAAAAAAAAAAAAAGAAGAAAAGAAAAAAAAAGCCTTGGGAAAATATCTTTGAAAAATTCTTTAGTGTGATTTGTTTCTGCCTTTCTTAGCTTGTGAGTTTGTATAGCAGTCATGCTAAATGAGAAATATTAAGGTAATAAAGTTCTTAATTTAAGTTCCATCTCCGAAATGACAGTTATGAGAATGAGAGAGAGAGTCACCTAATGTTGTAATTAATATTACTAGTTAGATTGCCTTACATTCTGAGAGATTAAAAAGACACAAACAAATTATTTCTATGGAAATAATTACTATTAGTTTCTGGGAGGTAGAAACTCCAAAGTGAAGAGAGTTCTGAGGCTGATCTGCTTCCACCTTTGCCTTAAAGACAGCACCCCAAGAAACCCCATTCTGCTATTTCTGAGACTTTGCTGATTTTTTTTTTTTTCCTCAGCCCTTCCTGGGGACCATGTTCATACTTCTTAGGTGTCACGGGTCATTTTGTGTTTTCCATATTCCTAATAATCTTTCCCAAACTAACTGTGCCACATTGCGCTCTGGGAAGATGCACACTCTTTTCAGAGTTTCATCTGACCACAAGTGTCACAGCCTGAGAGGAGCTATTTCTTTACGGGTAAATTAAAAGCGTTTGATTGTTCTCTGGAAACAAGGCTAACTGTCTTGGAAATGCTTGAGTCTGAAGTGTTAAGCTCTGGGTTTCTAAAGCTTAGTGACTATGGCCAAACTGACCCTGTTCTCTGCTAACTTCCAAATATGGATGCAGTTTAAATGTCACAGGCCACACCATGCATCTGTTTCTCCCTGCTTCTCAGCTCAAACCTTTGTGAATAACCCACAGGCATAGTTGTGAAGAAACATATAAAAGAAATACAGTCTTTCTTAAGGCACCCAAACTTTTCATGGTGTCATGGAGGCTGAGGCTGGAAATGGGGAATCTCCTTAGGGAGTTATACATTAAAGACTGTATTGTCCGGTTTGAAACGTGAGTGAACTACTTTATTTGTGCAAATTTCTATTGAACTAAGAGTTCTGGGAGCCTTTGTTGAACTCAGGGACATGAGAGATGTAACTACTACTTTTGAACTAAATTCTAATACATGCTCTCCTCTTCTTCTCATCCTGAAGATGAGAGGGGAAAGCAGGCATTAGATGTGCTTTTCTTCTTTTTGCAGTAGTTAGTGTCACTGGAGCTAACTTATCAGTCAAACTCCTGGTCTACGAAGGCAGAAAATTAACATACAAGATCCCACACAATTAAGTTACTCAGTGCATTTACACTTCTCTGCTTCATCTTAAAAATCCATTCCAGACAACTGAGAAATGATCTCAGTTTTCAGATATATGAAACACTATCAGAAAGATTTTTATTTGCACTGTTTTTATGTTGTTGTTGTTATTTGTATTTCTTGTTGTTGTTGGTTGTTTTCCCCTTGCCAGTAAGAATGGAGAGAAATGAGTCTGTCAGTGTTATTAACTCGTGATTCCAGCAGAATTTTGAGTTTGGGAATGGAAATGGGGCAGATAGACTTAGGTAAATTAGACTGGTAAAAAGGTGTGGAAAAAAATGGAAAAAAAAATCCTTAAAAGCTCTTTGTCTGCCCAGCTGAAATCCAAGGAAATGGGAAAAACATTAACATAAATATATTTTATAAATGATTTGGATGTAGGACTAGAAGGTGTTTTGAGCAAATTTGCCGACGACACCAAACTTGGAGGAGTTGTGGACTCGGATGAGGGTGGAAAGGCCTTGCAGAGAGGTCTGGACAGACTGGAGAGCTGGGTGATCACCAACCACATGAAGTTTAACAAAAGCAAGTGCCGGTCCTGCACCTGGTACAGGGAAACCCTGGCTATACATAGAGACTGGACGACGAGACGCTGGAGAGCAGCCCCGCAGAGAGGGATCTGGGGGTTGTGGTTGACAGCAAGTTGAATATGAGCCAGCAGTGTGCCCTGGCAGCCAGGAGGGCCAACTGTATCCAGGGGTGCATCAAGCACGGCACTGCTAGTTGGTCGAGGGAAGTGATTGTCCCACTCTACTCTGCGCCGGTGCGGTCTTACCTCGAGTACTGTGTGCAGTTCTGGGCACCACAGTACAAAAAGGACATTAAAAGGTTGGAGAGTGTCCAGAGGAGGGTGACAAAGATGGTGAAGGGCCTAGAGCGGAAAACATATGAGGAGCGGCTGAGGTCACTTGGCCTGTTCAGCCTGGAGAAGAGGAGGCTGAGGGGGGACCTCATCGCAGTCTACAACTTCCTTGCAAGGGGGAGTGGAGAGGCAGGTGACCTATTCTCCGTTATCACCAGTGATAGGACCCGCGGGAATGGTGTTAAGCTGAGGCAGGGGAAGTTTAGGCTAGACATCAGGAAGAGGTTCTTCACCGAGAGGGTGGTTGCACACTGGAACAGGCTCCCCAGTGAAGTAGTCACTGCACCAAGCCTGTCTGAATTTAAGAAGAGATTGGACTGTGCACTTAGACACATGGTCTAAACTTTTGGGTAGACCTGTGCGGTGCTAGGAGTTGGACTTGATGATCCTTATGGGTCCCTTCCAAATCAGGATATTTTATGATTCTATGATTCTATGAAATATCCTACCAATTTACATGTGGTTTATGGCTAAACCCATTGTGTTTTTTGTTTGTTTGTTTGTTTGTTTTGTGTGTGTGTGTGTGTTTTTATGTGTGCTTTTGTGTGTGTATGTGTGTGTTTTTTCTGACAAGGTATTTGAGAATCCTGGAATTTCCATATCATAAATCTAGTACTGATAAAGATTTGGGAATAAGATAAAAATGCTCTTAAACATGGTATAGTGACAAACAACAAAACAACAACAACAACAAAACAATGACAACAAAAAAAGTATATGTAGTAATGAATTTCAGTGCCCTTCACAAGTTCTAAATTAATGTCCAGCACTCAAAATTACAAACCCTCAATAGTAATCACCTTATTAACAATTCTAGTTCTACTATCTTAGGTGAGCTTAGCTTTGAAGATTTAATTTATGTCTAAGAGCATTATACAATAATTAAACAATATTTCCTGCATTTCCTTTTGAAGGAATATATGGCACCACCTTGAATTATGCTCAATTCCTGCACATTTAATGAATATTTCTAATCCATTATTAACATTTGAACTTGAGCGTGATTCAGATTTCCTGGCATAATGTGTGCCATGCTACTACTGTAAATAAATAGCTTCTTTACCTTCACTAGTGAACAAAGTTAATTGTCAGAAAACCATATTTGCATTTATACACAGAATAATTACATGCTGATTACATACAGTGTAACTAGGTATACTCATGTAAAATTTTAACCAAGAGCCTGAGTGTTTATAGAAAAAAAAAAATCAATAGGAGCAAACAATAAAAAAGAAGCTGAATGTTTATCTTATACTGTGTAAAGCAGAGAACTGCAAAACCTTAGGAAATGGCTGTAATGCACCTCAAATGGTTATTCAAATTAATTCTTACTAGTAAAAAATGGCATATATCATCTCTAATATGTATAATTTTCAATTGAAATCTTTTAACAACACATGAAGAGCTGCAGATCTTGACTAACAATGTATTTAAATTGCCCTTATGGAGAACTGGATGTGAAGTGCTTGGGATTACAAATCAAAATGAATTTGACGGTTCAGTTCAATTTCTAATGATTACAGTATGATGTCATCATCTACATGTTACAGTAAAAATTGTGATCCCTTTCCAAATTTAGAAATCTGGGACTTGAACAGAGTGGCTGAAGTCCATCTTTTGATCCCAGAAAGAATGCAAAGGGAATTAATATCCGTCTTCTTTCAGAAGTCTATTTGCTGAGCAAATTTTGTTGATGTTAGAAGATACTAACTGAAATTTGGAGAAGCAGGGAAAAGGTGTTGAGTTTGCCTACAACTGGAATATTAAAACTAAATTTTGAAACAATAACAAAGACCTTCTTATAGAAGCAGCCTGGCTTTAGCTGTGTCTGTAATTTCTCTTTGTAATATGTCTGCATTATCTGTAAGAATGACATTTTCACAGAATGGCTCGGGTTGGAAAGGACCTTAGGGATCATCTAGTTCCAAACCCCTTGCCATGGGCTGGGACTTCACCCACTAGGTCAGGTTGCTGAGGGCTTCATCCAACCTGATCGTGAACACCTCCAGGGATGGGACATCCACAATTTCTCTCTTCTTCATCTTCACACTTGGTGAACCTCATTAGGTCCACATGGGCCCACTTTTCTCAAGCTTGTCCAGGCCCCTTTGGATGGCCTCTCTTCCTTCTGTTGTATTGACTACATCACTCAGCTTGGTGTCATCTGAAAACTTGCTGAGGGTGCACTTGATCCCACTGTCTATGTCGTTACTAAAGATATTAAACTGCACCGGTCCCACGACAGACCCCTGAGGTACACCACTCATCACCAGCCTCCACCTGGACATAGAACCATTAACCACCACTGTCTGAGTGCAACCTTCAAGCCAATTCTTTATGCACTGAATGGTCAACCCATCTAATCCATATCTCCAGTTTGGAGACCAGGATGTCATTTGGGACCGTGTCAAAGGCCTTACAGAAGTCCAGGTAGATGACATCAGTTGGTTTTCCCTTGTCAACAGATGCAGTCACTCCATCATAAGTCACCAGACTGGTCAGGCATGATACATCTTTGGTGAAGCTGTGCTGGCTATCCCGGATCACCTTCTAGTCTTGCATGTACCTTGACATTGCTTTCAGAATCTGTTCCATGATATTCCCAGGCACAGAGGTGAGGCTCACCACAGTGTTTGTAGTTCCCCAGTTCCTCTTTTCTACCCTTTTTTTTTTAAAAAGGAGGGTGGGAGGGGTGTACCTTTTTCCAGTCACCAGGGACTTCATCTGACTGCCAGGACATTTCAAATATAATGGAGAGAGGCTTGACAACTCCATCAGCCAATTCCTTCAGGACCCTGGGATGCACAGCGTCAGGCCCCATAGACATGTAGTTGTTAAGTTTCATCAGGTGGTCTTGAATCTGCTCTTCACTTACAGTGGGAGGGACTTTGCTCTCCCAGACCTTGCCTAGAGTTTCAGGCAATTGAGAGATGTGGGAAGCCTGACTGGCAGCGAAGACTGAGGCAAAGAAGTTGTTGGGTGCCTCAGCCTTCTCCATGTCTGTCGTTACCAGTTCTCCCTTATCATTTATCGGAAGGGGCACACTCTCCTTGGCCTTTCTTTTCTGAGCAATGCAACTATAGAATCTCTTGTTATTCTTTGCATCCCTTGCCAAGCTTAGTTTCATCCGTGCCTTGGCTTTCCTGGCCCCATCCCTGCACATCTGGACAGCATCCCTGTACACGTCCCAGGCCATGTGTCCCTGCTTCCACTGCCTGTACATTTCTTTCTTGTGCCTCAGTCTGACCAACAGGTCCTTGCTCAGCCATCTCGGCTTTCTGCCCTCCCTGCCCACTTTCTTACACAGGGAGATGGAGAGTTCTTGTACTCTAAGGAAAACATCCTTAAAGAGTTGCCAGCTCTGTTTAGCCCCTTTGTCCCTAAGGACAGTGTTCCAGGGGATCTCATCCACTAGGTCTTTAAATAGCTAGAAGTGCACTCTTTGGAAGTTCAGGGTCCTGACTTTGCTCTTTGCCAGTCCCATATTCCTCGAGATCACAAACTCAACCAGGGCATGGTCACTGCAGCCCAGACTGCCTCCAATCTTAACTTTTTTGATGAGTTCATCTGCATTGGTAAGCACCATTGGTAAGCACCAGGAAGCTTCTCCTCTGATTGTTTTATCTTAATGCCTGGACGAGGAAGTTATCCTCAACGCATTCCATGAGTCTCCTGGATTGTGTACAGCCTGCTGTGTAGCTTTTCCAGCAGACATCCAGGTGATTAAAGTCCCCCATCAGGATGAGAGAGTGCGAGCATAAGAGCATGTAGTTGAAACAAAAATGCCTCATCCATAAGTTCCCCTTGATCAGGTGTCCTGTAGTAGACCCCAACCACAAGGTGTCCTTTATTGCTCTGGTACTTAACTTCTACCCACAAGCACTCAACCTGTCTGTGGCTGTTTCTCAGAGGCATCTCTTCACAATTGATCCATCCCCTAACACAGAGGGCAACAACATCACCCCTCCTTCCCTGCCTATCTTTTCTGAAAAGCAGGTTCTGGCAGGATTATTTGTAGAAATAGATAATACTAAACTACTAAAAAAAAGTGGTCAAGTAAAGTGAGTTCACTAACATAATTCACATTTCCAATCAGGAAAAACAGCATTGTCAACATAACTTCAATTCAATATCATTCCTGTTTTGAATTTCAAGTATTCAACAAATGGCTCACAAGCAATTATTCTTAGAAACTGTATGTCACATTGCTACCCAAAGATATATAGAGAAAACTATATATAGCAGTTAATTAACTCATAAACAGAAAGCAGAAGGAAAACTCATCTAATAGAATTTGACATGAATCGTGATGTCAGCTTTATATTTGATCAACTAAACTTTTCTGTTTTGGCATGGTACCTATAATATACCAGTATATGTGTATTGAACAGTATCATACTGACCAAACCATGAGAATAGCCTACATATTCAGCAGTGACTCAGCTGTAAATGCTTTGTAGCTGATTGCTTTTGCATCAAAATAGGCATTTTGGTATTAAGAACCCTGGGTAAACTCATAGATCTATGCTATGTATTTTTGCTTTAAACATTTGTTTTGGTTTTAAGCTGGGACTCAAGAGTGAAATACTGTAGATGAAAATCTGTGTGCACTGAAGGTGAAGAAAATGTTTGCATCAACCCTTGTGCTGTGAAACTGCTGAATGATGTCTATCTTGAGATATGACTCAAGCTCACTTAAGCAAATCCACCATGAAAGGTCAAAATCACTTATGAGGGTTAAGCACAAATAAAATGTCATTTTACTAGTCTTTCTAATCCTCAAAAGATTCAGAAGACATTTTAGGTTTTCTCTGAAGGCGTTTGCTTATTGCACTGACACAGCAAGAGCCTGATTCAAATATGTATTTTATAAGTGGAATAAGGGGTAGAATCACAGGGGAGGGAATTATGATGGTATCTGCTGATGAACTAGGGACCATGTATGCCAAAGATCAGTTTCATTAGACATATTTATAAAGTCTGGTGAGGGTGCTTGTTTAATAATTGCATATACTTTGAAAAGGAGGAAGGAATAAAATGTTGTTAGCCCTGCTCTCATAAAAATGACAGTAAACTCAAGCAGACATTTGAGAATTTGTCAGCAATGAAAACTCTTGAATGTCTGCATGACTGACCTTGTTGCAGTAGAAAAGAGGATATGGGTTACTCCCACCACCATGCAAAGGCAAACAGTATTCAAACCTGGGACTGAGTTAAGGGATCTTTCATCTTACTTCTTTAATGCAGGATAAGTTGAACTTCAGATGAATGCTAGACTAAGTGCCCCTAAGGCTGTGATTGCCTTAGCTACAGCTGTAGTTGAGTTTGAAATTTGAATGTCTGAAGATACCATATGATAAGAGGCAATAGCCTATTAGGACTGGTTTTAGAGATAGAGACATGCCTTCCAGATGGAGTATAAAAATGGTGATTGCATTATTTCTATAGTTTGAGCAGAAAACTTCCTTCAGAGGTCTGGGACCTTTGCAATTACATCCTTTTCCAAACACTGGGACCTCATAAAGTCATGGGCTGATAACTAATTGTAAGAGGAGTATACCAGAAGAGAGAGCAGGACTGTTATGATCCACAGGTACATTTGTTCTTTGTACACCTATCCTGACAGATACTGAAATGAGCTAAAGAACTACTGCCCAAGAAAATGGCCAGGGAGATTACTGTCATATTACTTGAATGCGTGACCTACTTTCTTATACTCCCAGGACAGTTTTATGTTTTGCACATGGACTCTGTATGTTAAGGAGAAGGATAGACAGGTAAAGGCATGCGAAGGGAAGTACTTATTTACCCAGGTTGCTAAATGGAAGTTTTTAAGTGGTAGAATTACTTCTTTGTTGAAGACCTCATACATGAAGTCACCAACTTCACTGATAGGCATCACCAACTACACTGTCAGCTCCTGTTGTTCCTGTTGTGTCAGCTACAGTCAATGTAAAACTCTCAATAAGAATGCCTTTCAAAGTGAACTTTCATGACTTGAGTTCATGGTTTTTGGACAAGCACCAGAATGACTAATTTCATTTCAATGGCAGCCACAAGTAAGCTGGTCTATATAAACTGCATGTTAGTATTTGACAGCGTCCCTCTGTACACTTAAAACTCCCTTCTAAGAATGTTTGGGCTAAATCAGTTAACAAATAAACATGTTAAATGTCTTCACTAAAAATATACAGATAAAGAAAACATACTAATGGCTACATCATATACCATTGCAGGTTTAGCAGTGCCTGGGGAGGAACACATCACCATCCACCATCCCTCGCTTTTATAGAAAAGATTTAGAAAAAGACTGTCTGTCTAGGCACTCTGAAAATGGTATTTCTTAGAAGAGTTTAGGCTCTGATGATGGACTTGTGGTTGCCATAGCCTTTTATACGTTAGAAGGAGAAAGACACTGCAGCCTTAGAGATACACTGTTATGAATTTCAAGATCGTGTCTGAATGACACGAAAACCTTTTAGCATTTATGCAGACACAAGAACCAGATTCATTTCTCTCCTTTCTTGTTCTTTCCCAATATGCATTTCCAAAAACATGGACCACTTTCCTATCCTATGTCTGATCCAGCTTTTTGTCTACCCTCACAGCACCACAACCTATGATTCAAGGATTTTTTTTAGCGTCTAAGATGAACTACCTGACCATGCTGCAGTCAAGTGTTCTTGTGGAAAAGTAGGTAAGATAAGGAAATAAATACTCTTGTTCTGAAAAAGTTTCCATGAAAACATTTTCTGACAAACAGGTTCTTTTTAAATTGATGTCTTTTATTTTTTTCCTTTTTTAACATAGCTCTACTGGCATGGTACCATGGACCATGTCATTATTATTATTATTATTATTTTCATATAACTTGTGCTTCTATAATGCATCTATGAATTATTCACATACTTTTGGTGAAAGCAACTAAGTCTTTCTAAGTTCTGTAATTGAGATCTTCCATGTGAGTAAAAATTATACCTTTACATAGCATATTGTTACAAGTACAAGCAAAAGACAATGGGATGGACTGCCTAACAAACTCAGTGACATGAGATACTGGTTCCTCAAACCATAATTGTCACACATTTAAATTATATTTATTTATAACAGTAATGATCACATAAGTATGGAAAATGTTAATTTAAATTTTCCTCTCATTTGTTACCATAATATGACATTCTGTACTAATTTTGAACATGAAGATATACCAGATAGCCAGTTAGTCTCTCTTAGTGTCATTAGATACTGGCTTTGCAGTAAAACGCTGTTACCTAACATTGCTAGTACAAGGAAAAAAAATAATTTTCTGTTGAAACTTGAGATTTTTTTAAAGACCTTTACATGGTATTTGGATTCAGAGCATTTTCAGGGGCAAAAATCTATACTATGAAGAAGATATATTTAAATAAGAAAAAAAGAGGCATTAGTTTTGATGAGCCTTCAAGGGATTTTGCTTTAGAATAAAACCAAACACAACTATACCTATTACCTGCCTAAAGTTCTTCTGTCTCTCAAGAGCCTGATGCACAGTAATTTTTCTGTGTTGTATGCTACACAGTAAAATGTACATTCTTCTTAACACATAATTAGTTCTCTTGGGGCTTACATAAATTGCAGTTCTTATACACTTGTGGCTGGCACAATGTAAATCTGAGAACTGAAAGCCTTAGGATTAAATCAATCTCTATGAACTGCCCACCTGTGATAAATCTAGACCTACCCTTTGAATGTTTTATTGAGCTGCAAAATAAATACATGCATACACACATACATACATACATAAATCATCCTGCTCTGAAACCCAGTGTCCAAAGACGGATTAACCATGTGTTCTAAGACAAAACATGTAAGCCATCGCAAATTCATTTTATACAAATATGTCCATGTTTGAGATATTAGTGCTTAGTTTGTAGCTACAAACTGAGGAATAGGAAACTCTGATCTCCTGAGAGGATCACGTGAGGATAAATGAGCAGGATGTTCTTATTTATGCTCACCTATTCACCTGTGAGCAGGGAGGCTTCTGTTGGTATCCATAGTTTAATAGGTATGGAGAATTAACCTAATTAGAGAGCCCCCTTACCAAAGGACTGATGAAAGATGTTTATCTAAATAGAATTGTGATTATATATGAACATTTAAGAATAATAATGTTCCATTGGATAAACTAACCTACTGTATGTAACACATTTAATAACTTCATGATCACCTTATAAGCCCTACTAGTCAGGCCAGATAATATGAAATGGTGTCAGGACCATCAAAACAGAGAAGGAGTAATTAATGAAAAGGTGCTGTGAGTCTTGAGGCTTATTCCCAAGGTTGGATGACTTTTTTCTGTCATCTCAATGAGTAATTGTTCTTGGCTAGATTTAAGAATTATGTGCAAAATTTCTTGACTGCATGTCTATGAATTCAGCAGTATCACAATGGGATATAGTATCCTTCTTTTCTAGATGACTGTTTCAAACCAGACCTCAGAGAGCAGTGAATTGCTTTGGCTAACTGTTGATCTGTATGAAATGAGCTTGGTGATATATGTCTGTTGACATATGAAAAGATACATTACAGCTATTGCTATTTGACACATCTCCTGGAAATCTCAGCCAAGTAATCTGGGATAGCTAGACTCAAGTGTTGAACTGTTATCTTTATGGTAAGCTTAATTTCATCTGATATTTGAAAGCTGTGCTTTTATGTGAATAAAGAGAGGACATCACAAGGCAGTAAATTGACACTTTATTAAGTACTGCGTTTGCTTTTGAAAATCTACATTTCTTATACATTCTTAAAATCGATTTGTTAGCCTATAATTCAAAATACACTTCTACGCATATATCTTGCTCTTCTTATCACTACCTGAAATGGGTGCATAATGGGGGAGCTATGCCTTGCTCCTCATGTGCTAAAATACTAGGAACAATCTATTAGATATAAAAAGCTCAGATATGCTAGTGCATGTGTGTAGGAAGGATCTTTATTGTTCACTCCTTTATCAAAACATTAATTCAGTCTTCTAAAAAAAGATAGGGAATGCCTGTTTGTCAGCTGCTATCACCTTTTTCTTTTAAGAAGAGAAATCATGTAGAAGAAAAAGTGAAGGAGAGGGTGAAAAGAAAAAAATATATTGGAAATTGACTACTTTCTGGTTCCTGGAATTCTTATAGAAATATATAAGACAGTAGTAGGTGTCTGAAAAACTCTTTTGCTGTACTGAATTGAACAGATGATTTGTTGCCCTGTGGCTAGTAGACATATTTGCTTATCTTTTAGACTCTCACCTAAAATAAAATACATTCCATGATTTCTTTGCCCATTTGGTCCCATTACACCACAGGTTTGTTTTCTGATGGAAGAATTGTGTCTGTGTTGCAGGGAGTTAATCTGTCCTTCACAAATTGAACTGGAAAGGGTCTTTGGATGTTGAGTTAGCTTTAGAGTACTAAAATAAGCCCTGAAAGTAGCTTGCTTTTTGCAGGTTCTGTTGTTTTCATATTTAGAATGAAAAACCTAGTGACTGCATAAGTGATGGAATTTAAAAATTGTCTGTGCCTGCATGTGTGCAAGTCTATGTGAAGGCTGTTTACTTCATAGATGAAAAAGTGAGAGAAAGACCTTAGCGGAATTATGTGATTAAGAGAAGATGGAACTGTTGGAGTAAATCCAAGAGAAGATCATTTGGCTCCCTCCAAATTGATTTGGAAATTGGTAAATGAAAAAAAATAGTAGGAAGAGAAGCAAAATAATATTTTTAAACAACAAAATTAAAAAGAAAAAAGGAAAGGTAGGAAGGGGGAGGAAAACAGGATGTGATGTGGCTGAGTGAGAACAACTAAACTGTATAAAGCAGAGGACTAAAAGAGTGAATATAAAGAGTCCATATGTAAGTGGGAAGGAGAAGGAAAGGAAAGGGTAGAAATACAATTAGATAAGTAATAAGCCTGGAAGGACTCAGCCCTAATTTCTGATGGGATTTTGCAGAATATTTCTAAATGTCTTCTGAAATAAGCAAGAGTTGTTCTTGTCACTTGCCTGAAGAAAATATTATTTTCGATCTTTTCTCTGATTTCAATAGAGTTAGAATCAGATTTTCAGAGTCAGTGTATTATAAGCTAGATATCTGCTCAATATACTCTATGATTCTGTAAAACAATTTCTGAAGGTATCTTATACTAATTTTTCCCAATCATTTTGTCATTAGCATATATTTGAAAAGCCTGGACATAATTTATTTGTTCTAATTTAGGCGCTTAAAAACTAGACACCTAAATCTGATCTGATTATCATCAATTAGGAAAAATTAGCAAATGGGGATGACCATTCATTTCATCCTGAGATAGGCATTTAAGACAAGCAAGAAATATTAGCCTCCAGATTTGCCTGTTTGCTCCCATTTACTGAGATAGACTAGAGTTACAAGCTCAGACTTATGTATGAAGCTCAACCAGATAAATTCTTCTTGTTTTGTCTCATATATATAGTTCCTTTCTTTAAGCAAATTTAGTCCTGCTTTTTATGAATAAGGCTGATTTGGACCCTCATATTTACATTTAATTTTACTTTTTTTTTTTTTTTTTTACCATTTGTTATCTTTTAGATATCTCCTACTAATGATTTTTATTTTTGAGTTTCTACTTGTTTCTTACTTTTGTGCCATAAAATCATTTACATAGGGAGATAAATTTGAAATAACAGTCACAGTATTTAAGCCTCAGAGGCACTGTAAAAGCAAAGAAAACCAGGAGTCTATGAAAAAAAAATACAGAAGAGGTAGGATCTTAAATTAAAAATCCCCAAGGAATAATGTTAATTTAACTTACAAAATTCAAATACAATCTTCATAAGAAATAAGTATTATTTTCTAAACCCTGCTTCAAGGCAAACAGAACTTTTAAGCTGACAGCTATTACCTGTGGGTCTGTTGTGGATATACTGAGCTTGTATCTCAAGTTAAGTATCCCACTTTGTGGAATATCTGGATGAGGCTAAGACCCCATGCGTGGGCTGAAGCAAACACTGCCTAGTAAAAGTTTCTAAGCTCTTATGTTCACATAAAGCAGGTCCAGACTCTTTTCACTAGAGGCCATTTTAGTTTTTAATACACACCTACTTTCATACACTCTTGCTTCTTTTAATAAATTATGTTCAACAGATCTTTCCATTTAACTGAAAACAGGTTTATGGGTGATAGTTAATGTATCAGTTTGTCTGGCTCCAAAGATTTTATAATCCACTTATTTCTCAAGAAGATCTCACCAAATTCCACCTCTGAAGTTCCTTCACCTAGGAGTGGTAAAGAAAGGAGGAAACAGACATTCATGCTTTCTTTGAGCTTAGTCTATTTTCCTATTTTTCAATAATCTCAGTGGGGAATTGAAAAGTAAAAAAAAAAAAAAAATACAATGACTGCACACCACTGATTTTTTATTTTTTATTTTTTCATTAGCTTGCTCATTTTAAGTTTCTATTTAATGAGATGATGAGTACCCAGTACAGGAGTATGTTATATGTCATTGCTGTGCCTGTTGAATAGAGATTTTTCTGAACTCCCAGCTGCAAAGGCCAGCTCTCTAATTTAGGTTTGAGACACTCATGTTTTCCATTCTATTAGTCTCTAAACTTTCAACCATAAATTTAAGTGGAAGCACAACTAGAGTTTATAGCTTTCAAGATAAAACTCTCATGCTGTTAAATTTCTCAGGTGAGGAACCATTTTCTGCAGCTGGGGGTGTGGAACTCAGGCAAGGTTGTCACAAGGCATTTGTCATTCTACAGAGATGAAAAAATTACTGCTCTGCCCTTCATACAACAATGGAAATTGACCACACTGGTTCCCACTCCTTTATTTCTGCAGTTCCAAGCCTCAGCCCGTGTCAATGGTGTTAGTCTTGGGTTTTATACCTGAAGATCTGGAAAGATCACTGGACAGAAACCACCAGCTGTGCAGTAAGTCATCCTCTGCACACAGAGATGCATCATGCAAAACTCCCTTGCACAAGACTAATCAGTAGAAAAGGTTTTCACATCACCCAAGTTTAGCCCCATAACATCTACAAGGTCCATCCTGTTTCCATTCCCTAAAAGGGAGTCTTGAAAATCAGCTCTAAAAGAGACCACGATAAAGTGACTATCCTTCCTTTTTCCCCTGGTTGTGTTGAACCTCGTAAACATCTCTGGATTTTTTTCTGTTTTCTCTCAGTAACTTTCTTATTCCTAGGCAGATTTCCAGGAGCTGTATGCTGCACTCTGTGATCATTATACTGTTCACAACTGCATCAGTTATGGCTAATTAATCTGTTATGCAATGTACATGAAAGGAAGGGGAGGAACTTGTTTGACAGTACTGTATTTACTAACTAGCAACACAGAGTATAGGGCTGTGTAGGGGTTGTGTAACATCAGCCCATTTTATTCCCCAAAATACTGACTTCTGATCATCATCTTCAACTCGTAACACAATCCTCTGCCATGTTTTCTTTTAAGTCCAGGCATAAAGATGAAACTAACTAGGAGGGTAAATGAGGTAAGAAAGTGATTTAACTTTCAGTCTGCTTTCCCCTTTTGCAAAAAAAAAATACCCCAAACTCATTTGACTTATGCTAGTTAAATGTATTTTTGGCACATATATAAATCTACTTTGGACAGAAAGAAAATGTGACAAAAGGGCAAAAAGTAAAATGCAATGCTGAGCACAGTTCCACTGAAGCTTAGTTTGGGATACAGGGACAAGAGCTGTGTTCACAATTTCAAAGGGAGAAGTATACACCTGTTTTAGGGAATACTAACTTGCAGCTGCATTGTACTTCATTTCAATGGGATCCTGCTGATCTGATTAAAAGGTGCTGTTCCACAGCCGCATTATCTCATTCACTTTGAAAGGGAAAGCAGCAGACTTGATCAAAACATGCCTCCCCATGGCTGCATTCTCAGAGCCACTCTCCCAGCAGAAGCGGATGACGTGCATGAGAAATGCTCTTTGCTAGAATTGTTAAACGAGTATCTGATAATGAAAATGCTTCTCGCCTCTTCTTTGTTCTCCAATCTTATGGAAGACCCAGTAGTCCTGACATCTATCAATGATGTCCCTCCACTCTCCCTTCTCTCAGCTGGGTTTCTATGAAAGTTCTGTCTGTGTGAGGCATAATATTTTGTTAGACTTTCTTTTTGCCTGCCAGAAGTGAGTAGTATGGTTGATTATAATGAGTTTGTTGAATAGACCAGAAAACAGTTTGCAGTTTTTCTTCATTTTCATGAAGAGAGATGGCAAATTCATTTTGTTGCTATTAACAGATCATGTTTCTCTTTGACTTTTCATTATTTAAACCTTGGTTTGTGTCTAAAGATGGTTGTGAATTATGCCAAAATTCTTAACATAAGGATGAGCACTAAGTTCACTGAAATTATACTGTCTCCTAGAAATTTTGAGCCACCTAATAAAAGATGTCCATCATCTTGATGCACTGGAGTTTAGATTTAGAATACCTAAATGTTACATGTACTAAACATGTTGAATACCACAAGCACAGAAAAATCTGTCTTTAATCCTCTTACATCAAGTAGGCTATTCTGATAAAAGTGTATGGCAGAAGGGCTAGTCTAAATATCTGATGACAAAGATACTGTCTGCTGTAAGCTGCATGTCTGAAAAAAATCACATTTTTTCATAGACAATGGGGTTTCTGCTGTTGTACCTCTAAACACTTTCTTCAGGAGGGAATAACATCCTGTATGTCAGCTGACTGCTTATTCAGGATTTATTATTATTATTATTATTAATTATTACTATTATTATTATTTGTGACCCTTCAGTCTGATACTTTCAACCTAAAAATTATTTATAATTATTTATTGAAAGTGTGTAAAAAAAAAAACCCTACCAGATATTAGAAATTCCTCAAAAACTTTGTAATATTGTTAATGACAATCTATGTCACAATTTATTTCTTAAAATGTACATTGATTCTGTCCTTTTACAATTTCATTGCTAGAATTTCAGTATATCTTCATGTAACTTCTTGCACTTTAATTAAAGCAGTAGGAACAGTGACTCAGAGAAGAAAGAATACTGCATATCTACACCATTCACCTTTATGCCTTCTTTAATGAAAACAAGTGTTACAAAGGCAATTTTGGCTCACAACTCATACCATCTGAGTGGAAGCTGCAATGCAGAGCTGGGTATTTGTCCTGCATCTGGGCAGGGGCAATCCCAAGCACAAATGCAGGCTGGGTGGAGAACGCATTGAGAGCAGCCCTGAGGGGAAGGACCTTGGGGTGTGGGTTGACAAGAAGCTCACCGTGAGGTGGCAATGTGCACATGCAGCTCAGAAAGCCAACCATCTGGGCTGCATAAAAAGAAGCATGGCCAGCAGGGTGAGGGAGGTGATTTTCCCCCTCTACTCTGATCTCGGGAGACCCCACCTGGAGTGCTGTGATCAGCTTTGGAGCTCCCAGAACAAGAAGGAGATGGACATATTAGAACAAGTCCAGAGGAGGGCCATGAGGTTGATCAAATGGCTGGAGCATCTCTCTCCTATGAAGACAGGCTGAGGAGTTGAGGTTGTTCAGCCGGGAGAAGAGAAGGCTCTGGGGAGATCTTGTAGCAGCCTTCCAGTACTTAATGGGGCCTACAAAAAGGCTGGGGAGGGAATCATTGTCAGGGAGTGGAGTGATAGGACAAGGGGGAATGGCTTTAAACTAAAAGAGGGTAGATTTAGATCAGATATAAGGAAGAATTTCTTTACTGTGAGGGTGGTAAGGAAGAAGTTGCCCAGAGAAGTTGTAGCTGCCCCATCCTTGGAAGTGTTTGAATCAGAATCCAAGTAAATTTTTGATTTGGAGCTTCCAGGTTCAGTCACCTGTTGGGAAAGCAATAAACAGCGGTCTGTTCACACGCTGACCTGCAGCAGAAAATGTGTTGACTGCCTTGACAATCAAGGGGAGAGAGTTGCACACTGACTATAAGTACTCTAATGAAATCCATGGACGTTTGTTTCCTGGTAGTTGGAACATATCAGTATAGAAAATGTCATCACATTTACCACGAGCCAGTATCTTACTTAATAGCAGTACTAACCTATACCATTATTTTCATACTCATCACTGTTCATAATGTTTTCTTTGGTATCAAAATGATTAGGTCAAAAGCCAAAATCAAAGATTTCTAGGGTCACAATGGATAATATAACCTTTCCTGTGTTTTCCAAAGTCAGAGAAAATTCACTGTGAAATTTAATTGCTCCAGTCAACCTCATTATGTTGTCAAAAGGTGGAAATATAAGGCAGGGACAAGGATAGAAATTTCTGACACTGAGCAGAGGCTGGAGCTTTTGTGTTCACACTGTTCTGTCCAAATGCTAGAAAGTCAGAAGCTCATCTTCTACTGCAATCTGCTTTTTATATACTTTTTTTTTTTAATTATCATTAGCATAGTCTTATACTGACATCAAAGCAGATTGCTCATAAACTGTCTGCCTGAGTACACAGCTGATACACTTGCACTACTGTTTTATTATTATTATTATTATTATTATTATTATATTTTATTTTATTTTATTTATTTTATTTTATTTTATTTATTATTTCATTTCATTTCATTTTATTTCATTTTATTTTATGAATAGTTGGAAAAAACTGTTGGCTACTTTTCAGAATCATGTCCCTCCAGTTACTGCATCTGATACATGACTCAGACTGTGCCATTTACACATGGGTTTATTTTGATATGTTGCTGAAACACTCAGAAATGAGTAGCTCACAGCCATGGTTTGTGCTCAGACTTCCTAGTCCAAACAGGTACATCACAGTTCATTTTTGTCTCTGTTTACTCTTTTGTTTGTATGCTAACGAATGTGATTGGTTTGAGACAGAAAAATAAATAAATAAATAGTTAAAAGAAAAGGCTAATCTTCAATACTTCTAGAGTTCATAATGAAAGTAATGTCCTGAGAAATCCTAATAATCCTCATGATTAATTTCATATAACATCACTCTTAGTGATATTTTCCATTTACTCATTTATTGCTTGAGTGATTTGAACTAACATAAAAATAAACTTAAAATTGATCAAATATGACTAAATCCGTTTAGTTCTTCCTCAGAACTGCTAAATAGATGTAACATTTTGTGGGTAGATTGGCAAAATGACAGCTGTACTGCTTCCCAAGGAGAGAGAGAGAATGCTGACTTCACTTGTTTCAGAAGCAATGGAAAATCTTTTAGAAGACAATGATGGACTATAATGATAGGTAAGAGAGCAAGATACAAATTATCAAGCTGACTTCCAATTCAGGCTGTTTTGTAGACTTCATCAACACAACCAGCACGAAGAGGGCAGATAAAAGGTGAACACAGATTCTCAGTGCTACCCTTTATCTTGGAAAAATCTATTGCCACCATCTCAGAAAGATTATTTTTGTGTATGAGGAGCATCGACTCATTTAAAGAGCTGATACACAGAGTGAATTACAGACTTTGTATACATGGTGAGACATTTGGGGCGATTTCATTTATACTCCTGGGGGAGCTGGATTTGTTCTATGAAGAGCTGTGTGCCCTCATGCCAAAGGCATTCAGCAATTTGTAGAGCCTCAGAGTCCTTGAGCTGAATCCTTAATATTATGCCAGTTGCAGAGAAATATCTGGGCTGGATTTGGGCTGGAATACATAAGTGAAGAAGAAGAAAAGCTGATCCACAGAGTGACCCTAACAAGACTGTTGCATGTAGGTGGTGTAAGAGAAGATTCATTCAGTAGAGTCAGGTGTTTTTTGACCTCAGGCAGAAAAATCACCTTCCAACCATTGTATATTTACCCATCTACAACATACTGCTGCACATAAAGCAGATCTCTGATAAAAAGACTTGTGGTTTGACACACAGAAAAAGGACTTGTAACCTCTCATTTTGCCCTCCCCAACAGTATCTCTGTGTTGAAGCCCTCATCAGACCCTGGCTCAGCTGCCTCAATCCAGTGAGACTGCTCCATTCATGCTGTGGTGCCGAAGGTGGGATTTCCATATTCCTTCCTGCCTTTCTCAGGCCCAGGCATGTAAGATGTTTCTAGCTGCTCAATGAACTCTGATATTTCTATTAATCAAAAAAGTATTGTTGTCTTTCCTTAGGTTTTGTTTAACCTCAGTCTTCAACAGTGGGAGGTTATATCATGGATTTTGGAAAGAAGGAGCATCATTACAGATGATTACATTTTACCACCTACCTCCCACAAGTTGCTGGTATTTTCTCTACAAGTCTATTCCTTTCTAAGTACTGTCTTTTATTTGGCTTTTGCTGAACTAATATCTGACTGATTCAATGATCTTTACAGTTAACCTATCAAAACAGTTAAGATAGTTAAATCAAAATTTACCAGCCTACTCAAATTTACTTGGTACATTAGCTAGCAAAAGACTTCATATTGCATACACTGTCTTAGCTTCCAATTTACAAAGGTCATTTGAACATCAAAGAAATGCTGAATTGTTTATTGATTTCTTAATTATTTGGTGCTTGTGGTTACTTCTTTGTGTTCCACTATGTTGCTTTCTTTACTTTTTCTTGCTATGTTTCCCCTTTTCTTTCTTTTTTTTTCTTTTTTCTTTCTTTTTCTTTTTCTTTTTCTTTTTCTTTTTCTTTTTCTTTTTCTTTTTCTTTTTCTTTTTCTTTTTCTTTTTCTTTTTCTTTTTCTTTTTCTTTTTCTTTTTCTTTTTCTTTTCTTTTTCTTTTTCTTTTTCTTTTTCTTTTTCTTTTTCTTTTTCTTTTTCTTTTTCTTTTTCTTTTTCTTTTTCTTTTTCTTTTTCTTTTTCTTTCTTTTTCTTTTTCTTTTTCTTTTTTTCTTTTTCTTTTTCTTTTTCTTTTTCTTTTTCTTTTTCTTTTTCTTTTTCTTTTTTTCTTTTTCTTTTTCTTTTTCTTTTTCTTTTTCTTTTTCTTTTTCTTTTTCTTTTTCTTTCTTTTTCTTTTTCTTTTTCTTTTTCTTTTTCTTTTTCTTTTTCTTTTTCTTTTTCTTTTTCTTTTTCTTTTTCTTTTTCTTTTTCTTTTTCTTTTTCTTTTTCTTTTTCTTTTTCTTTTTCTTTTTCTTTTTCTTTTTCTTTTTCTTTTTCTTTTTCTTTTTCTTTTTCTTTTTTCTTTTTCTTTTTCTTTTTCTTTTTCTTTTTCTTTTTCTTTTTCTTTTTCTTTTTCTTTTTCTTTTTCTTTTTCTTTTTCTTTTTTTTTCTTTTTCTTTTTCTTTTTCTTTTTCTTTTTCTTTTTTCCTTTTTTTCTTCTTTTTGCTCTTTCTTTTTGTTGTACATTTCTCTTGTTCATTTTCTTTTCTTTTCTTTTCTTTTCTTTTCTTTTCTTTTCTTTTCTTTTCTTTTCTTTTCTTTTCTTTTCTTTTCTTTTCTTTTCTTTTCTTTTCTTTTCTTTTCTTTTCTTTTCTTTTCTTTTCTTTTCTTTTCTTTTCTTTTCTTTTCTTTTCTTTTCTTTTCTTTTCTTTTCTTTTCTTTTCTTTTCTTTTCTTTTCTTTTTTTTTTCTTTTCTTTTCTCCCCTCCCCTCCCCTCCCCTCCCCTCCCCTCCCCTCCCCTCCCCTCCCCTCCCCTCCCCTCCCCTCCCCTCCCCTCCCCTCCCCTCCCCTCCCCTCCCCTCCCCTTCCCTTCCCTTCCCTTCCCTTCCCTTCCCTTCCCTTCCCTTCCCTTCCCTTCCCTTCCCTTCCCTTCCCTTCCCTTCCCTTCCCTTCCCTTCCCTTCCCTTCCCTTCCCTTCCCTTCCCCCTTCCCTTCCCTTCCCTTCCCTTCCTTCCCTTCCCTTCCCTTCCCTTCCCTTCCCTTCCCTTCCCTTCCCTTCCCTTCCCTTCCCTTCCCTTCCCTTCCCTTCCCTTCCCTTCCCTTCCCTTCCCTTCCCTTCCCTTCCCTTCCCTTCCCTTCCCTTCCCTTCCCTTCCCTTCCCTTCCCTTCCCTTCCCTTCCCTTCCCCTTTTTTAAAATCACTTAAGAGTTTAATAAACCAAAATGTTAAACAACAATAATCTTTAAACATAAAAAGGGCAACACTGTGATCTTGAAATCTTGCTTTTAAAATATTTAGTCTGCTAAATCCACATTTTGGGAACATTTCCTCATTTGCATAAGCACATTTGTGTTTGTATAAACACATTTTTGTGTGTGTGTATATAAACACACATATATGTATGTATGCATTGTACCAAGACTTATCTCTGGTTTATAGGAGCAGAGAAAAAGCAGTTGTGAGTCAAATATTACAGTTATGTGTGTATTACAATTATGTGTGGATCTGAAGGTTCTGATCTGGTTCAATAAATTTCATGTACCAACATGTATAGTAGAAACAGGTATTAAAAGAGATGGGTTCCCTTTTCAAAACCATTTCCAGCCAAAGAATAACTTTATATTCCTGTGCAGTCTTATATTTTTTATGCTACTAATGAAGTAAATTTATTGAAGCATCTTTTGGGGAACTGCTGAAGAAACTAGACTATTATCCTAGAAATGTTCAGTTCAATTAAGTGTCCCAATACTTATGTAAGCAAAAGCACTACCTATTTTTTTTCCCCTCTTGATTACATTTAAGTTAGTGAAATTTCAGTGACTCATAGTCTTAAAAATGTATAAAATGCAATTTGGGATTTTTACCACTTTTTTTTTGCCATATTAGCACAACTAATGGAATAATTTACACCAATTAATTTACTTGACAATTTTTTTTTAACCTTTTCTCTTTTTCATTACGAGATAAAGATGGTCACATAAAATCAGCAAATTATTTAATTGAATTTAACTATGTACAGTTGAATGATGTTGATGATGTTATTTTCACTTGAAACTCTAATTATGGTTTGCCTGGTTGTTTTATGTTCTAATTATCATATATATATATATATATATATATATAAAGGTGTTTTTTTCCCATACAGTCCCTAATTACAGAAATTTTTGCCTGTGGCCATAAATAAGATCAATCAGACAAGGTTAGCTTGGGCAGTCAGTGTCCAAAATGACATGATATTGTAAAACAGTGTTTTTCTTGTAATTTGATCTATTTAAATGTGATGGTCAATTTATTTAGACAACCTCATTGCATTAACTAATTTGCTGAATGATGATTCTCATGAAAGTAAGAAATCATTTGCATTGGCTTGATCCAAATACCATTGCCAAAATTAAACCTGCTCTGCAATGTCCCCTCCATTCCATTTTTGGGTTCCTTGGAGAATAGACTGCCAATTGTACTCTACTGCCAAATTATGTACAATAGTAGTTTTGTGATATGGACAAATGCCTACTAAGGACTAATTTGGGACCATTAAGCTAATTTCACTTATTACCCAAGCCAGATTTAAACCCAGGCCTTATGAAGGTGACAGGCAAGTATATTAACTTATGGTATTATGAAACTTGCTCCAGGGCAGGAAGATTTCCATAACATTAAAAAAATTATCTTAAAATTGAAATATGAATAATTTACAAAACATGAAACCTCAACTAATAGTCTCTGTTCATATTCAATATCATTGTGACCTGTAGGCTATATTACAGAAATGTGTTCTATCTGGATCCTGTCTGATGTAATACATTGAAATGTATATAGTTTGAGGAACTGTTTTGCTCTACTTGTATTAGTCTACACTGCTCACAAACATAGGCACAACCAATATACAGGGGAAAAGGATCTCAGGTCTCTCCTTTCAGCTAACTGTGATAAAAATTGGGCTTGGGAGCTAGGAGGCCTTTTCCTGGCCATACTTTTTGTTCTGTGAACTTTCTTGAAGGAAAATGTTTCAGTTTCAACAGAAAAATGGGAATTAAAAAAGCATTTTAAATAATTTTACTTGGAATGTTTTGTAACCTATCTAAAAGATGGGATGTCATAAAATCATAAATTCAAATCTGCTGTGTCAGACTTGGACCTACTGTATTGGCTTACAGCCTCCTAAGTATGTACTCTAGCTTATATCATTTTAGGTTAGAAAACACAATGATAAGAAGCAGCACATTTAAATAGCTAATGACCTTAACCATATAATCACATATTAAAAAAGCCCTGCTACTATGATCTCTTCGTTTTCCAATGGTTAACGATCTTTTGCCTCAATAACAGAATCTATAAAGATTTTTCTGAACTTTTCAAACTATTTCTTTTTTAGGCATCTAAGAAGAGCAGCTAAACTGCATAACACAGATTCATGTGAATGTAAGTACATCTGTTTAAATATGCTGCTTCTTATCATTAGGTTTTCTTACCTAAAACAAGGCACAAATATTAAAGACTTGCACCTTTTATTTTTTATTTATTTTTTAATGGAAAACTTAAGAAATGACTATATGTTACTTCCACCACAAGCTTAAACTCAGAAGACCTCACTGACTTTGAGGCTTCTTTCACCACTAGCCACTCTTTTTAACAGTCTGTATTTTATCTGTGTCTTGCGGTTTCACCCGGCAGGCAGCTCAGCCCCACACAGCTACTCACTCGCTCTCCACAGGTGGAATAGGGGGAGAGAATCAGACAGGTAAAATGCAAGAGCACATGGGTTGAGATAAAGACTGTTTACTAGGGAAAGCAAAAGCTGTGCACAAGCAAAGCAAAGTAAGGAATACATTTGCAGCTTCCCATCAGCAGGCAGGTGTTTAGCCACTTCCAGCAAAGCAGGGCTCACCACGTGTAACAGTTTCTTGGGAAGACAAACACCATCCAAATGTTCCCGCCTTCCTCCTTCTTTACCCCATCTTTTATTGCTGAGCGTGATGCCACATCGTATGGAATATCTCTTGACCAACTAGGGCCAGCTGTCCTGGCTGTGTCCCCTCCCAGCTCCTGGTGCACCCCCAATCTGCTCACTGGAAGGGCAGCACCAGAAGCAAAAAAAAAGTCTTTGTGTAAGCACTGCTCTGCAACAACTAAAAACATTGGTGTGTTATCACCACTATATTAATCAAAAATCCAAAACACAGCATTGCGTGAGCTTCTATGAAGAAAATTAACTCTGTTCCAGCCAAAACAGTGACACTGTGATGAAACTGCAGACTTTGTATTTATGTTTCTTTTTTCTACATAACATAAAGGATGTGATATTGTGTCTTTGCACATAGATTTCAATATTTCTTTTATAATTAATCAATCAATAATAAATTATTATTGTTTAATACAACGCTGACACTTAGGTAATGCTATTCAACTGTTAATATATTTTTGTTATGAAAAATCATGTTTTTGTTGCTTTTCCTAAGGAAAAGTGGGAATGTATTTTTCTATGTGGCAACAAAGTCACTAACTACTTTTGTGTAGTAAGAGGTTTATTTAACAAGACTGTTAAACAGACAAAAAGCTCTGTAGTGATAAAAACACCTAGAAGCATTGTTTAAGTGGGCTGTACAGGTAGATGCTGTAAAAAGTTTTTCTTTATTTCTTTATTACTGATGTCACCAAGGCAACTGTAGCATGATTCTAGTAATCTTTTCTTTAGGTTTTAACTGTCCCTAAAATTTGTACATGCACATGATAAGAAAGACTTCTCAGCAGGTAGGAAAAATATGTTTTCATTTGTTTTATTTTTTAAAGGAAGATAAGTGAGATGAAATAGTCTAGGAACTTTCTGACAAGAGTGGATCTTCATACCATGCTCATGACTTGTTTATTTCCTATGTGAAGACACCATGGCTAACAATAAGTACTCAAAATAATAGGTTAGGAAAGGAATGTTCTCATCCTGTGCTCAATATAATTAATGGAGAAAGAAAATATGTCCCTTGCAGAGGTTACTCAGCCCACCATGATCCCCTTTCTGTCTCCACTGACTGTAGACGGCACGTACACTGCTAAATTCATTGCTTTAATTAGCTACCTATAACTAGGCTATTGAGTTTGGGTATTTGTTTTGGGAAGAATATGCCAGGATAATCCTTAGAGGCTACAATATTTCACTATTATAGTACTTGGTTTAGTTATGGAACAATACTTAAATGTAAGAGATGCCAGAAAAAAAATAATAATCCTTGTTGCAGGGAGTAAAGTAATTTGCTTTGTGTGCGTTATATGTATACATTCATAAACAATTTGATGTGTACTCATACTCATTTTGCATGCGTTTAATTTTTCCTTAATGTTGCCATGTTGCCACTGAGAATTTTACTGTTTTTTTTGTGTGCATATTGTTTCTAATTATATATAAAAAAAAAGAATGACAAATAAAAATCCTCTTACAATCAGTGTACTATAGTCAGTGCAAAATACTGTTATAAAACTGTGGGATCAATATGATAGACTATCCCTGAGTAACTTGTAGTAATTATTAGAGCTTAATTTGAAGGAAACAAAAGTAGAATTTATCTTCTTGACTTAAAGACCAGTTCTCCAGTTACTTTTGAATTACAAAGATTGGCAAGAGCCAGTAAATGCTTAATTTAAGATTGTAATGGTCATAGTGCATGTCAAGAACACTAAATACAGCTGGATTGCTAAAGTGTGCCTCAGCTGTATTCTGATCTTTATTCAATTTGTACTTTGGACAGGTCACTGAGAGGGAGAGAAATAATGGCAATATGCTACATGGATAGTCTTCATATTCTGGAACCAATGAGGGATGAGTCTGGCAACTGGAAATAGCCTGAGCTTGTGTTCAGCTATATTACATGTCCTCCCAAAATAATGACTAATAGGAGTTTCAGCTAGTGTAGAGCTATACTGGTGTTTTTAGAGTACTGCTACAAACGTAATTTGTAAAAGCTGTGATGTGTTTGTAAGCTATGATGTCTTGTAGCTTTTTACAACAGAACTGCTAGAGATAAAACCAGAATCTAAGACTTTGTTTTTAATAGGTAAAATTTCCTAAGAAGGTGAAAGTAGCACACAGCACTTTCTTTATCATAATGAAAGGCTTTGTGAAGGAAATGGACATTTTACTTTGGGACATGTGGTTTCCACAGCTTCTTACTTTGTAACCTCTCCATGTAGGCATAGAAAACTGTGGCTTATGTGGCACGGGAAAGAATAGAGGGTCCATTATACTTTGCTTATAAATGTCAAAAAATAGCATACAGCAAAATCAAACTCCACTCACATTTCCAGAGCCAGAAGTCTTGAGCAAGGTATGGATCCACTTTACTTACTGCTTGAATAATGAGGACTACTAAAAAGTTCTACAAAAAATGTTCTATGTTTTTGATATTTGTTAGTATTTACTTTTTTGTTTGTTTGTTGGCTTTTTTAATCTGAGGGTAAAGGTAACTTCTTTACCTAGTCAGAATAGTGAACTTCCAACTCTTCTGTGAATTTATGCTTTCTAAAATGGGGTTAAAAATTTAAATGCTGGAAAAAGTAAACTTTGCTGTGTTTGAAGACATGCCAGCCTTGTAGAGGAAGAGTGATGACCTTATTAATGAGGCTGAGGGAAAAAAAAAGAGGCTAAATAAAAGATGTTTGCATAATGTTTTAATAGGCAAGTCCTAAGTAAGAGAGTGGCATTTCTTTAACCTCCTGTATTGAATAAATAAAAGACAAATTCACCTTTAGACAGGTTTGAAAACTGATTAACTTGACTATTTATTTCCTGTTCATACACTTAAGTATGTTTGGATTAAGTGGACAATGTACCTAATTAGTAATAGCAAGAAGTAGGAATAGTTTGACTCCTCTTTGGGTGTTTGTAGAGTCTGTACTACACACACATACACACACACACCAAAAAAGAAAAAAAAAAGTGCTTTCATATGAATCTGTGCAAGTTCTACTACTTTCATTATGATACGTGCATGACAGACAAGACTGTCCTAGTTTAAGAATTATTCTAAAATTGAAACCATTTAGGCTTAATAACATGTCCAAATGTATGCCAAGTGCCTTTTTACTAGCTGTTTGAAGATACACACATCTTTTCAGTTTTTATCCATCAAGAAGTTTAAGGATAAATAAATGATTTGTCTAAACTATACAGGTTCTGCAATTTAGTGATCCAAGAACAAATCTGAAATCCTAGCAATTTACTGTGACTTTCATTTATATGAATTGCTATAGCCATAATATCAAGAAGTATAGTATTTTAAGGAGAAACAGGAAAACGAACAAACAAACAAACAAAAAACTCTTCACATCTTCACATTCCTTCTCCTCTCTGCCATAGCATTGAAGATAATATACAGGACTAGAAAACAGTGGATCCAGATGTGCATTGCCACGCTATGTCACCTGAAACACGTTGCATAAATTTCTGTAAACTGAATTCAGAAAAGGGCTTTGGAATGCATGCAGAAACAGTAGATGTTAAAAGACATTTAACCGTTAAGTTGTAACACTAAAAATCCTTAAAATTACCTTACCCATAGAATTCACTGGTGCCTTGAAACTATGGATTTCTCTAACTAATTACTCTTTTGAATCTGATCTGCTAGGCTTTCTAAGAGTGTATCTGTTATGAACTAAGATGACCCTGATTCCCTCAAAATGGTGTTGTTGCTGCTCCTCTGCTCGGTCTTCTGCCAAGGAGAATTAAAAACTGTATATTTATCTGATACAACAGCAATCAGATTATTTAATCTTTCATCTAGAGGAATTCCATGCCCAATGTATTGCAAAACAACAGTGAAAAGGAAAAAAAACAGTGAAAATAAATAAAAAAAAACCTGAATATTGATCAGATATCCATGATGATGTTAATCAATGATAATCAAACTAAAAATGTCCATTTTGATAGTCAGAGATAGCTTTTCACATGCAAAAAATAATGTAGTTTTCCAGAGAGTTTAAAAACTGAAATTCTTTACTGTATTTCATGTATTGCGGTGGTTTTACTCAGCTGGGCAGCTGAGCTCCACCACAACTGCTCTCTCACTCCCCTTCCTCAAAGGGAAAGGGCGAGAAAATACGATGAAAGGTCTCAAGGGTTACGATAAGGACAAGGAGATCGCTCAACAATTATCGTCATGCGCAAAACAGACTCAGCACAGGGAGTGAGTCGACTCGTCCCCAGACTCGTCATGGGGAATGGGGGCGTTGGTCAGTCCCTGACACTTCATCTCTGCTGCTCCTTCACAGTCACCCTCTGCCCCTGCTCCACGTGGGGTCCCTCCCACAGGATGCCGTTCTTCCTGAACTGAGCCTGTGGGGGCTGCCCACATGCAGCAGCTCAAGAACCGCTCCAACATGGGTTCTTAGCATGGGGTCCATCTGTCACGAGCAAACTGCTCCAGCACGGGTCCCCACAGGCGGCAGCTCCCCCCAGACCCCCTGCTCCTGCGTGGGCTCCTCTCCACGGGCTGCAGCTCCGGCCCAGGGCCTGCTCCTGCAGGGGGCTCTCCATGGGCCGCAGCCTCCTCCAGGCCACATGAACCTGCTCCACCGGGGGCTCCTCCACGGGCTGCAGCGTGGAGATCTGCTCCATGTGGGACCCATGGGCTGCAGGGGGACAGCCTGCTCCACCAGGGGCCTCTCCACAGGCCACAGGGGAACTGCTGCTGTGGCTCCTGTAGCACCTCCTGCCCTCCTTCTGCACTAACCTTGGTGTCTGCAGGGCTGGTTCTTACTCCTTGCTTCATAGCTGCTGCTGTGCAGTAGTTTTTTTTGTTTGTTTGTTTGTTTTTTCCCTTTCTTAAATCCACTCTCACAGAGGCGCAAACAACATTGCTTATTGGCTTGGCTCTGGCCACTGATGGTTTCCTTTGGAGCCGTCTGAAACTGTCCTTTGTCTAACATGGGGCAGCTGCTGAACTCTTCTCACAGAGGCCACCCATGCAGCACCTTGCTACAAAAGCCTTGCCACATAAACCCAATACATATGTACAAAGGGATGTGACTGTGAGGGACTACATTATGAAGCTGAATTTTATAATGGAAATGAATTGCAAAAGCAATTCCACAGACACACAAACCTGAAGTATTTCAAATTATCATAAATCAATTTTATTTTTTAAATAATGACACTGAGTCTCCTATATTTCCACGGTCACCTTATTATCATCAGACTTTGGCCAGCTGTCATTCCCAAAATAGCATCCTCCTACTGTTCTAACTTTGCAATTCCAGGTTCATACTTTAGGAAGTGGCTTGGCTTTTGTATTGAAAATGCAAACTTTCTTAGCAATTCAGGCTTATGACTGATTACCATCAACATCAAAACAATTCTTTTCACTGCAAAATATTGTTTTTCCCCCAACTCATGACTAGTTTTATCAATATGTTTTAAACTGAAATATGTTATAAATTCAGAAGGAAAAGAAAAAAATATATTAGAGTAACTAAAGTCTCAGCATAGAAGAAACCCATGATTACATTTTTTTACAACAAATTCAGTTTCCACATCTCGGATGGGAGCCTGATTACTAGTATATTTAATGGAATATTAATTTATAGGGTGAAACAGTTACAGAACTCTGTGTAGCTAAACTATCCATTTTAAACTTTTCTTTATGGTTTATAAAAAAAAAATCATGCAAAATTTAGAAGTCTCATTTTTATTTAAATGTAAAATTAAAAAAAAAAAAAATCCTAAACCTTGAAATTATTATCCAAATGGAAGTCTTGTTTTCCAGTTAATCTTACCAGAAATGAGAAAGAAAAAAAGCTTGAATTTCCTGTGGATTAATGAGGAAAATTCTAGTGAAAAAGTTGTTTTGGGGGTTGTTTGTGTACTTTTGTTTTGTGGGTTTTGGTATTTTTGTTTGTTTGTTTGTTTGTTTTTTAGTTTAATATTGTGTAACTTTATAAATTTTATTTTCTCTTAAAATTATTTTGAAAAGTATTTTTTACCATGTTTCAATTATACAGCTGTGCCAAAAATGAAGTGACATGTCAGCAGCTGAAAATACTTAATTCATACCTGATACATTCTGTTGTTCAAGGAAACCTTTCAGACCCCTGAATCTGGGTAACCCACCCCAGAACATTCTTATTAAAACTCAAGCCTTTCCAAAGTAAAACATTCTGAACATGGCTTAATGCTATGCTTCTGACAAGAAAAGATGTAACATGTAATCGGTATATAAAAGATTCCAGAGATGCTTTGCCTTCTTGTTGTATTCCCTACGGCAAAATACTTTGATAACACATTTTAATTTGTTGCCTAACTTTTCTTAATGAGCTCTATTTTTCCTCTCATTTTTCGCTATGCATGATAAGACAATAGTGTTATTTTATTTGACATTATTTAAATGTCTGAATGATGGAAGAAAGGAGGGGAAAAGGGAAAAGGGAAAAGGGAAAAGGGAAAAGGGAAAAGGGAAAAGGGAAAAGGGGAGAGGAGGGGAGGGAAGGGGAGGGGAGGGGAGGGGAGGGGAAGAGGGAAATGGGGAGGGGAGGGGAGGGGAGGGGAGGGGAGGGGAGGGGAGGAGGGAAATGGGGAGGGAAGGGAAGGGAAGGGAAGGGAAGGGAAGGGAAGGGAAGGGAAGGGAAGGGAAGGGAAGGGAAGGGATAATGACAATTTGAAAGAGTTAGATCATGTAATATTCTAAATACACTACTAATTACAGACAGATGCATCCTGACTCTCAGTTTTTCAGAGGTAATTCAAATACTGACATGGTGTTTAGGATGATAACTTCAATTTCCTTTCTTACTCTCTGTTCCTACCAGTTGGCCATGATTACCGCCTGAAAAGGTATCAGGAATTTCAAATCTACAATGTTAATCAAAAGAAAGGAAAAGAAAGAGCAATATTTTGCAAGTACCTAAACTATATTGTGATTATTGTCACTGCAAATATTTCTATTTTATATTCACTTGTATTTAGTCAAAGTGAAGGAACATTGATTAAACTACTGTCCATGAAAATGGAATACCATGCCCCACTTTCACTAATAAATATTGATATATAACATCCAAACCCTGTGAAACATTTATATTTAAAAAAAGAAAAAAGAAAAAAAGAAAAAAAAAGAAGAAGAACTAAACCAAACCCAAATACAACAAGTAAACAATGCACTGCAGAGCCTTTCCTAGTTCTAGTCTTGATTTTTGGAGGGGTATATATGCATGGTAAATAATGAAAACTACTAAAACATAAATCAGGTTATGAGCTTTATAAATTCAAGAACTGTGAACCAAGATGTGATGTATTAAATGCTTATTATCATGCACTAACACTCTTCTTGAAATCAGAGGTGTTTTACTAAGTCATTGTAGTACAAACCAACTCAGGCATTTAGATAGCAATTGTTGATGATTTCAAAACACTAAAGAAAGCCTAGGAAGTCATGCAAAACACAAACAAAAAGAAAAAAGTAACAGGCTGTTTTAGAATAAGCAGTCGATTATTCTATCTTGTCCCCTGGCTTTAGCTCATATTTTTACACAATTATTTAATAATAATAATAGTAATGATAACAACAACAATAGTAATAAATGAGAACATGCTGTCCTCTAGAAGAAGGAAAATTATAAAATTACATGAAACTTTCTAAAATTTTATTTTCATTGTTATTTCAAATTCAAGTTTTGGAAGGGAAATTATTCCTGAGAGAAAATCTACTTACAAATATGGTAATTGCCATTCACTGCCACTCAGCCATCAGCAAGTGTGTTTCAAACCTTAGTATGCCCACTGCACAATATATATTTATAAATTCACTTTCCTTCCAAGCAAAAGGTACCCGCAATTCAGGTGGGGAGAAATGGTGATTCAGTAAGCCTACTTATGTGGAAGGAATACATAAATCTTAATCTGAGTCATAATTCATAAATATTAATCTTTTTTCTTTGCACAGGAAGAATACTGAACCTCAGGTTTTCTTAACTATATAAAAACAGATGGGTTATAAAATTTATGAAACTGTTGATTTAGAGAAATGATTTCTTTTCAGATCAGCTGGCTTCTGATGTTGTTTTATGAAAATCTTCTTTCACAACCACACTGATTATGAAATATCCTTTCAAAAGCTGAATTCAGTGCTTTGGAAGAATGGAATTCCCGTAAGTAAATCACCACACTAGTTTCACTAATTAACCCCAGACCTAATGGTTCCATTACTTAATGGCTTCTTATCATTTTACATGCATATTGCATATTTCTTCTTTAAAATAATGTTATAGCTGTCAATTAGCATACTTCTGATATAAAAAAATCTTTTTTTTTTCATTTAGAAATCATATTTTATTAAATCTATTTGTCATCCATGATATAGTCTAGACATTTTCCAAACATAGGCTATAATGCTTTGAAGAAAAATGCTTGTAAGTGCCTAGAGACAAAAGTACGAAAACAGACCAACTTTCTCAAATACATCTATAACTGGATATCTTATTTATTAAGAAATTTATTTGCTTTTAAAATTACAGGTACTACTTCTTCCAGTAGTGGGAAAACTGAATACAAAATAATGTAAAATGTTTCAGATTACCTTTATAATCTTTACAAATTTTAATTGATATTGTGTTTATCTCTGGTTCCAGAAAATTGGGTTGGAAGAGAATCTAATCGAAGACAGTTTTATTTAAGCTTTCCAGCCATTTTGGGGAAATACATGAGTTAGAAGATGTATCGGGGTATTTTACTCAACAGCTCTTAATTATTAGCAGATTTTAAGTATGAAAAAGTGCTTTAATTTGGACATTCTGGGTAAAAGAAAGGAAAAAAGAAAAAAGCTGAGAAGGAATACTAACTAGATGAGTCACCTACTGTAACTGCTGTTACCTCTCTTACAAAGAAGGTCTAAGAAAGCCGGGACTGTTTAACCTGAAGAAGAGAGGGCACCAGGGAGACCTTTCTGCAGCCTTCCAATACTTAAAGGTGGCTTGTGAGAAAGATGGAAAGAAACTTTTTTAAAAGAGCAAGGGTTTGTAGTAATAGGAAAAGGGGTAATGATTTTAAACAGAAATAGGGTAGATTTAGATAAGACATAAGGAAGAAATTCTTCACTATGAGGGTGGTGAGGCACTGGAACAGGTTGCCCAGAGAAGTTGTGGATGCCCCATCCCTTGAAGTGTTCAAGGCCAGGTTGGATGGGGCTTTGAGAAACCTAGCCTAGTGGAAGATGTGGCATGGAACCCATCACAAAGGGTTGGACTAGATGATCTTTAAAGGTCCTTTCCAACACAAACCATTCTATGAGTCCGTGATTCTGTGATTCGGTGAGTCCATGATACTGTCCAGCTTACTTGGAACAAATCATAAATATTCCAACTGCCTACAATTGGCTTATTAATATATATGTTAATTTATGACCTATTACAGGTCAGTTCTTATTAGGCTTTCCAGGGATTCTTTTCTGATCTAGAGTTGTTAATGCATTTTACAAATGATCTGAAGCAGTCATTCGCGTTTTTTTTTTGTTTGTTTTTGTTTTTGTTTTTTATTGCTACGGATAGGCTCCATTAACATTTTAACATTTATTGTGAGATATAATGCATTCTTCACATCTAAGTTTAAATAATCAATATTAAAAAACAAAACAAAACAAAAAAAACAGGTATAGTTCTGCACAATAGTTCAAAGTCTTCAGATCACAAATTGGGCTCTGTTAATATCAACTATAAAGTCTTAGACAGATGAACTATGCAGAGGTGCAAAAATGGCTTAAAGAGTAAATAACAAAGAGTTCAGGTAATTGTTACAGCAAGATCAGAACTGTTTGCTGTAACAATTGTAATTCATCAAAACATACCCTAATACATCCAGATGCAAGGAAGACAACAGTCAGTCAAAATTTCAGACTGATTTTTTTCTCTCTGTAGAAACATATAATACAGTTCTATGACCAAAAGACTCATTAACATAAAAGGAGAGATTTTGTAACTTTGGCTCACTATTCTACACAAATAAGATAACTCTTAGAATACTGTTTTCTCTATTGATGTCCACACAACATAATCAAGACGATGAAAAGCAAACTGAAATTTACAGAGCTCAATTTATTCTTCTTATCAAAGAAAAGAACGAATAGTGAGTTCAAAGAAGGAGATAAAAAAAAACAAACAACAAAACTTGCTTTGGGGTTGGAAGGTTGGTCTTCATATCAGTGACATAAGAGGAACCAACGACTTCAGTGTTGTGGCCAATAAAGTTTAGGTGGTCAGCAGTGAAAAGCACAATGTGGTTAGAATGGGAGGAGTACCATTACTCTTGAAATTAGTTTTAAATAGCTAACTTTTGAGGTGCTTAATCAAGCCAATAAGAAACAGTGAGATGTATCTGATACTGTTTGTTGCCTGGATGTAAACAATTCAGAGCCTGAAGCCTTTTTCTGGGCCACAGCACCATTTTGCACTTACAGGTGAATGGATCATCAAGAACTAACGTTTAGGCCATCATCATACTGTAAAATTTCAAACTTACATCTCAGCTGTATGCCTTAGCATAATAGCTGTAGTACAAGCAGTGCTCCTTCTGCATTTTAGTTTAGACTGTTACTGGATAGCAAAGCTAGAAATAACCAAGGAAACACAAGCTGCCTGATCTCCCCTCAGATGAGTTCTCCAGCCATCATTTTTAGACCAGGCTACTTCTTCCTTGAACTTCCAAATCACTTTGAGGTCACACCTTTCCATTTTTGTGAAAATATGAGCTTCAATATTTCAACTCTGTTGAGCTTGATTACAGCACATCCATTTATTTTGTCTGTTCAACATTGCTAACCACAAGAATGCCAGTGTTTTATGTCCCAAACTGATTATTGTTATTTCAGAAGAAGCACTCAGCCTACTACATACGCACAATATCAAAATGTTAGCTGAATTAGGAACTTTTGGGCAAAGACTCTTATACTCCTACAGAATTTCAAGTGCTTAAATGTGTTAGACAGGTTTTTCCTGGATTGCTCTTCTTAGTTTAAGGCTTGTAATTCCACTTCAAAGGCACTTTATTCTCCTTCAAGCCTTTGTGAAAATGGGGCTTTATAAACATTTTTTTTTGTAGCAATCCTACAACCGTGTATATAAGAAACAGCTTTGCAAGTCTACAGTTGTCCCTTTTGACATTTGAGTTTGTGCATCTGTGAATCCTCCAATTTGTTCCATACCTTCATAGGGCTTAGACATAACATGAAATCTTGCATTGCTCTTAAAATGCTCATTAAACTAGAGCTTTGCATTCAGAAAGCTATAATCTCCTCTAATCAATATCGTACCATTGCCTAAGTACTAGGTCACTGTGGTCTTTCCCGTTTTTTGCTAGAAGCTCACAACAGTGTAGTCTCCTGAGCACTGACATGTTTATGCTGATTAAAATCTGGGACTCCAAATATATATGCATCTGTCTGAATTGCAGCAGTTAGACTGGGTGATGATCTTCTCAGATTTAAACACAGCATAACCCACTACTCGATGTACTTTTGCCCATCTGTTTTACAAGAACTGTTCCTTATAGCTCCAGGTGCTTGCAATGCACACACTTAACACAGATGGCAGGAGGCATGCCTGTTGCACTGGTTATAAGTGTAACTTCCTTTGCAAAGCAAACTAGAACACTAGCTAAAATTGTCTTGGTTTTGTTTGCCTATTTATTATTATTATTACATATATATATATATAATTACATATATATACATATGCCACACTGCCCATAAAAGCTAGGACATTTGCTTTGTCTGATTTACACAGTACAGACTCTTCATGATGCGTGATACAGATAAAAGTCTTGAAGGAGATTTGTTTCTATTACACCTTAAAAATCCTTAAGGCGAAAGTGCATAACAATTGGCAACAAATTCTTACAGCAATTCCACTTGTGTCACTCATGTCTTCAAAATTTAAAAGAAAGTCAGGTGAACACAGAATCCTAAAAATGGAAGTGATTTCCCAAGTCACTAAGTCCAGTTTCTACAATTACAAGAAAACATGTCATATAATGACTTCATAAATTCCTACACTAATCGACCAAGCTGGATTGCTCCAGCACTTTTTGGATATGATTTCTCTAAATAGCTCTGCTCACTTAGCTGCCAAGTTGTTAATATCACTGGAACTTTAATTTATTGTCACATAAAATCTCAGAAGCTTACTCTAACTCCTTTCTATGAATTCTGTTTAGTCACTCTGCATTTGTATTGCCCCATGCTCCATGTATTACCCCAAAGACTTACCTGTTTCCTCTACTGTGTAATGAAGAAGGCAAAAGTGAGAGTTGCTTTAGCTTCTTAATGATTATGGCATTCCCCTTCTTATGAATAGGGCTGCTCTGTCCTTAGCTTCTCTCTTATCAAAGATCAGACTAAGTAAAGAAATTAGACCAGAAATTTAATGCATTGAAAATCTACAGACCTTCTGAAACACATGCTTGCTTTGGTAGACTACAGCAACTTGAAATATCTGTTCATAGGTATCCATGTGTATACAACTAGTTATAACTTGCTTTATTAACTATATATAAGGCATTTTTAGAATAGGACTGGCCTGTTGTCCTTCTGATACAGCCTACACTGCTGAAGATGTATTTGTTTCATAGGCAAATATTCAGCACATATGTCATGGGTCACTGTCAATGTGGCTGCCAGCTAACAGAGAACATCTCTCCTGTCAACTGTCGAGCTCTTCCCTGTCCAGGACTGTTTTGATAGATTGCTTAGGGAATGCTAATCACAAACATACAGTCTGAATGGTGGCAGCAAGATTACAAGCAAATGTGTCAATTGTTTGGGTAATTTTTATTTTTTTATTTTTTTTATTTTTTCTTGTGATTGGCTATATGATGCACAAATATTTGGGGACAGAGTAGCAGGTACCCTTGGAACTGGATAGATAAATTACTCTACTAAGTTAAAGTAGAGTCTACTATGGGCAGACATTCCTTGGAAGCTAGAAAGATAGCAACTGATGTAAAGAAGAATTACTACCACTGAGCACCAGAGATTGTCAAAATAGCTGGAGAGGAGAGTGGGTTTCTGTGATCTGCATAAATAACAAAAGACAAGAAGCTAAATAGACTGTTCTAAAAATGGTCTTTGAAAAGAATTAGAAAAACAAATTAAGGAAAAGATTGAATGTTGGATTAAAATTTTGTTTTAATTATGTCATTTTATATATATTTATATGTTAATATATACACTTTTTATGTTATTTATTTACATATTTTTTTCAGCAAAATCTCTAATCAATCCTCTGCTGCAGACTGTCATGTGGAAAACTTTTTCACATATATTTTCCTGTGTGTACAAAAATGCTTAGTATATCATATAACATAGTTTTGTAAATCCATTCCCGGTGGTGTGTATCCTCTGCAAGGATAATGTTTGGACTATAAGTTAAAAATGGTCAGTGATCAGTAGTTTGGCACTACTTAATATTAATACTAAATATTAATATTTGCAATGTACTTGGCAGTATATCTGCTACTGAAGTTTTACCTTCTGCTTGAGGTCACGTCAGCAGGAGTAAATTTTACTCAAAACTACTGCTCTACCTAACTTCAGTTCTGTCTGTGTTATCAGTAGTCTTTTTGCTTTTGGACAAACCCCCAGCTGAGGTTAGGTGGCCCCCTTTCAACTAGGATCAGTGAAATCATCCTAGCTTATGCTGGACAGGAGAGTCCAAATCTTCTCATTTCTAAGGTCTAGATTCCTAACAGGTTCCTCTAATCTTTGCTCAAAACTGAAGAAAGGATTCTTTCCTGTAACTAATCTGCATGTAGGTTCATTTGTACTCTCTCTGACAAGGCTATTTACAGTCATGATCATTATGCACATTGGTAAATTATGTGGATATTGCAGGATCAATGGCTCTAAATATAACAGGAGAATAAAAGACAATTTATGGTCTAAAAAGAGGAAACTGCTCAATTTCAAGAGTTTTTCAACAGAGCTGTAATTATCCAATTTAATATTAGAAACAATGAAAGCTATAATTGTTTTTGAAAACCACAATTTATAGGTGAATTTGCCTAGAGATTTTTTTAAAGACTTAGAAATGTTGATTAATGAAAACATATGTCGCTTTGCCCCTCCCCAGTTAAGTAGAAATATTTAAATGGAGTTAAAGAGAAGCTGCACTGCAAATTTTGTTCCAAGCTAAAATATACACAGGATTAGTATTCTGAAAGCAAATTGAATCATAATTGTTTGAGAGTGCCTTACCCCGGTAGGTATCTTTCCTTGTAGCAAAAATGCAATGTTTTTTATTCATTTTACACAGACATTCTGTTATAACCTCTGCTTAAATAAATAAAAAAAAAGTCATCTTTCTCATCGGCACCATTTTCATCCTTTGCTCTGTATTCATCCCTGCTCTCTTGAAGCTAAGATATTGAAAAGGATAAATTTGGCTTGATAGTACTATGTATAATGATGCTACTGTATGTTGCTAGGATACCATTTGGTGGTCAACTGTCTCCAGTGCAGCTGCTATTACTTGCCAGACTGACAGACATATTAGCTTTTATCCCCCCTAATGCTCGGGCTACAGAAAGTTTCCCTTCATTTTATTCCATTTTGATTTGGGGGGAGAGGTAAGCTTAGAGACAAAGTTAAGGGGGAGAGGGGGAGAGAGAGGAGAGATGTTATTATTTCATTTTACCTTCAGTCCTTATAAGTAACAGATGTCTTATCTCAATGAGTTTAACACGAAATATATACCAGTCTGTGTAAGTTTCATAATTTTTGGTACATGAGCTAATACAGGATCTAATTCAATGAGTTTTAGAGACAGCGAGAATCTTTCATGGATTTATTACACCTCCAGCAGTACCTCTTGGCTTTCTCCTAGAGGATTTTGAGGGCTAAATGCATGAGATGCAGTAAGGTGAGGTACATAGCAGTGTGGTGTAGCTGGTGGGGTCTAAAAGTTCATATACCCCAGGGATGCACGCAGAGAGAATTTGTAAGGCATTCACACTTGACTTACCCAAGAAAAAACGCATTTTCTACAGGAAAAAGTAATGTCTGCTTTTCTTTAGATAGAATTGCTTATGACACGTTGACTTTTGGGGACTATTGCTGCCTTAAGGTTAGATACTGTTTCTTGGGACTGGGGGGAAGAGACAGGGGCTGAAATACACCCTTCCCCATATGTAGTCTGCTTTCCCTTTCTGATTTATTGATGATTTTCCTGCTCCTCCTTCTTTTCCCAAGATCAAGGTAAAGGTGCAGAAAGTACAGAAACACAAAGAAGCTACGGTGCACTTGAATGTTGGTCTTCATATATTTGAGATGTGATGATTCCTGACAGCAACAGGTATTTATTTTTTGGAAAAGAAAAAAACACACAACACCCATTTGTAACTTCTTTCCTAGCATGATTTATATCAATGAGAATTTTCAAGGAACTTCAAGCTAAGTAGAACCTGAACAACCAGTCTAACACAATAAAAAGAATTTAGGGATTAAGCATTTGCTCATGAATAGTATTTCTTCATGTAATATCCGCCCAGTACAGGGAATAGCAATTGTATTCACAGCATAAAAGTTTAACTGCTAAATGGTCTTTATACAAAGACATGACGTTATTAAAACTTTTCTAAAAGCTGTTACTGTACAATACATCTCAACAACATCTGGCCTAGTGACTTCAGGTTCCTGACCATAGTCAATACAGAAGAAGATATAGCTCTAGTGTGTGATTTACAGAATCACAGAATCACAGAATCGTCTAGGTTGGAAGAGACCTCCAAGATCATCTAGTCCAACCTCAGCCCTAACACTAACAAGTCCTACACTAAACCATATCACTAAGGGCTACATCTAAACGTCTTTTAAAGACCTCCAGGGATGGCGACTCAACCACCTCCCTGGGCAGTCCATTCCAATGCCTAACAACCCTTTCAGTAAAGTTCTTCCTAACATCCAACCTAAACTTCCCCTGGACCAACTTTAGCCCATTCCCCCTCGTCCTGTCACCAGGCACGTGGGAGAATAGACCAACCCCCACCTCGCTACAGCCTCCTTTAAGGTACCTGTAGAAAGCGATGAGGTCTCCCCTGAGCCTCCTCTTCTCCAGGCTAAACAGCCCCAGCTCCCTCAGCAGCTCCTTGTAAGACTTGTTCTCCAGACCCCTCACCAGCTTTTTTGCCCTTCTCTGGACTCTCTCAAGTACCTCCATGTCCTTCTTGTAGCGAGGGGCCCAAAAGTGAACACAGTACTCGAGGTGCGGCCTCACCAGAGCCGAGTACAGGGGGACAATCACTTCCCTAGACCTGCTGGCCACACTGCTTCTTATACAAGCCAGGATGCTGTTGGCCTTCTTGGCCACCTGAGCACACTGCTGGCTCATATTCAGCTGCCTATCAACCAGTACTCCCAGGTCCTTCTCTGCCAGGCAGCTTTCCAACCACTCATCTCCCAGCCTGTAGCTCTGCTTGGGGTTGTTGTGCCCCAGGTGCAGGACCTGGCACTTGGCCTTGTTGAACTTCATACAGTTGACCTCAGCCCATCGCTCCAGCCTATCCAGATCCTCCTGCAGAGCCTTCCTTCCCTCGAGCAGATCGACGCACGCACCTAACTTGGTGTCATCTGCAAACTTACTGAGGGTGCACTTGATCCCCTCATCCAGGTCATCGATAAAGATATTAAAGAGGACCGGCCCCAGCGCTGAGCCCTGGGGGACTCCACTAGTAACCGGCCTCCAACTGGATTTGGCTCCATTCACCACAACTCTTTGGGCCCGGCCATCCAGCCAGTTTTTAACCCAACAAAGCGTATGCCAGTCCAAGCCACGAGCAGCCAGTTTCTTGTGGAGAATGTTGTGGGAAACGGTGTCAAAAGCCTTACTGAAGTCAAGGTAGATCACATCCGCAGCCTTCCCCTCATCCACTAAGCGCGTCACTTGGTCACATTTAGCTCACCTGTTTTAGACATCTGACTGTAGAACACACACTGCACATGAACGTTGCACATACTTCTCTCCAAAGATTATAAAAAAAAAGCCTGAGGTTATAGACAACTGCATTAGCCAAATTAATGTTAGCCTTTCTTGTAGGTTGCTGTCTAACTTCAGCATCTAAAAAAGTGGTATTTCATCCTCTCTGTATTCAGAGGAAAGAGAAAATTACCTTCAGAGAAGAGCTCGCTGTTACTGTTCTAGATTTTGGATAGACTTAGCATGGTATGAAATTCCCTTTAAAGATGCCTAGCATACATCTAACTATAGCGGGAACCAATATTACAATCTAGACTAAGCATCAGATTTTCAGAGGTCTGAGCTCTCAAAGCGGTTAGGTGGTATGAATACCACCCTTAATGGATGTCTATTATTTTATAAAACAGCATATCCTGTATACCATAAAAGTAACGAGTGACAAACAAACATTACTAAATTGTATAGAGGACACATGGTATTTGGAATAGCAGATGGACATCAGGTAACAGCTGATTAGGAAGTTGCTCCCTAGTGTGTTCAAATATATCTGGACAGAAGGTACACAAACAGTAACACAGCACATGTGAACTCCGTGAAAAATTCTGGCCACACACAGTGTTGCCGGCCACTCTCTGGCATTCCTCACTCCACATTCCTTTATGCCCAACACTGAATTCATGATTACTAACATCTGCACATTATACTGGCAGTGTACCATCATTTTCTGGCAGCTATGGATGCCAGCGAAAGGCTGTAACACATTGCCTAAGCCATGGCCAGTTGTTTGTGGTAAGGTCCATGCAGGCTATTCTGAGAATTTGCTGGGTTCTTGGCTAGTATAAATAAAAATGACTTAAAATAAAAAACCCAACCCAAACCAAACCAACCAGCCAAACAAACAAAAACCTCTAGTTGAGCCAGGCACCTTAAAATTTTATTGTGTTCCACAGATTTTTCTAACAGCCATTCAGATACCAGTATGCAGCACTGAAGAATTTAAAAGGCAAACTAAATGCTAACAGTAATAAAGAAGCCAAACAGTAAAATTTGTGCAAACTGTAATTCCCAGCCATTCTGTGCAGCTGCTTTTTCTGTAGAATTTTGACTAGTTCTCTAGAGGAGAAATTGAAAACAAGTTTTGGTGATATAACCCAGCTGCTTTCAACCTCACAAGCACAAAGGCAGAAATAAATCTGCCTTATTTGGCTACGAACACATGGTGATGCTTTATCATTAGGAGAACACAAAGAAGGCATTATACATCAGTAGGCAATCATTGGTCTTCATACATTTAAGTGCAATAAACACCAGAGCTAAAAGGTAAAACAGAGAAGTTTAAGGAGTCACTAATTTAAGAACACTCAAATAACTCCTGGAATCAAATGGTAATGCATTGCACACAGCTTCATGCCTTGTTCAGGAGTCTAAGCACTCTGAGTTATAAGAATGTTCTGACATTTTTTCTTGGCACATTCTATTATCTCAAAATTGGGTTTAGATTGATGATTTCTTCCATAAAAACAATTAAAAGTGTCTTTCTTGTCAAATTGACTCACCGGTAGTTTTGGGGTTGGTGTAGTTTGAAGTAAAAGTGCTTTTGTGCCTTTATTTTCCCATTAATAATAATAATAATAATAATAAAGCACCAAAAACAAAGAAAGAAACAAAAAACATATTTTCCAGTGAAGAAAAAAAAAAACACAGAAGAAAAAATATCTCAACAGGCTTGATTAGTGCAATGTCCGTTTTTGACTCTTGTGGAGTGTAGCACTTTGACTCAGCATCACCGAGGTGAATGTTGCTGCAATGCGAAGTTCTGGTGCTGTTACCTGCTGAGGTCAGCTTGACTTTCAAGAGAACACCAGAGGCAGGGAACAAGGAAGCAAGAAGTTCTTAAGAACTTCTTTGACCTGAATTTTCTGTGACAGTGATTTATGTCTATTGTTACCTTCATTCAGTGAAACAGATTTGTACCACTGACAGTACAAAAAAGAAAAAAAAAAAGCTATATCATCAATTTCTACTTTCAGTTGGACACTGATTATTACAGCACAATATGAGATGTTTATATATTTTTAAATGGTCAAGAGTAGGTTCTGTATGTTGTATAGTTCAGGCATGTCTGATCTTTTATTGCAAGTATCTCAACAAACAAAAATCTTACCTTCATCAAACACCTATGTCCTATGGTGGAGTCAAGAGCAGTTCACAGTCAGAAAATATTCATTCTCCTTAGACAGTTATTTATGTAACACTTTACTGTGGACTGAGAGTGGGATGAGCAGACAGCTGAGTCCTGAGAGACCTGCTGGTGTTGGCTTAAACAGTCAGTGCTGGCTCATTTCCTCACTTCTGGTGCAAATCCAGAAGGCTTTCCACCAGGAGAGCTCGCCCGCAGCAATTCACATCACAGTTTTTGCAATGGATCCACACTTGAACTGTTCAGATGCCACAGGTTTGCCCATCTGGTATAGTTAAACCTATGGCTGTCAATTCCACACTAAAATGCAGCAATGACTTTCTCCACCCTTGACTCTTGCTGAGCTGGCTGTATCTGATAATGTGATATATGCTCATAGCAAGGGAATATGGATTCTGGCTAAAATACTGAAACTCTTCTTGAATCGGCCTCTGCTTGAATCTCATTATTCAGCTTTATAGCACTGCTGATCCCTAGATCACATTGTTGCTGATGTTTATTTCCTAGCCTGTCACAACTAGTATCACTGGGGCTGCATACCTACCATTAGTACCTCTATACTGTGAATAAACAGTCTCTTTGTGACTCAGCTGTATCAAGAGAAAAGGCTACCATTGCCATTTTAGCCCTGTTGTCCCTTTTTCTTCTACCTGAGATTATTCTCCCCATTAGATCTCCTTACAGAAGTGCTGTTACTAGTACTCTGTAGTTTGCATCAGTCAAAATGACCTGGAACAAAGACGACCTGCTATTTGCACTGTTTAAAGTAACCCAATTTGTTTTGATTAAAGTGTCTTCAGAATCAGGCACTGAGAGAAGGCGACCTCTAACAGATGAATGGCAGTGCTCAAATTCAGGTGAGCTCTGGTGGTAGCCTAGAGCTATAGGCTAGAGAACATATAATGACTGTCCTCTATAATGACTGCTAGCTTTAAAGCAAGCCTCTTGTGTGATTTCATGTTCCTCAACACTTTTTCTTGCATAATTATCACAGGTACCTCTACACTGATAATTTTTAGCACATATTTAATGAAAAAGTCCTGACTTGGACAGTGGCTTAGTGTTTATGGGAGAGCAATACTCCATCTGCATAAAACACGTTGTCCACCTTGGAATCCATTTCTGGTTGGCATTTGACAAATTTTGTATCTTTTCTCTATAAAACCAGGGACATGTTGATGTGTGGGATGCAACAGTGCCCCAGATAGATTTGAATACCTCTGTCATGAACACAGGTACAATTCTTATGTGAGTAGTACCTGATTACCTCATTGCTCACAGGAACAAATACCTGTTACTTATGCAACACGTTTACATGGCATACAGAGTTGGTTATTCACAATAATCTTTTGTATTGCTGCTTAAAAAACTTTTGGCTACTGAGTTCACTTTCCAATACCAAGGGTGCTCTGTCTCCTTTCAGTTGGGAAAGTCAGGAATGGCACAGTTGACTCAGGTGAAAAAGATACCATAATTTCCTTTCTGTACAATGAAAAAAAAAAAAAAAAGCCTTTTTGTCAAGTTCTTTTTATAATGCTAGGCTGTAAAATGTTTCTGGAAGATGTATTTGTGGTGCAGTTTATATCCTCTTACCTGTGGCTTTTTTCATCTTCACCAAACCAAGAATTTAGCTGTCAATCTTGCACTGGTATTGTCATCATGCTAAGACTTTCTGTATTTACCCAGATTAAAGTATAGATTATTAGACAAGCACTAGCATTGAGTTTAGTTTTTGCAGAAATTTCCATATAATACTATTAGGTTGCTGAGATGTCTGTAATATCAGGTTACAAACACATATATGTCAAAAGAATAAAAACATTTCAGCAAAACCTTTCACTTAGAGTGCCATTCAGTTTTAGAAACCATCAATGGCTTCTAATTCCTTGAGATCTTTTTAATAATTGTTCAATATTAGTTTAGAGGTGCAAACAGCAATACAAAGACCACTGACAGTGTGCAGTTATTTACACAGTAAAATAGTGCATGTGTTTCCTGTTTAGTCTAAAAATAATTGGTTCATTAACCTTAACTGTACTGTTAACCTGATCACATTGTTAAGGTCAAATGTAAAAACAGATACTTTGGGGACTGTTATGTTTTTTGATGCAAAGGTATACGCATGTTCACATTTAATACTCCTCAATACATGATGTAATTACACATTCTGCAGAAAGAAGATTTTAGAGGGTGAACAGTGGCAGCAAAGCCTAAGGACAGGCAAACCAAAAGCAGTTTTTATTGTGTATGTTTGCAAATATGAGCGCTCATTAAAACTCAAGTAGAAATGTAAAGTTTAACTAGTAAATCCTGTGTGAATGCTTTTGTCACTGTGTGATTGGGACAATTTGATCCTTTGTGAAGTAGAGTTAAAACTGTTGAGTTAAAATGTTAGAAAAACAATATTTATGATAATAGATATTTAAACGGTATATTTTCTATCTCTCTTCATTGTGTCTGGCCACACAGGCCAACAGACAGCAGTCTTTTCCAGCACCCACATAAACACCAGCAGTGCTCCTATAAACCTGAAAAAAGACAGCCTGGGCCTCTTCCATCTCATCAGATTTGAAGTTAACCACTGAAACATACACATACTCTCACTCTCCTCATTCACAAAACCACCTCAAATATTAGCATGGGCTTTAAGTCTGATACCCATGCTGGACCCTGAGACCCTTAGCTAGTCACCAGCTCAGACCTTGGGTCCAGGCAAGATACGGGTTACTCATCAGTTAGTCCAGCTTGATGTTCAATAGTGAATCACACCCCAACAAACATCACACAGAGAACAGACAGCAAGGTCACACAGCAAACAGCAAGGAATGGGATTTAATAATAAGTGATAAGCTGCAGAGTTTGGCCAGAAGAGAATCACTCATTCCTCTCCATCTTCACATGCTTGTGGGTGTCACAGTTTGATCCCTACCTTTCCCCTGTCATGGCACTTTTCCTAAACATCCCACAGTACATATACCTGCAATCCCCTTAAAACATTCCATGAGATTATACAATCCCATAAACCCCAGGAAATACTCCATTGTAGGTTTGCTCTTTCCTATGAGATCCACTATTTTCTTATTACCTTCCCCTATATCAGTTTTAAATTCTAGTTGAGTATCTCAGTAGCCTGTCAATCAGTGGCCTTAGAGAGTCCTTGTTATTTATCATCAGGGTTTATATATCTGGGTGGATAATTTATTACTTTGCCTTTTTTTTTTTTTTTTAATAGCTCTTATTCATACACGCTCTGAAGCCAGATATCTAGGTATCCAGGTATCCATATATACTTACAGGAATCAAGATTGAGCTTGCTCCTGAGTTTCAATATATATATATTATACATATATATATATCTTCAATCATTATAGATGAACTTGAAGATGAACATTAGGGAATCTATGAGAATAACACAACAACTGGAAAAGATTCTCTAGTTGTATCAGCATAGGCTTACATCATATGCTCTGCATTTGAACAGGACAGGACCACACAAATTGGGTAGCTACTATGTCCCTCCAAGATATTCACAATGACAGAAAAAGTATATATGAAATATACACCCTGTCTTCCAGGGAGGTACAAATACAACTGAAGCCAGATTAAGGAAACAGTACTGTGGAGCAAGGCCAAAAAATCAAAACCAAGGAAGCAATCAAGCAAGCAAACAAACAAACAAACAAAAAACTTCACAAAACTAAACAAACCAAACCAAAAAAAAAAAAAAACACCATGAAACTAAACAAACCAAACCAAAACAACAATGACAACGACAGCAACAAAACCACCAAAACTTGCAAACCCAGATGAGCCTTGGGAGGCAAGAAGAAACAGAACCAGTTTCTTAATGACTTCTCTGTAGGGAGGCCATCTAAGGATTCAGTTTCAGGAGAGCTTGGTGAAGCACATACACTGGAGTGATACCAGGACAGAAAGTAGTTTTGAGAGGGAGCGTTATCTTCCTCTAATTTCATAGAAATCTGAGAGGGAAGTAATTCTACCTGTTATACTGAGTTCTAGGCAACCTGCAGGGTAGATGAGTTGAAAGCTGATAGCTGCTACCAGCCAATTCTTCTTCTCATAACAACCAGTTTGAAAAGATCTGCACAGGGTTTTTCATTTAAGTCTTCAGGACAGCACCTCCTTTTGTAAAGACTGTAGAATAGGACAAGGTGTCATTGGCTTCTCTGAAGAAAAATTTATACCAAATTACAAGAGAACCAAGTCAGAGTCACTCTAAACTTTTCATCATTGTCACAAATGTGTGTAGTTGAACAATGATTGATGAAATAGTCTCCTCTGAACTGTCCGTGCTAAAATAACTGATCAGACATAGTGCAAATATTGCATCTTATTCCAAACATGTCTTTCCTAAAATATTTGTGTGTCCTGTTTTACACCTCTTTTGGGGAAGTGCATTGGTGGAGCACACAAAGGTGAAGAAACGTTCTGTGAGGGTAAAAAGAATTAATCACAACACCATAACCAGTGAAAATCCTGAACAGGCTTGAAGGAGGGTATTGCAAAGTGCAGTATCTGTGGATCCATTATGTATGCTACAGGATATGGCCAAACTATTAGGCACTTTGTACTGCATGTTAAAACTAGAATGCAAAGCAGATGGGGCACATGCATTTGAAGTTCATGTTGTTAGCTTTCTGAAGGAATTTCTAAACTCTTCTGATTACAACGTCCTTGGAACAGGAGGGATTTTTCCACATTAGTGGGGGGAAAAAATGTCAGGAAAACTGTAGAGTTAAGTTCATGAGTATACAATCCCCAGTTATAGATGCTGAAATTGTGAAATTAAATTTCATTATTGAGTTCCAATACTGAGTCTTATGAACCTTCAAAGCCACATGGTGCAGAACAGAAGGCAAATTTGCATCAATTAATTGTTTTATGAAAACCTGATAAAGAAGTGCTCTCCTTGAAACACTTAGATTAATGAACCTAAATACAACACGTGCATATATCTGTGTATATAGCACTATATTAGAGGATATTAATGGCTGCCATCAATCACAAATCTGGTTACAGTTAATATATGAACTACCTTCAATGAGTCTAAATGAAAGAACTGTACAATGCTTCTTTTCTGTAGGAATAAAATAAAAATAACATATTTGCAGCTAAACTCCACAATCTTGCAGTTGAGCATCTTGTCTAAATTAATTGCTCAGATCTTTCTGTAAATAAGGACAAAAAAAAAAAGACAGTAAATCTCAGGTAAGACGGGTAAGAAGTGTTACATTCCAAAGTACCTGTTTGTTGTCTACAAAGCTGGGATTCCTAGCCACAGGTGGTACTCAGCTGTCTGAACTTAGATAGATGTCTAGAAATTAACTGACTAAGTTTATGACAATTATATGAATAGTTAGGTCAGTTAAGTTATCATGAACAAGGAGATTTCAGCAGAGATAATGATATAATGAATTTTCTTTTTAATGAAAATAATCTGACAATGACATACTGCTGCTACTTTTGTGCCTGTTACTAGGAAAACCTAGGAACTGATAGCCTTTGTCTATTGTCTGAGTCATTTTATAAGAAATTTTTGGAAGCTGTCTTTCCTCCCCAATACTTCTGCTTTTTCCTCATGTATTCCCAGCAAAAATGCTCCATCAGAATGAGATAAAGTGAAGCAGGCACTGCCTAGACACCTTGAAGTAAATTCTACCTCCTCCTCTTTCAGTCAGTCCAGCAGTACAAGCCTCATAGAATCATAGAATGGTTTGGTTTGGAAGGGACCTTGAAGTTCATCTAATTCCAACCCCTCTGCCATGGACAGGGACAACTCCCACTAGATCAGGTTGCTCAAAGCCCTGTCCAACCTGGCCTTAAATGCTTCCAGGGACAGGGCAATCACAACTTCTCTGGGCAACTTATTCCAGTGCATCACTTCACATAGTGAAGAATTTCTTTCAAATATCTAATCTAAATCTACCCTTTAAACTCTAAATGGTTTAAAGTGATTACTCTTTGTACTATCATTATCTGACTGAGCAAGAAGTTGATCTCCATCTTTTATAAGTTTCCTTTCAGTATTGAAAGGCTGCAATGAGGTCTTCCTGGAGCCTTCTCCTCTCTAGGATGAACAACCCCAACTCCCTCAGCCTGTCTTCATAGGGGAGGTGCTCCAGCCCCTTGATAATCTTTGTGGCTTTCCTCTGGACTCTTTCTAATACTTCCATGTCCTTCTTGTGCTGAGGACCCCAGAGATGAATGCAGTACTCCAAGTGGGGTCTCATGAGAGCAGAGGGGTAGAATCACCTCCCTTGACCTGCTGGCCACACTTTTGATGCAGCCCAGGATACAGATGGCTTTCTGGGCTGCAAGCACACATTGATGGCTCATGTTGAGCTTTTGATCAATCAACAACCCCAGGTTCTTCTCCTCAGGGCTGCTCTCAATGCATTTTCTGCCCAGCCTGTCTTTGTGCTTAGGATTGCCCCTACCCAAATGCAGGACTTTGCACTTAGCCTTGTCGAACCTCATAAGGTTTGCACAAGTCTCTCTCTCAAGCTTGTCTAGGTCCCTCTGGATGGCATCCCTTCCCTCCAGTGTGTTGACTACACCACACAGTTTGGTGTAATCAGCAGACTTGCTGAGGGTGCACTCAATCTCACTGTCCATGTCACCAACAAAGATGTTAAATAATGCCAGTCCCAATACTGACCCCTAAAGAGAACCACTCATTGCTGATCTCCACTTGGACATTGAGCCATTGACTGTAACTCTTTGAGTTCAACCATCCAGCCAATTCCTTATGCACCAAGTGGTCCATCCATCGTGTTTTATTTTTATATAGTATCAGGAAGTTTTAGGCCATTTTTTGTTATCTGCACTAACAATCGCTACAACAAAGAGACCTGCACTTTAAAAAAAATATTTTGTATGTATATTGTATATATATGTGTGTTTGTGTGCATATATCTGTCATATTATCATACATATGCCTAAACATATATGTGTATATATGTATAAATTTCTATTAAAAACATTTTTTTTTTTCTTTAAATCAAAGCAGAAGCAATGCGGTAAATTACATGATCAGTGCACTACAGAAGGACACTAAATTATTGACTTCAGAGACTTCTGGCATACTTTTGCTTCTAAGATGAATTTGCTTACACTGTTTACCCCCTCATGGTGCTGTTTATTCTGTTTATCCATAACATAATTCTTTGGATACCAAGGACTGAATCTTACTTTTACTTTAACTGAAATTTAGAAGTACAAGTTCCTACACCTGTATCTGAGTTAGTCATTCTGACAGAGAAATATGAACAGCTCAGAGGTAGATGTGCACTTAGCAAACACCTACATCTAATCACATGACCTTGGTTTCAGGTGGTAATACTTGAGCTTCAATTATTTATTAAAACAGATAAACTTGAGCTAACTGCCTTGCTAGCAATCTGTTCACAGGTGGAGGTAAACAGCGTGCTGTAATGCATGTACCTCCTAAGATGTTGGAAGACAACATACAACAAACCTGAGCGGCAAGAGCAGAGGGGCAGTAAAAAGTTCCCAGTGGTTTATCAATAAACAGACATTTACTTTGTTATGTGAAAGATTATTCGTTGGGATTTCAAAAAGAATTTGTTAATGTTGTATGAATAATAAACTGAATATTTATAAGCAAGTATCAGTGACACAGCTTTTCTTTAATCAGTCTCATGAAATAACCAAATTGGGAATGATATTGCAATAACTTTTTTCCAGGTCTTTCCATCTAATTAATCATTTTCCAAAAACTGCAATAAAATGCTACTCTGCTAGTCACGCTGTCCAGAAATCAGTCCAATAGTGTGTCACTAGACATCTTCTATGTTATTCTTCTCTCTTCCATGCAGTGAAACAAATTTTGGTTAGACAGTGAAATGAACTATACATTGATAAAGATTTACAGTGAGAGTTATTAGCCTTATTTTTCCCCATACCAGATAAGTTGGTACACTTCCATAAATTGCACAAAATTACCTCCTGGCAAAATATTAGTTTCTAACTTTCTTTTTCTGTACAGATTTAAGAATTGGATTATGACTGAAGTGATAGCACTCCTATATGACTGTCAACATTTACTCTTTATTCCAGGTAAATTAATATTTTCTTGGACTTTCCTGTATGTTTGCAGATGTATTCTTTTTCAGAGGGTAATTATTCTATATAAAAATGTATGAGATGTATCAATAATTGTGACCTCTCTGTCACTAGCCCTTGATGATAAATTTCTTGAATGAACTCCGTCAACAGGTTGGAACTGAAGGAGGCTAAACCTTGTGGAAGGAAATCTATCTCACGGTGAACTGTGCTTAGAGCTTGCTTATTACAAGACATGAAAAATAAATGGTTTGAGCGTGAAGCACATTTTTTCACCCACAGAATGACTTGGGGCGTAATGGACTGCATTCAGAAATTTCAGTTATTTTAGTCAATCTTTTTTGTATTTGCTTTCATTTTCTGCCAAAATATAGTCCTATTTTTTCAGGCATTAACTTCTACTTTTAGTCAGAAAATAACATTTAGAAACACAGTGTTTTTCACACCTTCTAGCTTAAGCCCTAGCGCTTGTGTTGCATCTTTGTCCACAACACAGAGTAAGATTTAATATACCAGGAAAACAACTTTATGTACTGGCAAAACATCACTTTGTGGTTCAGTGTAATATGCATAGGGTTTAGCCTCAGAGGATTCAGTGACTAAAACAGTAACAGAATGGGATTATTACTTACAAAGAATACAATTAATGGCTAAGCACAGGAACCATTGGAAATGAACTACTTTGTCTCTGCATAGCCCAAAATGAATTGCAGAAGAAAAAGAAAGGGGGACAGCATAGTTTTTTTAACATCCCCCGAATCTCCCATCATAAATACTAGCTTGGGGAAAACACAGTAGAGTGGTAAGTTGTCTCTATCTAATCAGATCACTAACTTGAGTTCATACTTCACAACAAACATTAAAACGTAAAATAGTTTTCTCATACAGCAATTAAACAAAACAAAACAACAAAAAACACGATTACTGTATATCAGGAACTGTTGACACTGTTGTGGGTGGAGAGATCTAGACAAATAAGAGAGCTGGGCAACCAACAACAATACAATGTTTAACAAGAGTAAGTGCTGTATTCTGCACCCGAGAAGGGGCAACTCCAGATATATGTACAGATGGGCTGATGAGAGGCTGGAGAGCAGACCCATAGAAAGGGATCTGGGGGTTTTAGTTGCCAGCAAGTTGAACATGAGTCAACAGTGTGCCCTGGCAGCCAGGAGGGCCAACTGTATCCTGGGGATGATCAGGCACAGCATTGCCAGCCGGTCAAGGAAAGTGATTGTCCCACTCTGCTCTGTGCTGGTACAGCCTCACCTTGAGTACTGTATGTGGTTTTGGGTGCCACAATACAAGAAGGACATAAAACTATTAGAGAGTGTCCAAAGAAGGGCTACAAAGATGGTGAAGGGTCTGGAGGGCAAGATGTATGAGGAGTGGCTGAAGTTCCTTGGTTTGTTCAGCCCAGAGCAGAGCAGGCTGAGGGGAGGCCTCGTGGCGGCCTGGAGCTCCCTCACGAGGGGAGCAGAGGGGCAGGCGCTGAGCTCTGCTCCCTGGGGACAGCGACAGGACCCGAGGGAACAGCATGGAGCTGGGACAGGGGAGGGTCAGGCTCTGTGTTAGGAAAAGGTTCTTCACTGAGAGGGTGGTCGGGCACTGGGACAGGCTCCCCAGGGAAGTGGTCACAGCACTGAGCCTGACGGAGTTTAAGAAGCATTTGGACAATGCTTTGAGGCATATGGTTTGATTTTTGGGTGGTCTTGTGTGGAGCCAGAAGTTGGACTCAATGATCCTTGTGGGTCCCTTCCAACTCAGGATATTCTATGATTCTGTGATTCCATGTAAGACTGAAGTACCACCCATTTCAGATCAGAATCATTATCAGGGAAAAGGAACAAAAAAGGTAGCAAAACATTCCACACTTATTCAGAACCGTAATTTCAGACATTCAGTTTCAAACACCTTTTTCCATTTATTAGAAATTCGTTAATCATTCAATACATTACTGATTGCAATAAAATGTGATATAAATCCTACAGTAACACTAAAGTGCATTTCATTAGTGTGAATATGTGTGCATGTCCTTGTGTGTTTGCACTCACAGAATCCCCTAAAACATGTGAATTTATTTCTGTAATTTAACATTTTGAGCTAAATTGCCTCTGATATCCTTAGGAGTCTTATCATTTAACACTTCTCAAGTGATAGCCTACTTTCAATTCTAAAGATGTTTCCAACATTATAATTTTCTTTTAAAATTGATCTGAGTCCCTTCTGGGAATAAATATATGTGATTCTTTGTTTGATTTGAAAATACTGTGTTCATCTGATCAAACACTACAGTAAGAATTTTAATGAAAACTGACATTAAAATGCATAAGGAATTTTTTTTTGAATCAAATTTTAGTCTTTATCTGATACTTAATCCAAAATGCAGAGTACAAAAATTAGTTACAGAAATAGTCAAGTAGTAAATAAAAATTGTACTGTGTGATATTAATGAACATAATTTCCAAGTTAAAATGTAAAATGTTTAATGAATTTTCTAGAGCTGTTCCTGTTGGAAAATGTATTTATGAAGGTCGTCAAGGGAAGATCATCTTGGATAAATTGCTGATAACAAATTGCTTGCTCATTGTTACTATTTAGGAATTGGCAGTAACAGCTCTTATCTTGGTTGTATTGGGGTCCATCCCCACCAGAACTTGATAAAGCTCAATAAAATCTTTCTGAGTCATATTTTCCTCTTGTGAAAGTGCTGATGGTATGCATCAAGCCTGACACCACAACATGCTGAAACAGTAGGTACTGTCCCCAGCAGGATGCTTATTGTGCCTGCATAGTAGCTGTCAGAGGGGATCTCCCCATTTGCCAGCCAGAAGCGAGCATCCTGTTTGCCTTAGTTCATGACAAATGGGCTCAGAGGAGCTGGGAACTTGAATGGTATCAGTGTGCAATGTATATGTGTATGTCTGTGTGTATGCCCATTTCAGAATACAAATCTTAGAATATAAGATTGCTATCCACTCACTATATCCATCCTGCTGAGCAAATGCATTTTTGATTACATGTCACTGAGTGGTATAGTTCTGTTCTTGCAGCGACCCCACTGAAAATCCCTTGCGGCAAGCAGTGTACAAGACTAATGGCCTTTTTTTCTGTCTTCTAACCTATGGCATCTAAATGCTCTTGTCTTGTTAGCATTATTTTAATAATGAATAACCAGTACATTTCTTGCTTAGTACAATATTGTTCTCCTAGACCTCCACTGAGTTATTTGCCTATATATCACACACATAAACACGGGCACAGAGAGAAAAATCTACTCCAAAATTTTCTGTTGAAATCCCCACTAGCTAAAATAATCACTAGAATTACCACTGGTAATATGAATAAATAGCTTTGATAATTCCTTTATACTTACTAACATGAAATTGAAGACATATCTCTTTTACACCCCTTTCTCTCACCTCCGTAACTTCCTTGCTTGGAGCCTGTGGTGATACTTTTAAAACTTATAATTCTATTACTGTTCTACACATCAAGTAAGATACTTCATTAAATGCAGAAACTTTATTATGGTTTGTCTTAACTAAAAGTTTTACAAAAAGTTATAGAAACAATATAACACTCAGTTCAGTTTGTTGCTCACTTGAAAGCACTTATTTGTCGTGTCACAACAACAAAAACTATAAGTTAACGTTCCCCGAAGATAATGTTTATCATCCAACAAATGTCCTTTTTTTCCAATAAATTATTAAGATGAGTTTACATTAAGACTTTATCTAAGTTCTAGTGGATACAACCACATTTTGATTAAGCTTGAGCAAGTGTTTCTGTAAAAGTGTGGGCTTTTTTCCTCATTGTTTGCTAGCATCAATAATTTGATTTTGCTTAAAATTCTGCATGAAAATTTTGAACACTAGTTGTCCTGCAGTGTAGATTTGATGTTTATCACCATCTCCTTAGTAACTATTACAGGTCAGCTAAATAATATCAGTGTGCCTGATACACTGAAGAGGGTGGCTGTTACCTTAAGATGCATGGCTATTAAAAGAATTTTAAAAGAGGAGTATGCCACTGAATCAAAGGTCCATCTGTCATGGTATCCTGTTTCTGGCACTGGCCAAGAGCAAATTTATGTGTAAGAATACAATTATAGGGGCAACAGCCAAGTGACTGAAGTGATGCAAATAACTGGCCTGCTTCTTTTTTTTTTTTTTTTCCTATTTTTTTCTAATTCCTTGTTAAAATAAATAAATAAATAAATAAAGGAAGACTTGATAGGTCAAGAAAAAAAAATCTATTTTTTTTCTGAACACATCGTATGTATTTACACACTCACATGGCAAACATAGCAATCATACACAAATACATGGAGCTTGTATTATTTTTATTTAGCTTTTAGTCAAATCTTTAGCTTTAAATTTTGGCTAAACCTCAGCTTTCTTTCATGCAAAAGTACCCATTTTTAACACTAGGAAATATTTTAATTTTATTCCCCATATTTTCTCTCTTTTTCAGAAAGAAATGCAAAAATGTTACATTTTCAGATGTCTGTCTTAACTGTAATTCTTAACAGAAACTACTTGTGAGTATAAAGTATTTGGGAGTAGCCTGACATCCTATGAAAATATTATAGCTCTATCAGAATATTTTTTTTTGTTGAAACTAGCTTTCTCTTCCTTCACATTATGCAACATCTAGAATGCACACATGCAGTTTGTCATCAAAATGCGACAGCACTCACTTGTTTAGCAAAGTTGGCAACAGAGAAAATATTATGCCAGTTCTTTAAAGCCAAAAGTCCTTTCCTTTCCACTTACACATGCAGTTCAAGTTGCAGTCACATAATTGGGTCTCAGATACCTGAGAAATTGCTTCTCTCTCTCTCTTGAATCCCCATACCCAAGTTAAAAACTACTATTAAAGGTCACACTTTCATTCCCCAATTGCTTTTCTCTCAGAATGCTTCACCGTGGTACCCTAGTAATTTGCTTCCTTTTATCTGTTGATTTTCAAGTGTGTTAAGTCCGAGTTAGAGAGTAGAGAGCTAACCTCTTTCCCAGGTTTTTCTTCTGGGTGAGTTTTGGCTGACTTAAAGTGGTTTAAAAATGCACTCCAATATATCATATTTAATTTAATGTTGTATAATGACCAATTATACAGTTTTGTATAGTTATTGGTATTTTCCACTGTCTGTCCATGCAAGAGGACTCTCTTAATATGTTTATTGTTTACAGCATCAAAACAAACAACAAAATAAAAACAAACAAACAAACAAAAAACAGAGAAGCTGAAGAAATTTATCTTGTTGGGTTCCTCTGTGGAACTCAGCTGGAACTCTGCTCTTTTCAGCAGGATGTGAATGACAACTGAGTTGCACAGCAGATGCACAGACAGACAGCTTAATCTCATGCCTGATGTAAACTAAGTCTACATGCCATCTTGAAGGAATTCTTTCTCTTCCATAGTTTTTGCCATCAGTAGTTTATTCATTGCATGTGTGTGTATGTATTGCTCATGTGGCGAAAATAATTTCTTTTGAAACATCAGTTCACCAAAACTAGTGTGTTGTTGTTGTTGTTTTTGTTTTGTTTTTGTTTTCCCAGAAGTAAGCAAACTTTTATACTACCCAAGCAAAATAAGTACATATTAGGAAAACTGGGTATTTAATATTCTGAAAATCAGGTGCTTCCACCACTGCTGATTTCTGTTGCACTTTACCATGATCTGTGTCATTCTTAGTTTAAATCTCTCCTCATCACATTGACTAGCCTTTTGCAAAGGTGATCTTGGCGCTACTTTGTCAGGCAGATCTTCCTTCCACCTTCCAGTGCTCGATTCTTAAAGTGGGTCCCATGGTTGTTAAAGCCAAATTCCTTTCAACATCACCAGCTGCACAACCAGATGTTATTCTGCAGGTGCTGAAATTAATATAGTTGTATGACTTTGGTGTGACAGGGCTCAAAATCTGCCAGAGTTCTGAGGTAGTTCTGTTTAGGTTTTCTCCAACCCAGAGAAAGGATGATTTTTAAACTTAGTTGTAGTTTTGCTTTAGTAGACTAAAAAGTAATGTCTACTACATTTCGTAGACATATTCTAGCCTGTTAGACTAGAATATGCAAGTCTGAATAAAGAAAGCCTACGGTTATGCTTGCAGTAGTAAAATAAACATTGCCAGAGAGATCTCCTGGGCACCAGAACTTCATTGCCTGTGCTGTTAAATTGTTAAAATGGTTTCTAGCATGCTTTTAACCTGGGAGAATAAGCTGATATCCTCCCAGGTTCCTAGTGAGATTTGGGATTTAGTACAAGCCAGACTCCATTCTCAATAGGTAGCATAGATTCAACCACCATGTTTTGGAAGCTAAGAGAGTGGAATAGTATACTTAGGCATCATTCCATGCTGAAGAATAGTTTGGGAATATTTTGTTTGCTGGTTTGAATGAGTAAATGTGATTAGGAAAAACAGAATAAAACAATAATAATTATTATTAACAATAATAATAATAGAAACTACTTTGCCAGCTGTGCCCTTAAAAACAGGTTCTGGTTTTCAGTCCAGCCACCAAAACACTTTTTTTTTTTTTTTAATTATTATTATAAGAAAATATATTCACTTCTTTCTAGTTCCAGGGAAATTCTCCACATTCTCTAGCTGACCACTTCTCCAAAGCATTTTCTCATCTCATGCATAAAATGTGAATTTCCAAGTCTTTCTGTGAGTCTTTCAAATCTTTTCTGTTTGGGTGTGCTTAGTTAATCTTATACACACATTCCTTTGTTTTATTTGTTTATTTATTTTTCCTCTGGAAGGTTCGTCATGTGTCCCAGGAACTTCTTAAAAAATTATAACCTAAGAACATATACACATAGGATAAACTTCCTTAAATAGGGCATTATGCCCAATTTAATTAGCTGAATTCTGAGCAGGACTAATTAGCTTGGGTGGAGCTCCTTTGTGAAGGTTGTATTTTCTTCAGTTTTGAAAAAAAAATGTCTGCTATGTGTCTTTTAATCTAGTTAAAATATATAATTTATGTTTTTTTTTTTTTTTTTTCTCCAGACGTGGTATTTCCTGCTCTACTTCCATTAGACATTTTAGAATCAATCCAGTTCATGTGAAAAGCAAAGCACAAAACGTGCTGGCAGGACATTGAAGCAGGTGCATAGACACTGTGCTCCATCATGTATGACTTTGCAGATGAGAGACTAGACTTTGTTAAAATGATTATCTGTAATCCTAGACATTAAAATGGGGTAGTAGGCCAAATTTTTTTTTTCTCGCTCTTGGAGAAGAATCTTGTTAGAAACTAATCCAATTTATAGATGGGTCATTTGTGGGTCATTCCCATAACTGTGGGTCTGGATTTTTGTGACAGATGGATGAGTTGACATTCTTAGTAGGAATTGTGCTCCCTGCAAATACATTAGGATACATACATGGTATTTTGCCTCTCTGAAGTCATGAACGTCTGTTGGGATGGCATTTTGCCTACTCACAAGTCAGCAGAGAAGTCAAGCAATGGTATGTTTATGCGGACAGTTGGCATTACCCTGCAAATGTCACTTTTTTCATTCTGTGCCAGTACTACATATTGGCACCACATGCTTCTTTACACCTAATTACATGAGTTGATACTTACATGACAGAACTGAAATGGTTGATCTGAGAAGGAGGGAAAGAAAGGTTGAAATTTATGGTTGCTTTTACGAATACAAATAATACGTTTGTAGACTTGTTAGAATGTCAATACACAGGAAAAGTCATGACCCTTCCACTGTCTCATGTTCAAGTCATTTTCCTAAAAAGTAATGATCGTCAGTGTCCCCCATTTTGGCAGAGATGAATATCTGATGAGGCTAAGTCCTTCTACTAAGAGGTCTGTACTTTGCAGATGCTGAACTCTTAAGGGGGTTGAAGGTGGTAATAGAAATATATATATATATTAAGAAAAAATAGATTAAGACTGTTTATCTGTTGCAAAATCCAATAGAAATAAAATGTGAGATATAAAAAAAAAATACACTTAAATATAGAACACATAATGGTTTGGGACATCTAGAATTACACTTGTTCTTTTCCAGAGCTCTTTTTTATCTCATCCATGTACAGTCCTGCAGGTAACAGGAAAGAACTTAAAAGCAATTCTGCTACAGTTACCTCTACTCTTACTGGTACAGCTGCAAGTCAGCATCATTATCTTTCCCTTTCTTCCTCCTTTTCTTACCCTTCTTGATCTTCTTTTCTCTTTCCAATACTGGCACAGTACTTCTACCATTTACACAGTGCTGGTGGAAGTGCCTGAGAGATTACGATCCAGTTAAACAGGCTTATTTTACTGAAAACTAAACCAACAAATAAATAGCAGATATTTTTCTTTTGGATTGGGAAACTGTGGATCCAACAGGTACCCATAATGCAGCAAGTATGGGTAGAGGACCTCTATACATTTTGGTATCAGTGAGCCATTAGATTAGTTCAGCAACTCATAGAAACACAATTTTAGGTTCATCCCTGTAGACTAGTGGCTTTGGCTTTTCATTTTCGAAGGCAGTTGACATTTTGGAGGTTAACTGATTGGGACTGTTAATAAGATGCCCACTTTATACTGAGTATATCTGCCAAACAGCCTCACAGCTTCGTCACAATCAAGTTATTTTCTTCCCTTGAGCCTATAAAGACATGAAAGTTCTTCCATATTCTCTAGAAGAAGACTAAAGAACAACAGGTATTGCAAGAGAAGACATGTAGGACATAATTTGCTCACAACAGAGACAGAGAAGTCTTAAATAGCCTGAACATAACTGATAAATACAGTTAAACTGGCTTGGATGCTCATACCTGTAGCACTTCGGCTAATTCTGCAATGAAGAGATACTCATACTTAATATAGGTGAAATAATAATATAAAAACAACTGAGTGATCCAGTTGCTCAAAACTTGCTTCCTTTCAACTTTACTAAATTATTGAATCCTCCCAGTCCTCCCAGAGTAATCAAAGGAAAGTAAACAGGATTAAGGAGCATGGGTTTTACCTTTTCTCCTTTACTAGTTTGTAAGATTGATTGCCCGCACAGAAGAAAAGAATAGCATACTACAAAATGGGAGAACTGCAAAAACATACTTTCTCCCATAAACATACATTTCCTCTCAAAAGCTCGTTGTTACATATAGGTATTCTTTCTAAAAGTTGTCACTAACAAATTCTCTTTGATGTAAAGGTTAAATTGTATTTTGAATGAAAGCACTTAAAAGGGCTTGCAAGCAGTGACAATATGATTTTATCTTAGAGATCTTGCAAAAAGTTAATATGTCTGTTCAAAAAAAAAACGACTGCTGTTGTTTAAGAAGGAACTAGTCCTCATCCACTAAATAGCTCACACATCACCCACATTCTTGGAGACTTTGATTTATGCCTAATGACAGACATCAACTTGTGTGCCCTAATGGGGAGTTTAATCTAAATTAGTAGCTCAGGCTTTCTTGATAGTTGATAAAGAGAATGAAATACTTCCACGTGGTGATTCAGATGGAAAGAATCACCTTCTAAAGTTGTCTCTTTCTCTTCAGTGCCTGTGTAGGAGTTCTGGGCCTCTTGTTTTGGCACTATAGTGCAATTAGATAGGGTAAATGTGGGTATGTTTCTGGGTTCATTCTTAGTTCAATTCAGTATAATTAAATTGAGTTTGCCTAAATGACTTGTACTGCTTCCTTAAAACAATCTGGTTTATATGGCCAGAAATGGGCCAGCAGTAGTCATGCATCCAGTTATCACATCTCAAGCACGGAGTGATAGCTAACAGCTATGGAGCTGCTGTCTGCTGAATAGCTCCAGCTGTTCTGTAAGACAGCATCTGGCTACATCCCAAATAAAAAAAAATAATAAAAAAATAAAAAAATCAAGGAACATTCAAAGTCTTTTCCTTAAGCAGTTACTTTGGGGCATTATTTTTGTAAGGTGTTATAATATATACTGTTAAAAGTCATTATTTTTATAAGACGCTTAATGTTTGTTACTTAATTTCAAAAGTCTAATAAAGCAGAATTAAAGATATATGCTTTTTTTTTTTATAACTGATTTTGGTACAGCTTTATGAGGTGAACTAGGATATTTCTGATTAAGAATAAACGACAAATATTCACCCTTTAAAATATTTTCTATGTGGGTCTGTGCAAACCTCATAAAGTTCAACAAGGCCAAATGCAAGGTTGCGCATCTGGGTAGGGGCAATCCCAAGCACAAATGCAGGCTGTGTGGAGAATGCACTGAGAGCAGTCCTGAGGAGAAGGATCTAAGGAGAAGGTGTTGGTTGATGAGAAGCTCAATACGAGCCGGCAATGTGTGCTTGCAGCCCAGAAACCAACCGTATCCTGGGCTGCATCAAAAGAAACATGGCCAGCAGGTCAAGGGAGGTGATTGTCCCCCTCTACTCTGCTCTCGGGAGACCCCACCTGGAATGCTGCATTCAGCTCTGGGTCCCCCAGCACAAGAAGGGCATAGACCTATTAGAGTGCCACAGAGGGCCACAAAGCGCCACAAAGAAGATCAGAGGACTGAAGCACCTCTCCTAAGGACACAGGTTGAGGTAGTTGGGGTTGTTCAGCCTGGAGAAGAGAAGGCTCCAGGGAGACCTTATAGCGACTTTCCAGTACATAAAGGGGGCCTACAGGAAAGTTGTGGAGAGAATCTGTCAGGGAGTGGAGCAATTAGACAAGGCGTAATGGTTTTAAACTGAAAGAGGGTAGATTTAGATTAGGTATAAGGAAGAAATTCTTCACTCAGAGAGTGATGGGGCACTGGAACAGGTTGCCCAGAGAAGTTGTGGATGCCCCATTCCTGGAAGTGTTGAAGGCCAGGTCGGGTGGGGCTTTGAGCAACCTGATCTAGTGGGAGTTGTCCCTGCCCACGGCAGAGGGGTTGGAATTAGATGATCTTTAAGGTTCCTTCCAATCCAATCCAAACTACCCTATAATGTATTTCATTGCAATAATAATTTATTTTAAAATAACTGGTTATAAATTACTTCAGTAATAGTTTTGCCTAACTTTTCTGTAAGTGTAACAAAAGAAAGAAAAAAAAATACATTTGCACAGGTAAGTATGCATGAAGTTTCTGAAGATTTTCTGTATTTGTGAGAATCAAAATTGGGGAAAATGTAGCTATCTAAATTGAGGATTTAGAGAAATGCAAAGATCAGGAAAAAAAAATATGTTGTTTTGTAAGAGAACTATGGAAATTATAGCTCTAAAACTGCACAGGAGACCAGGTAAGAAAAATGGGTAGGATGATAATTAATGTTTTAACAGGATGCACTGACAAAATATAAGCTGCACTGGTTTCTATTTGCTCCCTTTGTGTTTCCTATTAAATTCTGGGGAGCTTTCTAGCATTTACATATATAGAAATAAAAACAGGGAAGTGTAATAATACCCAATATCAAAACCAGAGAAACCCAGTTTCTAATGATGTTATCCTTTTGAGATATAATAGCGATTTCAGTGGATTTACTTATGTCCTGCTCTGCTCTCAGAGCATCAGGCTGGCATTTTTTTACAAATGTCACTTGGAAATATGCTCCTCTTGTGACCTCCCACTTGGTATTACAAGTGCCCCAGAAATCTTCTAAAGTGAAGCAAGTTAACTACTGCAAGGGCTGGAGGGGAGTGAGAAGAATGACATTTTAAAGAGCAAGAAATTTTTTACAACAAATTCTGATTGTGACAAAAGCTTCTGGACCAGAATTAAGGAGGACGCTTCGACAAGTCCAGCTGCATTTTTCTAGGACTTGCATTTGATAAATGGTGGGTTAAAAGAGAAGAAAAAAAAAAGTATTCAAAGCTATTGAAATACCACCACCTAAATATTCATTGGAACATTTGCTGTTTCTTGGTATGATAATATATTGAAGCAATTCATACCTAACCTTTTCCAAAAAAGGCCATGATCTTTACAATCTAAAGCTGAATATGCACTAAAAAAGTTGTACTGCTTCACTATTCTCTACTGAGCATTATACCAAATCTATATGGGAAGGGAACCTGTCTTGCCTATATAATTATCTCCAGTTCTGGTGACAATATGCATAACTGTATGGCAAAACAGCAGTCATTTGAAGACACTTGATACCAATACAAAACCAATTCACAGACATACTTTACTTGTATGAAGATGATGTAAATATTACATCATATTCCAGATTTTTCAGGAACATTCTCAACAAATACTGATTTACAACTAGCATTTTTGCCTTTTTAATGATGTCGTGATGTTCATGATGGCAGTCTGTTTATTAATTGCTAGGGTTTAGCAGGGTGCAAGACTTCAAAATTCACTGATAGATTCATTAACACATAAGTAAGCTTTAGAAACATGTAGGTAAGTTTTAAAAACACACAAATGGGCTTTAGAAATAGGTGTATTCTGCAATTCATTCAAATGCAGGCAGTCTGCTTCCATATGGGTCTCAGATGGCCTCTCCTCATGTTCCACAGTTAGTCTGGAGGATTGCCTATGGCTCTTTGATGTCATGGCTGAGCACACTGTCCTCATCAGCAAGGTAATAGGTACTTGCTCTCTGGAGAGGGGTGTTCATTGGCGCAACAGACATTCATTTACAGAGTTTATCATTTCTGATATATTTCAGTATCAAAATTCTCTAGACTTTTAGAACTACTACAAGTAATCCAAGCCCTTGTAATGTTCCTGTTTCCTGTTTCACAAGCATCATTTGAATATGTTATCACTCTTTTAAATGAGGATTGTAACAACCTTGCTTTTCTTAACAGGCTGCCAAGTTAATGAAGAATGGAACATTCAGCAAAATAGAAAATCCATATCAACATCACCCCAGATAATATCACTTAATAAAGAGTTTAATATCACTTCATAAGGAGTTATAATATCTCAATATGGTCTCAGTACTGTGTGGAATCCATACCTAATACATATGTACAATAAGAAATACAAGTGTAAGATTCATCTCATCTAAATTTAACCATCAAAAAGTTAAACACAAAGTTGAGTAGTTCCATCTCCCTCTGTAGAGAAAACAGAGAAACAACACTGTTGAAAGGCATGAGACCGAAGTTACGTTCTAGAAAATGAATATTTAGATGTCCAAAAATAACTATAGATATCTGAAATTAGGGAATAGGAAAATCTTTCCTTCCAGGTAGTCATGTGTCTTTCTAAACAAGAGCTTGCAGTCTTGTTGCAAGTTATCACTTGCTTGATAAAAGAAATATCGTAGGTGACCAACTTAAACTAGCTGAAATACCTGACACAGTATGGCTTACAGATGCTTTCTTTCTCTTTCAGTGATTCCAGAAAGTATAAATGGTTCTCAGAGTCATTCAGTAAATACAATAATTTTGGCTTGCAATGTAAGTTTTCAGACAGATATTCTCTGAAAGTTGCAAATCACATTGCCATTCACATGCTCTCATAATACTGACCTTCTGATGTTTGAAAAGCCCACCTTCGTCAGCTATGTATCTGAAAAAAATGAAGTACCTTTCTTACAAAACAAAGCTCATTTTCTTCACTTAAAATTCCTTTTCACTCCTAACAGATGTTCTTTCCAGGTTTCATAGAAACAAATGAAGTCATCTAAGTTGTGAAGTTATCTTCACATCTCAAAAGTTTGGAAAAGATCATTTACTACCTACTGAAACATCCCTAGGGCACTCATGAGTCACAAAGGTATTCCATGGAACTGAAACTCCTGTGGGTGTCACAAAAATAGTTCTTTCTTCATCTGCAAGTGTTATTTTAATCTGGCGACATCCAAACGCCAGAACCAAACTATTGAAACATTTTTCTCCTGACACTTTAACGAGTTCACCAGCTAAGTGTGAGAATGGATAGCTTCTTTCAATTGGCTGAAGTTTTCTGTAGTCAGCACAATTATTTACTTACCATTAGATTTCTTTATTTTTTAATTACTATTGAGACATTCAAACATTATGTAGATTACTTAGCTGGGTCAGTTTTCAGAATGTAATTAATTTTTGTTTTACCATTACGCTATGTAGTGACAGCTTCTTCAAAGAAACACTCTAGGAGCACAGTCCATGCATTAAAAAACATTTTTCTCAAGCTTGTTGTGGGGAAAAATGATAGAAATCAAAGGCTACATTACCTGTCATAATCTCTACTTATTGTTACATCAGCAAAAGTGTTAAAGCAAATGTTTACTGATGTTTTAAAGGCATCAATAACATTGGACACTATCCTACGAACTTATTTCTAATTACTTATACATCTTGTGCAATCAAACTGGTTGCTTTTACCCAGAAATCCAGTTTTCATCCAGGTTGAAACAAAAGTCCCCAATATTTTATTTTATTTTATTTTGTTATATTTTATTATTTTATTTTATTTTATTTTATTTTATTTTATTTTATTTTGTTATATTTTATTATTTTATTTTATTTTATTTTATTTTGTTATATTTTATTTTATTTTATTTTATTTTATTTTATTTTGTTTTATATTTTATTATTTTATTTTATTTTATTTTATTTTATTTTATTTTATTTTATTTTATTTTATTTATTTTTTCCTGGTTTCAAACAATTCAACAAGTGACTGTGCTTTTCTCTATATTATTTGGTCCGGAGGGTAGACCCGGGAAACCTGGAAGGATAGAACCTGGGAAACTATAGGTTTGTTAGTTTGACCTCAGTGCCAGGGAAGCTCATGGAGCAGATTATCTTGAGTGTCATCACATGGCACTTACAGGGCAACCAGGCGATCAGGCCCAGTCAGCATGGGTTTATGAAATGCAGGGCCTGCCTGACGAGCCTGATCTCCTTCTATGACAAAGTGACACACTTAGTGAATAAGGGAAAGGCTGTGGATGTGATCTACCTTGATTTCAGTAAGGCTTTTGACACTGTTTCCCACAGCATTCTCCTCAAGAAACTGGCTGCTCATGGCTTGGACTGGCGTACGCTTCATTGGGTTAAAAACCAGCTGGGTAGCCAGGTCCAAAGAGTCATAGTGAATGGAACCGGTCCATGAATGGAACCATGGTGAATGGTGCTGGTCATTAGTGGAGTCCCCCAGGGCTCAGCGCTGGGTCCGGTCCTCTTTAATATCTTTATCGATAATCTGGATGAGGGGATTGAGTGCACCCTCAGTAAATTTGCAGATGACACCAAGTTAGGTGCGTTTGTCGATCTGCTCGAGGGTAGGAAGGCTCTGCAGGAGGATCTGGATAGGCTGGACTGATGGGCTGAGGTCAACTGTATGAAGTTCAACAAGGCCAAGTGCCAGGTCCTGCACCTGGGGCACAACAACCCCAAGCAGTGCTACAGGCTGGGAGATGAGTGGTTGGAAAGCTGCCTGGCAGAGAAGGCAGAGAAAGACCTGGGGGTATTGGCTGATAGTCGGCTGAATATGAGCCAGCAGTGTGCTCAGGTGGCCAAGAAGGCCAACAGCATCCTGGCTTGTATAAGAAGCAGTGTGGCCAGCAGGTCTAGGGAGGTGATTGTCCCCCTGTACTCGGCTCTGGTGAGGCTGCACCTTGAGTACTGTGTTCACTTTTGGGCCCCCCACTACAGGAAGGACGTTGAGGTGCTTGAGAGAGTCCAGAGAAGGGCAAAAAAGCTGGTGAGGGGTCTGGAGAACAAGTCTTACGAGGAGCTGCTGAGAGAGCTGGGGCTGTTTAGCCTGGAGAAGAGGAGACTCAGGGGAGACCTCATTGATCTCTATAGGTACCTTAAAGGAGGCTGTAGAGAGGTGGGGGTTGGTCTATTCTCCCACGTGCCTGGTGACAGGACGAGGGGGAATGGGCTAAAGTTGTGCCAGGGGAGGTTTAGGTTGGATGTTAGGAAGAACTTCTTTACCGAAAGGGTTGTTAGGCATTGGAATGGACTGCCCAGGGAAGTGGTTGAGTCACCATCCCCGGAGGTCTTTAAAAGACTTTTAGATGTACAGCTTAGTGATATGGTTTAGTGGAGGACTTGTTAGTGTTAGGTCACACGTTGGACTAGGTGATCTTGGAGGTCTCTTCCAACCTAGATGATTCTGTGATTATCTGATCATACTTAGTTGAAAGAGGAGTAATTCATCTCATTCATATAGTAACCATGGGAAATATCTTTATGATTATAATAATCTTAATTTCCTCATACCCAGTCATTAGAAGTATTTGAATATTGTTCATGTATACTTCTTTATATAACATATATATTTTTAATTACCTCTCAATGAAATTCACTCTCAATGCAACATTATTATATCATTTGTCATAAATATCTATTAATATACAAGAGCTGCCCTCCCTAATTCTGTTTGTGATGGATATTTTCCGTTGCCTGTGCTACCTGGCTGATGATTAGCAGTAGTCTACATAATCTCTTTGGTACACAATTTACAACTTTCAGCACTGTTTCTTTTTCACAGACCAAACTTGCTTCCTATCATGAGTTCAACATCACTGGTCTTTTCAAGTGTCAGTGTCCCCAAGCATGGAAATGAATACTGGTCTGTTCTGTTAGTTGTTGATTGTATTAACGACTTCTGATTTCTTTCTGGCTTCCATGTGATTGGGTGATGGGCCCTTCAGTGGCCTTTGCCTTCACTTCATTTGCAAATGCCATCTAACTTAGTAATCATTCAGAAAAATGTCCCTTTCATCAGACTTAAGCAGTCTAAATAAGCTAGTTTAGGCACTGAAAACAGTAGCCACAGCAGCAAAAAACTTCACAGGATTTCTTTTTATGTCCTCTGACTAAGAAGAATGTTTACAGCTAATTCATGTAAGTCTGTATTATGTCTCAGAATAGACATATTTTTTCCCCAGTTCCTCTAAAAGTATATTACAGTGGAAGACAAAGAGACTAAAGACAATGGAATTCATGTTGCCATGATGTAGAGAGAAAGAAAATATAACTTTGAGGATAATATTGTTTACCCTGTTCTGGTAAATTTCTTAGACCAGTATATTCCTTATAAGAAGAAAATAATTCTTAGTGTCCCTCTGCCACTTTTATATCATATGTGACTTACCTGGAAGGGACAGAATGAAATGCAAGTGCTTCCTTTATTTACTTTGTATTAGAGAAAAACAGAGATCTGATTAAAGAGGAGGAGGAGAACAAAAGTCTCTTCAGGCTCTATTCTGCAACATACTGTGTCAGTGGCTGCTAGAATCATAAGCTTTTCAGGCCCCTTATGTGTCATTGTTATAAATCTTCTTCTTTAGACCCAAGAGCCTGGTTTAAAATCCTAGGAGCTTGGAAATGCTACCTTAATGCTGTTCCCTCAACATTGCTGAGAGGAAAATGATCTTTCTTACCCTGTTTACTGCAAGCCATATTCTGAAGCTTTCATTTACCTCTGGCAATCATGTCATTGAGCCAATTTCTGTGAATGTGTTAAATGTCCATTATTTAGTCCTACATTCAGAGCTGATGAGAGATAGTATTTAAAGTATATCAGATTCTCAACATTCATTAAGCACTCTGTTGAAAGAATATTCTCGTCAATGTTAGTAGTCCATGCTAGACAGTTTGAGATTCAGTCAAGTAATTGTAATTCAGATTGATTAAAGCATATGGAAAGGACACTAAACTGCATTTTTTCTCTGTTTGACATATGAAATACCTGCTTTGTGTAATGAAAATGACAGTGTGGAGGAACATACTAATTTTGTTCTATTGTAATCACGTTATGAAGGTAGCACTGAGAGGTTGTAGAGTCTTCTCTTTGGAGATATTCAAAACTCACCTGGATGCGATCCTGTGTAACACGCTCTAGGTGACCCTGCTTGAGCAGGGCGGTTGGACAAGTTGACAAGTTGATCTCTGGAGGTCCCTTCCAACTTCAACCTTTCTGTGCTTCTGTAGCGGGAAGGATGCCTGTACAGCATAATGACTGTATATTTATTCTGTTACATATTACAGCAGGCAATATTAATAGATAGCATAGATCCTTCCCTAGGAACTGGAATCTCATCTGGGGCTGCATAAAACCTCAGTTTTATGCTCCAGAATTTTCTAAGTGCATAAGAGTTGGGGGTGGGGGGGGGGGAAGGGGGCGCAGAATTAAGCAGTTTGTATCCTGAGATATCTGTACTTTCTTGCTACACTGGCCTGATAGGGTCTGCCAGTTTAATTAAATGTTGGAAAATATTTAATCTCATGTAGAATTTTAATAGAACAATTAGAACAATTGAAAAAAAAAATCTCTGGCTTGTTAAGAAAAGATCTCCATAGATATGCTTGATTCTTCTTAGAAAATATATTGTTTCATTTAATCTGATGAAGAATCTGATATATTTCTAACATTCTAAATTTAAATATCAATAAAAGAACATAGATAACTTATTTTAGTGTTATCTATTTAACTTGGAAAACACCAGGATAAAAAGGGTTTAAAGGTATTAAGACGTATAATGTATTTTTTTCTCCCTTTGTGCCCAAAAACTTCAAGAATTATTTTGTTTATATGACAGATGACAAGAAACATTCTTTTTCCTCAAGGATGTCCAGAAGTCAAGGGGAGGAGAGTAACATTAAATGATAAGAAACCTTAATAGTCAATATGAGAGGACAAAAAGTTACTGTCATTATAATCTCTGCTATTAAGTACTATTTTCACAGAAACTATATTTTTAGAAAAATAAAAGCATGTATTAGTCATGTTATGTAATAAAATATCTTCTGACAGTGATCAAGTAACAAGCTCTAGTCTGATGTTCATAAGAAATGATAATTAACAGGATTCAACTTTTAGTATTCATCTTTCTGTATCCTTTGCAGTTGCTAATTTTTAAGTTATTTACACATAGTGAGAATTCATGTGTTTTGGAAGAGTAAATTCTCTTCCCTTTTAGTTTAAGGAACTCATGCGGAGGAGCTGGTTCATCAGTGACTGTAACCACTGGTATTCGCATAAATAGACTCAGAGTGCAAAATATCACTAAAGCAAAGTTCCTTTTCACCCATATTAGTGATCAGATTTGTAATAATAGTAAAATCTGATTGAAGATAATTCTATAAGCATCTCTGGCTTCAAGTTCAGCATCAGAATGTGAACCCTGTGCTAATGCAACTTAAAAGTGTTGTGGACTAGGAGCTATATATATACAGTTAACCATGAAGAACCACATAATCGTGAAGACAGATGATTGTTTACTGACACTCAGGCTTGTATAGCAAACTAAGAGAACTTGCTGCAATGCTAAGATGTGAACTAGCATTTGTTATTCAGCACAGGCCCAGTTCATGAGTACAATACTTAAATTCCCCTGAAATGTTTTTCTTTCTGCTGCATGTAATCTATCAACACCAAATGACTGGAAATTAAATTTTTTAGTACCTTGCTCTTTTATGCAGTATTTTCAATGTGCATAGGCATGCATGAGCCAGAATGGTTTTGCTATTCATATCGGCAGAAGTTTACATACTATTTACAATGAAGTAGATGATTGTAACAAGGTGCAAAGCATAAGAGAATCTTGTCCAGGTGTATTATTTCTCTCTCTTTCTCACTATGTGCACTCTGACACGTTTGGCATTTAAGTGGTTAGAAAGTTCCATTTCAATAAGGCATTTGAAAATACCCGTGTGTATTCTGTGAAATTTTCATGAGTTAGAGCTCTGTGGGTAGTTTGTTGCCTAGCAAGAAACTGTTTTGCTTATATAACTGAAATATATGTTACCAGTAAGCTGTTATTATAATTACTTCAAAATATTAATTATTTTTTTAATCTTCATCCTACTTTTCTTTTGCTTTAACAATATTGGCTCAATAATACACTGTTAAATTAGAACCATTACTTATTTTCAAGAAAGACTTCTGGAATGTGTATGTAGCAGAGAAAATAGCACTTTTTTTTTTTTTTTTAAGTTAGAAGTATTCATAATCAGACGAAGTTCCTCTTCATTTCTAATTTATAAGTTAACTTTAACAAATAGAAGGAAAAGATAAAATTTGTTCTCAATCTGTGAGATGCTTTTTTTGCATTTGAACAAGAAGAAGACATGGACATATAGAGACAGAAGGGTGAGAAGCACTAATGGAGACAGTGAGATTTTAAAATAATATCTAGAAATTTCCATAGGAATAAAACACATAGAAACTTTATGTTTTGCATTTTTGTCTCAGCTTCAGGAATAGAATAGTTCCGTTGAAAGGGACCTTCAAAGATACGGACCATCTAGTCCAACTCAGTGGTATGTGAACAAAATTTCTCTTGCTTATGCATGATCATTTTTCTGATCGTTAAAATCCAGTTCTGAGTCTGAATTGGGAAGGAAGTGATGAAAGAAATATGAAAGCTTTAATTTCTACCTGAATTACACTGGAGCTCATGATAACAATCATAGACTTTTCATTCAAAGAATGTCATACCAATGAAGACTGAGAGATATGTAGGAAAAATAAATTAAAAGGAGATAAATGTATCCTATTTTACCTTTGTTGGAAAGACACTGGAAATCCAGTGGCATGGTGTCTGAAAAAATCAGAATATAAACTTTTAACCAAGCCTGTCCATTATAGTTATATTTCTGGAGAACAAAATACAAATCCAATGAGAGTACTAGTGTCAGCTGAGGATAAAACAAAATAACTTCTATAAATGAGGCATTCAATACTGATTATTTTTCTGTGATGAAATATCATTTACAGAAAGAAAAGTTATCTGTTCTCCAAGCGGACAAGGTCATACCTTATCATGATGGATCTATGAACAATTACTTTAGACTCAAGAATCTGTGCTTTTTCAGGACTGCAGAAGTCAGACTCAAGTTTTGTCAAAAACTTCATAGGTGAGTATGTACTTGACACAGTTTGGTAAAAGCAAATGTATTAAAAAAAAAAAAAAAAGAAGGTATTTTTTTCACCCTCACAAAAGTGTTATTTGTGACCTAAGTTGTATATTTCAGCAAAGACAGAGTTCTCTTTAGTATTAGATGCTTTCAAATAGATTTAATTTTTATCTCCAGTATGAATGTTCTACCATTTGTATCCTATAGCAAGTGAATAATTGCTCATTAATAACAGGCTAGAAGAACAAAGTGTAACTGATGTCTTCTTGTTAAGCAATGTCTAAAAATTATATTTACCATAGAAATTGCTCTGCTGGCAGCTAAAAGGAGACATTATCTCTAAGTGCCTGAAAGCTCTAATCATGAGAAAGGACCAGGTGAGTACTGTATAAACAGGAAAAAAATATGTTCCCTAACAACAAAATTTCAAATATAAGTTTAAGGTAGAAAGCAGAAAACAAAAACAAACAAACAAACAAGACAAATCAACCAACCAACAAACAAAAAAACGCCAACCAACAACGACATCAAAAAGGAAGATAAATGGCCTGAAGACAAAAACAAAACAAAAGAAAACCAACAAAATTATAAGTGGTCATGTGAAGGAGTCCTAAGGGAAGAAGTCTTGATACAGTAGCAGTGTGTTCTGATTCTAGTTAGGACAGGAATATACCCTTTCTACTGAAAGATGTGAACCAACATACTAGGTGGTCTCTACTAAGTAAACAGACTTACTTTGTGTAAGTAGGCCTAAACCTCCCTTGAATTTCTAATTATAGGTATAAGTAAAAGATATTTTTTTTTATGAGATTGATATATAAGCAGTTACAACATATATATGCTAAAGAGGTTATATTTATCATCAACTATTATTTAAACTTTTGGTATTTTAGGATAGCAAAAGCTAAAGGTAGTAGAAAACTTCTTGATGTAAGTAAAATATCATAGTGACACCATTGCAATTTATTGATGTTAAGTTTTTATGGTAACAGCGTAAACAAAATGAATCACCAAGTGAAAATAAGACTAAAATCAAGATGGGTGGAAGGCCAAATAAATTGAAATTATTCTGATATTATTGCACATAAGACCAGGAGAATGTTCAACTAACAAACCATAAAGTAGGACTCTCAGTATAATAATAACCTAAATTCACATTATTTTCATTTTGAAATTCTCCTAATATTAATTATGAAAAGAAAATCTAGGGAAGTATCTGTAAATTAGCATTCATTTTCCTTTTTTTTTTTTTTTCATGTCTTCCACAAAACTACCAGGAAGTAATGTCCGTGATGATCATTTCCACTTAGTCTTTTTGTCTTTTTTCAGCCCATAAATATTTTATTTTTGTCTGCAACAAAGAAAAATATTGATATGTATGAAAAGGGTGTTCTTTGACTGTTATGACTCAGATTCCTCAATCTAATTTCAGAACCTTTGAGATATTTTCCCACACCAGACCTTAAATTTAAAACTGAACTAAGACATATACATTTCAAGAAATAGTTCACTTAATAATATAAATGCAAACTAGAAATTGGACAATTAACTTGAAAGAGAACAATACAAAACTATATGAAGAGTAAAAGGAGTGTTCATGTCAGAGAAAATTAAGCACAATAGTGAAAACTTTGCTACTAGCAACAAATGAAGTGACAATTTTCAAAAGACAGGAGTTTGTAGCTGATGTAAATTTTAAGACACAAGTGGTTTATTTATCTAATTTTGGGGCAGAAATTATGTTCTGTCCCAGTCTGGGAATCCTGTTACATCAGTGCTGTTGAATGTTAGTTTTCAACAAGATGGTAATTTGGTTCTTTTTTTTTTTTTTTTTTTTTTCTCATATAAATCGTAACCATATGTGAACAAAATAGGGAAACTGGGTAGGCTTCACATATGGAAAAGACATTTCATGTACCTTTCATACACTTCTTCAATGAATTTGGCCAGATTAAAATTCAGCACAGAAGCAACCATGGGTTTTGCACTTAACAACACTAATTCTGTTTCTGCTTAGATATTCCCAGTTATAAATACAGGCCTTAACACTCACACATCTGTGACATATAAAATAATTGCAACTAAGATGAGATTTAGGCAGTTAAGGTCTCAAAAGGATAGTCCATCTAAACTTAAAATACAGAAATCTGTTCTCCTTCACGGTAGTATAAAAATAATAAAATTAATTTATAAGACATTTTTAACAGAAACAAGTCCTTGCTGAATTCTGGGTATGTATTTGCTGTTGTCAGAAGAGAAAGGGGAATAAAATGGGTATAATTAGCAACTAGTAGCGTTTAGGTAGTAGTCTCCACTGACAAGGATTGTTCCTGACCCAAATACCTTAGAAGCTTGGCTTCTAAAGATATAGCAAAAGTCAGGAATTGTCCTTTACTTCTTCCTCATTATACAATGCACAAAAGTAAAATTAAAGAATAATGAATATAATAGTGGAACACACCAAATGCTTCTTGAGTCCCACTCCAGACTGCTATTTATATACTAATTGTAGAGGTAAATATATTATATACTAATTGTAAAGAGGTAAAATTATATACTAATTATAGAGTTAAAACAGCACACCAGTGATTTCAAAGCTCGTGTATTGGGTTTACATGGAAAGGTTTTAGTAGTGGGGGGCTGCAGAGGTGGCCTCTGTGAGAAGAGTCCAGCATCTGCCCCTTGCAGGTAAGGAGCCCACAGCTGGCCAGAGCTGAGCCAGTAAGCAATATTGTCTGCGCCTCTGTGAGAGCATATTTAAGAAAGGGGGGAAAAAGACTGTGGTGGAACAGAAGCTGGGAGAGAGAGGAGTGAGAACCAGCCTTGCATACCCCAGGGTCAGTGCAAAAGGAGGTGCTCCAGGCACGCAGCAGAAGTTCCCCTGCAGCCTGTGGAGAGGCTCCTGGTGGAGCAGGCTGTCCCCCTGCAGCCCATGGGTCCCACACGGAGCAGATCTCCACGCTGCAGCCCGTGGAGGAGCCCCCGGTGGAGCAGGTGGATGTGGCCTGGAGGAGGCTGCGGCCCATGGAGAGCCCCCGCAGGAGCAGGCCCCGGGCCGGAGCTGCAGCCCGTGGAGAGGAGCCCACGCAGGAGCAGAGGGCCGGGGGGGGGCTGCCGCCCGTGGGGGACCCGTGCTGGAGCAGTTTGCTCCTGGGGGATGGACCCTGTGGTACGGATCCTTGTTGGATCAGTTCTTGAAGAGCTGCTGCCTGTGGGAAGCCCCCACAGGATCACTTTGGGAAGAACGGCATCCCGTGGGAGGGACCCCACGTGGAGGAGGGGCAGAGAGTGACTGTGTAGGGGCGTCGGAGACGAAGCGTTAGGGACTGACCACAGCCCCCATTCCTCATTCCCCTGTGCTGCTTGGGGGTAGGAAGTAGAAGTGAGTGGATGATGGGGAAGGTGTTTTTAGTTTGCTTTTAGTTTTTCACTGTTCTAGTCTGCTAGTAATATGCAATAAATTTTATTAATCTCCCTATGCTGAGTCTGTTTTGCCCATTATGATAATTGTTGAGCAATCTCCCTGTCCTTATCTCAACCCTTGAGCCCTTTCCATCGTATTTTCTCCCATTTTTTTCTATGAGAAGGGGGAGTGAGAGAGCAGTTGTGGTGGAGTTCAGCTGCCCAGAAGGATAAAACCACCACAGCTGGATAATCATATTTCTACTTCAGATTGTAATAACTGTAGAAAGGTTAAATTTTATATGGATTAATACTTTTTGTAGAAGTTCACATTTTTACTTTGGGCATAAATGTCTGTCTTATGTCCCAAATGGGATTCATTTCACCTGGCATTTACCATCTGTTGTGTAGACATGTATACTGGAGTTAGTTATTGAGAGCAATTTTATAAAAAACACATAGAATTAGGTGCCTGTAGATGCACTTTGTGCCATCATAAGAAAATAAGTGCCTATTTCTCTTCACAGAACCACAGAATCACAGAATCGTCTAGGTTGGAAGAGACCTCCAAGATCACCTAGTCCAACGTCTGACCTAACACTAACAAGTGCTTCACAAAACCATATCACTAAGCTCAACATCTAAACGTCTTTTAAAGACCTCCAGGGATGATGACTCAACCACTTCCCTTGGCAGCCCATTTCAATGCTTAACAACCCTTTCGGTAAAGAAGTTCATTAAAGGGCTTTAGATAACTAGCACAGATAAAGAATATATAAAGATGGTATGAATTCTCCATATAATTTTTCATCGCAATGTACCCATTAGAGAGTGGAGGACTGGACTTAGTGTTTTTCTTATACATCTGGAGGGTAGCTGAGACTCTGCGTATATTACTGGCAGGAGGGGAAACAAAACAGCTGTACTTTTTTCTCTGACAGAAGAGAAATTTGAAATGATATTTAGTTAATCTGCTTCATATTAAGAAAATAAATTTATATGTTCTGATTACAGTTTGAACATTTCAATAAAAAGCAGTTTTGTTTCCCTAAATGACCCCATATTTCCTTGGTGCTAGTGACCCTAATAATGTTAATGTATGTGTATTAGGGACCTCGTTTCATAAAGACATACATACATATTTGTATATGTCAGCTGTTAACATGTTAACAGTCTTGTTTGCTAAGAACTACTTGTAATATCTGGCAATAAACAGCATGATAATAAATATTTACAAGACAAGAGAAAGGAGGAGGAAAAAAATAAAATGTTTATAAAATATTTTAAGTAAGGCAAAATGACATTCTTGCAGGACTGAGTGAATTTCCCCTGTGCTGGTTATTTATTTGAAGGTTAATGTATAAACATATAAAGCTAAAAGCTTTAGGTAGCCAGAATGTGCTTAAACAAAATAAAACAAGACAAACTATATCTTACAATAAGTTTAATATATGAGGTAAGACTGTTAGTACTAAGATATACCAAATGAAATCTAAAGAGTCAAATTTTTCTCACTTTGGGCAATGCAGATCTATTTTCCATAGGATCATATGTGTTCCAATAAGAGTCTAGCTTAGAGTAAGCAATATACTTTAGAAAGGCATCTTTAAAGTTATTTTATGAAATATTGTTAGTATGCTGCTTTAAAGGTTGCTGATGAAGTATTCTCTTCCATTGCAGACAAAACATGATGCTTGTCCGTATTTTGACTTTTCAAATTTTATTATGAAGATCCAGAATGACGTTTGCTGTAGATTTATATATAACTCAGTCATATTCTGAAATAAATAAATAAAATAAATAAATAAATAAATAAATAAATAAGGGTGAGACAATGTGCAACTGCTAACTGTAATTTTTTAAGCTGATTTTTTTTTTCTTTTTCTAAGGGAACACATCAATATTGCAGAAAGAGGACTGATTTAGCACCTGTATTTTATGCTACTTCTACTGAATTCATTAGTCTACAAAAACAGTTACTCCAAACTTGGGCTTTGGAAGTACAAACACCTTTGAAAAAATAAACAAAAACTAAGAACTGGGTATGCGGCTGGGTATACATATATTTCTGATTCCCAAAACTCATTTTGTCTAACAGACCAACACTTCCTCTGGGCTAATTTTCCTTTATCTCTGTACCTCTCTCTGTACCTGGATGCAGTTTCAGTTACTGGCTCGGAGTTGGTCTGAAAACAATTACAAACATCAGAGCAGATGAACTATGATATCTAATTAAGTCTCTGAAATACCAAAGAAAAAGTACGCAGGTATCCTAGGAGGTCGAATCAGAAGTTAATAATAACTAACCAGTGCCAGAGATGAACTGACATAACTTGTCTGGACATGCCAAACTATTACTTTTTTTTTCTTTTTTCTTTTTTTTTTCTGAAACAGGAGATGGGATGCATAGGTGGAATAGCCACACCCCTTCCATGTGAACCAGCCAACCATCCTGGGAATAGTTTGGGAGAGGAAGAACTGGTGTGAGCCAAAACAATTCTAGACGTAGAACTAACACATAAAATGTACAGACGATCATCTTCTCTATATCCCAAATGTTTGTGACATAATTTACTAATACAGATCTACACAGAGGAGCCCATCCTATTACATCAGTTGAGAAGACTTGGTGCCACATAATATTATATCTATACAGGTTGCTCTGTTGTTTTTTTGTTTGGTTGGTTTTGATTTTGTTTGTTTTCATTTTACAGGATGCGACACATGCTGGAGCAAAGCAACAGACAGTCCTCTTGTCCACTCTGCTGAAGTGAGGCACAGTTGGGATGAAAGATGAAATTAGGATGAAAGATGAAGTTAGGATGAAAGTAGCCAAAAGAAAAGCAAATTTGATAGTGAGAAGGACACTGACGTCTCTGATGACGCTTAATCATATGGTTTGATCTCCATCTCCAGTAATGTCTTCTATATACAGGGATACAAATACAAGCTGCTGAGAAATACTAGGCAATGGATATTTTCTTTTGGGCTGTCAAAAATGCAATTTAGCTGAAATTTTAACATCTACAAGAATGTGTCAGTTTCAGCAAAACTTTCTGAAAGAACTTTAGTGTGAAAGGAGTCTAAATATTTTGCTTTGAGAAACAAACATTTTGAGAAACAAACATTTTGATAGTGATGTTTTTATTTGCTCTTTAAACTGAAAGGAAAACAGTAAATGAAGAAAAATATTTCATATTCGACGTAAAGCAAAAGAGAAGCACAGGGTTGAGCAAATATATATTATTTTGTATTTGAGGACAAATGATGGGACAAATGAAGAAAGAAAGGGATAAATTAGGAAAGAAAAATACAGTCAGAGTCTAAAGTAAGGGACATGAATGTTCATGCCTGTAGACTATTTTAAGTATTTATTTTAAGAGAATGACAGTCAGGTTTTCCCTTATGTGTGAAAATATGTATTTAAAAGTCCTTGTAGGCATTTTTGTATGTTTTCTGAAAAGAATTTTCAACAGACAAATGTCAAAATGCTTGTGTTTGAATAGTACCCTCCTGAATATATACATATTAACGAAGATCTGTAAATACTTAACTGAAGGATTAATTAGATCTCCTTGGCGAGAACTTAATATACTGGCTCCTAATTGTCCATAAATTGTTACATTTGTTTTTACTAAACTTGAAATGTTGCTCTGTGACTTTTTAATGTATTTTATAGCTTGTAACTGCAAACTATAGCATTCTAAGAATTTTTGCCTTGTTTTCAAGAAAACAGTATATGGTGGTTTCTCTTCTGTACAGGTGTGCTATATGGTGTTAACCATCCAAGTTAAATGTCACAGCAAACAGAAGCCATTCTCAGAATAGCCACCTGATGGCTACTTTTGTGAATCCTACTTGTCCTGGGGAATATAATTATAATGCTGTACATTCTGACTCTTACCTCCTGTAGAGAACATCTAGAATTTTGAAACCATTACTTTTATCTCATAGACATCTCTTGAAATCCACACATTTCTTCCAGGATGAAGTATGTCTCATCTTTATGATGCTCATTCACTTTATATCATTCACTTTAGAATAAAATATATCCCATGTATTAAGAAAGCTAAAGCAAAAAGTGTGTATAAGAAGTAATTGAATATATTCAGCAACAGAAACTTAGCTGTAAGAAATACTTGTGCTAGAAAATGAAGTCCAATTATGTATATTGATATAATCCCATACATAATATGTATATATATGTGCATATGTTTTGCCAAAGACACAGATTGTGAACTTCTCACTGCTATATCAGTCATTAAGCCATGTGATCATTGGCCTAGCAGATACTAAGTTGCATTAGCCCAGAGAGGAATAGAACCCTTCTTCTAGAGGCGCTATATGTATTGAATTAGGAATACAAGTATCAATTACAGTTGAATTACAAACACATGTTATTTTTTGTTTTGGGGACAAAATTCTGCTATTTACCAAAATTATTAGATCCTGACACACCAAGGCTTTACTCAAGTGCCTAGGTACCTGAGATACAAGCTAATAAAGTAAATTAATAATTCCACAACCTTTCAAGTGCTTGAAGATAAGTTCTTCTTTATTTTTTTTCACAGATCTGGATTTCATTCACTTTCCCCCTTTTTAACTCCATACTTTTAAACCTCTCTGTGATTAAAATATCTGATTTAAATATCTGATTAAAATATCTGATCTCTCTTGAAAGCATATGACATTATAATATTGAAGTCTAGAAACAAGAGTTCAGTCATTAAGATAAATGTTGAAATTCGTATCCTGGACGGAGAGAAAGAAAAAGAATTAGTAGCCCTTTTTCTCTTTGATTTAGACAGACTAATGGAAAACAAATATGCTAGATAGAGTCAATGAATATCAGCACAGGGGGACTGCTGGATGAAGGTGTAGAAGTCTTTCTGTAAGACACTGATATTTGGAAGTGTAATGTAGGCATCACAGACTTAACTCTGTCACTCTGACTTAAGTCTGAAACTGAAACTTCTTGCTTATAGCAGTTGTCTTAATGCTAGATTTTTTCTGATTCTGGCTGACAACATACCTTCCAGATGTCCAGAGCACTCCCGTCAAGAACATGGCAGTGTGATCACCTGAGGCTGAAACCATTTCAAATGTCACAAGCTTAGTAGAATTGAGTAAGTAACTTGTGTATGTGGGTTTGTTTTAGAGATCTCCTCTCCCTTTGTTGCGGGAGGGGATTAATTTATAAGGCAACATTTCTTCTTCCTCTTTGGCTAGTGAACCCCAAGGATTAAGTCACTTACAAAATCCTTTTTTATGCTAGAAATATCACTGTTCTGTTACAAGAAAATAGGATCCAAATAAGATATGGTGGCTAAGCCTGTAAGCTGATCTTTTGATGCATAACAAATACACCGAATAAAACAGGTGGTGTTCTTACAAATAAAGCATGATAATGAGCTCATTACAAGGATCTTCCGTTTTGATGTTGTCACTCTAAAGATATTGATCAACAAGAAAAGCTTATTTTGTAGGAGTTCAAATATGATCTGAATAATGGTGCAGATGTTTTTGAAACATCTTCGATTTTCCAACAGTTTTAAATTGTCTCACTGATCTTTACTCTTTTAAAAGTTAAACATCTGGCCTACAGATTACCACTTTAGTGAAAATGTTACTTCCTTTGACACTGATTTTAGGATGAGACAAAATACCTTCTTAGCATATGTAATGATTTCCTCTGATCACAGAAGAAACCAGATATGTTTTGTCAGAAGTGAGGTGAAGTGCATTCCATTGTCTTTCTAGATAGTTTATCAAAGAAAAAGTTACATGATTTTACTCATCAATTGTCTACATGATGAATTTTCAGAAAGCAGTATTTTTAAATCTTGTTCACATGCACGTAGCAAGGTCAGGTAGATGGAAGCTGGAGTCAGACAGATTCATATTAGCATGATGGGCAAAACTGTTGAAAAACTCAGCTAGTTCCATTGCCATTCCATATTTCTCTATTAAGCTCAGATGCTTGAAGTCTACCTGAGTAATAGTCTACCTAAACCAGAACTATGGGCTTGATGGAAAGATCATATGCAAAAGTCTATGACCTGTTTTATGTAAGAGGTTTGATGACATTATTTTAATATTCACGTCCAACATTAAGAGTCTATGATTTTATTTAACACAGATTTTCATTTTAGATAAAAAGAATTTTGGAGAAAAAATGTCACCGTGATTCCTATATTTTATATGCACAACTTGCTGACATTTCACAGTATCTGCATTCCTCATTTCCTCTGTTAAACTCTTCTGCAAGATTATAGTCTCATGGATGTACTGGAAAAAGTCCAATGGAAGGCCACCAAGATGATCAAGGGTCTGGAGCAACTCTCTTATGAGGAGAAGCTGAGAGAGTTGGGACTGCTCAGCCTGGAAAAGAGGAGGCTCAGGGTGGATCTTATCAATGTACATCAATACCTCAAGGAAAGGTACAAAGAAGATGAAGACATGATCTTTTCAGTGGTGCCTAGCACCAGGATAAAAGGCAATGGGCAAAAACTGGAACACAAGAGGTTCTGTCTGAACATTGAGAAGCACTTTTTTACTGTGCAGGTGATGAAGCACCAGAACAGGTTGCCCATAGAGGTTGTGGGGTCTCTCTACTTTGAAATCTTCAAAAGCTGTCTGGACATGGTCCTGAGTAGCTTGCTGTAGGTGTTCCTGCTTGACGAAGGGGGGTTGGACAAGAAGACCTCCAGAGATCCTTTCCAACCTTAACCATTTGTGATTCCGTGAAAAAGTGTCTACTCTGTAACAGGACATATTTTCCCTTTTGAAGTTGGTCCAGTTAAAATAATTTTATTTTACTTTACAAAATGAAGGTAGTCTATGAGATTTAATACTGATTCTAAATCAGGTTAAGGTCCTTTAATATGACATATAAAAAAAGACAATACAAAATATTATATATCATTAAAATGACCCAGCCTGGAGAAGGGTCACAAGTCAGCAGGAGAGCAGCACAAAGGAATGCCAGACACTCCAGCCAGTAAGTCAGATTCATCAGGGGCCCAACTTAAATGTCTCTATTCTAATGCATGTAGCATGGAGAATAAAGAAAGAGGAGTCAAAGATGTACACATGCCTGCAGGGCTATGACTTCATTATTATTACAGAGATGTGGTGGTATGACTCCCATGACTGGAGTGTTGGAATGGAAAGGTACAGGTTCTTTAGGAAGGACAGGCAGGGGAGGTGAGGAGGGGGCATCACCTTCTGTCAGTGAGCAGCTGGAGTACATGGAGCTATATCCGGGGATGGATGAGGAGCCAATTGAGAATTTATGGGTCAGGATTAAGGGGAGGGCAGGGAGAGGTGAGATTACAGTGGGAGTCTGCTACAGGCCACCTGATCAAGAAGACTAAGAAGATGAGGCCCTCTATATACAGATAAAAGCAGTCTCATGTTCACAAGCTCTGGTCTTCACGGGGAACTTCAGCCACCCTGAAATCTGTTAGAGGGACAGCAGAGAAAGGCATAGGCAATCCAGAAGGTTCTTGGAATGCACTGATGATAAATTCTTTCTCCAAGTGATAGAGAAGCCAAGAAAGACAGGTCCTATGCTAGATATCATTCTCACCAACAAGGAGGGGCTGGTGAGGAATGTGAAGGAATGTGAAGCTCAAGTGCAGCCTTGCCTGCAGTGACCATGAAGTGGTGCAGTTTAGGATCCTGAGGGCAGCAAGGAGGGAGCACAACAAGCTCACTACCCTGGACTTTTCAGGGCAAATGATGTCAAGGGCAACAAGAAAGGCTTCTCTAAGTCCATCGGAGGTAAAAGGAAGACAAGGGAAATTGTGGGCGCTATTTGGAAGGCAATGGGAGACCTGTTTACCTTTGAGGTACGCAATTACTTTTTTGCCTGTCTTCACTGGCAAGAGCTCTAGCCACATGGATCAAGTCCCAGAAGGCAAAAGCAGGGACTGGGAGAATGACGACATGCCCAGTGTAGGAGAAGATCAGGTTCTGGACCAGCTAAGGAACCTAAAGGTTCACAAGCCCATTGGACCTGATGAGATACATCTGTGGATCCTGAGGGAACAGGTGGATGTAGTTGCTAAGACACTATCAATCATATTTGAGAAGTCATGACAGTCCACTGACTGGAAGAAGGGAAACATAACCCCCATTTTTAAAAAGGGAAAAAAGGAGGACCCGGGGAACTGCAGGCCAGTCAGTTTCCCCTCTGTGCCTGGCAAGATCATGGAGCAGATCCTCCTGAAACTATGCTAAGGAGCATGGAGAATAAGGAGGTGCTTGATGACAGCCAACAAAGCTTAAATAAGGGTGGATTTTGCCTGACAAATCTGGTGGCCTTCTACAACAGGGTTACAGCACTGGTGGATAGGGGAAGAGCAGCTGGCATCATCTAGTTGAACTCGTACAAAGCATTTGACACTGTCCCCCACGGTAACCTTGTTTCTAAATTGAAGAGACACAGATTTGGCAGATGGACCACTTGGTGTGTAAGGAATTGGCTGGATGGTTGCACTAAAAGGGTTGGAGTCAATAGCTCAATGTCCAAATGGAGATCAGTAACAAGTCATGTTCCTTAGGGGTCAGTATTGGGACTGGCATTATTTAACATCTTTGTTGGTGACATGGACAGTGAGATTGAGTGCACCCTCAGCAAGTTTTCTGATGACACCAAGCTGTGTGGTGCAGTTAACATGCTGGAGGGCATCCTTTACAGGCTTGAGAGATGGGCCTGTGAAGTTCAACAAGTCCAAGTGCAAGACTCTGCATCTGGGCCAGGGCAATCCCAAGCACAAAGACAGGCTGGATGGAGAATAGATTGAAAGCAGCCCTCAGGAGAAGGGTTTGGGGATGTTGGTTGATGAGAAGCTTGACATAAGCCAGCAATGTGTGCTTTCAGCCCAGAAAGCCAACCATATCCTGGGCTACATCAAAAGAAGCATGGCCGGCAGGGCAAGGGAGGTGATTGTCCCTCTCTGTTCTGCTCCTATGAGACTCCACATGTTGTGGAGTCACACAGCTGTGTTCAGCTCTGGGTCCCCCAGCACAGGAAGGAAATAGAAGTATTAGAATTAGTCCAGAGGAGAGCCACGAGGATGATCAGAGGGCTGGAGAACCTCTCCTACGAAGAAAGGCTGAGAGAGTTGGGGTTGTTCATCCTGGAGAAGAGAAGGCTCGAGGGAGACCTTGTAGCGACTTTCCAGTACCTAAGAGGGCCTACGGGAAAGCTGAGGAGGGACTCTTTGTCAGGGAGGGTAGTGATAGGACAAGAGTGAATGGTTATAAACTAAAAGAGGGGAAGTTTAGGTTAGATGTTGGGAGGAAATTCTTCACTGTGAGGTTGGTGAGGAACTGGAACAGGTTGCCCAGAGAAGTTGTGGATGCCCCATCCCTGGAGGTGTTCAAAGCCAGGTTGGATGGGGCCTTGACCACCCTGATCCCATGGGTGGCATCCATGCTTTGGTAGGGCGGTTGAAATTAGATGATCTTTAAGGTCCCTTCCAATCCAAACCATTCTATAATTCTATGATTCTATCAAGTGACTGATTATAGTTATTTCAAATTATTTTTATTATCTGATTCTGCAGTTTGGATGATTTTTTCTAGAGCACTGAATGCGCCAGGGATTCATCCATGATCTCCTTTAATCTAGAGGTATGCATATAGCCTTTGAAATTCTTCCATGTCCACACAGCTGCTGGTTATCTCCTCTCCAGGTAAATTAAGTTCATATATCCAAATCGAAAAGTGATCATTGTAATTCACTATCGAAACACCTTTGAATTGAAATGATGCATGAAAAATGAAATGATACTGTTGATATAATCAGTGACACAAGATTTAAAAGCTGGGTTTACTTTCTTGAATCATACTTCATATCTCTTCTTAGAGTTATATATCATTAAATTTGTAAAAATAAATAATAAAAATACAGAGAAGAGAGAAGCTGTAGATTCTGCTGCTGGTAATTATTTCCTCAGTTTTTCCGTATCTATCCTTCAATTTCTAACTGCCTTGAGTCAGATAGGATAGGAGAAGGAAAAGATATGATAAGAGCTGATTAGGGCTAAGATGTTTGCCCTCTAACACAGAAATATTTCTGTTCTTAGCAAATCTTCTGAAAAGATCTAAAGTTACTGAATTTGAAATTGCAGTTTAATTCAGTACTCCCATTGAGATCATCTAAATGAAAATCATAAATCAAAGCCATGGTGATCGTTCTGAGAGAAATATTCCAGTTCTGTGACATCGGTCATAATCATTAAATGACTCTCGGTATTCCGTTTTCTTTTTCAATACAGTATTAACCAGAAATAAAACCGAACTTAGTTGGAATACTAGTGAGTAAGATTTCTTCTTGAATTCAACTTATAAAACTTGTTCCTTAAATGCTGGAACTTGTCATTCAGTTTGCAAAAAATACACGTTTAACTGAAAGCGCCTTCTCACATATAAAATTTGTTTTAGCTCAGTTAGGAAAAGGAACACCCATGATATGTTGATGCAAAATACAAATGTGATATTATGACCTCATCAAGATCAGCAAACAAAAACAATGGAATTCATAGAATCTAGACATTCAGCTAAAAATGATGTAAGCTTTCCAGATAACCCTAAGAATCTCCATGCTAGTGTTTGTAAAACAGTTTTTGACTGACCATTCTTACTCTTTTGCTTGGAGCTAATGGGTTTTTGTTTGTTTGTTTTTGTTTTTCCAGCTGTGTTCATTAAAACATAGCAGAGGTTGTTATGCAACATCAATAGTTTACTTGTGTTTATTGTGTAGCTAATGTAAAATCACTGTGATTTCATCTGAAGTTTCCTCTACAATATAAAATAGATAACAACAATTTTGTCAAAAAAAATCTTTCCTGTGTACAGAAATGGATTTCTGTGAAAAAGATTGTTTCCCTGTCAACTATCTCATACAAGACTGAAAACGTTGTGAAAACTGCTAAAGTCATCTTGGGACACTAATCATATAAAAATAAAACTAGAGCATGCAATCCCCTCTCTGGGTAACAACAACAGTAACAAAAAATTATTTTAATTTGATGTCCCTTTATATTACTTACATCATCTCATATCCATTATATTAGGGTATTTATGAAAAACAATGATGAAAAGGCTATCATTTACAATCTACATCCATTCTATATCCCAAATATGATTTATATAATTATCTGTATTGGTTTAGAGCATTTTTAAGGAAGTGGCATTATTGTTTTAAATGCAAAAATGTAAATAACAAATCTTAAATGTAGTTCTACATAGCATCTGCAAAATTTCTTTTTACAGATGTAGATAATTCACCATGTACATTGTATGGAGTTATCTGACTAAATACAGACAAGAACATATGAGCTAGTCACCCCAAGTTCCCTTAGTAGACAAAGGAGAAAAAGACTCTTAGTGGAGGTATAAATAACCTGGGTACTAAAATTTTTCCCTTCTTCTGACTGATTACAGAAGGAAAGTAGGATTACTAGTTCACATTCAGACATATAGTGTAGATATCTTAAATTCAGATTAGATTAATTGCATTTTTGTAATAAAAACTGAAATGATGGACCAGATTCTCATTGGAAGCCTTACTGGTGTTCTTGAGCAGTACAAAAATAAATAAATAAATAAACAAAAGATAGAGAGATATCTGAAAGACAGAGCTGAGGTAACTGAAAAACTGATGTTTATGCCACTGATTTGGGGTGGGAGGCTGCTATCTTGGGTTCTTCTTGGCATTTATACTTTTCTAACCAACCTTCAACACTGAAAAGGGAAATACAAGACTAGCTACAGCCTTCAAATTCCTGGAGAGGGCCTGGATCTTTCTAGGTTCAGCAGGAGTTTCTGCTCTTTCTTAACCTCGGTTTTTGAGTCTTCATCCCCTGCAATACATAACATAATTTCATTCTTACAATATAGAACAGAAGGTATTAATTGGTCTGCTCATTCCCTAATGTAAGTACCTGGGATACGACACAGTTTGTTTTCCACCTCTAGCTGCAGTACCTGCTAATCCTGCTGCTGTCCTTATTTCTTTCAGGGGCAAAACAAACAAAAGGATCCCACTTGCATTAATTTTAATGGTTCCTTTAGTAGAATTGACAAAAAGTTTTATGCTCAACAAGTTCTGATGCATTCGTTCAAAGTTTCTTGTAACTAAAATCTATTTATGAATAATGTTTCCTATGTTCAGAAAATCCATCTCTAAATAAAGTTTCAATTGATTTTGAATAAGTCAATGATGTCAAAGCTCTCTGTATACATGATCAGGAAAACAATATTTTCCTGCTTATGTCTGAAAAACTGGGTGAACTAGAAACATTTATTTATTGTTATTTATTTATGTTATTTATTATTTACTTATTTATTAATTAGATTAAAATAAAGTCTGAGATGCAGGTCCTGTGGCTTCACTTTAGGACTAAGTGCAAGAGAAGATTTTTCAGCATCTAAAGATATATTAGCCCTTGAAAACACTTTAATTTTTTATTTATTTATTTATTTTATCCTGAATCCCTTGAAGGTAATTGAAAACATTGAGTGGAATAGAACTAAGTGAAGCTTTTAAATGCCTGGTGCTTACAATTGTTTAAGAGTCAGGTCAGGAGCTGAAGGCCCTCAGATTTGAATATTCTTGGCCTTATATTTTTATCCTTAGTGCCAAATAATTTCCTAAAACACTTCATATATCATTAAAAAAAAAAAAAAACAAAAAACAAAAACCTTCTGTTCCCAGGAAGATGTGGATTTCAGATCTATGAGTGAAGTGGCTGTTTGGGATTTATAGCAGTTGCTTTAAATTTTCAGAAGCAGTTCACATATAGAAGTAATTTGTATTTACCATTAACATAAGAACTTCCTAGGCTTTGTATCACAGGACTAAGAACACAAGACTCACTGTGACATTAGAGTTGTCGATGAAGTACAAAACAAGGCTTCCTTCTGATCTTGTTTGTAAACAGGCAGAGAAGAATGTGTGATTTTTATTGAAACATGCCTGTGGTTTCCTGATGTGTGTGCTAGGAATACTGTATGTCAAATAGGTGCATACATTTACTCTTCTGAGGAGATTACTTTATACTCTAAGCCCTAGATACCTCAAAGGAGTTAGTAGAGGTAGACATTAACAGTAGTACAGACTTGATTGGTTAAGGATGTATGCATGAGTATTGTTACACTCCATGGCTGATCTCATGATCAGATTTACTTGCTTTCCAAATTTCTCTACAGGATCTCAGCAGGCTTTCTGTGAAAATCCTGCATGGCCTGAAGGTACATGGGACAGAGGACATCATCAGCCTTTAGAGAAAGCATATTTTCTTTGCTTTATTGCTGTTGGCATTGCTGTTGACTAGAATATGCCACTAGATTTATAATAAGATGTGAAGTAGTTTCTTTTCCATGTTCAAGTGCAGCATCCATTTGAGTATACCTGGGATCAAGAAAAGATCTGAGAAATCTGTGTGAAAGAAACTGCAAGAATCATTAAATGTATACACTAAATACATCAGCAACTATTATAGTCTGTAAGGTTAGACTGCTAGGGTGAAACTATTGGTCCTGAGAACCTGGTGTTCACAATATATGAAGTTTAATTTAGCTCTGTTCAAGTCTTCTGGCCACTTAGCAATAAAAGTTCATTGGATGCAGTCCTGAAGTGGCTTTAGTTCAGTGTTACCTGAAAGATACCCAATTTAAAGGTTCCAAGACTGTCCTATGATGCCATTCAAAGTGCAGTAAATGAAAGTGAGCAGAATATTCACTACACAAGCACATAAACTAAAGCTATAATATACTTACATTCATAGAAAGAACATCCAACTTCTGAAGCCCCTTACCTGCAAGCAGGGAACAGGATGTTAGGAGAGCATTAGGAATTATCATTTGTTTGCACTCTTACTCTTCCTTAAGGTATCTGCTTATGACTATGGCTGGAAATGGGATATAGGACTCAATGCAGCTGTTCTTATATTTCTAAATGATTATTACAGTTGCTAACCAGAAGGAAAAGACGAGGCAGATCAACTTCTGAAGTAGCTAATCAGATATATCTTCAGTTCTTTTAACTTACTGTATGTATTTGGCATCCCAGACACTGTCCCTCAAAGTCTCAAAAGCACTTAATACTTTTTACTGAGAGCTTAGAGAACCTAACTATTTATTATTAAACTAGAACTATTTACTGTTCTAGGATTGTCTGAAATAAAGAGCTATCATGTGGATATAAGTTACATACCTGACTGGTTCTGTTCCCAGACATCTGCAATTGGGCAGTTGGGTAGCTCAGAGAGCAGTTTTTGCTCTGTGTCATGAGCATGATATTGAGTAAAGAAATATTCAACAAGGAGGAAGGATAGGGCTAACACAGTGACAGTGTAGTGTACATGGGAAATAAAAGTTGTATTCCTTTAAGTTCATGAGTACTTCTGTTTTGTTTTGTTTCTGTTTTATTAAAACATACACTGTAACATAATGATAGATGTGAAGTAATTTGCAAAAAGCAATAATTATTAAGAGTAAGGAAAAGCAATTGATGCAGACAGTGTTCTTAGGTAGTGTGGACAAATGATCTCTCACTGTAAAAAGCTTGCATTCTCCAGTCCAGAGCTTGAACTTACTGTTTGTTGTTTGTTTGTTTGTTTGTTTGTTTTTAAAAGAAAGAATCCCAACCCATTATCAGATCTAAGACTGAATATTTTCTTGATATTGAACCTGGAATGTATTCTGAAAGATAAATTTTCAGCTCAGCCAAGCTCTTACTACTTGTCAGAAAGCAAACATTCTTATTTTGAGAGGCATTCTTTGAAATAACTTTGAAAAAGAAGGTAAGATTGGAGAAAAATCACACCTTACAGAACGAGAAGCCTATATGAGTGAAGTGTTCTGCTCTGGAGCGCTGACAATGCAGAAGAGGACTTTGATCAAAAAGGACTCCTTGACTTATAACATGGACAATGATTTTGACCCAAAGATTTTATTGTTGTTTGATAGCATCAAATAATTGGTATTCTTGTGTTAGTTTTGTGGTTTATATTTAATATGCTGCTTAATGGACCTGCTGATTGTACCTGTATGGAACACATGAAGTTATTTTATGTCTACTGAAGTGCTTTATGGCCACTTACTGGCACTTACCAGTATTAGCTGTCTCACTATTACTAATACTGACCTTTAACTTCATGTTGTGAAGAACTGAGCAACTGCCAAGACTTGTTTTCCTCACAAAATGGAGAACAAGCTGTTTCAATAGCTTCACTTCCAAGAGCGAATTTTGCTTGGGTGTCCTCTTCTATCCTCACTGCTGAGGTTCATGACTGCAAACAGCATATGCGTGCAGATGCAGTCACAGACGGAAATTGTAATGAACTATTATTAGTTGTTTTATTTTATTTTATTTTATTTTATTTTATTTTATTTTATTTTATTTTATTTTATTTTATTTTTATTTTATTTTATATTTTCTTATTTTACTTTTTATTTATTTTATTTTATTTTAATTATTCCTCCTCACCCCTGTGGATAGAAAGGGTTTGTTATTAATTTTAATTAATCATATAATTTTAAACTGAGCATCCTGTGTCTTCAAGGCCATCTTGGTGACTGGTTTTCTAGCTTAAATCACAGTCAGAAGCATTCAGAGTTGGACCATCCAGATACAAATCTCTGAGATTATTCTGGAGGAAAGTCTTTGCAAAACAGTGGGAGCCTTTGGATTTTACCAAATGCTTTGCCCTGACCTAATTTTCTCTCTCTCTGTCTTTAAAAAGCAGTGTCAAGTAACTATGTTATGTATAGCTGCAGGTTATATGTTCTAAGAGAACTGAGATATGATAGCATAACAGATTATATAGTATATTGCACCAATGAAAAGACAGTGAGGGGAGAAACCTGTCCTTTTACTTGACATGCCTATCATAAAGTATATTTTTATTGTAAAAGCTAGTTGAAACATCATGATTTTTTGCCCACGCTATAGTATGCTCTTTTATTACAGTTTATCTTTTCAGATGGATATGGATTTCATTAAATTGACTGCCCACATATTTGACATTTGACAGAAGACATACACCTTTCTGTAGTGGCATCTGGATGCTAAATAGGATGGATTTGAGCATCTCAAGTGGAACTCCCATCTGTGGGCAATTTAACCAATCCTTATGTGCCTGTCCAATGAAATGGTAGGTGAAAAAAATTTCTAGCTTCCTTAAAATGTATAGTTTGATCATTCAGTCTTTTCAGATGTTTCACAGAAGGCTTCATGTGGGGAAAAAACAAAAACAAAACAAAACAAAACAAAACAAAAAAAACACAACAAAAGCAACAAAACCAAAATCCAAACTTGCATCTGATTTAAAAGATCACCTGTTTGGACATTTGAAGTGTATAGTTTAAAGGGTGAATATATCAAAGTGTACACTCCCAACCACTTGGGTTGAGAGATTGGTTGTGAGAGAAAAAAAATATTTTCAATATTAGGAATTTAGCAACAACATCAAATGATTCTTCAAACCTTGCTTTTAAAATGAGTTTAGCTACAATCAAGTCCTGGTTGTTTTGTTGATGGTAGTGTTGGTGGTTTGTTGTTGTTGTTGTTTTTGTTTTTGTCTTTTTTGTTTGTTTGTTTTAGTTTTGGTTTTAGGAGTTGGGGTAAATTGGTCATATTTGTATACATCCAATTTGCAAATGTACACTTCTAATTGCTTTTACACTGCTCCTGGGTTAGGCAAAGGTCTCAGATAGTAGGATACTCATTAAACTGTTATATGACATTGCTTCTCCAGAAGCAAATAAGGAGGAAGCAAGAGAAAATTGTAACCTTTGTTACTAAATACCAATGAAAATACCCAAAACAGCTTTTAAAATAATTGATGCAATATGTTGATGGTTAAAAAAGAAAGGAAGTAGAAATTTAATAAACAAAACAATGTTAAAAGCTAAAAACATTTTCTTTTTACTCATGGTTGCTGTTGGACACCAAGAATCCTATTAACAAGTCATTTCTATTTGTATAGTACTTCTACATTTGTGTACGCCTATTTGTTTACGTATCATCCAATTTTGGAAATAGAGGTCCAGGGACAAGTTTACACAGTAAACACAGGAGAACCAATCCCCTCCTAAATATCAGTGAGACTTAAGATTTATGTTTGCCTATTATAAAATAAGGATTCTTTCTGAAAGAATGCTTCAGGACTGTAAATTAGTGATAATTTTTATCTTATGTCAGCATGTTTAGAGCTAAAGCATCTCTATTCTCGTTAGTTTGGTACTTTCCATAAAATGAGATCAAGTCATCATGAAGCAAAGAGTCATCCAAATATATTTATTCATCTTCTTTCAGTCTACACAACCTGAAGGAACCACACTGCATTATCAGACAGAGCTCTACAGAATGACAGGCCACAAGTGGTTTGTGACAATGTGATTTGTGACAAACTGATTGTGACAATGAGTCACAAGCTCAATGGGTTCATTCTTCCTACATGCAATGTATCTGCAGTATTTTTCTAAGGCAGATTTATCTATTTAAAGCATCAGATTTAATTAGGATGCCATGATTCTATAGTCAGTATCTTAAGCACAAACACAGCTAGAACATGCTGTTAGCTTTTACTCCTGTTTGTGCTAAACCAACAAATGTAAAACAGTAATTAACCCATCTGAACTTTTTTAAAATTTATTATTATTTTTTTTTTAAATTTATGTTCCATATGTTTAATATTAAACTAATCAAAGATACGTCTCACCTGTCATAAACTTTCCTTTGGTGTCCTTCTCCTGCTGTTCAAAATCTAGAATATCACCTATTGACAACATTTCTCTAGCAGAAGTGCAGTTTAATGATATTTTTCAAGGAAATGCATTCAAATATAAAATTAGCTACAATTTCATGTTTATTATTGGAGTGCTAGTACTTCAGCTGAAGTGCAACGGATATCTAGGGTAGACTTTATTTAAAACCATGCACAACACTTTTCTGGGAAGGCCACTGCCAATACGGATATAGTTAATGGAAATAGCTGACTGTATATTAAATAACATGACTGAAATTTGTTGTACCAGTAAATTCATACTTATTCTTAGCCTCATGTTATATATGTAATCAAGGGAACTGGACAGTCACCCTTATATGTCTGTGTTCTGTTTATTTGTAATGGCAGAAATTGCTACTCTTTTGTCATAAAACCAACTGTTATATGTCTCAGATACACTGAACATTTAGTTGTTATTTCTTCCATCATCTACTCTAGGATGTAATAGAAAATTATAGTTTTATTTTCACATTTTTCCTCTGGCTCTGAAATGTCTTCATATGCATTCCAGAGAGTTACTATGTTTGCAGACATCGTCATCTGAGATACTGTGCCTGAGCATTAGAAAAACTGACTCAAGAATTACCTCTATTATTCACAAGAAGTAGTTCCTTCTTGTCTCTTTGACAGTAATTCCTAGAAGCTAAGACTACGTAGTTTTTTTTAAAGCTTAGTCTCAGTTTATGAGATATCTAGATAATCATAGGCATGACTAAAGATTCTCAAATATAGTAATCAGTACATTCAAAATCTTGCAGAGAAATATAGTATCAAAGCTCAATTACCAGTCTTGTATGGAAGTTGTTTTTGAAAACAGGAAGCAGTCCCACCTAAAATTCATGCCAAATTATCTCTGAGTGAAGTGTGCATATTATTAGACACAGATTTGATAAACAATTTTAATTGATCAATTAATTATACTAGGATTTGTGTTGAATTTCCAATTTTCCACCAGGGGCGTTTCCACAGGCTGCAGGGGAACTTCTGTTGTGTGCCTGGATCACCTCCTGCCCTCCTGCTGCAGTGACCTCGGGGTCTGTAGGGCTGTTTGTCTAAGCATTTTCTCTTTTGTCTCTCCAGGCTGTGGAGCAGTTTTTCCCTTTCTTAAATCTGCTCTCACAGAGGCATAACCAGAGTCCCTCACCAGGGCCAGTGGCAGGTCCCTTTTTGGAGCCTGCTGGAACCGGCTGTCATGGGGCAGCTTCTGGATTCTTCTCACACAGGCCACTTCTGCAGCCCCCCTGCTATCAAAACCTTACCATGTAAACCCAATACAAAATGGAAAACAACTCAACTATCAGTAAAATCTCATTATCTTCCTTGGGAGTACATTTTTGTGCACAAAATCTTACAGTTTTAAAAATCCTAAATTTTGATTTATAACTTTAATAAAGATTAAGATCTTTATTAAGATTTTTTAAAGAAAAAATAAAGATTATTTTTTTTCCAACGGCCATGAAGTGACACTATGGGTGTAAAAAAAAAAAGCTTTAGTGACAAGCCACTTTCATGTATTTCTATTCACCTAAAATAGGTGTCTACTGCCCTCTTGGATACCTAAGGATACCTTTGAATACCTTCATAAGGCCTTTGGTTCTTTATATACAGGGTAACAACTTTCTTATAACTACAGTTTGCCAGCCCTACAAGAATATCATCAATATAGTATACTCATAGTATACTGAATATTTACTTATGTGTAGCATTTGACCTGAACTCAGGCTTCATTTATTTTGACCATACGCAAAATTTGAATGTAAGGTGAGATGGATCACTCTCTGGATTGTATTTATTGCTTTAGCTATGTATCAACAGAGCTTAACCTCTTAGCTTAATAAGGGTTAATAAGGGCTCAATCACTAAAATCAGATACAGACCCCCTACATTGTAGGCCCCAGCAATTTAGGTATGAAGTCATTCCCCTCAGGAAAATTATTTCTCACTACTTAAGTAGATAGCTACTGGTTAGGGGAGCCGCTTATTTGTATCAGTGATATTTTATTATTATTATCATTATTTTCCTTTTTAAGAGGTTAAGCAAACTCCACAACAGATGATCCTTGAAAGAACTTTTTTTTTTTTCTCTTTCTAGTTCGGTTTTATACAGTGGTAATAGGATGTTCTAAAGATCTATAGTCTATCAACTATATATACATATATATCACTGATAGGTACACAATTTTACTAAATATCTTTTTTTCATTCTCTATATTTCAAATATCTATTTTAAAAGTTCTAGTGTCCTTTGATAATACAAGTATCATTTCTATTTTGTTATGTGCTGCTGGAAAAGTAGCAGACAGCAAATCACCAAGCTAAAAGAAGAATTTATTCTAGCAACATGGAAGAATTTGATTTTTTTTAATGTTCTGAATGGATAATTTTCTAAAAGTTCTTCCAAAGTTTACTGTATAGCATATAATTATTTTCACTTTTTCACTCCTGCACAGCTTGTTCTGCAAATGTCAATAGAAAACATAAGATTTTACTCATCCCACAGTCTTGTTTGGATGGATATTGCCATTTAAAAAAAAAATTAAATAGATTTCTCAATGTATTTCTTGGCTGCTTTTTATCTTCAGACAACCTGAGCGCTTGTAAAAGATAATAGGTACACTAGATAGAGGACCAAAACTCTATCTGTCAAAGCAAAAATAAATAAATAAATAAATAAAAATTACCACAAAATTTAATCATTATATCACAGGAACCTAAAGTTCATTAAAGAACAGTATAAACATTTAATTAAAAAGGCTAAATGTCAATGAGATTGTGAAATTCTTCTTGTAGACTAGGTGAAATGTTTTCTGAAAGATAGATGGGGGTATGTCCAGATATTGAGAGCTCCTTATTGCCCAAAGGTTTGGCAAATGTAGTGTCAATTATTTTACTGCTGTAAATCACACTCTCGATGGAGTAAAAATTGTGCTAATGCTAATGTTTCCTTGGTTGGAGTGGAGAGAAATATTTCTGCTGCGTACTAGAGATTCAAAGGAGAATATTCACACCACTCAGATATCAGATATATGCATCCAGTGCTCGTTTGAGCCCAAGGTATACATTTGGTGAACATAGCACAAACTACTGCATTTGGATCACTACTTGAAGATGAGAGTAGGTATTTCTTATCATCTTTGCAGAAGTTCTTGAGCATAAAATATTCTACCCCATACAAGAAAATTATATTAAAGCATACTCAGGTAGCATGATCCTTGGATACTGAAGAGATAAGAACTATGGATTCTGAATGAACAGTTATAAAAATTAATTTGATTCTGGTCACCATTTAAAAGTTGGTTCATAACTAGGCAAGATATTTATATTCATTTTTCACTGAGTGTAAGTAAATGAGCTGTTCCCAATTAAATACTGAGACTCAAAGTACTTAATTAAATCACATGAAATTTTGAAAACTGGGGGTGTAAGTTCTCCAGCAAGCACTAAGTTAATGTAGCAGGCTGAAACTGTTAGCTCATGTGATAAAACTCATCTGCACATTCAAAAAGGAGCTCGGAAAGAAAACATCATGAGTATCAGTGGCAAGTATCAAATAATACCCTGCTGTGCTGCTCCCAAAGCTCATCACAGGTCCATCTACAGAAACTAGATGAGCACAATGGCATGTAGAAACCCAAATAAAGGACTCCAGAGGAATAAACACCCTGCCCAGGCCCCTCCCAAGGTGTCCCAACAGAGCTATCACCCCCTGTCAGACCAAGGGGTCTGAACTATCTAGGAGTGTGAGACACATTATGGGATACAGCAGAAGAGTATTTGGGGATTGCACATGACTTATTATGGGATGTTTAGGAGAGGAACCAAAAACAGGAAAATGGAGGTGTATAGGTGATTTTGGGAGGAGCAAGAGTGAGGAAACAGAGGAGCATGGGGATAAAAAGGGACAGAGGCATTGTTGTGGTTCAATCCTGGCAGACAGCTCAGAATCATAGAGCTGCTCACTCGCTCTCCCCAGGTGGGACGGGGGAGAGAACGAGAAAGGTAAAAATGTGTGAGAACTCATGGGCTGAGATAGAGACAGTTCACTAGGTAAAGCAAAAACCCTGCACACAAGCAAAGCAAAGCAAGGAATCCATTCTTTACTTCACATCGGCAGGCAGGTATTCAGCTGCTTCCAGGAAAGCAGGGCTCATCACGCGTCACAGTTGCTTGAGAAGACAAATGTTCAGCCAGAGGAGAGCAGGACATGGCCATTGGTGCTATCGGTGTTCATTTGGGTGTTGTATGTATGTTTCTGTGATATGTGCAGCTGACCACGTATATATAGATATATGTAGTGTATATGCATGTTTTGTATGTGTGCCTGCTGGCATTACATCTTCAGTCTCACTGCTGGTTGGGCATAGGAACATGGAGCAGAATCAGCCTCACCCCTCTTGGACTGTTGGATCCTACATGATATATTTTCCTCTAACATAAACTGTCCTTCACAACTTAATATGAATTTTCTGAACTAGCAGCTGTTTACGAGCCACAACTGGTCTGTATTGTTCATTTAAAAGAGAAAGTAAATTTAAATACAAGGAAAACTCAGAATAAAAAATATATTATGTAGATAAATTGGAGAAAAACAGCAGAGATAAAGAAAAAGCATCTGGAACCAAAGTCTTTTCATGCCCTTTCACTCAACCCTGACTCATGGGTTCTTACTTTCTACCTAGGATTTTATTCTTGCATTTACATTTGTCAGAAATGACAGATGACACTGTATATCAGGTCTCTGCAATCCCCTTTATTGTGATGTCTCCTGTATCTTACACAGAAATTGTTTTGTGAAGATATGCTGGGACAGAAATAAACCAGACACAATTGTGGAAACACTGCAAAAGAGTATTTCAGCTTTCCATTATTCAGTTACTAAAGAAATTCCAGCTAGAGGCAAACAACAATCATAGTTTTAAAGAAAGATACTGTAAATTTTAGCAAACCTCTAAAGCACTTGTCTGTATTGGGAAAAAAAAGAAAAAGAAAAACAAAAGTTTGTTTCATTATTAATGAAAAAGTGTGGTTTGTTGGTCGTCGTTCATCCTCCCCCCTGCCGCCAAGTCTAGGCATTGTTTATATCACCTATAAGGTTAACTTCTCTAATTTTTTATAAGACTTACAGTAAGTCATATTTTGGTAAATAAGAGTCTCAGAAAGAAATCCTGGGCACTAGAATCTGTTCTGTTTTCTGTTCTACTTTATTCTTTTTCTTGGCCATGCTCTGGGTGATTGCAGCCCACTCTCTGCAAGATAAAGCTTGAACAACTCATAGGACACCTCAGGACATGAAGCATATATTCACATATGTTAAACTGTTAGAACAGCATTCAAAGGCAGAAAGATATAGCTTGGCTTTCATGTGTATTTTTTCATTTTTTTTAGACTTTTCGACATGAAAATTCACAAAAATAGTAATTACATGTTGTGTTCATAGGAGCAGTTCACAGATCCTTGAGAGATGCAGGGCGGAGAGCTGTGTCATGTGGACACAGAGACCCTGCTCTAGAGTACACTTGCTTTCAGCAGTACGGATGAAAGCCAGTTCGTGCCTCTTAACCTCGGGACCTTCATATGGTTCCCTGTCCCTCAGTCATCTAGCAGATACATAGATACTAGTAATCAGTGTCAGGGTGGAGGTTCTTAGTATGCTGTACACAAACATTGCTTGCAGGAAGCACGGTCTTAGAAGGATACAGCAAGTAAACAAGTAAATACATGCTAATCCTCATGCAATATGCTGAATTCTTTTTTACCTTTCCCTCCCCTTCATAACAAAGTGAAAACTGTCTGGGCAGCCTTTCACTGAACTCTAGGAATCGGAAAGAATGCCTTACTGAGAGAAACTAAAAAGTCTGCTGTCACCTGTCTAGGATTCAGTGTGTATTTATCTAAATGAATTTCCAATTATATTATAATTTCCATTAAAATAGTAACAACAATTTTGAGCTGAACAGGTAGCCAAAAATAAGATGCTGAAAATTGTTTTAGTTATAATAAAATGATGAAGCCAGTGCCTTTTGGTTTACTTACAAATGCTTTCTCTGTTACAAATGCTTTCTCTGAGCATGAGAAGAACAGGAGGTAGTAAAGTCAGTTTCCTGATTGCAGAACCAAGGCTACTAAAATATGCAGTCTCAGTGTGCTGCTTTTCTTTACTGGAGCTATAGAAAGCTTCCTTGCTTTCAATAAGAAATAGTACTTACCCAAGTGAACTTAGCATGTGAAGAGACAGGACAAGCAGGGGGAAAATATATGGTAGCCCTATTTTATAGGTAGACAAGCCAGAATAAGTGATTTTATATATAAACATATATATATATTTTTCTATTTATATACCATGCCTATGACAGAAATTGCATATCTCATTTGCTTCAGCCTTCAGATTGTTCCATCATCTCCTGAGGCTGGAAGGTATAGCATTTTTTTTTTATATATATTTTTTTCCTATACATCATTTTATCTAGTTCTGATTTGGCTCAGAGATGTCAAGAACTATACAGAAATAAGCCTTTCTACTGTCTCACAATACTTCCAGGAACTCCTTCTGGAACAGTACTTCTCTAGAATGTGTCTCATACACCAGAAAATCTCAAAGGTATTATTTAGCCAGGATGATCTCTGAGCAATTTAGAAGACTGGAAAATATGCATTGGAATGTACTTAGGATTTTGAAAAATGACACTGCAATCCCAACTAAAACTCTACAAAATAAAGTATAATATACTACCGTTCTGGAGAATAATGACTGTATATCAGCTAGAGCTAAGAGTATAATTTATCAACATTAGCCTTGATGGGGCATCCAGTGCAGTATGATTGATTTAAACGTGTAGATTTTTAACATTTTGAACAGGTGGATAACTTATAACAACAGTTTAAACTTTTATAGCATCTTATCATGCTGAGGCAGTTCATGGTGTTTTACAATGACATTAAAATTAAAATTTAATCTATCCTGCAGAGTTAATAATTAGCTAATGTCAGTTAAAAGTCAATGAAAACAAATCAGTCTTAAATGTAGGCTTAAAAAAGAAGAAAATAGGGATCTCCTGATGTCAAGAGGCAATGAGTTCTGCAAAGCAGATGCATGGGAGTGAAAAGATCAAGCACCCTAAGTGACATTTCATTGGGTGTTAAAATTGAAAAAAGTTGGGTTTTGGTCTTGGTTGCTAGGCCTCCTGATGAGTTCATTCAGATTTTGATTTATAAAGCAGCATAACTGTCCTTGGAAACAGGGTCAAGAGGTAGGTGTCCTTTCTGTCAGAAGATGACTGCAGTCACTGGTATTCTGCTTTTCTCTCTAGCCCAACAAATTCTGCAATCATTTCTGTAAAGCAGTACAGTTTCAAAATGAAAAGATTTCTTGGCATCTTACAGCCACATAGTTATGTAGATTTGAATCCCTTCAGTCTGAATCCCATTTAAATAGTATGAGCATCATTTCCTGACCTCTGTGTTTTACAAGAAAGAGGTGCCTGTTATTTTGAAAGGAAGGACACAGGTGCATTAGTGCAGGAGAGGTTTTTGAGTTGTAAACCTGGTCTGACATAAGTGCAAGATTTAAGTCTTGACCTTCTCTATTATATAAAGTTTGCACAGCATGCTGTCTGTTGTGAATCCCATTTAATCCTCCCCGTGCATTGTATAGAGAGTTAAGGCATTTAACTAAGAGCTATGGATTGTACTTGAGAAAGGAATTTAGTTTCTACTCTGAACTATTCATTTCTGATGCCTGTCATTCTCTGAGGACTACTGAGAGATCCTAGAAAACTAGTTTACCCCAGGTGAGATCTCCAAATCTGACATGGCTAAAAAACGTAGGTGTTGTGAGTTTCAGTGTTGCAAGGTCTCCTTGTGGTCTAGCCTTCAGCTCACCTTCCTTTTAGTTTTCCACCTGAAAATAAGGGAATTACAGTGTTTTCCTTCCTCTCTGGTCTGACTCTTCTTCTCATCAGAATACCTGTGTAGTATTTATAAGAAGCTAGTTAATTATCTTTAAGCTTGGTCAAAACTACAAGGAAAAGTTGAAAATGTAACATAAGCCTACATTTCGTATCTTAATTCAGCTAACAGCTGTAATGACAGATGACAGTGTGGGTACTAGCATATATATTCCCAAAGCATCTGGACAGCTTGCTTCCTCTTCTCATTGTTATCCGTGCTAGCTGAATTAAGGCATCACAGATGGACTACAGATCTGTCAAGTCTTATGTGTTACAGGTGAAACTTCTAGAGCTTGGAGTTGCGCTCCCCCAATCTTCTGTGTCTCTGGCTGTAGTTTTACACAGAATATTTCCAATTATTAGATGCTGATGTCCACTGAGCAGGGCAGAAGCAGCTAGATAGATAGGTGTCGCCACCTCATGGAGGTGTACCTTTAAAGCTCTCCTCTCTCCCCTGTGGAGGCTACTGCCATACTGCTCCAGTGACTCAGTCCAATACTATTTCATGCACATGTGCCAGAGAAAGCTGGAAAAGTCTCCATATTTGCACACTCTGAAATCCCACCTTATTTTATTATGTAGGTGTACATTAGACAAGAAACATCTAATCAATAAACAGCTGATTTCTATTTGTTCAGCAAAGTTGCAAGTACAAGAGAATCTTATGGGTTAGGGCATATACTAGTGGGAAAAATACGCAGGAGATACACAGCTCTCTGGTTCTTGTCAAGCTGCCAACGTGGACATTAGTCTTGTAAAGTTTGGGCACCCTGTAGGGTTTTATATAACATTCTAAGCACCTAGTTAGTGTTATAAAAATTGACTGATAATAAGTGTAATTAGGTCAAGAGAGAGATCATGCTTGTGAAGTATCTAATGGCAAGATCTTGACAACAGCAGATAGCAATGCAAGGGAAACATCAAAGAAGATACAAGAATGCATAATTAAGGGTGATAGAGGCCAGCAATTAACTCTTGGACATTCACATTTCTTTCCTCAGGATAGGATAGTAGAATCAAAAGAGGATTTAAGTTCAAATCTTACATAGAAATAGGAAAAAGACACTGTGATAATTTTAAACTATTTTAACATATATATATATGCATTTTATTTGATAACTTGTCATGAATGGCAGAGATCTAGATAAATTTTTATGACTAAAGTATATAAAGTATTAACCAGGTTTCTATGTGCTAATTACAAAGACAAAATAAGAGTTAACGTGTTAAACTCCTTAAGCACTATTTGTCGGTACTTGTAGCTTACAAAGACATGTACAGCAGGATAGTTTTGTATAAATTAAAATGCTTATTAAATGTCAGTAGTTCTAATAAGTGATTGATATCTAATTAATGTGTCTTATGTGATAATTTTTAAATGTTAATTAATGCCTAAAAACTTAATAAGTGCTGCTTGACCTATTAATTATATTAGACAAAAACATACAGTAATTGTTTCCTAAATGAAATGCTTATATAAAGTGTTTAAACTTACCATATGATGCTGACATGGTGTCAGGCTGATTTTATTCAGGGTTTTGATACAGGGATAACCTTTGAACTTCTACCTCACACATTTAGGTAGAAGAGAGTTGAACTATTTCCAGCTTCACTGAAAGATTTAGTGGCCTCTTCATGCTCTTGAATGTGAGAAATTAATACTGTGGGCTAGACACTGCTGCAATTTAGACAGACACTGTGAAAGTGTTTCCTCGCATGCTTAGCAGTGCAGATTGGTCTTTGGTTGCACTTGGCTTACTTTCTCAGCTGTGGTTATCTCTTGAACAGACAGGCAATAACAATGCACTCCAGGGAGCAGACTCACATCTGAGAGAGCCCAGTTCTAAGAGAGATGCAGCAGTTAAGCAAAGAGATGGAGACAGAGTGTGGTCCAGTGACTAGTCTTTATAAAGAATGGAGGGCTGTTTCACAGATTTCATGTGTGGCTGGGAGAAAGCCAACCTACTCTTTTAAAGATGCTATATGCCCTAGTCTTCCTTTTACTCCCTCTGTCACATAAGTTGTTCATATGCTATGAGAGCTAGACAGCGGAAAAAGACATTAGACTTTCTTTATAATTACAGTGGAATAAAGTGATCACTGTTAGTAGACTATTCATGGCAAGTTTATGAGTTTTCTCAAAATTATTCTCACAATATTTATATATCCATATATATTATATACACTTGTTTAATAAGTAATATGATCTGTATCTAAAATATATATTTAATTTACTCAATGAATAACTTATGAACACTTTTCTTAGTATCTAAAGTTTAATAGAAAAAAATCTACTTTTACTAACTTCTTTAATAGTATAAACTATTTTGTCTATTTTTAAGAAATTATTTTATCTGGAATTTTTATTTTATTATTTTGGTTGACAGTAATTTTATAAGAGCAATTTCTGTCCTTTGGAGGACCAAGTGTTCAGTCATTTGACACTTTAAATAAATATATGTGTGTATATATATATATACATACACACAATTTCATTTCTCATTTAGAAAAAAGGCTTGCACACTTAAATCTTATGTCTTATGTCAAAGATTGTCAAAGAGATTCTGAAATGTGAATGGAAGTGGCAGTTACATATTGGGCAAAAGAAAAATGCCACTGTTGAAAAGGATCATCTTTTCCTTTCCCCTTCCTTATTACTTTCTAGCATACTGACTCCTCCCTTGAAAACCCAGAAGAATGTTTAACGACTGCACCTCTGATTCAAACTTGGACCCATGAGTGTATTTTAAGAAGTGAACTAGTTTAATTTAAATGCTAATGTGCAACTTAAAATAACATGCATTTTGGCTCCTGGCTGCCATAAATAATAATTATTGGTCTATTTTCATTTTTCTTAGTGGAATACTAAGGCTGGAATAGTCTTTCAGGGTGAACATGTTGATAAGATCACTGTTCAGTGATTTTGCTGATGATTGTTTTTCTGTTCATTGTTTTTCAAGAGTGATACATAATAAAGCTGGTCTGAAAGCTTTCTGTGTATAGTGAATACATGTGCAATTCTTTGAAAATAGGTCAAATGATGCTTAGTTTATAGCCTACAAATAGTGGAAGAGAGAAGACAGACATTCTGATAGTTCTCATTTCAACTGTGCAGCATATTTAATAGTTACTGAAGGTGCATATACTTTAAGATGTGTTAGTTGGTAAACTCAGCAGATTTGGGATAACTTGAGCTATTAGAATTAGGCAGATGAGGCCTTAAAATCAAGTGTAAGCAGACAAGAGGAAAACATAATCCTTAGGAAGTTATAATGTAAAGATGTCTCTAAGCTTTCTTTGGCAGTTAGGATCTGCTGATGTCCTTTTTTGGGGGAAAATAAAACAGCCTGAGGGGCTGTATCAGAGATGCAAATAATATTTTCTGTATGGTAGAACTAAAGAAATTTGAAGCCTAACAGACTAGAAACTAATGAAACATTAATGTATTAAGACAGTCTACAGATGTACTGTCTGATAAGGTAAATACAAAATGAACAACAGGGTAGGATTTCTACCAACCAGGTGGATAGGTAAATATTGGTCATTACACAACCTGCAAGTCTGCCTGGTCTCTTTGACTTTATTAGTTGGTCTAGCACATGTATCTGATAACTACGTAACTGACAGTGGCCAGATGAAGTAAATACAGCATATTGTATTTTGAATTTATGTGCCTGTTTTCAGCTTTTTGATTGCATTTGTGCCTGGGATTTGAAACCTACTTTCTCACATAAACACCAGGGAGGTGGTGTAGAAATATCTCTGTGCTAAACTTCTTGGAGTAAAGTACATAGTATGATGAGCACAGAGAGAAACACATAAAGCGGCGTCAATCTTTGTATATCAGGTGGCCAAACTATCTGTATATGTATGTGTATTGGCTATGCTGTAGAAGGTAAATGAAAAATAATGAATTCCAATGAGATCCAAATGAATTCAAATGAGACACAGATTAACCAATTTACAGACCCTACCAGAAGCATAACAACATAAGGAGTCATGAAAATGAGCTTGTTCCTTGGAGTTCTAGATGAGATTAAAAGTAAAATACTCAACATAAAATTAAATATCTTATTCTTGGAAAATTTTGCAGTCCCATTTTACAGTCTTAAATGATTCATATGTATGTTTTGTCCAAATTTGCAAAAGGGATTAGGAAGCATTGGCTCCCATTTTTGGATATTAAGAATATTACTGGATTTTTTAAACACCCTTTTACTAAGATCTACCTTTGTTTTCCTTCTCCTTGATATTAGTAACTGGGTGCTATTAAAAAACAAAACAAAACAACAACAGCAACAACAACAACAAAAAACATTACTGAAAATAGCAGAGACATCTTAAGAAAAACTACTTTTACTTTAAAAAGTAATTTTTTTACATGAGACTTAACTTGTTTAAAAAGACTTATGTTAGGGGAATGAGGCAGAAGAAAAAAAATAGGAGATTGGGACATCCACAGACAATGTAATTAAAACATACATTAAAATTTAAAACTTCATGTAGTAGTTGTTTCTTTACTGCTCTATCCTATCCAGAATATTTCTTGAACATGACACGTGGCTGATTCTAACCTATGTAGAATCCATGCAGGTCATTGCCTCACATATATAGAAACCTACAGGTATCAACCACTATTTCAGAATCAGAAAACCTGCTTCTCTGCACGTGTTTCTACCTCATATTCCTGGCCCACCTGCAGATCACCAGATGTTCTGGTATTTCATTGCTTGCATGTCTGTATGTGTACTTTATTGTGTTTATGAAAGAAAATGCTTTGGATAAAGTTATTGGAGACATTTATTTATTTCCCTGCTGAATTACAAACCAGACTAGAGATTCTCAACAGATTTTCATCATACTCCAGTCTACAAGTGCTAATAAAGAAAACTTAATGTTAATAAGGAATAAATAAGTCCATTTTGTGTGCAATATACTATAAAAATTTGCCAGTGTCCTGTGGCTTCCCAAAATTCACATTTCATTGCCTTTATGTAAAGTAAGAAATCAATAAACAAGCAAATAAAATCAATATAGAAACTTACAATTTGAAAATATGAAAATTTATATTAATGTGAAAATTTCCCAAAAGAGTGGAAACATGCTCAATGAGATCCTTTATGAAAATGGAACAGGAAAAAAAAATATAAAAGACTTTGAATGCCTTAGGGTTCTAGAAAATGAATGATGAACTAGTTATATCAATATGCTTGTGATTTTCTAAGAAGGTTAAGGTTGCTTTTTTAAAAACCTTCTGGCTAGTAATTTCAATTTAGATTGCTACCTTAAAGGGAATATTATAAATAATTACAGATCACAGTTAGATCCCAGATAAGTGCTGTACCACTAGGCACAACTATATTGGCACACAACTGTATCAGATAGATGTGGACTTTCTAAATAAAATGTTATGTCACTGCATCGATGCATACCATGGACAACTGTTAGCACTGCCATACTAATCAGGGTCACATCTTTTCATACCTCCTGCTAGACAAAGTCCAGCAAAAATGTGTGAGTTATATGTAGCTTTACTCAGGACTTGTATTGTTGAAAATACCAGGAATATTCCTACGGCAACTCTGCTGTCTGAGGTTGTTTGCAAATTGACCTGAAGGCTCCTTGTAATGCAATAAATAATCCTGCATACCATATTCATTACACATATTTGTTCCACGTCCAGCCCAAGGCAAAAGGCAGACAATGATTTTTGCAGATCCTTCAGAAAGCTTTGCCTACCTATTCGAGAAGCCTGATTTTTTAGTCTGTCAGTTGCTGTTGTTACTAAGAACTAATAGATTTATTTGCTGGATACCACGTAGTTCATATTTGACAAAGGCACCTGAAGTGTCTGTTGCCAATTTGTTTTGTCACTGTTTCTGTATCATCATGCTGTTTCTGCCAGCATGCTGACAAGGAAAATAATTTCAGATTTATTGCAAAACAGAAATCACTGAAACAATCACCCTAGTCAGTATGTGGTGGAAGTGCGAAAGAAAAACAAGGCACTGCCACTGTTGACAATAATTGTAGAATATCTACAGGAGCCTTTCTCCAGAAACTGAAATCAGTTTTTTTTTTTTTTTTCCTTAACTGTCTTAATGGCCCAGACTTTCAGGTTAGAAGCTACAAAGTTTATTTATAAAGCTCTGCTGTGCTTTTTGTAGTCACAGACTTTCATGGCTTCTGTCATGGCTGCTGTCATTTCTAAACTTGAGGGATCAAGGAACATGCCACTTTTACTGACTTTTTTACTGAGTTTTCAGGTTTGTGGGACAGCAGATGCTGGATCTTCAGGTGCTTCTGTAAGGGCTTTGTGAAGAGGTATCACAAAGCCATGGACTCCAGTGGACTCAGGAGCTCAAGACTTCCTCCTACCCAGATGCTGAAGCCCCACTAGCTGCATCCAGAAACATGGATCTTTCCATCCCAGGCTAATGGAAATGTCTGATGCTGTCCTGTTAGCACATTTGGCCAGTAGCAAGGCTGAGCATGCACCCCAAAGAGGTGTGTGCTCACACACATACACAACAGAGGTCACTGTTGTAGACTGCCACGTGAACAGCCACAGACAG